>NC_058156.1:2000997-2693563 GCF_011075055.1 Mangifera indica
CTCAAGATTAATTTGCTCTCAAATATGTGAAAGTTCTTGGTGGCAAAAATTCTTTTCGAACGAAATTGATTGGGTTTATATAGGGGAAAATAAGGAAAGTTACCGTTGCGCACAAAGATAGCCATTTTAGTTTTCTAGAAAACGCACAATTCGATCGATCGGATGGAATTCGGTCAATCGGATGTGACGTGGCACTTCCGTGGAGCTTACGTGACATTAGCCGTTGGAAAAATTCAAACCAAAATTCGGTCGATCGAATTTAATTCGGTTGATCGAATTTCTGAAGCCAAAATACATGGCTTCTAGACAATTCGGAAGCTGATTCGGTCGGTCAAATTCGGTTGACCAAATTTTATTGCATTTTACCCCCTGAATTTTCAAAAATCACAATTTGACCCCTAAAACTTTGAAAAGTGACAATTTAACCATTTTTTTGAAAATTCTTTCAAAACCAACTTTAAGATATGAAAATGTAGTTCACAAAACTTCATCATTTTAAAAGAATTAATAAACTTTAGTGAAAGAATTGACTTAAACCAATGAGTTTGAAAAACGACATTTTAACCCAAAATATGAAAAATATGAAAATGAGTTTTCAAGTGAGCTATCCCATGCAAATAAATATTCTAATCAAAACGAATGCTCTAAATTACAAATATATCTACCTAACACTTGAGTTTTTCTTCAAATCTTCAATAATTCTTCAATTGACTCTTCTCTTTCATTTCCATCTTGAAACTCCTTCAAGTGCATTAGATAAATCCTTGCAATCTAAGCTCACACTCAAGTAAAATCATTAGTCAATATGTTTAAGGACATATTAGTTTGTTATCATCAAAATAAGAGCATAATGACTCATTGAGTCAACAATCTCCCCTTTTTTGATGATGACAAACACATATGCACTTCAAGGAATTTTATAAAATATATCAATGAATATATTTCCTTGAAGTTAAGAAAACACTTGATTTTTAAAAATTTTTGCAAGAATTTGCCTTGAAAAATCAAGTTTCCTCCCCCTGAATATATGCAACTAATAATATGTTCATTAAAATATCCTTATCAAAATATCCACAACATATATATTCATTAAAATATCTACATCATCAATGAAATGAAAATAGCAATCACCAATCAAACTTTTCTCCCCCTTTGTCATTATCAAAAAGAATAAAGTAATGGATAAAATAACATAATCAAGGAGACAAAAGAATGTGAAAGCAAATGACCACCAAAATGGGCCAAAAATAATCATCAAGACATAGTACATGAATATAATGTCTAAATAAGTATGAGCATCAAAATAAGAGCATTAACAATTCAAACAAGATAAAACATCAAAACATGTGAAAAATCCATAGACATTAAATATCACATCCATAGTCATAATCAAATGTACCCGTAATCAAATATAGAATATAACATGTATAACTTCTCCCCCTTTGTCATTATAAAAAGGAAAATAAGCAAGATATATATCCATAAGGCAAAAAAAAGACTAAAATACCTTAACACATACATAGAAGATATGATTATGAAGGCTAAACCAACAAAAAAAAATTCAAACAATCATAATCATCCAAGTAAGAGTACTAATGCTTAGACAATGTAAAGTGTAAGTTCATGTAAAATACACGAATATATCACATAAACTAACAAGTGCTTAACTATGCACAAACTAATCACATAAGTATCAACTTAAATAAAATGAAGCACAAGAGTAAGTTTTCAAATGGAAAATAGAGAAGAAGTATAAATGTCATATTGAGTGCAATAAAAAAAAGATGAAATGCACCATGGCTTCAAATGTATGTACAAGGGCAAAAATGTAAATGAACATTCACACATTTGAAATTTGAATACACACCCAAGTTAAAAATGGTGAGAGAAATCCAATGGTATAGTCGAAATCCAAAAAGGATAATCAAAAAAAGGTATTTTAAGACAAAAACCGAATTTTGGATGAATTGGAGCAAAATTCAAATTTTTTAAGGTCTAAAATCTTTAAAGATTTTGTTGAAAATTTAGGTGAACTATGATGTTTTTGAAAGATAATTTTGGTTAGAAAGTGTAGAAAAAATGTTGGGAACCAATTTGATAAAAAAGAGTTGAAGAAACATGATGTAAAAAGGTGGAGAAACATTTGCCCTTATACATTGCAGAATCATTGTAGCAAACGGTCGACCGAATTTTCCAATTCGTCAGCCGAATTCTGCAAAATTCTGGTGTATATTTTATGCACTTTGTTGTCCCATATTGAGTATAATCAAGCCAAAATGATCCAACTATGCAATTTTGACTCAATAACATAAAGTACAATGAAATTTGATGCTAAATATGAGGAAAAATTAAATCAAACACATTAAAAAATCAATGCAAGAATAATTGGTACAAGAAAACTTCAATATTGCCAAACATGAAATGATGCATAAAACATACATTAACACTTTTAATTCAACCAAAACACCATAACCACAATGATATGTAAGTGCAAACGCTAATATGGTGATTCCATGATCCCAAGTTCACCTCTAATTTTGCAAAAACGTTCTTCTCCAAGAGGTTTTATAAAAATATCCGCAAGTTGATTTTCGGTGGATACAAAGTCAAGACAAATATCACCCTTTTGAACATGGTCTCGAATAAAATGATATCTAATTTCTATATGCTTGGTTCGAGAGTGTTGAATGGGATTTTTGGATAAACTAATAGCACTTGTGTTGTCACACAAGATTGGAGTTTTAGATAGGCTAACTCCATAATCCCTAAGGGTTTGTTGCATCCACAAGGCTTGAGCACAACAACTACCGGCGGCAATATATTCTGCTTCCACGGTTGATAAAGCTACGGAGTTTTATTTCCTTGAAAACCATGAAACTAAAGCATGACCTAGAAAATGACAAGTACCACTAGTACTTTTTCTATCGACTTGGCTTCCGGCAAAGTCGGCATCCGAATAGCTCACTAGGTCAAAAGACGTTTCTCTAGGATACCACAACCCTAAAAATCTAGTGCCAAGTAAATATTTGAAGATTCTTTTAAGGGCTTTTAGATGAGATTCCTTGGGACATGATTGGAATCGAGCACACAAGCACACACTAAACATAATATCGGGTCTACTAGCGGTTAAATATAAAAGAGAGCCAATCATACCTCTATACATTTTAACATCAACATTTGGCCCACTCTCATCTTTGGTAAGCTTGATAGTTGAACTCATTGGTGTGCTTGAATCTTTTAGTCCTTCCATGCCAAACTTCTTTAATAAGTCCTTGATGTATGAAGATTGGTTGATGAAGATACCCTTTTTGCTTTGCTTGATATTAAGTCCAAGAAAATACTTAAGTTCTCCCATCATGCTCATTTCAAATTCTTTGCTCATGAGGTTAGAAAATTCTTCACACAAAGAGACATTAGTAGATCTAAAAATGATATCATCAACATAAATTTGAACCAAAAGTATGTCATTTTCTTTTCTCTTAATAAACAACGTAGTATCTACTTTTCCAATGCAAAAGTCTTTTTCAAGCAAGAATTTACTCAAACGTTCATACCATGCTCGGGGTGCTTGTTTTAAACCATAAAGAGCTTTTTGAAGTTTAAAAACATGGTTTGGGAAATCATGACTTTCAAACCCGGGAGGTTGTTCAACATAAACTTCCTCCATGATAAATCCATTTAAGAAAGCACTTTTGACATCCATTTGATATAAAATAAAATTTTTAGAACTTGCAAATGCCAAAAGCATCCTAATGGATTCTAGTCTAGCTACCGGTGCAAAAGTTTCTTCAAAATCTATTCCCTCCTCTTGGTTATAGCCTTGAGCCACTAATCTAGCTTTATTTCTAACAACAACTCCAGACTCATCCATTTTGTTTTTAAAAACCCATTTTGTGCCAATAACCGATTGATGGTCCGAACAAGGGACTAGTTCCCAAACATTATTTCTTTCAAATTGATTTAGTTCCTCTTGCATGGCTAACATCCAAAATTCATCATTTAATGCATCATGAAATGTTTTTGGTTCAAATTGTGAAAGAAATGCTAAATTATTACAAAAATTAAATGATGATCTAGTTTTAACACCTTGATTTGCCTCACCAATAATTAATTCTTTAGGATGAGCATTTGCATACCTCCAAGCCTTAGGAAGATCTTTATCTTTATCTTCTTCATGTTTTAGCTCTTAGTTTGCTTCATCCTTATCATCATTTGGTGAATCATGAATTTCCGTTTGGTCTCCATTTTTAACTTGATCATCATCAATATCAACTTGCACACTAGTTAAAGGATTAGATTCATCAAAAATAACATGTATGGATTCCTCAACTACTAGTGTCCTTTTGTTAAAGACTCTATATGCTTTGCTAGATGATGAGTATCCAAGAAAAATGCCAATGTCCGATTTTGAATCAAATTTTCCTAAGTTTTCTTTTGTGTTCAAAATAAAATATTTGCATCCAAAAACTTTAAAATAATCAATATTTGGTTTTTTTGTTTTTCCAAAGTTCATATGGAGTTAAATCTAAAGATGGTCTTATTAAAACACGATTTGAAACATAGCATGCAGTGTTTACGGCTTCCGCCCAAAAATATTGAGGTAAAACTTTTTCATTTAACATGGTTCTAGCCATCTCTTGAATTGTCCTATTCTTTCTTTCAATAACACCATTTTGTTGGGGAGTTCTAGGACAAGAGAATTGATGTTCAATACCATACTCATCACAAAAGTTTTCGAATAAATGATTTTCAAATTCTCCCCCATGATCACTTCTAATGCAAGAAATATGCATTTCTTTTTCTTTTTGTATTTTCTTGACAAATTTTGAAAATGCATGGAGGGCTTCATCTTTTGATGCAAGAAAAAGTACCCAAGTGAATCTTGAAAAATCATCAACAATAACAAAAGCATAATGTTTTCCACTTAGGCTTGCGGTTCTTGAAGGACCAAAAAGATCAATATGAAGAAGTTATAAAGGTCTTGATGTAGAAATATGAGTTTTACTTTTAAAAGAATTTTTTGTTTGTTTACCAAATTGACATGCATCACAAATTTTATCTTTAATAAAATCTATTTTTGGAAGACCTTTTACAAGCTCCTTCTTGGAGATTTTTGAAATCAACTCCATGCTAGCATGACCTAATTTTCTATGCCACAACCAACTATTTTCATGCAATGCGGAGAAACATAGATTTTTATGAGATGCATTTTCTACATTTATAGTGTAAACATTTCCATATCTATTTCCTACACAACTTGTTTTTTCATCATTCATATTTTCTATAGTGCAACTATTTGGCTCAAAAATGACTTTAAATCCTTTATTACATAGTTGACTAATGCTAAGGAGATTATGTTTAAGACTATCTACCAAAAGAACATTTTCAATGATAATATGAGAATTGTTACCAATATCTCCAATGTCAATAATTTTACCCTTCGCATTGTCTCCAAATGTGACATGACCTCCATCTTTCTTGCTTATTGTCGAGAAAAGTGAGATATCTCCAGTCATGTGTCTTAAGCAAGCACTATCGAGGAACCATTTGCTTTTCTTCCTTTTATTTTTCAGTTCCTAAACACAATGGAAGATTCAAGAATTTGACTTAGGTACCCAAATCATGTTGGGTCCTTGGTGGTTAGTTTTTGTTCCCTTAAGAACCCACACTTTCTTAGTGCCCATATGATGTTTCTTTTGAATTGGGCAAGATGATGAGATATGACCTTTATTTCCACAATAATTGCAAGTTATATTTGATTCACTTGAAGTTGAAGCTTTAACAAAATAATTTTTTAAGTATTTTGCCTTGATAAAAGGTTTATAACCAAGTCCTCTTTTGTTTAAGACTCCCCTTTGCACACCAAGCATTTTATCAAGAATGTCTTTTCCATTTTTAAATTTTAAAACTATTTCACTTAAATCCTTTGCTCCCATTTTTAAAACTTCAATTTCATTTTCTATAATTTCTTTTTCCCTTTTGGCTATGCAAAGATCATTTTCAAACTTTTGTTTTTCTTTTTCAAAAATGGAATACTTGTTTTCTTCATTTTCTTTTCCTTTAAGCTTAAGGATTTTTTGGTTAAGATTTCATTTTCTTTCTTTAAGGACTCATTTTCCTTTTCCAAATTAAAATTTTTCTTTTTAAGGATTGCATTTTTAGACATGCAAAGAGCAAGTTTTTCATTTATCTCTTCAAGTGTATCATATAACTCTTCATATGAGGGGTTTTCATCTATCTCATCATCTATGTCATCTAAATCATCAAAAGTATTAGATGAGTTAGAGTTACTTACCTCATTATTTGTAGTTGCCATGAAACACATGTTGGCCACTTCATTATCCTCCTTTTCGGATTCACTTTCATCGCTATCGTCCCACGTAGCTTTTATTGCTTTCTTTTTCGATCTACCAATTTTGAGGAGAGGGCAATCATATTTGATGTGTCCCGGCTTCTTGCATTCATAGCACACAATTTGTTCCCTCCTTTGTCTTTCTCCCCTTTCACCTTTAGAAACATCCCTTTTTATGAAGTTTCCATTTCTTCTTAGCTTTCTATTCCTTAGAAGCTTTCCAATCTTTCTACTCAAGAGTGCAATGTCTTCATCTTCATCATTTGATGTCTCCTCTTCCTCTTCTAGAAACTTTTCATTCTCTTTGATTGATGATTTGAAGGCAATACTCTTTTTCTTCTTTTCCACTTCTTCAATTTGTCGTTGCTTCGTAGTAAGCTCATGAGTGAGAAGTGAACCTAAAAGTTCTTCAAGAGGTAGAGTCTTGACATCCTTTGCTTCTTCGATTGCCGTCACTTTGGGATCCCAAGAGGGAGGCAAACATCTAAGAAGTTTCTTGACATTTTCTTGGTTAGTATAAACTTTACCAAGATTTTTCAATTCATTCACAATAGTAATAAATCTATCAAACATGTCACTAATGGTTTCATTTTCATTCATCCTAAACAACTCGTATGAGTGTGTGAGCATGCTAATTTTAGTCTCTTTGACTTGTGAAGTCCCCTCATTTGACACCATCAATAATTCCCAAATTTCTTTAGCCGAGGTACAAGCTTGTACCTTGTTAAAGTTATATTCATTTAATGCACAATATAACACATTCATAGCTCTAGCATTTATGGCAATATTCTTCTTATCTTGAGGGGTCATTTCTTCCCTAGTTTTGGGCACTTGTTTTCCATCCACATCTTTCATAGGAACAAAAGGTCCATCTTGCACTACATCCCACAATTCATAATCACTTTGAAGGAAAATCGACATGCGATTTTTCCAATGGGTATATCCGGTGCCATCAAACAATGGCGGTCTATTAAGGGCAAACCCTTCACTAACGGTATGGGATTTTCCTAGGTTCATGGCCATTGCTCTAAATGGTTAAGTTTATGAGAATGAGCAACCAAGCTCTGATACCAATTGTAGGATCGAATGGCCTAAGAGGGGGGTGAATTAGGTAATTTTAAAACTATCTTTACCAAATTTGAGAATTAAAGCAATTTATTCAAATCAAATAATGTTACCTATTTTTAATCCAATGTATGAAAATAACTAAAATATTTCAAATAATCAATACAATCAAAATAACATAATATAAAATATAAGTTTAAGGGAAGAGAAAATCAAACACGCGATGTATAGTGGTTCGGCTCAACCCGGCCTACGTCCACTCCTCCAAGCTTTCTCCCTTGGAGTATTCCACTAATCCTTGGTTGACTAAAACCTCAACCAAGCTTTTCTTCACAACCAAAATAGCTTCCAAGGTGCTATTAACCTTTTGAAATGTTGAAACTCAATTTCTCTCACAAGAAATTTTCTAATCTCTCCAAGAGTGAACCTCACTCTTTTATAACACGAATTTTAGTATGAAATTAAAATATGATCTCTCTCAAGAGTGTATATGAAAGTTAAAGCTTAGTACAACCCAATGCAAATGAAATTACAAAGTGTATGAGCAAGGGTTTTGATTAGAGAGAAGAATTTGCAAGTAAATAGCTCAAGATTAATTTGCTCTCAAATATGTGAAAGTTCTTGGTGGCAAAAATTCTTTTCGAACGAAATTGATTGGGTTTATATAGGGGAAAATAAGGAAAGTTACCGTTGCGCACAAAGATAGCCATTTTAGTTTTCCAGAAAACGCACAATTCGATCGATCGGATGGAATTCGGTCAACCGGATGTGACGTGACACTTCCGTGGAGCTTACGTGGCATTAGCCGTTGGAAAAATTCAAACCAAAATTTGGTCGATCGAATTTAATTCGGTTGACCGAATTTCTGAAGCCAAAATACATGGCTTCTGGACAATTCGAAAGCTGATTCGGTCGGTCAAATTCGGTCGACCAAATTTTATTGCATTTTACCCCCTGAATTTTCAAAAATCACAATTTGACCCTTAAAACTTTGAAAAGTGACAATTTAACCATTTTTTTGAAAATTCTTTCAAAACCAACTTTAAGATATGAAAATGTAGTTCACAAAACTTCATCATTTTAAAAGAATTAATAAACTTTAGTGAAAGAATTGACTTAAACCAATGAGTTTGAAAAACGACATTTTAACCCAAAATATGAAAAATATGAAAATGAGTTTTCAAGTGAGCTATCCCATGCAAATAAATATTCTAATCAAAACGAATGCTCTAAATTACAAATATATCTACCTAACACTTGAGTTTTTCTTCAAATCTTCAATAATTCTTCAAATCTTCAATAATTCTTCAATTGACTCTTCTCTTTCATTTCCATCTTGAAACTCCTTCAAGTGCATTAGATAAATCCTTGCAATCTAAGCTCACACTCAAGTAAAATCATTAGTCAATATGTTTAAGGACATATTAGTTTGTTATCATCAAAATAAGAGCATAATGACTCATTGAGTCAACACACCGGGTCTAAAGAGACTGACTCGCCTGAAGGAGAAGCAAGACCATCACCTACATAAGGACTAGTGGGTGTAAGATCTGCATTAGTAGGAGAACAGTTAGACTCAGAGTATGAATCTAATAGGGGAACAATGTAGGGAATAAAAAGAACTTCTGTGGTAGGAGACTTGTCCAACTGAGAAGAAGACAAAAAATAAAGAGAAGACTAAAAAAAATGTAACGTTTACAGAAAGGTAGTAGCGACATGTGTCAGAAGAATAACATCGATAACCCTTCTGAAGACGTTAGTATCTAAGGAAGACACATTTAATAGAACAAACAGACAATTTGTCTTGACTAAGAGATAAATCATACACAAAACATATACATCCAAAGACACGAGGTTGAAGAGAAAACAACAACTGATCAAAATATAAAATAGAGTGAGGTACATGATCCTGTAAAATTAAAGAAGACATTCGATTAATTAAGAAGCAAACAGTGAGAACAACATCTACCTAAAAGTGGAAAGGTGCATAACTATGTCTGAGTAAGGTATGAACAGTTTCAATAAGATGTCGATTTTTACGTTCGACAATTCTATTTTGCTACAGAGTATGAGCATAGGAAGATTGATGTAAAATGCCCTTGGATGCCATAAATTTAGTAAATGAAGTGGAAAAGTATTCACTTGCATTATCACTGCATAATGTACGAATAATAATAGAGAATTGTGTTTCAATTTTAGCACAAAAAGATTCAAAAATAGAGAATAATTTAGATATATTTTCATTAAAAATAACCAAGTGCAACGCGAATAATCATCAATAAATATAATAAAATATTGAAAACCTAAAATAGACACGACTTGACTAAAACCCCATATATTGGAATGGACTAACTCAAAGGGCGATGTAGCCCGTTTATTCACACGTTTTGGAAATAATATACGAGTATGTTTTCCAAGTTGACAAGACTTGCAATTAAAGGATGATAAATATGACAAACTAGGAACCATTTTCTGTAGTTTGGTAAACTAAGGTGTCCCAAACGATTATGAAGAAGCATCGGAGACTCAGTGATGATACATGCTACAGAGTCAGGTAGACTTAGTCGGTAAGGCCTTGTGACTCACGTCCTGTACCAATTATCTGACTCGTACTGTGGTTCTATATAAGAACAAAGTCATTAGTAAAGGTAATTGTACAATTTAGGGAACGAGTAAGTTTGCTGACAAAAACAAGATTAAATGGACAGTCAGGGAGATATAGGACAAATTTCAAAGCAAGAGTGGGAGAGGATGGGCACAACCTACTGTTTTTGCAGTAACAATAGATCTATTAACTAATGTTACAATAGGTAATGAAGTAGACTTAGTAAAGTGAGAAAATAGACAAAGGTTATTGAAGATGTGATCAGAGGCACCGGAATCAAGGACTTATGGCTTGAAAGAGGATGAGTGAGTAAGACACACAACTGAATTACCCAGATGAGCAATTGAAGCAACTGATGATGAAGATTGTTTTGTTGTCTAATATCAGAGATAGTCTTCAAGATCAGCACCTGTAAGAGTCAAAGATGGTAGAGACTGTACTCCAGAGGAGTCAATAGGAGAATTAGATGTACTGGTCTGAACAATATTAGTAGTTCGAAGAGGATGACCATGAAGCTTATAACATTTGTCTCTAATGTGACCCCATCTGTTACAATAACTACACTTTGATCGATTTCCTCAACCACCATGCTCACGTGGCTATTGATTCTGGGACACAAGAACAGATGAGTCAAAATTAGAGGTATTGAAAGATCTAGTCATAACTCATAGAGAAGATATATGGAGTAGACGAGTAAAGACTTTATCAAGGGTGGGGACGATAACATTAGCAAGAATTTGATCTCGAACATGAGTAAGATCCAGACTAATAGCAGTCAATGTGAGAACCATAAAGAATTTATCTCGCTGGGCTAAGTCTTTAGCTGCAATTTTACCAAGAGGTAACAACAAATTGAATTCAGTCTTCAGAAATGCCATCTAACCCAGAAATTCAGACATACTCATGCCTTGTTGTTTTAAGGTAACCAAAGTTGATACAACAAAGTATAACTATTGAATATCATTGGTATACAGGAGTTTGGCTTGAGTCCATATGTCATTACATATGCGATAAACTTTAAAGATAGAATAAAGTTGAGGATCATTGGTATTCCATAACATACTACATAACAAAGCATCAGTCCTAGTCCATATAGTTTTATCAGATATAATATCCTCAACTCTCTTAGTGAGATGGTCTTTAAGACTCTGTCTCATGCACCATAATTCAACGGATGCAGCTCATGAAGTATAATTATTGCTCCCTATTAATTTTTCTATAGTAATTACTAGAAGAGAATTAAAAGGAAAAAGAGAACCTGGTTTGGAGCTTTTAATGAACATGTTGAATCACAAATCAGAGAACGAAAAAAGTTTTCTAGAGAATAGTGAAGATTCTGAGCAATTGGGGCTTACAAAACTGATCAGAAGATTGTTGTATAGTGAAAAACAGCTTCTAGATGCGTGAACAATGAAGGAACTTTTCGGTGACATCATTAATGGTGCATTCAGCAACCAGTGGAGGTGGTTTTTCAACAGAAATGATCATCGACTTCTATTGAATCAATTGACAGTGGCGGTGTAGTCCCACGTGCACCGAAACAATGGATTGGAGATCACATTCCAAACAAAAAAATGGTCAACGTGTGCAGTAAATTTCGACATCCAATGACGACAAACTTACCACAAATTGACTCGTCGGAGTCTTCTGAGTTCAATAATGTCAACGGTGTAGGTTAACAAGCATCGAAAAAGTAGATCAGAGATAACGATCAGAGATGGAAACAATCGATGCGTGCAAATGATTCCGGTGATCGATGACAATGGAGTCACCACAGACTGACTTGTCGACATCTTATGAGTTGACTGGAAGAGGCGGTGTTGATGCACGCTCGCGAGAGAAACAGATTGACGATGGAGGTTACTAAAAAGACTCACGATGCGTGTGGCAACGAATGATGACTCTTTTTTCAGAGGATTGTTGACAAAATTGTTCCGATCACAATGGTGTAGACAGGGCCATCGAATAGGAACACGGTGGTCGAAAAAGAATGCCGAAAAATGACGTGGATTTTGTCAGAAAATAAATCAAGATTACCAAAAAATTCTTAGAAGCCTAATATCAACTTTGATATCATGTGAATTCAGAATATTGTTTTCTTATTATTCAAAGAGCAAAATGTTACAATATATACAATTACGGGAAATATATAAAAGGAAATAAATCAAATCAAATCAAATCCCTAAAATACATATTTTATCATAATATGGTTTGATAATCTTCCTAATATAACTAAATATAACTCAACATTAACAAAATACAACTCAACAAATTTCATTGGCCATGGGGGGAAAAGTGTGTCAATGCCCCCCTTCCCCCTCCCCCATACCCCATGCTTGGATGTTGTAATGTAATCTGATAGCCCTCCTTTATTTTTTAGAGTACTTAGTTTCTTCATACTAAAGAAACTTCACATCTTCTATCTTTCACCTTTCTCTTTTCAATTAATTTCCTTTTACAACAATCATGACATTATTTGAGAGGCTTGACTTTGTATGTATAACATGCATTGAGTTGATTGAAATCATATAAACTCCTGTAAAATAATTATTTTAATTAATTAATCCTTGAAAAATTTACTTTAAAAAATTGAAAATAAAAAATCACCATATGTAAAATTGGGCAAAAAGCTTGAACTCTATTGCCCAATCCCAAAGCCTGAGCTAGGCTAAGTAGAGATTCAGCCTAATGAAGGGCAATCCCAAGCCAAACTAAGCTAAGGGAGGCTACCAAGGCTCATGAATAATCGGCTTTGAGACCAAACCTAAGGATCGACCTTGTAGCTTGGTGGTAAATGCCCTAGTCTTGGGGTTCAGGTCAATGGTAAAATAGAATAAAATTAAAAAAACAAAATTATTACCAAGAATAATTTTAAAATGTTAATTATTTATTCATTTAAAAAATATTATTAAAATGATAAATAAACTAAAGGACTCAAACATAAAATTGACCCTGTCAAACCCCTCGTATAAAGCCTAAACCGTGGACTGATTTGAGGCCTGCATATGGGGATAGGGCCTCAGTTGATCCTTGACTTCAAGGGTTAGGGTCTTCCATAGGGCTAAGCCCATTCGACTGTCTCTAACCATGTTGTATATAATAGTAATGCTATGCGATCTTTTTAAAATCGGATTAGATCAATCGATTCGATCAATTAAATAGTGAACTAATATATAATTTGATCCAATTTTACAATTTAATTTGATTTATATATAGATATTGACTTATTTGAAATTTAATCAAATTCAGTAAATATGTTAAATCAAAATACTATTTAAAACCAATAATTTGTAATTATTTTTTAATCTATATAATAAATGTTAATTATTTATTAACATATTTGACAATATGTTTTATATATTTCATATATTTTTTATTTTAAAAATATAATAAATATTTGTTACTATTAAAAAAATTCGTAATAATTTCGTAATACATTAAATAGATTGATTGTCCATTAAACTAATCGAATTATAAATTAATAAAATAATCAATTTAATTATCAATTTAATTTTTTAAACATGGATACTATATATATATTTTAAATACTTAATTAAATATTTAAATAATATATTAAAATTAAATATTATTTTATTTATAATTTAAATTCAATACATCATAAAACAGTGATGGTTGGATTAGACATATAAACCGGACTTAAAAATAACGCTACGCTTTGAGTAATGACCAAGTACGGACTTAAAATTAACGCGACGTTGATCTTAAGGGGATCGTCGCAAACGTAAAATAAGTAGACCTTATCAAGTTTTTAAGAGACCGTGTTATGGTTTTGGCCTTTGGGCGTAGAAAGAACTGGAAACCCTTGGTTCTCTCTTACTCCCTTTTAGATCCACGGTGAGTACCTTTTTCACTTGTTGCAGACTACAACTCATACATGTAATTGCTGGTTCGCAGCTAGGGTTTTTCTTTTATATAATTTCGTTTAATTTATTTTTAAATAAATTGATCCATCGAAGCAATGCGTATGCGCATTTTATTGATTCGCATTGCTTTTTCGTTGCTGAATATTCTTTACCTCTATTCGGAAGCGACTCTTCTTTGTTCTGATTTTATTTGTAATTCGTGAAGTGATATTGCTGGAAATGAACTGGAAATTAACTGTGATGTTTGTTTGAATGTAGAGAGACTTGTTTTATTTGACTATAACAGTTAATTTACTTGTTTCTTTTGTAAGTTTTTTCAACTGTGAGTTTAGGTTTGGAACAGATCAAGGCTTGGATACTGTTTTCGACTGAAGAAAAAAGAATAATAAGTTAGAAGAAAATGTTCGGCTCAACTAACCGTAAGTTATCCTTTTACCTTGCATTCTGGTAGAATGATTTTTATTATTTTTTTAAAATCTGTTTCCTGTCAAAATTTATGTTGTTCTGGCGATGCTTGAGTTCATTTATGCTTGTTTACAAATTGATGTTGTGGTTGTGTTACTGTATCCATGTTTTTCCTCTTGAACTTGGAAGTTATTGTGGTAATGTTTGTAGCTTGTATAAATCTTCATGCACTTTAATTGCTTCTTTTTGGGTACGTTACATGAGTCACTGACTTATGTCTAAAGGTTTCTGTAAAATTATACAATTTTTGTGGTGTGTAAAACTTTCCGTGTGATTTATTGATCACGACTAATCAGATTACCTTTCAATTTTTTATTGATCAAGCATTCATCATACTTCTATCAGATAACATTGTTAATGTGCACCAGTTAGTAATTCAACTGTTTGATGATTATCACGTACCTGTGTGCATGGGGTTTTATGAGATTAGTTAGTAATTATTTTTTGGAATATCAAATTAACTGGTGTAATTCCACTAAACAGCTTTTGGGCAGTCATCTAGTAGCCCATTTGGGTCCCAATCAGTCTTTGGACAGACCAACAATGCAAGTAACAATCCTTTTGCTCCCAAACCATTTGGTACCACAACTCCTTTTGGTTCAACAGGTTCCATGTTTGGTGGCACTTCAACCGGTGTATTTGGTGCTGCCCAGACTTCACCTTTCTCGTCTACAACGACCTTTGGTGCATCATCATCACCAGCCTTTGGAAGTTCAATGCCTGCTTTTGGAGCATCCTCCACTCCTGCCTTTGGTAGCTCATCATCAGCATTTGGTGGTATGTACATTGAGTAGAATGTTTCGTAATCATTTTCCCATTTATTTGTTGCTATCTCCATTTTTTACTTGATACGTTAATTTTTATTTTTACTTTTGAGGAAGATGGTTATTGTTCTCAGTTGATAAATTTCTTGGGTTGCTAGTGATTTTCTAATGGAGTTTTTATGGGTATTTTTGCCCTTTTTTTAGTTTGTGTGTGCCATGATATTTCAAGTGTGAACTGGAGAACTTTTGGCATATGAGATGGTTGGGGATGGATATGTTCTTCTAACATTCTTGTCATTGTATGTGTATTGTTATTATAATAAACTACATCTCCTTTAGCTGATTTTCTAGGTGTAGTTTATGCAATTTTTAATGGTAGCAAACTCACTTGTTTTCTTCATTGGATTTTGTTGTATTAATGTTTTCTTGTAGTTTGCTTATTTGCACCAGACAACTCCCTTTTTTTTTCTCAGTAGAAGAGGTCATTTAACCATCCTGGGAAACTATCATTTAAGGAGGTCATTCTACTATGCTGAGTTTATAATTGAAGGAAGTTATGATTATTACTAGAGAAGGGTTATTTAATCCTTAGCCGAGAGTTCCCTTGTCTAATAGTATAGCAGGACTAGGTGTTTATACCCCTGTGTATGATAGATTCCCTTGGTACAAGTAATTAAGTGCGAACTTCATTGAGATGACAGAGAAACATAATGTATAAACACCAAGATTTATGCCTTTAATATAGCTACTATATGCGGTTAATCTTTCTTTACATTTGGTTTGTATTTTCCATGCAGTGGTGTTTCTGTTTTAGCCCTCATTTTGATGTTGGTTTTGTTTCTTTATTGAGAACCCCCTTCAACATGGCAGCCTTACCTTTATTTTTATATAAGTTCAGATCATGAAATTAATTGCATTTGTGGAATATCACACTAAAAATTCTTATTTACTGTTGACATGCTTTATCTTAAAAAAGCTTATTAATCTAGTTGCCTTCTGTTGTCTTTCTAATCTTTGAAAAGCTAATCTCTCTTTTTCTATAACATAGGTTCTTCTGTTTTCGGTGCAAAGCCTGCTTTCGGCTTTGGCTCCACTCCTACTCAAACAAGTCCTTTTGGAGGCACAACTCAGCAATCACAGCCTGCATTTGGAAGCAGTTTATTTGGTTCCTCCACACCTTTTGGTGCATCAAGTCAGTCAGCATTTGGTGCAACAAGCAGCCCTGCCTTTGGGGCTGCAAGTACCCCTGCCTTTGGGGCTGCAAGTACTCCTGCCTTTGGGGCTACAAGCACCCCAGCCTTTGGTGCTACGAGCACTCCAACCTTTGGTAGCACAGGGACTACATTTGGTGCATCAACTGCTCCAGCTTTTGGTTCTGGGGGAGCATTTGGGGCTTCAAGCACCCCTCTATTTGGATCATCAAGCACCCCTGCATTTGGAGCCTCTAGCACTCCCGCTTTTGGGGCTTCAAGCACTCCCGCTTTTGGGGCCTCTAGTGCTCTTCCTTTTGGGGCTTCAAGTACTCCTGCCTTCGGTGCTTCAAGTGCTCCTGCCTTTGGGGCATCTAGTTCTGCATCTTTCAGTTTTGGGTCCTCGCCTGCTTTTGGCCAGTCAACTTCTGCATTTGGTAGCAGCCCATTTGGAACCAGTACATCCCCCTTTGGAGCACAGAGTTCACCATTTGGTGAGTTTCTTAAATAAGTACGATTGTTTATCTTCTGTTAAGCATATGTATCAATGGGAAGCTCATTAACCCTACAATGTTCTCTGTCTCTATTATTGCTTGTGTTGTCATCAACTATTGAAAGTAAGCAAAATAAAAATTTATGACTGTTGTGTGTTATCACACAGGATCCCAAGCCACGACACCAACATTTGGAAGCACTCCATTTGGGCAGTCCAATATTGGGGTTCAACGTGGTGGAAGTAGAGTGGCTGCTTACACACCTACAACTGAAGCAGATACTGGTAGTAGTACGCAGCCTGCTGGAAAGTTGGAATCGATATGTGCCATGCCTGTCTACAAAGATAAAAGCCATGAGGAGCTGAGATGGGAGGATTATCAATTGGGTGATAAAGGTAAGTTAATGAAATCTGGAAAATCAGTATCTCTTATTCCTATAAATGGTGGCATTGGCTGATTCATTTATATTCCACTTTACAATTCGAAATTTCAGGTGGACCACCTCCTGCTGGTCAGTCTGCTGGGGGAATTGGCTTTGGTGTGTCAGCTGCTCCATCAAGCCCCTTTGCTGCTCCATCTGTATTTGGTGCATCATCAGCTAGTCCTTTTTCCAGCACTACATCTTCAAATTTATTTGCTCCCAAAACTTCAACTTTTACTGGATCAAGTTTTGGAACCACCACATCAACTGCTTTTGGTGCTTCACCTTTTGGTGTGTCATCTGCACCCAATCCTTTTGGATCAACTTCATCTGCAGCTCCTTCCATATTTGGGCTTGGGACATCAACTTCTGCATTTGGTGCCAATTCATCTCCACCTACTTTTGGTTCGTCACCATCCCTCTTCAATAGTACAGCAGCCCAGGGTACAATGTCATCATTTGGCTCTGGCTTGAATTTTGGTAGTCAGTCATCTCCCTTGTTCAGTTCTGCTGCCCCTGGACAGGCAGGTTCTGGTTTTGGACTGACCACCTCTTCATTTGGAAACAGTAGTACTATGTCTTCTTTTGGTACTTCAAATATATTTAGCACACCTTCCACTGGATTTTCTGGTGGCATTTTCTCAAGCACTCCATCACTTGCTCCTTCTAGCACACCATTGTTCGGTCAACCAACTGTAAGTGACACTTGAAATCGTTAAAATTGATTTCTTTCATTGTGATATTAAACTTAGTTGTTCAGTTGATATTTAGTAAGTATGATGTTCTATTCTTGCTTTTTAATTTGTCTGATATTTAGTAAGTATGATGTTCTATTCTTGCTTTTTAATTTGTCTTGAAGAGAGTTTTATAGCTTATTGCTGTTTAGGCCTTTACTGGAAAATTTTTCCTGTGCTGCTTTGGTATGTTTTAAGGGGTCTTCTACATTGATTTCAATCTGCCATTCCAATTTCAATTACATAACACAGGATTTGTCATGTTGAATCACATGGTAAATAACAGATAGACAAGCGGTTTGGATTGTAGAACATGCAGCATCAATGTTTGAGATGTAAACATTTCATATTGGCATATCTAAAATGTTACGGAGCTAGATTTCTGGAGATTGAGAGTATTGGCATATCGAAACTTTTCATTTTGAAGTTTCTGTTAAAATCTTATGTGAATTCTATTTTTGTTGTGTATACATCTTTAGCCCTCTGTTTCTATGCCATTTCAACTGGGTCAACCTGCTCAGACTGGTGGTACTTTTGGATTTAGCAACTTGGGTCAGACACACGCAGGTGGCTTGTTTTTCTCTCCATACTAGTTGATGATATACATGACAGTGATTAAGCTTTTTGCCTGATAGTGCTGACTTCATTAACTTATTTGCTGTTATAGCAGGTAATACAAGTAACTTCACTGGCTCGTTGGGAACTCTTGGTCAGAATAACTTTGGACAACTGTATGTCTCACCTACTTAAGCCCTTTGATTAGTATTTATGTGCATGTAGATTTAAACAATTCTTTTTAGATCGAATGTGGTAACCCAATGCGTGAATAACTAGTTTATTACGCATTTTCCCCTATTCCCCTCCCTTGGTTATTGTTTCTGTTGATGGCTGCCCTTGTTAACTTTTTCTGATTGGTTCTTCCTTTAGTTGAAGTTTATTATAAAGCAGAGGGAATTTATTTTTAGTTTTTATCTGCTAATGACTTAAAGGATTCATGCTGTAATACCTTTGTTGACCAGGTCTGCCACTCCGAGTTCTGTTGCTGTGCAACCTATTGTGGTTACAAATCCATTTGGGACACTCCCTGCAATGCCTCAAATGTCAATTGGTCGTGCTGGAACTGCTCCTTCAATCCAATATGGAATTTCTAGCATGCCAGTAAGTTTTAGCTTTCTTTAACTTTGCTTGCTACTCTAGGGTTATGGGTTGAATTTAATTATATCTTAAAAATTTTATTGCAATCACTTGTGGTTACCATCAGGTTGTTGAAAAATCAGCTCCTGTCAGAATATCATCCTTATTGACTTCTCGACATTTGTCACAAAGGCGGATCAGGTTGCCTGCTAGGAAATATAATCCCAAGAATGATGGTCTGAAGGTGGATGCTAGTTGTGAAAACTTAATTGAGAATGATTATTATTTTTGTTCATATGGGATATACATTTAACAATTTCCTGATTGCTGCATGCAGGTTCCTTTTTTTGTTGATGATGAAGAGACACCCAGCACTCCAAAAGCAGATGCCCTTTTTATTCCCAGGGAGAACCCAAGATCTCTAGTTATTCGTCCTACGGAACACTTTCCCTTAGGTGCTAGTGCAGCAAAGACATCATTAAAAAATACGTCTCATGTACCTGAGAATGGTAAGGTTATAGTATAATGTCTATCAGCTCAGAGGATTTTTTTTCCATGTATAAATGTGAGGCATTTATTTCCATTCTATAAAAGAATATGAGCAGATAGCTATCTTGTACTTATAGATCAGTTAAGAGGGATCTTTTTGTACTAGAGATAAAATTCTTGTAGCATTTTATACTTCCTGACTTGACCATCTGAGCTCTTTTTTTGTCCAGGTAAAATCCCAGAAGATGGATCCAATTCTGAAGATAAAGATAGTGAGTATTGGTTTTTGTGTTTATAAAATATCTGTCCTTGTGATTTATTATTTACTATGGAACTGCTCATTTCCTTTTGTCCTTTTTAATATTAAAAAAATCATAGCCCATTGATGATAAATAAATTGACTGGAAAACTTCCTGTGTCCTTGCTTCTTAATTTTGTCTTCTGTTCATTTTACAACTGTGACATGGTCCATTAACTAGAGCATCTTATGTTGACCAAACCTTGGAATTCTTCAATAACAAACATGATAGTTGTGAGGTCATTTATTGTTTACATATTTAATTGAATCTTTGTGATCTTATTGCTACAAGCGGAAGAGATGTTTCTCTAGTGGATGTGTGAGTTTCTTTGTTTTTAACTTTTGGTGGGGTGTTAAGTCTTGCATTACTTTTGCATGAAGGGTTATTTGAGATATTGGGCCTGCAATAAGTTTCCACAAGGTCTTGGGTTTGAGTTCCCTCATGGACACCTGTATGGCCAAAGGCCATTTTTTGTACTTCCGAAGGATTAGATGTTTCAGTAGGGGCTTCAGTTTCAAACTCGACCTCGTGAAGTGAGTTTGGGGGATTTTTAGATTACAAAAAAGGAAAAAAAAAATCTCTTTTTGGTACAATCTAACAAGCCAGATTCTATGGAAGCATTAAATTCTAGCTGACATGTAGTTGTACCAATGTAATTTTATATCTTCTCTGTTGGGTCCCTTGCTCCAATTGCAATGAACATAAAACCACATTGGCAAAACCATTTCTATACTTCCTTTACATGAACAGATCATGTCTGATCTTATCTTCGCCGACAGAAAGTACAATAGTAAAAGTTTGACTTTAAATAAGGCTTATGAACCATTATGAGTTTGTTGATTATTTGTGAATTTGATTAAGTGATTCAGTATGTTTAATGACTTTTTGATTGCAGAAAATCCTCTTGAATATGGAGCTGTGAAAGACCGAGTACATCCTGTCAAAATTGATCACAAACAGAATGGAGTCCGTGATGATCGTACTGTAGAAAGAGATGACTCATATATGACACTCAGTGGCCACAGAGCTGGCGAGGCTGCAATTGTGTATGAGCATGGGGCCAACATCGAGGCACTGATGCCGAAGCTCCGACGATCTGACTACTACACAGAACCTCGGATCCAAGAACTTGCAGCAAAGGAAAGGGCTGAGCCAGGATACTCTCGGTGTGTTAAGGACTTTGTTGTTGGACGCCATGGCTATGGAAGCATCAAGTTCTTGGGTGAAACAGATGTGCGACGGCTTGACCTTGAGTCTCTTGTTCAGTTTAACAACCGTGAGGTGATTGTGTACATGGACGATAGCAAGAAACCTCCTGTTGGGCAAGGTCTTAATAAGCCTGCAGAAGTAACGCTCCTAAATATAAAATGCTTTGACAAAAAGACTGGAATTCAGTATACAGAAGGGCCAAAAATTGATAGATACAGGGAGATGCTGAAGCGGAAGGCTGAGGACCAAGGTGCTGAATTTCTATCCTATGACCCCGTCAAGGGTGAGTGGAAGTTCAGGGTTAACCATTTCAGTGAGTACAAATTGGAAGATGAAGAGGAGGAAGAGGACCAGAATGGTAGCGCCGCACCAGGTTGCTGACTAGATGGTCTGTACTGTGTGTAATTTGCTGGTGTTAGGACCCCAGGTAAAAAAAGGGTTTTGTTCTAGAGCTTGATTTGTGTTTGTATAAAATTTGTTAAATTGTTAATGGCATTTGTTGCATTGTGGTTTCTTTAGGTTTTTTTTATGCTCCATTGTACTTGTATTGTTTCTATATTTGTGTTGTTCAATTCACCCAATCTTCTGGTCATTTCAAATTTGTTTATAAAGTTTGGTTTATGCCTGTGTCAGAATGACAGTTTAATCAAAACGAGATCCAGCAGTGAATATTTTCGCTACACTGACGATTTTTCATGGTTGCTTGCGTCTAAGTCAGACACTCTCTATCCATACTTTATTTTTTATCTTGGGTGAGTAGGCAGCTCTAACATTGAATTTAAATCGAATTGAGTTCAAGCTTATTTAAGCTCGAGTTTAGTCTGACTTGAGTGAAGCCAAGTTTGAACTCGAGTTTGTTTCAAAATAAGTTTGAACTGAACTTTGAGTTAGCTTAATATTGTAGTTTAACAAAAATGACTAAAATAATATTATATAGATGTAGATTGGTTAAAATAACGTCATTTTAGTTTATTTATATTGAAATTTTAAAACTCACGAGATCGGCGAATCAAACACTTATAAAGTTCGAGTTCAATAATGTTTTATTTTTAAATTTGATCTTGTTTAAATTTATATTATTTTGGGTTTGTCCGAGTCAAGTTTAACCAAGCTCAGTTTAAATTTAATCTAATTTGAATAAATTTGATTCGAATTTAACTTTACTTAGTCTTATAGGTAGTCTCTCATATGGAAATCTTCGTCGGCTTCAGTCTCAGCTAGTACATAAAATTACAATGAGGTTTTGAGCTTAAGCAAAGGGTAAATGTTGGATCAGGGAGAGTTGTGCTTGGCTGCTAGTTGAAGCGCCAAAATGAGGTAGCTTTGGAATAACGAGTAGCAAGAACAAATGATATTTGTGTTGGAATTTTACATTTAGGCGGACTTCTGAATTTACTGTGTTTGGATGGCTTTTGCGGAGGTACTGGTGAATATGTGGACTTTTTTTTTTTCTTTGTTTCAATCCAAAATATAATTTAAAATCTCATTAAACTATCAGTTTTTAGTTAATATTATCAAGTAGATATCACTTGATAAATATGTAAATAAATATATTTAGCCCTTGAAAGGGGACTCAAGCAATTCGTTTTTATGGTTTACCACCACATAATTGCCATATTTTTTGTTATAATCCTTGTACTGTGACTCCACAAATTGGTATCAGATAAACAATGTGCTGTTTTTCACATCAGTTGTTTCTAATATCATATTCATAGGCAATGGTCTTCAAAATCTACCCAGCTCGTTTATCACTCAACACTCTCATTTGCTTCTTTACATCACTGCAATCATCTTTCCTTGCCTTGTTCTTTGTAAGAAGTCCAAGTTTATGGAAGCTTGAGTAGGATCTACAATCTTCACCATCATTTACAGTGTAGGTGCTAACACCTCAGAAATGCCTATAGCTGAACTGATCCACAGTTATGCTTATGATGCATTTGGTGTATCAGCAAGAAGGGGCCAAGTTTTCCAGCAATGTTCAGTCCACTACTACTAGTTATTGTGGGCACATTCTCGGAAGTCGCTTTGGCAGAAAGACTTCACTTGGGCAGGTAATGTACCTCAACAGCTTGGTGGGCACATTTCCCATAATTGTGAACCTTTTCTGTGTTTTAAGGGGCAAAAGGGCAGATTCACAGGCTCAAACTCAAGCTCAACATAAGGATGAGAGAAAAGACTTCAGCGACAACAGTAAAATTTTATTCACATATGGAATTGGAACTATTTCTATTTGTGAGTAAATTTTATGAGCAGCACAGAAGTCCAACATGTCTTGGATCCCCTTTGTACCACCAATTACACTGCCAGAAAAGGTTTTGGCACCCACCAAAAGGTCAATTCAAGCACTTAGTCACACTAGCTGACTAACAGTAATTTGATGAACAATCTTTAAGAAAGAACCGAGTGTTTCCCAACAAAGGCTAAAAGTTTGAATATTTTCCCTCTTTTAAGTTGGAAATACAGTATTTCCACATAAGAGCATAAAGATAAATTCTTGCTTTTCCACTAAACCTATCATACAATCTAACGGATTTCACTACCAAAATTAGATGATGGGTCATGCATGGAAATTAATAAAAAAATGAATTTGACCATCGAAATTACAAAAATTATTACAACTAAATTTAAATGCCGATAATATACTCTAATAAGTAAGATTATATATCAACTAGAGTATAACATCACATAACTTTGAAAGCAAAACTAACTTGTTATTCATTTGATACCATTGAAATTGCTAGGGAATTAGTTGATAAGTATTCTAGTAATACGCATGAGTGCTACTAATACCATTAGTACTCATCAATCATGCATCTAGCAAAACCGGGAAATAGTATCTTGTATACCAGGAGGCATCTAAATACATCTGGAGAAAAATGATGGGGTGAACATACCAGAATTCAAACCCAAAGCATAAGCAATATCATAGTTGATAACAGAGGGAAGTGCAGCAACCAAAAAGGAATTACGCAAGTCCAAATCAATCATGAAAGAAATACAATAGGAGGTCAACTTCTTCTAGCTGCATCTTATGCTCTTTGCTTCTTCCCCTTTTTTATGGGAGGCTTCTCCTTCTCTTTCTCATTCTCCGACTTCTCAGTTTGAGGTTCTTCAGGAAGAGTGGTGTGGAAAAATTTCTTTGTAGAACCAACATGATTGCACAGCAACTTCAACATTTTCCTCCCCCTCATCCATTTCAGCATTATTTTCATGTGGGTTTTGCTATTCAACCCCTCAATCCCAGCATCCTGTCAGTCACACCAGACAACAACTTAACTTACATTTTTAATGCACTAATCTCAAATTAAAAGAGATGCAACATCTAAAGCTTTAATCCATGAAACTCAAAGCTAACCTACAGAACACAAAATCAAAACCTTTAACTATTGCTGGAGTCCGAACCATCTCAATCAACTATTTCCACCAATGAAAGTTTATTTAAAATCATTTCACAACACACCCATATCCAATATTAGATGGACGTTAATTCATCAAAATTAAAGTAGAACTTTATTAAAATAAAATTAAAGTTAAAAAAAAAAAAAAGAAACCTTAGCGTGAATCCAAGTGTTGGAGACGGAAAGAGGACCATTTTGCTTGATGATGTCGTAAAGAGATTGAGCAATTGAATAAGCTTGCTGAGTTGGTACTTTAGGGTTTATCTTCCTCACGTTCACTGCAGCTTTTCTAGAGTAATATCTCACAAATGTATTTTTAATTGCTTTTACATTACCAAGCCACATCTTTCTCCGACTTTCAAATCATCTATCTTCTGCTAATCTGAAATTGAATTTTAGGGTTTTTACGCCAGAGCCCTAAAACCATTGTTGCTCCCACTGGCTTTGTTATGAAAGAGGCACGTGCTAGCCACGTGCATCAGCGCCACTCTCCTCTCCTCTAAATAATATAATTTCCGGACATATTTAATTAAAATAACAAAAAAATATATGCACACTATTGGATACCGAGATAATTTAAGTGGTTGTATGATTTTGAATTAAATAAAAAAATAAAAAAATATTATATGTATATATTTTTGGTATACAATTTAGATATGTAGACGATATATCATCATGTGATTGAATATTAATTTATCTTTAATTCAAAATTATTTAATCATATAATGATATATTATTTATATACTCAAATTATGTATCAAAAAGATATGTATATAGTTTTATTAATAAAATAATATTCAGATACATCGATAACATATCATTTATATATCTACTAATGTTTAATTTGAATGCCAATTATATACTCAAAACTTGATGCGTTTTTTTTACAAACATATGATACTATTAACTTTTATACTTACTCGATTTCAATGTATGATCTTGAAATGTCAAAAGAGAAGATTTGAATTTATATCCTCTTATATAAAAAGTTTTATTTTTTGCTACTAAAACTATCTTTTAAGGGTAAAAAAATAAAATTAATAGAGGTTAACAAAACTGATAGAATATTAAAACTTTTAAATAAAAAATTTAGGTTCGAGTTTATCACACGTGTAGAATTTGAAAAAATTACTTACAAGAAAAAAATTATACTTTATAATAGTTGAGATATTAAAATTACGTATTTAATACGAAAAATATATAAAACACGTGTTAAAAATATTTTATATTAAAAAATTTGAAAGAATATATTTAAAACATAAATAATTCACATTTTTACTATTTAAGCTCCATAGTTGACCTATAATCTTTCGTACCCAACCATAACAATCTCATGTCGCATTTTGATTAATCTGAAAATATTAGTGGAGAAGATATAAGAAAAATGTATCCTAAATAAATGTTAATAAAAAAAGTCCTGTTCAAGCAAAATTGCGACTTACTAAAAAAAAAAAAAGTGCTTAAATTATTGAAAATTACAAATATATTAACTTATGTAATCTACGGAATTTTATCAGGTTTCTTTGTCATTTTCATATTGTTTTTCCGATTTATGTGTCTTTTACATTCAAAAATTGTTTATCAAAATTGGTCGAAACATTACAACTTTCAAAATAAAAGTTTGAGTTTGAGTTTATGTCATATTTATAAAATTTTGATTTATTTGATGTAATAGTTATGAGTTTGATTATTATATTTTAAATTTATCCGTCTAATAAATACAGATAAAATCTTTAATTATTAAAAAAAATTGTTTATTAATTTAAAATAGCGCATATTACATTTTGATACACCCATAAATATCATAATAATTGACAATAAAAATATGCAATCATATTATTGTTAGAGAGCAACACAATCTAAAGTTATAATTGATCTTAATACATCTAATGCTCTTTCTTGTTTAATTTTGGTATTTTAAGTACGAAATATTACAAAAAAGAAAAAAATTGAGAGTTAGAGATTTATAGAATCTTGGGCTCTAGTTTTATTGGAAGGTTAAGGATAAAAGAAAATTGTATTTAATTAAGCTAATTTATTTCAATAGTATAAAGTTAAAATTGTTTTTGATAAGACCATTTCAAAGGCGTGATTATTTTCACGGTTTTGAAAAAAGGATTGGATCGCTCGGTCTAACCGATCGAATCGAGACTTGTTAATTGAAATGATTCTGGTTTGCTTCAAAACCTTTTTTAGAGATAAATTACTTTATATTAACTTAAACTGTTTAGTTAGTTCGGATAAAAGACCGTATTTGACCCGGTCAAAATAAAAAATAAATGTTTTTTTTCACAAAAAATTCATTATCAATCAAACCCAAAAGCTCATTTATCAATTCGAATATATATAACATCAAACTAAGTTTATTTTAATATTAAAATATTTTTAAAATATATTAATAATAAATTATATGAAATTATTTTAAATATTATTTTTAAACGGTTAATTAGTTTTATCATCAATTGAACTAGACCAACCTCTCCAATGGGTGAATGTCGAGGTCTAAAAACATTGATTATTTTAACAATATCCGTTACTTTGTTAATTGTTTTTTTTTTTTTCAAAATAAATTGTTTCAGTGCAAGCAAAAATTTCCATTCAAGTTAAAAATACTGCCACAAATAAAAATTAATTAGTAAATTTTCTATCTGATATCTTAACCTTTTTTATTTATTAATATATCTTAACATTTTCACATAAAATACCACACCTATTATTCTTCTCAACAATGATAAAGCAAGTGCAATAAACTTCTCAAGAAATTGCCACACTCCATTATAAGTTTAAAGGCCTAAACTAAGCCATAAAAATGCATAAAGACCTAAGTATGAAAAATAAAGTAGAAAAGAACCCATAGAAACATTTTCAATCACTACATTGAATTCACTTGTAATCCATCCGCAAAATCATGCAAATAAACTCATGAAACCATGTAGCTCCGCGGGTAAAGTTTTGCTCTTATGCCCAGGTGATTCAGAACATCAGAAAGATTTCGTCCGGCCACCGTCACAATAGTTCTTCTTAGGCCTGTTTCACACCAGCTGTGGATAATAGTTGTGACCTCTTTCTTGTAACCAGGTTTTTCCTTAACTACTTATGCTTAGTTGGAGAAATCCTTGCAAGCAAGTTTGTTCTCTTCATAGAGATGGCATGAAATTGTCCAAAGTTCCTCTGCAAGTCTGGAGTTGTTGGATTGTGCAGATGAGTTTAAAGTCCTACCCTTTCCACCAAAAAAGTAAACTCCAGAAGTTTCCTGACATTAACAGACTACTGATGAGCAAAACCAACAAATTCAATTCAACTCTCTAGATATCACTAAATCAAAATCTTCAAAAGAGGACAATATTACACCAAATTCATGCAAAGACGTTGCAGCATCATATATTATCATACATATGCTAAATGATCACTCTTAAGATTAAACAATATAAGTAAGCTGAAGCACAATCATCTTATTGATCTCAGTGACAGATTCCAGGAAACTGGAGAATGATTCAAGAACCATGAAAAGTATTTGTGACTTGTAAAAATATGAATATTTGATCATCTACGAAATTCAAATTATAGGCTTGCCTGCTGCTGTGTGTTCAAATTGAGCAGAGACTGTTGAACTCAGTAACTGTCAATATCTAGACAAGAGCATATATGCATGATTGTCTCTGTGATATTTAATTACATATACTAAAACATGAGTTAGTGTCCGTTACCTTGTAGAACCACAGAAAGCAAGAAAATCAAGAAGGTTTCAAGAATGAGAGAGTTTGATAACAAAATTTGCACAAAACCTTATAAAATTCAAGTTTTAACACATCTTAGCCAACTTTAGGTGTATTCTTTATAACTGTTTGTACAAAATCCAAAAATTCAAAGGGATTAGTGTCCTACAAATCATAGATACTTCCTACCATTAGAAGAATAAGATTGCCTCCTTCAGGGACATAAACTTTCATTGACAGGAGACTGAAATTTAAGAATACAGAATAAAGAAAAAAAAATTTCTTCATATTGTTTGTGTACTATCAATTTACCTAGGATGGTAACTTGATGTTGGTAACACCTTATAAGGGTAATATGGTAATAATATAGAACAAGAAAAACACAACGTCCCTATTAAGTCACAAACATACAAGGTTTTGAGAAAGGAAAACTTACAGGTGGGGCAAGGGCTGCATCAAGAATAGAATCGATACCATTTTCAGGCAACTGCAGAAGGCCAAAAAGCTTCAATACAATAAATGCCACGTGTGAAATAGATGAAGGAACTTCTCGCATGATGTTGGTTTTCACAACTCCAGGATCCGCAGCACTTTCAATAATAAACAAAACCAAAATTAAATTTTCAAGTGAAACAGAAACACTAATAATAAGATTCTTTTTCCTCATTAAGTAAAAGATGCTCCCCATAAAAAAAAGAATTATCAACTATACATGGCTTCAACACCAAAACAAATTTTCATAAATTAACAACAACAAAGAAGGTAAAATCATACTTCACAGAGACATGACGAAAGTTATCCATCAAGCCAAGTTGTCTGCGAAGCTCATAAGAGAAAAGAAGTAGGCATACTACTAACACAAAATGATAAAATTGTTAGAATGGGGACCAAACAAGTCTGAAAATTTTATGTGGCATCAACGGCTTACATTTGGAAAACTCATAGACATGCGCAAATGGATAATCTTTACATCTCAAGAAGTACTTCCCAGTGACAGTCTCATTGTCAATCTGTGCACCAAACACTGAAGAAGAAAGAGCCAGTACAGTTACGCTTTAACAAAACATTCTAGTTCAAACATTATCATAGATAATTGAGCTTTAAAAACAATTGTAGTACGTGCTAAAGTGAAGTTCCTCATTATAGTACTCCCCTCATTTAGCACATTAAGAGGCATATCAATGCTTCATGTTAAGATATGTCTTACCATTTCGATGTGTGAAAGAAGTAACATTTACAATCCGGGATGGAACAGGACTGTTTCTGAGAAGTGGTAACAGAAGTTTAGAAAGAAAGAATGCACCAACATAGTTTGTACTCATCATCCTGGAAAAAACAAGGACACCAGTCACAGATATAATAGCTTTCTTCAGCAGAACAGTAATCAGGATAGATACCAAGCACAACTAGAATATACATAAGATCTATATCCATTAAGGTGTCAGATTACTCCCACAGTAAAGTGTACAAGAAACACAAACTGCAATTGTAATGAGTCAACTGACACAACCCTGGGCCTCGCTCAAGTGGAAAAATGGTGAGGTGGGATGGGAAATGTCTTAGTTTGCATTTCTGTGATCAAAAGAAAAGGCAATGTGCAGGAACTTATAAAACATGGCAGTGGCACCATAGGGTCTGTTTTGGTCAAATTTCCACAGGTTATTCTATAAATGGAGTCTTATTTTAGTATTAAAGCCCATCTTCAAAAGAGAAGGAAAAAAGGTAATTACTGATCATAGCCTTCAGATGAAAGTCGAGGTGACGTCGCCAATATCCCAGCATTGTTTATCAAGAGTTGGATAGAAACATGCATATTAGAATCTAAAAGCCACTGCTGAAGAGAATCTCTAAACTTTAATATTGACTGGAAAGATGACAGATCGACCTGAAAAGCTTTAACATGTGCATCTTTATTCCTACTCATTATTCCTATCATAGTCTGTCAATGACAAATATGCACATGTGTTATTAAAGAAGTAGAGTTGGGACACATATTAAAAATAACTTATATAAAATATACCTTTGATAATAATTGGGATGACCGTCCAGCTGCATACACAATATTAATTTCAGCAACACATCTTGTAAACTCAAAAAGGGAAAGAAAAAATTGCACAAAAATGGATAGAACATGTGTTATATGGTTATATAAAAAACCACAACTTTTACCACCCATTTATCATGTAAAATGAGAATTTGTAAAATTCTAAATTCCAAAATCATACATCAAAATCACAGAAAAAACTACAGGACAATGTTATTATGTTAAATCCTAGTTGAGTTATTAAATTCTTGAATGGATGAAAGGTTGAATGGGAAAAAATGAATTGGGCAATGATTTTACATATAAGGATTAATAAGTGTAGAATAGCTGATATTGGGTGTGCTAAACTATGCAATTATATATACACTAGCAAGCACAATGACCTATCCTTCCATCAAGGAAAATTGCATTAGACCTAAATATCAGGAGATGAAAGCAAAAGGTGTGTGTGCATTACTTTTGTTGATTAATGACTACAGAAATATTAAGTTACTGCTGTAACATACTGAACAGAAAAGTATAGATAGAAGGTTAGGAGATGAAAGGAAAGCTGTACCAAGAACAACACTGAACCCTTCTTTTGAAAGAGCATAGGCTGCAGCTGCACCCAAACCAGATGTAGCCTGCAGAAATAAAGCAATGAGTTATAGAGCAGTAACTATATGACATATATTACAGAATACATATTTCTACAGGAAACTGAAGATCACTTACACCAGTAATGACGCAAACAGGTCTTGTACGCCCTGTGGTTGGAGGAAGTTGACGAGTAAAACAACAAGCTTTCTGAGAGAAGAGCCTTTGGACAAAAAGTTGCCAGTATGAAGTCAGAACAGATAATGTCCAAAGCACTGCCATTCTCCAGAACTGAACCGAGCATATGAAATGCAGAATTCCTTTTAACTCATTCATTACCATTCTTGTCTTCATTTTCTCCGAGGGCTTGCTATAAGATCATGGAGTTTATTCCAGATAAGCAGGTAAAAGTCATGAAAATGTGCCATAAAAATAATATCCAATTTACGAAGAGATTAATGATCAAATGTAGTAAAAACTAAGCAAAACTGATGAGTACTAAACAGAAGAATAATCTCATCTCGGATTGACAGAACTATTTTGATCTGGCAATACTATTTGTCCCCACCAAATTCCTACAGAAACATACTACTAAATTGTTGTGAATATTAAACTTAATTAAAAAAAAAACATTACTAAGATGACCTTACAACATTGATCCAAAAAATAATCTTACACTGAGTTATGAAATAACATTTACTTCTGCAAAGAATTAAATATAAAACGAACCGCAAAAATTTTCTAATATATCATCCATGTTATTTTTAAATTAATTAAACAATGACTATTTATTTGTTTCTATCACAGATTCTACAGCCACAATAGAAACAGTCCATCTGTTTTTACAAGTTTGAAAAACTTAACTTACCAAGATTGTGAATGATCATGAGTATAACATTAACGTAATTCTTTCCACAAGATGAAATATACTTTGATGAATCAGGAAATTGAAAAAGTAGAATTCAAGTACGGCAAAGGAGAGAAAGACAATGTCTGACTGAAGAAACATTATATGCAGCATATCAAAACTTCCACCAAAATTTACCAATAAAGCAATCGACAGAACTTCAAACCCACGATCAACGTCCCGTTTTCTTTCATGAACTACCCAAAATCAAGTTTTTCTTAGACGTAAGAATTTAGATTATCTAGAATTATTCAACCAGACAGTAGAGACAGGCCACCATAATCCACAAACTCAATAAAACTCAAAACAAATATGCGCAAGTGATTACAAGAAAACTGCAAATTGGCTCACCTCTTACAATTTTGACAATAGGAACTGGTGAGATTAAAAAGAAAAAATCTAACGAGTGCCTTGCGTGTTGCCACTAAAATGCGGTTGATGTTTCGTCTAATTTGAAGTAAGAAAAAGCAAGATGAGGCCTGACGAGGTGTGCTCACTGACGAGGGTTGTTGGGACCATGGTAGTCGAAAATTATGTGTGTCGAAATATATAGGTTTTTTTAAATAAAATAATAATAAAATCTAATTATACCGTTATTGTTAGACCTGATAAATAGGGGGTACCCGCATAACTTACAGATAATTTATCTTAAATACAAATGTGAGTATTAGATTTTTTAACTTATACTAGTAGATAATAAATTTTTACGGTGGATAAAATACGTCTCATTTTTTTATTAATTTTTTTTATTTTAACATCAAATTTATAATACACTTAATACAAATTTTATATATTTTTCTTTTCCTCAGAATGAAATAAACTTAAATTCACCTTAAACTTTAAAAATTTATTGTGTTAAAAACAAATTTAGTAAATATAAGTATTAAATATTTTATTATAAATATTCATTCTATATTTAATATTAAATTTCTTTAAATTTATAAAAAAAATATTTTTATAATTTGAAGTAATTTTTTGTTTTTTCATAAAATAATTATGTATTTGAAGGAAAAAATATTTAAAAATAAAAAATATATTAAAATAATAAAAAAAGAAAAATAGTAAAAAATTAATAATAATGGGTAATTCAGGATCAACCTGTATCCATCAGATTGGGTATGAGTTTAGAAATTATCATTTGCATAATTCAGTCTATACCTATTTTACTTTTCCCTGTACCGACCGAACTTAACATATCCATTCGCTAGCTCTAGTCATTGTAAGAAGCGTCAAATAGCCCAGGCTGGCCCCAAGCCCTACCCAAAGCCCGGCAAAAAAGGCCAACATGATAAGGTCAAGGTTGAACTGTAGCGGGCTAGGTCGTGAGCCTAAACGGTAGATCCATGAACGCGCTTGTTACTGTAGTTTTATGTTAAAAAAAATTAAATTTGGGGGTAGAAGCCGTGGGCTTCTAGGCCCTTCTACAGTTGTGCGGCAGAAATCTGCCGAATGCAGAAGTCGTTGCCTGCTTTTTTTCAAAAAAAATATTTTTATTTTTATTTACATATTATTATATACCTGACTAGACAATTAAGCATATAAAAAGGTTGGGTTAAAATCAAATTCAAGTTGTTGAAGATACTCTTAAAAATTCAAAAATCTTAATATTAGAGATTGAGTGTATATATATATATATATTGTATTTATTTTTATAATTATATAAAATATAAATTAATTAATTTATATTATATTATAATATTTTTTATAATATAATCATGGTATTTCTTATTACAAATGAAAGATTATCAATAAAATATTTAAAATATTGTTATCAATTTTAATAATTAAAAAGTAGTTAAAAAAACATAATTTTTTAAAAATTAAATAAAAAATTATTTTTTAATTCCGGGTGGCCAGGCCTAGCCCACTACAACCTTTAGTTATCATAATAAAAATAATATCACATCTTTTGAAAATTTAGAATTTTTTAGATATACTTACCGTGTCCTCATTTTTCTAAAATATGTATTAGGTTAAATGACTTTTTTTCACCTAAAGTTTGATGAAATCTTAAACTCACACCGTTAATTTTCAAAAATTTAAATATACACCATTTTTGTTAAAATTCACTATAAGGATTAACAATAAAATCATCATTTAACAAAAAATTTTATCTTATTTCTTCCCTTAGTTTAAAACACTAACAATTCTCCATTACCTGAAATTTGAAAAATAATCATTTCCCCTATAGAGTTTTTTTCTCCTTCTTTGGCGACATCTCTGTTTCCATCGTCGGTTGGCCTTTCCACACTCTTCTTCTTCAAGCGATCTTTGGTCTTTGGTGGCCATTTTCATCGGACTAAGACGAATTGTCTTCATTGTTGTCTTTGTCTCTTAGGTCGAATGAAGATTATTTGTCTTCATTTGACCAAAGATTGGCATCTCCAGAGTCATCTAGCTAGCTTAAGATGGACCACACGTGTCTTCGTCTAACCATTTTCTTCAACTTAAGACAATTTTAGCTAATAGAAATGGCATCTCTAGAACAACGACAACAAAAATGACTACCAAAGATCGAAGATCAATGAGAGAAGAAGAGGATGAAAAGATTGGTTGATGGCAAGAACAAAGATGTTGCCAGAGAAGGAAAAAAAAACCCTTAGGGGAAATGGTCACTTTTCAAACTTGAGTGGGGAAAATTGTTATTTTTTAAATTAAGAGGGGAAAATACGATAAAATTTTAGTTTTTTAAAATATTTTTTATTAAATAAAGGTTTTACCCTTACTCTTAAGCATAATAGTGAATTTTAACAAAATGATAAATATTTAAGTTTTTGAAAGTTAATGTGTATGAGTTTGAGATTTCACTAAACCTTAGGTGGGAATAACTCTTTTGGCCTATGTATAAATACGTATCGACTATATATATTGTATCGTATGATATATATATTGTGTTATATAATAGTTAATCATATTGTATGAATTCGATACACCTTATTATATGTATTATTTTTCATTTCTATCGTATCATATTATATACTATGTTTCATGTATCATAGATTACTAATGACCATTAGACATGACAATAGTCAAATATAGCTTATTATGCCTATAGGGCGGGCTATGCTTAGGCCCTAATTGGTAGGTCTAGTATAACATCCCCCTCTAATAGTACTGCCCACTAAAGGAGAAATGTTACGAATTAATATCCGCAGTGTTTATTTTTTTTTTTTAAACTACTTTAACATAAATTCATCACTAAAAGTGTTTAAAAATTATTGTTAAAACTGAATATTTGGAAGCGAACCAAAAGATGTATTTACTCATATGAAAACTCATCTGAAAATATCTGAAAACGTGGAGTAATCATATACCAGTGTACCATCATCTCAAAAAGTCAAAAATCAATTAGAACATGCGACTATATGCATGTAATATAAACCAGAGATAACCTGCTCCAGTCGAATCTACCTACGCTGACCTGCCCTGTCTCGCAGCTACCTCGATCTCCTGTACCTGCAATCAGGAAAGAAAAGGAAGTGAGTGATAAGAACACTCAGTAAGGGGAAGAAATCAAGTAAACTATCTTTTTTCCTGTTCTAACTCACTTTCGGGACTCCACCTCACATCCTAACCTCTATAAGAGATTAAGGGAGTAATCTAGCTCATTCTTTACTATTTGGGTCATACTTTGTCCCATCTGGTGTCTATTTGATACTTTCTGGAAGCTAACTATAGAGATTTGATACTTTTCTAAGCTCGAGCTCTTTTCCTTTCTCTCACTACACCAATTGTGATTTGAATTGTGTTATACTACGAGCATACTCTACTGCGAGTAGACCCTACTGTGGGTCTATGTCCTACTACGGATGTGCCCTACTACGAGTGGTGTAGTGTAAAGTGCCCCCTCATAATTTATAGCATACATGCGAGTCTTATATTTTACTAATTTTGTTTCCATCTAAATTTATTTATAACTCACCAGACATTACTCTTGGGACGACCCCTAAATCTTGAGCCCCGAATTCCTTTTCTTGCTTTTCTTTCTTTTTCTTTTCTTTTTTTTTTCTTTCCTTTCCTTTCCTTTCCTTTCTTTCCTTTCCTTTCCTTTCTTTTTTTTTTTTCTCCTCCTTTTCTTTCTTTCTTTCTTTCTTGCCCAGAACTACGAAATACTGTTCACAGAACAGTTATTTAGCAGGGCAGCCTTCTTTTTTATACAATTTAACAACCCAAACGGTTTCTAATTCATACAAACTATATATCGTTGAAAAGAGGATTCAAAGATCTTTCCAACAAACTATAATAGCACTTATAATTCAATAGATAAGGCAGTAAAAACGTGAGCTAAATTCAGTGGCAAAAACTGTCTCCTCTGTTTATTTGGTAAAGCAGTCCTTGTGGTTCATGTAATATTTAACAATCCAAACGATCTCTAATTCATACAAGCTATATATCATTGGAAAGAGCATTCAAAGAGATTTCCAACAAGATATAATAGCACTCATAATTCATTAGATAAGACAGCCAAAACATAGGACGAACTCAGTGGCAAAAACTGTAAATATCATACAACTTTCTGCCATGAACAAAATAACACACATAGACATCCCAAATGGCAAGACAACATTCATCAACTTTAAAATCATCATTTATAACATAGATCCAAGGAACCAAAAGCCTAAAACATGCAACATATCAAGAATGATTCCCCTTACCTTGTTTCAAGCCCAATATTTGCAAGTTAGGTTCCTTCTCTTTGTTTTGTTTCCTTTAACACCAAAATCACCTTAATTCTAATATCTTTTCTTGGTAATTAAGTGATTTAAGCTTATCTTCCTTCTTTTCTTCTCCCTAACAACTTTAATCAACCAAAAATATAATCATCCATCAAAACTCTAAATTTCACATCTCTTAAAAATTAAATTTCTTACCTTAAAACTAACCAGAATTGACAAATCTACACTTTTTATAACTGGAGGCTTTGGAAATTAGGTGGTTTAGTTAGGTTTTTTGATGAATTTTGTTTAAGGGAAAAATTTCGTTCAATTCATGGAGTTCTCGGCTAAATGAAGAAGAAGATGAATAGGTTATGAGTTTATAAGCCTTTTGGACCAATTTGCCCTCAATCTTTTTCATAAATGACTATTTTATCCTTAGCTAATTACCAAAAACCCTTAGCACCACTATATAATTTCAAGTATGCCATTCAATTTTCATTCCCACTTTGTCTCTTAAATCCTTCTAAAATGACCATTTTACCCATTTTCAAAATTATTGCTCCTTTGGTAGTTTTCTCTAATTCTTTTGTAATTTCTTTAAACAACAAGTTATAAAATCAACTCTAAAGGTAATTTTGGAAGTGGAGTTTACTGACATACCTGAATCCGGGTGTTATATATATATATATATATTTAAAAACACACATATAATTGGAAATATCTCCAAACAGAGTCAAAAGACGTAATTGCCCCTGAAACACACCTGAGGATATTACATCTAGTGGGTCAAGTTAGTCTACTAACATGTTAAGGCCTACGGTACAATTCAGGGTCCCTTGGGACCATACATTTGTAGGCTCTTATAGGTCGACTTATAAAATTATATATGTTTTTAATATATTCTAATTTTTTTATTATAATTATTTTTTAACATGCCCTACCATGTTTAATGACCATAGATAGGAACCAACGTCATAAAAATAAAGTTATGTAGGAAACGATAAACACAAACTTGTATATAAACAATGATATATTATTATTATTATATGATTGAATAATTTTAAATTAGAGATAAAATCAGTTTCAATCATATAATGACATATAATCATTTATATATATATATATATATATATATATATATATATATAATACTAGTTATGTCATAATAAGAGAATTTGGAAGATCAAATGAGTTTTAATTTTAAAATTGCGTAATTTTAAAGCTGGACCGTATGTTAAAGAAAAGCACTAATTAATTTTGGACCAAATGACTCTTTCCCAGCGAAGAAATGATTTAACAATATTCTTACTTTTTAAGTTTAAAAAGTGAAATTTTTATGGGAAATTTATTGAATTACCCAAAAGTTATGGGTGCAAGGAAAATTTGCCCAAACTTTCAAATTCTAAATGAAAATGCCTATTATTCTATAAAGATGAAATTGCCCTTTTAGAAAAAACAACGTTTTGCCTTTCTCAATCACATGAATCATATGTTCCTAGTCCATGAAATCGTGGATACACCAGCTGACTTCCTTTGACAAATTTCACGACTTTTCTAGCAACCAAAATGGGTCAAAAGGTTAGTAAAGCAAACCTTATTATGTTTTTATATATTTCAGTGTAAGATTTAAGTGATTGGATACTGTATTTGGGCATTTAGACTTAAGAGTTTTAATTTGAAAGATTTGATGAAATCGTTTGATTTGTTGGTGATTTGGATAAATTTTCTTAAAGCTTTTATGTTAGATTATGTGTTGAGTTGATTATTGTTAAAATGAGATTTAAAAAACGAAATTTGGAAGGTCAAATCTCACCATACGAATTCAGCTCTTATCAAGCGAATTTTTTGCTCATCACGAATTTGTGTGGTGAGATTTCTTAGAGATAGAGAGGTTTTGTGCATTTTTTAAACTTTTTGGCCCATACAAATTCATGTTGTTGAGTGCGAGTTTTTAAATAGTGAATCGTGTGGTGGGGTAGAATTGCAAATTTTGATAATTTGTTGACACGAGAATTCACATGTCAACCACAGAATTTTTGTGGTGGGGTGCAAAATGCATTTTTTAAAAGTTTTCCACCATGCAAATCGCATGGTGGGTTTTGGTAAGGCAGAATGAAATTTTTTTCAAAATTCTAGGCTTTATTGATATTTTCCAATAAGGGCAAATTGAAATTTTTACATTTGAAAGTTTTTTGACGTATAGAATTTGAATTTAATGTCTGTTTTTCTAAATATTGTATCTATGTTTAGAATTGAATCATTTTTAATATAAAATTGATATAATTGTATTTTAATTTTTTTACAGGGAGATCGACAAAAGAGAAAAATGAATGAGGAAAAGGATGAGTCAAGTTCCCTATGGAAAAACACTTCAAAACTTAAGTTACTACACATGATCTAGAGATGCAGGAACCATGATTAAGAAAATATTAATAGTGCAGCAGTTATAAATATTTTGGTGTATCTGTTTCAGATACTTTCTAAACCTTAAGGATAGTCGATTTAGTAGAGTGTTAATACACTTCTTTATCTAAGAGTGGTAAATAAGGCAAACTCGAGCGATAAGTTATAGTTTTAAGTTAATAAGATTGACGTCAGATTTAACTTATACGAGTTCGCCATTATGATAAACCTTCGATTCAGTCAAATGCTGAATATTGATATGTATATTCTATCGAAGGCCACAAATCCGATCCAACATACATATTTTCAGGGGCATAAGTCAGTCATATATGTTGATCTGAGTTACATTTTCCAACAGAGGCCTTGGGGGAAGGATGACATTGAGGCAGTAAAGTTGGCCCTATTGTTTTATTTTCACAAGGGTTATTAGAGATTGATATGAGGAAAACAGCCCCCCAAAAGATATTATAATTGGCTAATTATATTTTATTATATTGACACCTCTTTTTATCCATTCCCTCTATCTAATTGAAGCATATATCGTCATTTAGATTAATCCTACAATGAAATATATAATCAACATAAATAACATGATCAAAAATACTATTTACAAATATTATTTTATTATTAAGTTCAAGTTTTGTGTTTTTATTTCTATTGCACAATTACACATATTCCATAATTCTTTTACATATTGTGACTATTAATATATTTTGATTAATTTGAATTAATTATTAAAAATATCACTTTACCCCTATATTATAAAATATCATTTTATCCTCAAATTTATCTAATATCTCTAACATCTTCATTGTAAAATATTATTTTACCCGTAAATATTATCTAATATCTCTGACACTCTTTATTATAAAATATCATTTCACCCCTTACTACACTAATTACAAAATATCCACTATAATTTTTAACAATTTAATTTTTACACACAACTCTAATTTATTATATAAAACACCACATATAATTACATTATCAATAAAAATAATAATGATTGAAGTTATAATATGTATATATATACTTCGATATCACGAACTTTTTTCTTCTTATTAGAAAACCCAATCATGAATTTTTTTCTCTCTCTAGAAATCTCTCTTAAATAATAAGTAAAATTGTATATGTTAATAGATAAAAGAAGATATATAATTTATATAGAATATAAGAAGGGTAGTTTTGGTATTTTATTAGATATTTAGGACATTTTTGTTTAAATCTTTTAAAATATGAGTATTTTCGTTTAAGCCACAAAATTATGGGTAAATTTTTTATTACCCATGAAAAATGGATAATTAAATTAATTTCCTAATAAAATTGTATATGTTAATAGATAAAGGAAGAATATGGTTTATATAGAATAAAAGAATGGTAGTTTTGGTATTTTATGGATATTGAGGGTATTTTCATTTAAATCATTTAAAATATGAATTTTCTTTAAGCCACCAAATTATGGGTAAATTTTTTATTACCCATGAAAAATGAGTAATTTAATTAATTTTCCAAGTTTTATTCGTTATTCACTTATATTAATAAATTTTGTTTGGTTTTCTTTCTTGAAAATGACTATTTTAATCACAGATTGAAATTACAAAATTATCATTAGCACTTAATAATTTTAAATTTATCTTTTTCATTTGAAAATTTTACCACTTAAACCTTTATAAATATCAAAATTTTAACCAATTTTAGTTCTTTATGGTATAATTGTTATTTTTGAAATTATTATAAGGTAAATTAAAATTTTAAAATATTTGAAAAACCCCAAATTTTTTTTGGATATCTAAAAACCCTAAAAAATAATTATTAACACATCTAATACTTTTAAAATGTATTATCTCCTAAACATAAGGAAAAGAAAAAATAGAAAACTTTGTGCAAAATAGCATTTTTGCTCTTTAACTTAACATGATTTACCAAAGAAAGTGAATAACATAACTGAATGTGGGTTTTTAAAACTTAAACGAGGAAATATCATTTAGCAAACTTTGAGTGGGAAACGGTATTTCGGCCTAAATTTTGTAAATTGTTTGATAGGAGTACAACTTTTCAGTTACCAAATTTTCTAAAGTTTTGGAATATGAATAGGACATTGTTTTAAAAAATTAAAATATTATTTTAAATTTTAAACATTGGCTTGCCTGAACATTAAATTATATAATCAGCCATAATATTACAAAAAAATATATATATTATAAGAATCAGGTTTTGAAAAATTCAATTCAATTCAATTATAAAATTTATTTTTTTGTTATTTTGTCCTTATCTAATAAGATAAACCCTATTTTCCACCTGATATTTACCTAAATTGACGTTCTTGCCCTTAAATTTTAAAATGACATTTTTTCATCTTTAGTGTAGGATTGCCATAAAGTCAAGTCAAGTATTGTTGGGATCAAACTTGGTTCAATTAGGTTTATGCAAAGCTTGAGCTTGATGATCTTAAAAGCTATAGGCTTGAGCTCGAGATAAGAAATGTTAACTCAAGCTTGACTCGATAAATTATAATTATCAATTGCCTTTATATTTAAAGTTCGAGTCAAAGAGTAAGATTTAAGGTTTAAATGCAAAATTTTATACTTTTAGTGGATTATTGAAATAATACTTGAGTTAAACCATGAGCTCTCGAGCTCAACGAGTTGAGCAATAACAAGCTCAGGATCATTGTGAGTATAATACTCGAGCCTCTTTAGCTCAAGCTCAACTTGTTTGTTGTCCCACTTTTGTCCAATTTTCTCATCAATTTTAATTACAAAAGGTTATATTAAGTAAATTTTATCTAATTTTAAACCTTAATTATAATTTTGAGAAAAAAATAAAAAAATGCCGATTTATTCTTCTTTCTTTCTTCTTTTTCTCGGTACCCCACCATCCTTTATAATCCATTGCAACTCTTCATTCTTTAATCTCCTTCTCACTAGTCCTCTTAACACTCTACACCTTTTTCTTCTTCTTCATTATCTAACTTCAATATAAAGATTGATGGTTGAAGCCCCATTGACTAGAGCCCTTCAAATGGAAATGCACCATTTCAATGTGATATTAGCCATTATCACAAAAAAATGATGCTATTCGACGGGAATAACATAAGAATTGTGCGATTATAATCATAATCACACCAGTCCAATGTGATTCTTGTTGAATGCCACAAGTGCACTGTAATGTTTTGTTTCAAACTATAAGGGCATAGTTGTAATTCTGTAGTTAAGGATGCATAGGTCATTATTTTTGTAAGTAAGGGCAATTCTATCATTTTTCTAGGCTTTCACTCACTTTAACCTAAGTATATAAACTCCATTTACTATGAAACTGAAGAAGAATAGAGAGGAAAAGGGCATGAGGCTGTTGTGTTTTTTCTTCTCTGATTTCTTGCATCTTTTGGCTGCTGTGAAGAAGTTTGGCTTCTTGAGTTCAATTAACAACTTCTCTTCGGTGAAGTCAAGTTCTCTTTGACTTTTTTTTAACCTTGTATACGGTTTGTATACTGTTTGGTTGTACAAAGGTTGAGATTCGTGTGTTTATATTCTGTAATCAAACTTGATAAATAGTAGATTTTACTAGAAGAATACCTCTGCCTTGGATATAAGATTTCTTTTACGAAATCCGAACCAAATATATCGTGTTGTTATTTTTCTATTTTTTTCGTTGTGATATTGTTTGGATCGGATTATCTTAGGGTTCAAATCTATAAATCTATAACATGCACTAGGCTTATCAATTATCAATTGATATCTAGACCATTCCATAAGATCTCCCACAATTCCACCCTTAGGCCAAATTCAATTCTTATTTCCTCTTTTGTTTTTGAGTCGACACATATAAATATATATCCATTCGTGTAATCAAAGTTGGTATGCATAGATTGCTTTTTTTCATAATTGAGGTCACAAAATTGTACTTCTTTGGGTCATTGTATATGTCAAAAACTTGCCTTCTCTATAGCCCGATATCCAAAAATCATATCCATTAGGAGATGGAATTTGATCAAATGCATGGAGTCCTTAAGAGCAATGAGGCAAGGTGTGTGAGGTAGATTAAATGGTGTACCATTGATTGACTAGTGATATCGGTCATTTTTGTGTGTTGAGAAATACTATTATCCTTTTTGAAATCAGGGCGATGAGATGATGAAGCCCTAGCGAGCTTTGATGACTTTGGTTATATTGGGGTGCAACGTTGCTCTATAGGGAGTCAAGGGGTAAAATTGTGGGAGGAGAACTTATAGGATGGTCTGGATGATAATTGATAATGGCTAAGCCTAGTGGAGTTGTGACATTTATGTGGTGGATGGTTGTCGCACAAATTGAGGGCGATGATGAATGGTCTGGAGTAAAATGATGGAGAAAGGTGATGGAATTTGGTTGCTGAGAGGCCAAGCTGCCTTACATAGGCCAGATCTGACATTTACATTGGTGTTGTTAATGCTTGCAAATAAGGTTGAATTCAAACCAAACTTAGCTCGAATGAACCCGAAATGAGCTAAGCTCAAACGAGTTCGAGTTTAAAACTTCAACACTTTTTAGCTCAAGCTTTGGAGTGTTTAGTTTGTCAAGCTTGCGAGCTAAAAATTTTGATACAAAACAATGTCATTTTAACTAATATGTATTAAAAAGACATCGTTTTAAAAAAGAGCTAATTAAAAATTCGAGCTCGAATAGAACTCGAATCAAACTCAAGTTTGACTCTTTTGAAATAAGTCGAACTCGAGTTCAAGCTCAATTCCATGCAAATAAAATAGAGCTTTAGCTCGGTTCAGTTCGAATCCAACCTTAGTTACAAAGGATAGCGGTGGTGTCAGTAAGAGAAAAAAAAAAAAATAAAACTATGCCTATAAAAAAATTGTTCAAACGAATATGTATAAATTGAGGTGGTAGTTTGTGATTGGTGATGTAATTGTTTATTTTTTTCTCTTGGTTCAAAATCGTCCAATCAGATGCTACAATATTAATTTATATGAATAAATTTATATAATTCGTTTGTACATAAAATATTACCAAAAGAACAATGAATTTGTAAAATAATTTATAAAATGATAATTTCAATATTTTAATGCAATTTTAAGAGTATAAAAGTAATTAAAAATTCTCACATTGATATTGAAACTTTAAAAGTCCATATTTTTGTCTTTTTCAATTCTTAACCTAAAATTTAATAAAATTTATTAATAGAACCTAATAGAATGAGAAAGGCCAAGGGACTATTTCCATTCAAGTTTTAATGCAAAGTCAATTGCACATCTATGGGGTTTAAAAAACCTAAATATCTACTTATATATCAACTTCTGTTAAAATTTTCTGTTAGGACCAACGGTAAAATCATTATTTTATTGATAATATTAAAAAAATATAATTTATCTCATTTTCCCCTAAAGTTTTGAAAACTTGCATTTCAACCTTTAGCTCAACTTTGAAAAATAACTTTTTCCCCCCAAATCTCTAAGGTTTGCTCCAATCTCCAATGATGGTGACGGTGACGATGATGGCGGTAGTCAATTGGTTTCGAAGCTAACTAGTCTTTTGTGCATCTCCCTCTACTACCATCAATGATTGCCAGATAAAAGCCGATAAAGTTGTGATAACGACAAAGCTCGAAGACGAAGAGGCTTCATCGAATCAACTTTGGATGGCGAGAATCCATCATGTTTTTCTTCAATTTAGCTTTAGATGTGGACTATCGTCAACGAAAACCCCTTCTATGGCCAAGAACGTGACGAATTCTCATCGTCCAAAGTTGATTCGACCAAATCTCTTCGTCTTTGAGCTTCATCAACCTTCGTCTAGCGTTATTGACTGTAGTAAAAGGAGATGCACAAAAGGTCGATCAACGCCTCAACCGATTGGCTGCCACCATCATTGTCATCAGAGTTTACAACAAGCTTTAAGGATTTCGGGGGGGGGGGGGGGGGGGGGGGGGGGGAGTTATTTTTCAAAGTTGAGGTTAGGGGTGAACTGCGAGTTTTCAAAACTCTAGAGGGAAGATGAGATAAAATTATATATTTTTTAATATGACTGGTAAAATGATGATTTTATCCTTGGTCTCAACAAAAAATTTAAACAGCAGTTGATCCATGTGTGGGTATTTGAGTTTTTTAAACCCCGTGAGTATACATTTGTCTTTGCATCAAAACAATGGGAAATATCAATTTTTAAGTTTTAAAGGTAAGAATTGTTATTAAGAAAAAAAAATGGTGTTAAGTTCTCCCTTATCTATGAGCAAACTCTATTAAGTTGTCTACATGATCTCTTTCTCACCACAGGACTGTGGGTGGGGGATATTAGTTTAGGTAAATTGGATAGGTTGAATTTCTCTATTTTTAAACTCATGAGCATTGCCAAGGGAATTGCATGGGTGTTGTTTGGGCTGTGTTTGTATTCTTTAAAATATTTTAACTCGGGTTCGGGTTCGGGTTCGTATATAATAAGTTTGTTTCGAGCTCGAACAAGCTCACATCAAATCCAATCTTAGGTATTACCATTGTTATTACAATTTTAGCCAGGTGATTACATACATGTCAATGCCTATCTTAAGAGTAAGATGAGATGATCCTAAAAATTTATACTATGTCAACAACCTTATTTTCCCTTTCTCCTCATTCTAGGATTACTTAGCCCTAAAAAATTTAAGAATTCAGTCAACAATTTTCTTTGTTAATGAACCCAAAATTGGCAAAATCCAACCCTACCTAATGCACAAAACACATCCCCAGTAAGTCATATAACCCATAAAGAGTAATATTATACGTACTTACTTTAATTACATAAATAGATACATACTTATATGTGTTATTATCTAATTAAATATTATTTTATCTTTAATTTAAAATATTCAAATGTGTATCTATTTATGTAATCAAATTAAATACGTTGAACCCATAAATTTGCCTAGCTAACCACCTCATCTTTCCACACATTGAATTTGACCAGGCTATACTAATTAATTCCCCACAAGACAATTAATAAATAACACAGATTTAAGTTTGAAATTAAGATTTTCAGCAGCAATCATGTTTCCAGATCTCCTAATAGTAGTAAAATTAGCATTCAATGCGTTTCCCTGGTTTGCATGAAGAAGATTTTGACTACTGAAGCCTCTAAGAAGTAAAATCATAAGCTTCAATTACATACATTATATAGTCGAAGCCCTGGTCTGGGCCGCAGCTAATTGAGAATTCTGGTGAATAAGCTGTTGCAATGGTGGAGAAGAAGAGCTACAAGTGCACCGGCATGTGGGACATGAATGGTGCGACGACAGCCACTGTTGGATACACTGCACATGGAAGCCATGTTTACATCTTTCCAGAACTTGAATCAAATCGCCCTCAACAAACTCAGCCAGGCAAATCACACACTCCGCCGTTGCTCCTGCAAGCTTCATCCCAGCTAAATACACAAGCGTTGGAGAAACCACCAATGAGGTATCCGTTGCCTCAGTCGTCGGCTTTCTTTGTTGAGCTGAAAGCGGGTCAGATGAGGACTCAGGGGGACGTTGCTGGGAACTGCAGCGCAAGAAGCAGCGGATGGCGGCATTGAGAGCAAGAGCGCATGCGAGTGCACAAAAGAGGATGATGAGGACCAGGATTGTATTGGCTTCAAAATCATTGTTTGAGTTGGAGTAAGGCCTCCATCGACAAGTCTGAGGATTACATGTTGGTGTGGATGTGGATGAAAGTTCTGGGTATCCGTTTTCAGCCTTCACTGGCGGTTGTTGTGGCCGCATTTGGCTGGAATTCTGGCTGAATTCTGGAGAGAGAGAGATGAATAAAGATGGGGAATTGCGTGCGAGTGTAGGCGGGATAATAAATAGACACCAGGCAACAAGAAATGCATACGTGCACATCAGGTTTTTAATAAGCATATTCTTGTGAGTAAATAAATGAGTATATAGATAATTATGTTATTATATAATTAAATAATTTAAAATTAAAATATTTAATTATATAATAATATATTATCTATATATTAATTTACGTATTAAATTATGTATATACGTTAACTTTTTTCACAGGTTTTACCGTTTCTTTTCCGGCTATTTTCAATTAGTGGGATGTTTAGGCCCTACCAATTCCATTTTAATATGCATTAAGTTCCTCCAAGCAACAACATTGATGAGTTCGTATATTTCAAGATTTTTCCGGAATGTATAACAACATAATTAATTGATGAACTAATGTGACTAATGTATTAATATATTACTAGTGGTCTTGAACTTATACTCTTATACTCGTGGATTCTTATTACGAAGGATCCAATCATTCGAGACCAATCATCGATAATAGAATAGGTTGTGGAGTGGTCGTTCGAAGATATGCAGTAGATACGACACAATAGAAAACATCCAAGGGGAAAAATAAATCTAGAAAGTTATTGGTCAAGAAGAGCAACTCAAGTTAGGAAACAACCAATCTGGCTCAAGGATTTCATCCTTTTGGCATATTATGAGGAGAGTAATGATAGGCAAATTGATCAACTATGATATTTTATTTAGTAGTGTTATATGTGTAACTTTTGTGTATATACAATAAGCATCATCATGTAATTGAATAATTAAAAATTAAAGATAAAACAACATCCAATTACATAGTGACACATTGTTGTTTGTGTTACATTTGAGAAAACAAACAAATAAAATATGAGCAATATTATGTGTACCTATTTTTGGTATACAAATATATACACACTTGCATATGTTATCACATGATTGGGTGTTGTTTTATCCTTAATTCAAAATCACTCAATCACATGATGACACATATAAGTGTATATATATTTGTGTATACAAAATAAGTACGCATAGTTTTATTAATAAGATATTAATCAATTACAAATATAAGTGTGGAGTAAAACATAGAGAATTTATTTTCAATTTTCTATTTAACTACTTTTTTTCCTTTGTTGGAGTTCATACCCACTCGAAGAGATACACTATTACGTTCAAGTCATTGGAAGATTCTTATTTCAGTACAACATGATCTTAAGGGGTGTTTGGTTTTAGGAATATTTTATTACTAAAACTGAAAGATTGTCTTGAAGATAGATTATCTTAAGGATTATGAGGTATAAATTATTACTATGTTTGATAAGATTTAGTAAAAATGGATAGATATAAATAATTATTGTGTTTGATTAGAGGTAATAAAAGAATACTAGTATATTATTTTACTTAAATACCCTTACGTATAATTATTCTAAAATATTTTTTATATTATTTGTTATATTAATTGAAAAAATATATATTTTTGCTCAAAAAAATTAATAAATAAATGATATGTTATAATAAAATCAAGATTATTTTGATAATCTTTTAATACATAAGATAGAGGTGATAATCAAATTACTTCTTATATTACTTGTCACATCACCATCGGTAATAGAAAATTACTAGAGTCTTTTATTACTCATAAACTAAATAAAATAATGTAAGTAATAAAAGATATATTATCAGAGTAATATTTAATCCCTCTCAACCAAATGCACCCTAACAATTCTCTTTCGTTGTCACTCAATTACTCTTGAGGGCTCTTCTTAGTGGTAATGATGTTGCTCAATATATGTAATACTTTTAGGATAGACTCCGAAGGCGGCCTGATTTCAGAAAGTGAAGGGGACAAGTTGATAAGGTTTGGTTGACAACACAAGTTGAAACGTATGTGAATGGAATAAGTTTGGTTGTATTAGAAAAAGATTTGTGAGAGATGATGAAGACAATTTGCCGAGTCCCGTCTGCCTCCATTGTTACGGTTGAGCGACAAAGAAAGAAGAGGTCCACAAGAGTAAATGAAGGGAAATTGTAAACCACATGTGTCTTTTGTGAAATGGGCAGCTATCAGCGAGTGCTAGAAGGTTCATATGAAGAGGAGGCACACATTCAATCATAGAATGTAGTTGCCTTGCCTCATGGGTAATTGCAGACTGCTGTTTGCCTTGCATTACATGATACTAATACTGACACTGATACTGACACTGACAATAATTTTAAATGAATAATGGCAAAATAATTCTTCTTCATCCTGAATGTGACTGGGTCAATAATGCTCAGTGCCCATGCCCGTAACTAAATGCTTTTGGTGGAACTGCAGGACGCTGCTTTTATGTAAAATGTAAAATGCCCATGTTTTTTGTTTATACAAGACCGGGTCAAAGACCCAAAACATAGACGCAGAAAATAATGGATGTAACTAGTTTAAGTATATAAATATGTATACATTTATATATATTATTAGATGATTAAATGATTTTAAATTAAATATAAAATAACACTTAATTATATAATGACACTTATAAGTATATACACATTTGTATAATTAAAATAGATATGTATAGTATTACTCAAGACGTTAATCTAAGTTTGAAGTTTTTATATTTTATGCTAAAAAGATCCTTTGCTACCTTGTTGGTGGATCCTGATGAAATGTCAACTCATTAGATGAATCTAAAACAAATTTGGACATTCAATCAACAATTTTATTTGCTTCTCGAAACATATGCACAATCCTCATTTGCCAACTTCTATGACACATTATTGATGTCACTGACAAGTTTAGTGAAAGGACCTCTACTCCGATGTGTAGAGTGTACCAAATGAATTGCCACTTGAGTGTCAGATTCAGCTTGAACATTCAAAATGCTTACTTTTACATTTATAAGAAATTTATTATGCTTTCGGTTTTATATTTTCACATTGGATTTATAAGTCAGAGATTATACAATAATGATTTTCAATTTGATATAAAGATAAAATAATATTGAACTTATTATATTAAATATCACAAAACATTAGTACGAAATCTAGTAACACCAAGATCGCATAACATGACACCTCATGTCAGAGATCACATAACAATGACACAATATCTCATAATGCTAATATCATACAACATGACAAATGATCTATTGCCCCAAATCACACAGCAAAAACTTATACACAATTGATCCTTTCAAATTGAAAATCACACAACATCAACTTACCTTCCATTCTTTTGCACCGCATTGCCCACAATTAGAAGCTTATCATAATTCATTTAGTTGTTTTCACATAATTATGACTTTTCATATCTTTCAATCTGAATTTGTACATCTAAGATACATGTCTTTGTTCACACAGTGAGAGACCTTTTTTATTAATTCGCCTTGATTCATCCTTATAAGGCTATATCTACTTAATTCTCTTCAATTGCACACAGCTCAAGGGTATTTTTTTGTAATATCAACACTATGAACAAGCGTGAACGGTCTGTTCACAATCATTTACTACTTCACATATATGCACAAACATCATTGTGCTAGTGACAACCAAGTGCCCTTACATGTTATTGTAATTGTGCACAACTTTGTTCACATGCATGAGCATCACTTTCCTAGTGACGATTGTGTGTCATTTCACAATATTCATGACTGTGCATCCCATGCATGATTATTTACATCATTGTCTTCCTTGCATGTGAACGAGCATACACTACTTATGAATGGTCATTCATTGTCATATGAAATTCTTAATTTCACATCTTTACACTCTATTGAACAAAAATTAAGTCTCTAGCCCTAGGTCATGCTTTTCATTCCCAAAGTCATAATTTCATGTGCATGCTTAATCATTCAAACTATACAATGACATATTGTCATTTTCATCATTTTAAATCACTAATTCATTTAAACAAGCCTTAATTCCTATCAATTCATCATCATACAAAATTCATTTTGTTCAACAATTATCCAAAATCATATATGAGGATGTCCAACATGCCTATATAACATTTTCCATTTTAATATCGGAATGATAAAGCCTTACTTATCTTCCCTCTGCTCAACAATAAGTTTCCACATGGTAGTGAGATTACTAGCGACTTCTTCTCTTTCCGGTGATGAACAAATCAATCTAAAACACTTTTCGATCTCTCTCTTATGATGTAAGTCTTTGTAAATAATGAGAACTTACAAAACTCTGTTGGTTGAATGCATTTTGCTTTATATAGTTTTTTTTTTTTGATAAAAAAATTTAAAATGTTACACATGATCATGCATTCCTTATGCAGAGGCGTACAAACAGTTACAATTGCCAAGAGTTGTATCCCTCAACACCCAAAGACACAATTTAATCCATGATCTTTGTGTATGAACAGTTGTGCACCACCAATGCATAGTCGTTCTTCATGTTCAATTTACCAAATTTCCCTTGTCATGGTCATTCACACTACATGAATGATTCCCGCACATAAACGGGCATACAACCAACATGCACAAGTGTTCATCTTCACAAATTTTCAAAATTAAATAATTTAAATGAAATGAAATTATCAAAATGTCTTTGAGACGTAATTGTAGGTGTTATATCTAAACCCATTTATTAAAAAAATTTAGTTTAACAAATAATTATTTTTTGTCGTAATTTCCCTACCTTCATCTAATTTATGGATTGAGTATGGTTGTGCTTGATTGAAAATCTCAATTATATAAGGGGTAAATTATCCAACCTTATTCTAATGACTATGTACGTATAATCCTTTGAGTGGTGGCCAAAATCATACAAATCTCACATTTATATGACATTATTAATAGCTACCTAGTGAAATAATACAATTTAGAACTCAAAAATATATATCTATTTAGAAAAGTTTATTATCCATTAAATTAATAAATCTATATGTATATGAATTATTTCTTTATAATCAAATGTTGCAGAGGCAACCAATAATAAAAATACATTTGAAATTTAAAATATAAACTAGTTTAAAATTTTGATAATAAAATAAATCTTGAAAAACAAAAGAGGAACAGAATATGAAATTCCCTGATTTATTAGAATTTAATAATAAATATGATGTACACACAATATATGATATTAACTTTTTAAATATAACAGAATTAAAAAAAAAAGGGTTATCATCAAAATTTCAAGGCCAAATAACTATTTTCCACCCAAGGTTTGATAAAATGATAACTTCCACCCTTGAAGTTTCAAAAAGCTAATTTCTCATCCTTGATTCACTTTTGTTAATGAATTTTGTTTAATTCTCCTGAAAATAACTGTTTAGCCTTTTATTGAAATTATGTAATTGCTATTAACATTTAATATGAATCTCAAATTACTAATATATGTTTACTAATTATAAATTTATCACTTAAACCCTTAAAATATTTAAAAAAAAAAAACTTTAATTAACTTTAAAATATTGTGTTTATTCAATTTTTTAAGGTGTAATTATCATTTTTAAAATTAATGAGAGGAAAACTTAAATTAAAAAATTTTGAAAACACTTTAAACATTTTTTGAATTTCTAAACCCCCTAAAATTTCATTAACACTCATAACAATTTAAAAAAATTACAATTCATCCCTCACACATATGTCGTCTAAAAAAAAAAAGAATGTAAAACCATGCAACACTTTCACTTAATGAAATTCACTAATGAAAATGGATGATGGGCGAGAATTTAGTTTTTTGAAACTTTATTGTATTAACTTGTCATTTCATTAAACCTTGGGTTGGCAATAATCTTTTGGCCATTTTTCAAATTTCATGAGTAAGTTGTGACTGTTATGTTGAATAATTCCTCCACCTCTCTTTCATTGAAAAAAAGGCTTTTGAAAGGTAAATGGAGGAAATGGTGTCATATCATTCAAAAACATTATTATTATGAGGCCAAAGGACTTATTCCCACCCAAAGTATCTTGTTTTCCAAGTTTTTATCTCTTGTCTTTAAAAATCTCAAACACTAATTCATAGATGGTTAAAGTTAACGATTTTAAAAACAAAATCATTATTTCATTTGTAACATTAAAAATAAACTAAAATTTAATTTTCTTTTCCTTTCCTAAACCTTAAAAACTAAAAATTTCCCCCTAAGCCAAGTTTTAAATATGACATTTCTCCCCTAGGGTTTAGTTTCTAAATCTCTGACATCAAATCCGATATCATCGTTCGTGACGAATATCTTTCGACGTCTCCTCTGCCTCCAGTGGTCAAGCTTCTCTCATTTAAAAGTTTGGACAACGTCGATTGACGTCAGAAAGAACTCTCATTTGGAACTTTCATTGTTTGTCAACATCATTTTCAATTTCCCTCCATTTCTAGTTTCTTTCAAGTGGTGTAGTCGTAGGATTACTCCCTAACATTCCAATATCCTTTAGAAGGTCATGAGTATAGTTCATTTGGGAAATTAGAAGGTCAAGAGTATAGTTCTTTTGAGAGCTCTTGGAAAGATTTTACCATCATCCAAGAATAATTTCTAGAATTTCACCTTGAAGACAAGTTGAAACTGATCGGAGAGAGTAATGTTAGGCCACTCAGGGTATATATGATGTTGAAGACTCAAATAAAAAAAGAAAGAAAGAGAGTTCTACATCTAATAAACTTGAGTAAAATGAGTGGTATATAAGTGTGTGAATTGAACCTTAACATAAGTCAATTGGTTTCGTGTAATATGAGTTTCAATATTTACACTTATAAGTCCAATATATATTTCTGACATGATATCAAAACACGAGTCAAATAATGGGTTTAACAGTCTAAGTGTTCCTGGATACAATGGTATCAGAGCACGAGTCAAATGGTGGGTTTAACAACCTAAGTATTATTGGATACAAATGACAATACACCCAGTTAAAAAGCAGCTAAGCCAAAAAGGCAAGTCTAGCAATATAGGTGGTTGCACTTAAGCAGGGGTGTTAGAGACTCAAATAAAAAAAAAAAAGCTTCACATCTAATAAACTTGAGTAAATTGAACATTAACATAAGCCAATTGGTTTTGTGTAATATATATTTCAATCTTCACACTTATAAATCTAATATATATTTCCTACATATGAGAAGAAGGATAGGAAAAGAAGTCACACAAGGCAAGGAAGAACTGATTGAGGATAAGAACATCTTTGGATCAATGTGGCAGCGGGATACGGGTGGAAGGAAAAAGAAGGATTGAGAAGGTTTATATGAGGGGTTAAGATAAAAAAGGCAATTGGTTTTTGTAATAGAATAGTGAGAGGTACCATCTCCTCGAAACGTCAGGAAAATGTTATTGTTGTTGTTTTTTTTTTCCTTAGATTGTTGTGGTAGGATATTGAGTGGATTGTAAAGAGACTAATCAAAGTTATTGTTGTTTGCAAATAGTTTTCTCAAACAATTTCCAGTTTGTCTTTCAGCACTAAAATACAAAATTCCAATCGTACAATCTAGGGTTTGTAACAGGTACAGATTTGTGCAAATCTGTTTCTGAAATTAAGGAAAATAAAACTGAAAATTTTCTACAATGTGATCTACAATATTAGGCTAAAAAACTGAAAAGTGCACATGAAAGGGTGAAATAGAGTTTAAACACTATTGTTGGACCCTTACCCATCAGCTTAAGCTTTTGGGCCTAATAGTAACTGAACATGGAGAAAGTAGCTAGTCAGGTGATATGGAAGATGTCCAAGAATATGCATGATGAAGTGTGTGGATGTTTCAAAATACGTGGGAGAAAATATTGGAATTGCTTGAAGTAACCATGTTGTATCCTTCCTATTACATTATACATGCCAAAGAATCAGCCACATATGTTTGTATAGGTTGTCCCCATAAGGACTGTTTTTGTTTTCAGCTTTGGTACACCTGTTGCACTTTGTTTTCTCTTCTACGGTAATGCCCACCTTTTGTTACCTTTCAGAAAAAAAAAGATAAATTTCTTGTTGGTAATTTTAGTTAACTATTGCATGTCATGTACATGTTTTGTCCATAGCGTGCTTTGTTTTCGTGACCTGGATATTTTCCCTTTAATCATGCGTATGTACTTCTGAGGCAGGGGTCCAGTTTTTAGTGTTCTTTTACTACTACTGCATGACTCTTCTAACTTTAAGATCAGGATACAGGCTGCTGCTGCTTTGGCTGTGCCACCATCAGTTTGTAGCTGGTAGGACTTTTTCTTTATCCTGCTGCTGTAGTTTTTTTCCTTGCAAATCAACTACAGCTTTTCATGTCATCAGCATTGTTTTAGCATTATGCATACTGTTTGCTGTTATTAGTTGGAGCATTTCCAAAGCTGGATAACAATGTTTCCTTTATTTTTGATGCAGACTATGGGAATTCCTTCTCAGATGTCATCCAAGGACTGGAGCTTATGCCGAGAGTTTAGTTTCAGACCAAATTTCAGAACCATCAAACTTCAAATATAGAGTTGCACTTGAGAAGCACGTCAGTCATAACAACATTCTTGACAGAAGTAATATGAAATTCTGGTTCTTGTCATCATTGTCAAGTATTAACTAGAAATTGAAATGAAAGTTATGGACAAAATCATATGAATACAGATTAACCTGATTCATTGGCATCACTGCATTAAGGCAACCTTTAAGAGTTGGGAATTATTACCAGGTCTTTTACTCTTATTTTCCAGTATGTGACATTGAGGACAAGTTGCTAGGTTATTTTTGCAAGGACAAACATGTTGCTTTCTAGTTGATGTTTGTTTATAAATTCGCAGCATTTCATTATATACTTCACTATAATGTTTGTCAAGTTTTTGTCTTCTGATCTTATTTTTTCATGCGGAAAGCTTCCTTTCTTGAGTGGTTTAAGTGCTACGCTTATCACTCGACGAGACAGCTTCTCAGGCTGTGGCCGGAACCATCATGGAATTGTTAAAAAATTGAGATGTTTGTCAGCAGCATATTGTGAATTAGTTGGATAATCTCATTTGTTTGGTTGGTTACTGCTTGCACTGCTCAATGCATGATTCTTGGATGCAGGTCTTCCGTGATTATTTCAAAGTTCATGCCATGTTACAGTGGGCGATGAACATGATCGTTCTTATACTCCAGCAGATGCTGCCATTGCCAGTTGATGGTCAGGTGATTGGCACATCATCAAGGAAATTCACTTGAATTGGACTGTCCTTTTAGGACTGAACTGATCACACTAAATAGGTAAAACTCTGAGTTTAATAACTGATTTTACATCCACTCCAGATAAGTCAATTTAATTTTGAAATATCATTAGAGGGAGTTTGAATCTTTACTCTCATACTTAAAATCCCACCCGTTGGCTATTCAAGTTACCCCTTGGGGGCCATGCCCATGAAGAACGTAGAACATGGTGGTGAGATAGGTGTTCACCCATAGTCCAGTGCAGGCGGGAGCTAAATGTGAGAATTAGGTTATCAGATCGTCCTACTGCATGTAAATTATGTGGGTTTCATTTAGTGGCATCTTGAGATGGATGGAGTCAATTGTCAATCCTGCTAAATTGTAAAGTTCATGTAAGTTTATATCCAGTCCTCTGTAGTTTACAGTAGAAAACCGGGACCATATTTTAGCTGGGGTCTTCGCGGTTGCAGGTAACTCGCCTACATTTGTTGTCCATGTTATGTGAACTCATTGTACAAGGCCAGGCTAGCCGGCAGAATGATGACTATATGGGGTCATTATCACCGATACAGGAACTTGGGCACGTTATGTCTGCCTTGATTGGCGAAGGAAAAAAATAGCCGGTGGAAAAAAGGATTGAATATAATTGAAGAATTTAGTCGGAGTTTAAGTCAATGTTTTCAGATACGAGTTAAACACGAACTCGATTAAAAGCCCGGTTTGTACTAGGGCTGGACTCGAGCCGAGCCGAGCCAGCTCAAGCTCGAGCTTGGCTCGGCTCGGTTTGAGCCCAAAACGAGCCGGACTCTGTTCGGCTCGATCGAGCTCGAATTGACTTGGTAAATTTTTTTAAAAATTTTTTATATAAAACGACTTCGTTTTGATCCATATATATATACAAAACGATATCGTTTTGATATGAAAAACGAGCCGAACCGAGCCATAAACGAGTCGAACCAAAAACTAGCCGAACTCGAGCCTAGCCGAGTTCGGCTTGAGTCGAGCTCGAGCCGAACTCGAGCCGGCCATAAATAAACCGAGCCAAGCCCGAGCTGGCTGCAAGCCGAGCTCGGCTCAGCTCGAATTCAGCCCTAGTTTGCACCAGACTGGTGATATCAACATGATAGTTAAAAATTTTAAATGGGTTTTAGCTATGTAATGTCAGAATAATGTCAATATGAGAATTAGATTAATAAGATTTAACAGTTTAATTATGATTTAATATTATTCATTTGGATTAATCTTGGGTTAATTTGGTGTAACGATGAAAATGAGTTTTTGCCCTAACTTGAATTAGAGTTCGTATTAATTGGGATAGATTTAAGTTTGGTTAAGTTTAACTCAAGTGAGCGTCGAAAGAAAGTGGATAATAATATTAAAAAGGTTAAAGATTATTTTCTGCTTAAATTTTAAAGCAAAGGTAAATATATATGGGCGAAATTTTAAAAACCAAAACAATAATATATAGACTACATATTGTTAAAATTTTTTATGATAGATAAAGATAAAATTTTAATATTTAAAACATATAAAATACATTATATTTTTTCTTATAAATTTTAAAAATTAATAATTTCATCGTTATCTAAAATTTTTTAACTTTGAAAAATAACCTTTCCCTATCTCCTAAAACCTAAGCTCTATTTTCTTCTCCCCTCCGACCATCGACGATGAGACTTTCAACCTATAAAACTTCAGCTATAAAATTTTCATCTCTCTATAATGATTTTTCACCGATGAGAATGCATCTTCATTGATTTCAAAAAAATCCATAAAGAGTTATCTTCGTCAATTCTTCAAAAATATTAAACTTGAGCTTAATCGAGTTTGACGGGGTTAAAATTACTCTAATTTAAATTTGATTTATTTAAATCTGGATTAAAATCCATCTCCAGGCAACCACCATGCAGTTCAACTAGTCTAATCTAGCTTTTAAAAGCATGGCATAAGTATGGCCTCAATTGTGTAAAAAGTCGGGGCAACCACCATGCAGTGCTATCATTACTAGCAGAGGACTTGTGATCCACCCATCACTGGGCTCAGCTTTTTATTTTCCAAGCCAAAAAAGGAGGATGGTATTTAAAGTAAAATTCTCATGGAGAAGATAAGGTTGTAGGATCAGCCGACATTGCAGCTTGTATTTTTCAATTATCTTAATTTCAATTATATTTTTTTAATATAAAATATAATTTTAAATATATTAATTAAATAATTAATATTTTATTACAAAGATAATATAATTATTAATTTTATTATTAATTTAATTACGATTTTATAAATTATAATTTATTATGTAACCTAATTTTATCAGTTTTAAATAGTTTTTCAAATTTAATAAATTTATCGAGTTTAATTAGACTAGATTGAGAAGCGAAATCAGATTATAAAATTAAATCTGATTATAAATTGGTTCATAATTTAATTTATGGTTAGATTCGAATTGAGCTAAACTCGAGTTTAGCTCGATTCACATATAATTGAGTTCAAACTCATGAAAGCTAAGTTTAAACTCGGTTTGAATTCAGTTCGGTTCATTTTTTGTTATTAAAATAATATCATTTTAATACATATTGATCAAAACAATATTGTTTTGTTTCAAAAATTTTAATTGAAAAATCTGACGAATAGCTCAAACTCGAGATCAATTGAGTTCGGTTAGAATTGACTCATTTCAAACTTATTTTAATCGAATTTAAACTTAAATAAACTCAATTCAAATATAACCGTAGTTTAATCGATGCCAATATACCCTGTATTAAAAACACTGTTAAATTGCATATGAGTAATTGACAACGAACTTGATGACTGATTAAGGGGTAATCGTAGGAGAATTATTTTCTTTGGGACAGCGACATGACGAAAATAGCCTTTTGACTTAAAATCTGTCCCACTTGGAAGGTGTATTAGGTTGGGTTAGGTTGGATGGGTGCGTGCGAGCTTCAATTTCATGGACTAATAGTAGCTCAATCTCTAGAAAGCACCCAAGGTTTGATGAATTAACAATTTCTACACGTTTAGTTTTGAAAAGCTAAATTTTCACCTGTTACTTACCTTTATTAATGAATTCTGTTTAGTTTTACACAAAATAAATGTTTTAGCCTTCTATTAAAATTATAAAACTTTCATTAACACCTAATATAAACATTTAATTATCAATATATATTTACTAATTTAAAATTTTATCATTTAAAACTCTAAAAATATCAAAACTCTATTGATATTAAAATATTGTATTTTGTTTAATTCTTTAGAGGTTGTAACTTATACCACTTGTCATGATGCTAACTCTTTGACATGTCTGTGCAATATTCTTGATACTTTCTTCTTAAAAATCAGTTTTTTATGTGCCCACATTATAATTTGAAATCACTAATTTATTCTTGTCTTAGATTTATCAGGAGAACGACTCTAACTTATGACAAATTTATACAAGTATGACCTAATTCCCCTTTAGTTTCACCCTCTTAGCTCCATTGTGCATGCCTTGTGGCTAGAACACACTCTTAACTACCAACAACACACCTAAACTAATAACCACACACACTTACTTATAAACTTGTCTATACACCATTTCACCCAAGTCCTTGACATGCTCACCAACCTTAAACTATAATAAATCATCCCTTACTGTCGCCAAACTTTCTCAAAAGTTCAAAAACTTTTTAATTTTTTTTTAATATCTCTAACATTTAAAAAATAAGAGTTCTCCCACAAACATACTTCCTTATGAAAAAAATATATATATAAAATGATTTTCTTACCCTTTTACTTAATAAAATTCACTAACAAAGGTGAATGATGGGTATGAATTTTGGCTTTTTTTTTTTTTTCTCTCTAAAGGTGTATCTCTGTATGCAATGTGTAGTGTGGCCAATTTGCCAAAAGAAAATATCAGTATGGATAGGATTCCTTTGCATGGTTGGTTGGTTGGTTGATAGTCATCACTCCATTCTTTCTCAATTTGATTTAACAGAATTTAATAAAAAAAAAAAAAACCCACTTTCCGAACTCCTTTATACAATTCTTCACACATTTTATTTATTTAACATTTACACCATAAAGTTAATTTAATATCTAAACTATCTTTACCTTCGTCTTTATAAACAAATGAAAGAGATGTTTATCCAAAACGTAATTAAAATTTTAAATAAAATTTATTTTAATCCAAATTAATATCGATTAAAACTCATAATTTTTTTATTATATAATTAAAAAATTATTGAAAATAAACAGTTTTTGTAATTTCATACAAAAATAAAATTTTATTAATAAATATTATTTTTATTAATTAAATTTATTAGATAAAATTGATATAAAAAATCATAAATACAGAATAAGCAAGAGTTGGTGGGCTCAACTAGGCAATGCTTTTCTTTTTCCAGTAAAGAACATTAGCAATTAATGCAGCAGGACACAATTAATGCAGAAGTTAACATCAGCAATGCTGTCAGAAGACTGGTTTCCACTCTAGGTATAATGGGAAATCGACCTCTATCCTCTCCGTTTTTTAAAACTTAAACATTTCCTTATAAATAAAATTATATTAAAATTTTTATTTAAAATAAAAAATAAAATTATTATTTTAATAATATTATTTAAAATATATATAATTAATTAATTTCTTCTTCTAATTTTTAAAAAACTAAATATTTTATTTATATTTAAAGTTTTTTAACTTAAAAAAATTATATTTTCCCTTTTGAATATACAGTTTTCATATTTTTTCATATTTATCTGCCTCTATAATTTTTAAAAACTATAATTTTACCTATTTTTTGAACTTTAATTTTCGACATCTTTTTGACATCCTCTCTATCTATCTCCAATGTTCTCCTTCTTTTAAGCTAAACTGACATCGACTTTGTCTTGTTGCTCCATTCACGAGCAATAAGAAATGTCTTTGAAACAAAGAGATGAAGATTTCTTCGTCTCACAAACATATTTGATACAACAAAGAGACTTCTCTTTGTCATCTGATATTTTCTCGTGGTTGATATCACTAATAGATAGGTTGGGTAAGACAAGGTTGACATCGGCTTAATTCAAGTAAAAAAGAACAATAAAAATGGATAAAGATGACGTCGAAAACTAAAATTCAAGAAAGAGGGTGAAATAACAATTTTTAAAAAATAGAAAGGGCAACTGAATTCGAGAAAATATGAAAATTCTAATTTGATGGAGGAAAAATATGATTTGTTTAAAATTAAAAATTTTAAACAATAGTAAAATAATTAGTTTTAAAATCTAGATAAAACTAATAATAAATTATGTATAATTTTAATAATATTATTAAAATAATAAATTTATTTTTAATCTTAATAAAAAAATGTTTAACGAAAAATTAATTCATGGGGGTTTAGATTTTCAAGAATTGAAGGGATCAATTCGGGTCTCACTTATATCGCTAGTGGAAACAATACTTTTGGCCCAGCAATTATTACAAAGAATTAAAAACGACAATTAATGCAAAGAATTGAAAATGGGGAAAAGGCAGAGTCTCGCGTAGGCTCTTCATTTTCTGTATTTACATTTTTTTTTAATTTCAATTTTATTTCAAATAGATCATAAAATATAAATATTTAATTTTATTTCAATTTTATAATATAAATATTTAATTAATAAAACATATAATAAATTTCATAACTATATACGTAAGCATCAAAGAAGATGCTGATGAGGGAGACAGAAAATAAAATAAAATAATTGGATGTGGTAGCTGAAAATAAGGAGAGTGCAGAGGAGAGAAGAGGAGAAAGAAGAGGCTGGTCAGTCTCCTCTCCTGTTCCTGTGAACCCTCATTTTCAGGCATAAGCTTATCTTTTGTTTGACCAAATCCACCTCCATCCTCTCCTCACTCCTCACTTCCCTCCATTTTTGGAAAGCAAACCACAATAGCTAAGTAAGCTTTGATAATGTTCTTACTTTTTGTATAATATATATTTCTTCTTTTTCTACCTCATTCTTCTTTTCTGATTATTGACATTTTCAACATTTCCATGGTTAAAGATATTAATATATTCATATTCACCTACTCTTACTTGCTCAGGTATGTTTTTTCTTCTGGGCTTTCAATTTTTTTTTTTTTATAATAGTAAAATCCCATTAAGGATTCTATAAAGTTCGTTTCTTTTTATGAAGTTTGTGGAAAATCTGCTTTTCATTTTTCATTTTTTAATATTAAGCTTTGTCGTTATCTGGGTTGTGTTTGTATTGCTTTCTCCACTACAAAAAGGCACCCTTTCGGTTGAGTTGCTTTTTCATTAATTATATCAAGATTAATCTTTGACTGTTGTTGATTTGATTCTCACTTTCCCATCTCTGCTTCTTTTGTTCATTAATTACTACTCTGGTTCACGAAGATTAGTTTATGTTTTGAGATATCTGCAGGGATTTTTGAAAGATGGCCAAAGAGAACAGTGGATCGACGAAGCCTAATCAACTGGAATCAAAGAGAAAGCGGCTGAGTTGGATACTTGGCGTCAGTGGGCTCTGCGTATTTTTCTATGTTCTTGGAGCTTGGCAGACAACTACAACTCCTCGCGCCTCTCAATCAGATGTGTACACTAAAGTCAATTGTAACAATAATGTGGTCGATTCTAATAACTCCTTAGTAAGTCCATTGCCATCAACCACTTCATCAGCTGTTTTGGATTTTGATAGTCATCATCAAATTGAAATGAATAGTTCAGATTCAGTGCTTGAATTTCCAGCTTGTGAGATGAACTTTAGTGATTATACTCCCTGCCAATATCCACCGAGAGGGAGGGCATTTGATAGAAACATGATGAAATACAGGGAGCGTCATTGCCCAAAAGCTGATGAGCTTCTTCACTGCTTAATCCCTGCTCCCCCTAAGTATAAATCCCCTTTTAAATGGCCACTGAGTCGTGACCATGCCTGGTATGACAATATCCCCCATAAAGAGCTCAGTATAGAGAAGGCTGTTCAGAATTGGATTCAATTAGAAGGTGACCGCTTCAAATTCCCTGGAGGCGGCACCATGTTCACCCATGGAGCCGATAAATACATCGATGACATTGCCAAGCTTATTCCTCTTAAAGGTGGAGCTATTAGAACTGCCATTGATACTGGCTGTGGTGTAAGTCAAGTTGTTAAATGAGTTTTAATTTAATGCTAGTGATTAAAATATTCATAGTTTTGGTTTTTTATCTTTTCAGGTTGCAAGTTGGGGTGCATATCTTTTGAAGAGGGACATTTTAGCAATGTCTTTTGCACCCAGGGATACACATGAAGCACAAGTTCAATTTGCACTTGAAAGAGGAGTCCCTGCTATGATTGGTATTATGGGTTCTCAGAGGCTTCCTTATCCTGCTAGGGCTTTTGATATGGCTCACTGTTCCCGCTGCTTGATACCTTGGCATAAATATGGTAGGGTCCTATCCTGATTCCTGTCTATTTTATTTCACAACTTTTTAAATTTGTTTATTGGCCCAAATATGGTATAATGTTGATCTGAATCTCCAATTTCCCAGATAGAGTTCATAGAAAAGAGTTGAATTACATTTCAAAATTTCTTTCATTTGAATGGTTACAGATGTTTTATATCTACTTGAAGTAGACAGAATTTTAAGACCTGGGGGTTACTGGATTCTTTCGGGTCCTCCTATTCGATGGAAGAGATACTGGAAAGGTTGGGAAAGAACTCAAGAAGATTTGAATGCAGAACAAACTGCTATTGAGACTAATGCCAAGAAGCTCTGCTGGAAGAAAGTGATTGAAAAGGATGATCTAGCAATTTGGCAGAAACCTATCAACCACGTTGAGTGTATTGAAAGTAGGAAGGTCTATAAAACACCACATATATGCAAGTCAGACAATCCAGACACTGCTTGGTACTCACTAGAACTCGGCATTTCTCATTCTCATGCTATGTTTTACATGTAACACTTTTTAACTGCTTATGTGCTTAAAATTAGGTACAGAGATTTGGAAAGCTGCATAACACCTTTGCCAGAAGTTAGCAACACGGATGAAGTTGCTGGTGGTTCATTGGAGAAATGGCCGGATCGAGCATTTGCTATTCCTCCTAGAATCAGAAGAGGGACAATACCAGGCATCGATGAAGAAAAGTTCCGAGCTGATAATGAACTATGGAAGGGAAGGTTGAGACATTATAAAGGTATATATGATTTATTGCCAAAAGGAAGATATCGAAATGTAATGGACATGAACGCATACCTTGGAGGATTTGCTGCAGCTCTGTTAAAGTATCCAGTGTGGGTGATGAATGTGGTTCCTGTCAATTCAAATCAAGATACCCTAGGCATTATATATGAACGGGGTCTCATTGGTACATATCAAGATTGGTGTGAAGCTTTTTCAACATATCCAAGAACATATGATCTCATCCATGCCAGTGGTGTGTTCAGTATATATCAGGACAGGTAATTTAACAGCTGATTGATTGATATTGATTAATCTATTATAAACTAGTAAATGTTCTGATCTCTATTGATGTATATTGAATTTGAAGGTGTGACATTACCAACATTCTGTTGGAGATGGATAGAATTCTGAGGCCAGAAGGAACAGTTATTTTTAGGGATTCAGTAGAGTTGCTTGTGAAGATCAAGCAGATAACGGATCGAATGCGATGGAAGAGCCAAATAATTGACCATGAAAATGGACCCTTTAATCCAGAGAAAATTCTTTTTGTTGTCAAAACTTATTGGACTGGTTAAGCTACACAAAATCAACACTATCACAGAGTTGTATGTCGTTTTATTCGTTTATGGCCTCAATGCACCTAGCTTTCTTTTATATTTGTTTCAAAATGTGAACTAGGTAGGTTTGCTCATCTTTGCAACATCAATATCTGTATCTCTTGGTCACATTTTTTGGAGTAGGACTGGACTAGGGGAATGGGAAATATGCTCTTCTATTCCTTAATATTTTAAAGAGAGAATGAAGTTGCTAATTAGATGGGTGGTTGCTAGCAAGAAATGTGGAGCTATCTTTCTATTTGCACTCGCTACCTAGAAGCAGCCTGTATTGTTTTTTCGGTTGTTGGTTGTTGATGATGAAATATTGTGAGCTTGTAACTGCAATGTAAAATACAGCACAGCCATTGATTTAAATTTTGAGTTGGGAAATCCTTGCACCTGATTATTTCTTAAACTTGTTTGCTGACACTTCTCCATTTTGCTACCAAGTCTGCCATTAAGAAGTTGATATAACCATAGCTATCTTATCAGGCAATGTGCAGGTCACCCACTGGCCTAACCACCCTCATCAAATTTCTATTTCTGTTGTATATTTACCGAACTCCACACTTTGCTTTTTTGTAACAAGGAAGCCTGGGTCTGATGATTGACTCAACAGCTATTATATCATATTAGTTAAGAGTTTATTCTTAAAATGTTGTTGAAAGATCTCTTGCTCTCATATTTGGAATCTTACTCCTTTGTCATTCAAGATACCCTTAGGGGTTCAAACTCTACACTTTCGAATGTTTGTTAACCAACTAACAATGTCTTTCCAACCCTTTTGTTTTTGTGTAATTTATATTAAATATATACATTAAGACTACATGAATTGCCACAATACATTAAGACTACTTAGATAAGGTGCATCATGCATCCACAAATACAGCAAATGCTTACGCAAAATCAATTCTAAGATTCTGTAACTCCTAGACTATTGGGGTCTTTTTCTGCCCACCAAAAAGGAAGCAACTTTCCCTCTGGTAAGGAGTCACCAAGATTAGGTAAGAGTCGCAAAGATTAGGTATTGCTAGGTATGAACCCTATTTGTAATTATTGGTTGTTAAAAAAAAAAAGGCAAAAGAAGAATATTTACTATTTAATTTGTTGTTGCACATTACAGTCAATTTAAGGCACTTTTATTACTATATATGTGTATCTACTTTGAGGGGCCATTTGGTTTTAAATTTTGAAGATTATCTTGATAATCTATCTTTTATTTTTTTGTTTGATTTGTCAGTAATAAAATATTACAGTAATCTTCTATTACCAATGCTGACATGACAGATAATATAGGTGATAATCTGATTATCACATTCACATTAGGTATTTAAAGATTATCAAGATAATCTTGATTTTATTATAATTATATTATTATTTATTAATTTTTTGAAAAAATAAATAAATTTATTTTTAATTAATATGACAAATAATATAAAAAATATTTAAAAATAATTATATTCAAGGGCATTTAGTAAAATAATTTACCAAGTAATCTTTTATTACCTTTAACCAAACACAATAATTATTTATACCTATCAAATTTTATCAAATATAGTAATCATTTATACCCAGTAATCTTCTAAGTACTCTATCTTCAAGTTAATATTTCTATTTTAGAAATAAAACATTACTCAAACTAAACACCCCCTGAGTATATAAATAGATACATATTTATATATATTATTATGTGATTGAGTGTTATTTTATCTCTAATTCAAAATTACTTAATTATATGATAACACACATAAAGTTTGTACTCATTTATGTACACAAAAAGAGTATGCATAATTTTATTGTTATATTGTTTGAGTAATACTATGCATATTCATTTTTAGTATACAAATAAATACATATTTATGTATGTCATCTAGTGATTGGGTGTCACATTAATGTATGAAATATTATACCACCCATCTTCAATTTATTTAATTTTTGTTAAAAAATAGAAAGGACATAAATTTTACAACAAAATTCTGAGTAATATTATACGTATCTGTTTTAAGTATACAAATAAATATATATTTATATGTGTCATCACGTGATTAAGTATTATTTTATCTTTATTTTAAAATTTTCAATCATATGATGAGATATATAAAATGTGTACTCATTTATGTATATAAAAATTATAGATACACCTAAATAATATGCCGTCAATAATTTTAAATTAATGATAAAATAATATTAATTATATTATATTACATTATTTAAATATTAATTAAATACTTAAAATTAGTTTTATATGAAATTGATCATATTAGTGGAGAATAATTCATACCTAACATAGCAATTCCAAACTTTTTGACTTTAAAGATAGAAATTAAAATATGCTTATCGGAAAACAGAGTTGCAATTTTGATTCCTTACCCACTACCAAGATAAGACAAAGCTAATTTTATATAAGCCAAAAGACTTAGTCCTACCCAAGGTTTAATGTAAATCTAAGTTACACCTATTAATTTTTGAAAACCTAAATATTTACCTATTTATTGAAATTACTATTATCGGTTGGAGTAAAATCCTCATTTAGTTAAAAATATTTTAAAAAACTAAAATTTTATCATATTTCTCTCTTTAGTTTAAAAATCTAATAATTTTTCTTTACCCAAAATTTGAAAAGTGAGTATTTTTCCTCTTGAGTTTTTCTTTATTTTTCAATGACCATTCGCCATCTTTAGTCATCGAGGGAAGAGAGAGTGATCAGGTGGGAGAGAGTCAATAGTCAGAGATGGCAAATGGTTGTTGAGTTAAAGATCTAAAAACTGAAACAAAATAGGGGTAAAACTGAAATTTTCTAAAAAGTGAATGAGTGATTATATATGAGAAAAAGATGAGTGTTTACAAATCTAGACTTAGGGGGAAAGTCACTTTTAAACCTAAAAGATATAAGGTTAATAGATAGAAATAAAATTTTTAAAACTTAAAGATAATTCTAAAATATGAGTTTAAATAAAATTTACAAATAACAAATTTACTTTTGACAGTTATAACAAAATGTAATAAACATGTAAATATTTGAGTTTTTAAAAAATTAACGAATATGAATTTGAATTTACACTAAACTTTGGGTGAAAATAAGTCCATTAGACTTTCATATATATATATATATATATATATATATATATATATATATATATATATATATATATATATATATATATTTATTTATTTATTTATTTATTATAATATGTGAATAGAAAGGGTCGTGACTCCTGACCAAGAGTGAGGACGAGGGGCAAGCAGTATGGTGACAAGAACAAAGGGGTCAGTTGGTAAATTTGTAAAATGTGTGGAGGACGATGGAGTTTCAGTTTGGTTCAGAGATGCACCATAAATTACAATATTAATGTTAATAAAATACATTAAAGAGGTTGAATGGGGAAAGAAGGTTTGGATTGGATTCAATTCAATTGGGGGGTTATGTTATTAAAATGACAGGGGAACAACAACCTAGTTTGCAGTGAGATCGGTGGGATTAGGGTTGGAATTGGGATTGGGTAGTTAGCTTTTTCTGTTTAATTATTACAATTTTTAAAAAAAAATTCCGATGGCTTCAGGGGTGGAAGAAGAAGTTGAGAGGGCTGTGGAAGAGGCGAAAGAGTTGCATGATTCAGCTGCTTCTCTTATTAATCGAACATCTGGTGAAGAACAATCTTTAAGGCAGCGTGTTCTTTCTTTGGATTCTAATATTCGCCGCTTGCGTTCTTTACTTCATTCCACCAATTTGGATTCCAAGTTGATCGATAAGCTCGAAGAAGAATTGCAGAGAGCCAAGTGTTTGATATATGATGGCGATGCTTCTGCTTTCCTTCCAACCAAAGCAGAGGGTATTTCCCCTCCTCCCCCCACCAATTTACTGTTTTCTTCGCTATTAGATTTTTTCTGATTAATTTCTTCAATTTCTTGCTCAGGCGGTTTCCTTAGAATGTTTATTGGCCCAATTAATGTCCGAGCCTCCCGCAAAGATGTCCAGTTGAAAGTTAAAGAAGAGTACAACGCTTACAGAGTATGTAACTGGTTTTGTTCCTTTGTTTTGTTTTCGATTTAATTGTTTGTTATATAAGTTTCTTGCTTTGTGGGTGGAGCAGGATAGGACTGCCCTTCTTTTTCTTCTATTTCCCTCAACGCTTCTTATATTAAGATCTTGGATCTGGGGTGGATGCTTGCCTGCATTTCCTGTTCAACTTTATCAGGTAATACTTTTTTTTTTTTTTCCTCTTAAATAAGATTTATTTTATTGACATTGCCCCTATGCCATATGTTTTCTTAGGCATGGCTTTTGTTCCTCTATACTGCTTTGGCTTTGCGAGAGAACATTTTGAGACTCAATGGAAGTGACATTCGCCCCTGGTATATTTTCCTTTTCTCAATAATGTTTCATCTTATTTTGCTCCTATTTATGCATTCTTTTTTCTGTGCTTTACTGTACCAACCCATGTTCATTATAGGTTTGATCACCTTTATCATGCATGAAAATCTTATGGTCACAATTTATATATAATTTCTGAAGTTCAATCAAATACCAAGAATTATTTTGAATGGTGACTTCTGCCTCAGTTCAAATCGATATCAGTATAACCAGGCTCTGCTTTGTCCTTTTCCTAAACTTAATTTCATTTAGCTATAATATAAGTGGCATTTATTCATAATGTTGGCCAGAACTTGTTTGTATGTTCACTTGCAACTTCATGAGATTACACATATGTTGAGAAGATTGAGCTCATGGGCAGAGGATGCAAATAATAGTTGTTTTTATAAGTTTACTTTTAATATTTTCTGTGAAGTTTTTTTTTACTTCGGCACATTTTCTGTTTTTTCTTGGTTCTTTTGGTTCCTGTTCGTTTTGACACATAGTTTGAACAGTGGTAGCTTTTTATCTAGATTTTCTTACCTTGATACTGATCATGGAATCTTATGCCATTTAAGTTTAAGATAAAGCATGCTGTCTAGTCCAAGCTTAAACATTCTAAAGTGTTTGTTTCGAAAAGACAGGTTTTGTAAATTAGTTTGGCTATTGCACATGATTGATCAATCGGTATGATGTGATGAAGGAAGAAACTTGTGAGGCTGGCTTTGTTAATCATCCTCTGTTATGTGCCATGCAATGGGGATCAAATGAATTAAGATCCATATGAAGAGCTGCAAATTGTTATTGATGATGACAATAAGTTGGCCACTATCTAGTAAGCTAGTTGTTATTTGTAAATGGAAAAGTACTAAGAGGGAGAGTTGTTTTGTTGAAATGATGTTAAGAGAAGTGGGGCAATGGTTACATCTGCCACTGATTTAATGTCTTTCCATAAAAGAAAAAAAGTTAGCTATTAGGAACATGTTAAGAATTGTTTTGCAAGGTAGCTATTTGGAACATTTTAGTCCCTGTGCCTATTATTCACTCCTGCCCCTCTTCTTTAGAAGATAATTAATGATAATGATAATAAATAAAATAAGTGAATAAAGTAAATAGTAAAAAAAACCCTTATCAAATCCTACATATTGACAAAACCTTCAAGTTTTGAAGCTTCTCATGGTTGTTAGGGGGAAATCAAAGTGATGCCTTTTGAATTTCGAGTGCTGGATGACCGTGAAACCTCCAAGATTGACTTGTGCCATTTGGGATCTTAAGCACAGCTTGGAAAATTACCAACATATGTTGATGATTGTGGTAATTTATGTCACCATATTTATCTAGATTGGGGTCTGTTTTACTAAATTAGTTGAGACATATATCAATATAAGATCACTAAAAGTAGGAATTGATAAGAGAACAATCATCTTTCTCAGTTGATACTAAATTTTACTTCACACTGTCTATTGCTTCTTCTTTGTCTTCAGCCCTATCAAATTAATTATCTTCAAATATTAAATATATTGTTTCAGAATTTGTGGTCTGAAGAGCTTTCAAACATAAGAATCTCCTAAGGAATCACATTATGTGATAGCAACCTCACATATGTAATTTATCTCCATAAAAATCTCTGGCTGGAAGTTCTTGAAGCCTCAATTAAATACGAACATCCAATTCTCTTCTTCCTCATTTTCCCTAAATTTGAGCCTGAAGGCTTCTAACTTCCTCTTGTCACCCTGTTGCCCTGCTGCTATGTTATCTCATCAATTCAGCAAAGAAAATGATTTTTGAGTTTCTTTTTTTCACTTTATTTTCCTTGTTCTTGCTGATTGTTTGCCATTTCTTAATCTTAAGTATGATTAGAGTGAGAGTAAGCAAATAACAAACATAGGAAGCATGGAAGATGAACCATACTATATCTTCTTGTAGTTATCTGTACCTGTACTGATGAATTGTATCCACAGTGTACTATCTGTTTTTTGAAGTTTCATTGTTTGTTGTGTTTATGCATCCTCTCTTGGGTCTAATCTCATCATTAAATGAAGATTACTGGAATTAAAATTTTTATCAAAATGTGCAGTCGTTGGCATATTTTTGCTTAGTTTATTAGTTTCATGCCTGACATTGCAGACTATATCAGCAAAGATACTGAATATACTTATGCAGGTGGATCTACCATCATTACTGTGCTATGATTATGGCCCTTGTTAGTCTCACTTGGGAGATTAAAGGGCAGCCAAATTGTGCGCAAAAGCAGGTTACACTCATTCCGTTACCTGCTAATTATATTTTAGTCTATCTGATTAAAAATTTAGTTAAACATTGTACAGAGAGGGGTGCAACTTTTCCTTCAATGGGCTATGATGCAAGGAGTTGCCATGCTTCTTCAAAACAGATATCAACGCCAGAGACTCTATACTCGTATTGCCTTGGGAAAGGTGTCTTGACAAAATTACCTTCATGCACTGTAGATTTTATGTTTGCATTGTTGTTCTTTTGGTTTACATTGATTATTTCATTTTTGAATTCTTGATCCTTAGTCTTGCCCATCCTTATCCTTTTAGGATCTCCCCTATCATTGCTAATTTAAACTTTACATCTCCTATCTTAGTCCAAATTGAAGAGGATAGAATGCATTAGTTTTAAATGCACAATTTTCGGTGAGAGTTCTAACATATATATTCCCTTTTTATCCAGGCCAAGAGAATGGATGTTGTTTGGGGAGAAACGGCTGGTGTAGATGGCCAATTATGGATTTTGTGTCCAATGCTTTTCATTTTGCAGGTGATTCAGGCTAATTTTGCTTACTAGTTATTGTAAAGTCTTATATATGTAACAATTGCCTCAAAGATTTTATCCTCTGAAAATGGTTTTTTAACAAATTAATCCCCTTCGTTGATTATTCATTTGCATCAATGAAATTGTTACATCACAACTGTGTAGCCTTACAGCCAAGTGGATGAATGGTAACCCATAATTTTTTCCAGTGAAAGTTGTCATTTCATGACCAGCTCTTTAGCACATGTATCTATACCTGTGGTTTGTTAGAGGCAGGAGCATAACTTTTAAGTTTAGTGATTTCCTATGTTTAGTGACTTGCTACACAAGTGCAGAACTTTAGGAGACTCTAAATTCTATCCAGTTGTGTTAGATTGCTGGTTTCAGTTGTGTGAAATTTTACAAGAGAGAAGTTTAAAATTGGTTTCTTTTCCTTCAAAACTTCTTACTGAACCTTTATACTGGTTTCAATGTCCCTGTAAGGATCAGAGTTAATTCAAAACTTTGTATAAATCCATCTTGGTTTTTTCTGTATGCATACTGAGTCAGTGTCACTGCAAGGAGGATGAGTTTTTTTACTTTGATATTCTTCAAGCATTTTGTCTAATTGATTCTTGCTTTTTTTTTTTTTTGTATGTGTGCTCTTTCCAGTTTAGTGTGAATCATCCTTTCATGTACTTCCTCAATTTTAATGAAATTGGTCAAAATATTTGGTTTGCATCTGAGATTTGACTTTGGAGTTTCTACAGACCTGAGTTTGAACTTTCTATTTTCTTCATGTTTCTGAACTTGATTTAGGGTTTCGAGGCATATGTTGGATTACTGCTGCTTAGGACTGCATTGGATGGGGTCATATCTGAATGGCAGGTACAGTATAATAAAGACTATTGTTATTATTGTGTTTTTAACTTGTGTCATTTAGAACATTTTCCTTATGTATATAGGTCAAAAAGATAGTATGATGTAAAATTTAAATGAAAGTTCACACGGTTGCATTCATGTCATGACAATATTGGTGACTGAAAATTGTTTTTGGCAGGTAATTTTTTGTGGGCTCCTTTTGGTTTTAATGGCAGTTGGGAACTTCATAAATACAGTAGAGACGCTCATGGTAAAGTCCAGGTTTAAAGCAAAAATGAAAAGAAGTAAGAGCAAGCAGGAGTTGTAGAGTATCCTTAAGGTTTAAGTTAAATCTGTTACCGGAGCTATTTAGGATCTCATTTTTGGACTTGGGTTTCAAAGATGTTATCACTTTAACATACATTTTTCCTGGGTATGAATATATGTTTAGATATTTGAGCCACAACATGAATTGAACGTAGAGCATAAAATCAAATGGGCATGGTCAATATGGCCATGTTCCAATACCATGCAGTCCTCTTGGGTGCAGTTTGATGTGGAGAGCCTTTCAGGTTTCTTAAATTGTGCCAAAAACACAAAATTGTTGTCCATTTACTGGTTGAATTCTTAGATGTGCTTTCTATTTTTCTTTCCCTTTTTTTTTTGGGGTTTTATCTGAGGGACCCATTAGGCCTTTTGTATCATTAGGCCCAAGACCAATTTCCTTATGTGGGGGTTCAGCCATGGGAATTTTGACTGTAAAGGGTTTCTATTCCTCTTTATGGTGTTGTTTAGTGTTTAAAAATAATGTAGGTTTTGTGGGTCAGCCATGGAAAAGCTCATGATGTGAAGTAACTCATGGGTTGACCAATTAATTCAACATATCAATTGAGTGAATCTAGGAGTTTTGAGTTATTGAAGGGATGAATTTAACCTGAGAGTCGATCAGAGCGTTGTTGCATATGAGATCTTGGCAGTTGTGAGAACAATTACCACTTGAACTGGGAGTAATCAAAGTTGCTTGTGTGAATTCACATTTTAGATGAAGTTTACAGGATTGAAAGAGTGAAACTCGACGTATAACAGAAATGGGGATGAGTTATGGTTATCTTTTAATGTTGAGGTAGTTGATGGATGAGAATTTATGAGGTGATGAGATTGGCTACCTTATGGCTCTGGGGATGGAGGGGTAGTGATTATAATAGAAATATCAGCATCAAGTTTTAAATTTTCAATATCAAGCATTAAGTAATATGTTATTATATAATTTAATGATTTTATATTAAAGATAAAATAACACCTAATTATATAATAACATGTTATTTGAATATGTAATCATAATCTTAAAAATGGGTGCAAATAACATCGTTATATGTGATGGGATAAATTTTGACGAGATGAATTTTGCAAAATTGTGTAAAGAGTAATGTTATGTGTATAAATTTTTTGTACACAATTTAGGTACATAGATTATGTGTCATCATGTAATTGGATATTATTTTATTTTTAATTAAAAATCATTCAATCACATGATGATATATCAAGCGTATTCAAAGTGTGTACTAAAAATATGTACACATGGTTTTATAATTGTGTAAATGGGATGTTGATGTTGGAGCTAATATAGATGCATGTTATTGTTGTTTTATACTATGAGAATAAAACTATATATATACATATTTTTGGTACAAAATTTGAGTATACAAATTATATGTCATTATATAATTGAATGATTTTGAATTAAAGATGAAGTAATATCCAATCATATAATGACACATCATTTATGTACTTAAATTATATACCAAGAATATATACACATGACATTGCACATTATATCATATGCTCCACCCACACGCCCCTCCTTTTGTGTATAATTTAAATGGTTAAGTTTAGAAGTGAAGAATGTGAATTAAGGCGGTTCCAGCCAGCAAAACCATGTGCTTGTGCTTGTGCTTGTGCTTGTGCTTGAAGCACCTGTATGATTCTTTACAGATTAACTACATACCATATTTATATAAAATAAAAAGTAGAGTACATGCATGTAGAGATTAGCATAGCATAAATAAAAAAAAAGGGGTGGGGGGTTGAATAAATGAGAAGCACTCACAGCAATAAAGGAAGAAAAAGAAAGCAAAGGGAACAAGTGAGAGAGTATGAGTCTGTATGGGCACATGGGTAGGGCTACGTAAAGTGGAACATAATTGCGTTGTTGATAGAAAGCCACGCTGCATTTTGCGTTTGCTAGTTGGCATTTCCTGTTGTGAAAAGTCGACTCCGTTTCCATTTACATTTTTCCTCTACTTATTTTGCCCCTGCAGTATGTAGGGTAGGTACGAGTAGAATCAAATCAGAACATCTTTTAATTTGAATTCGATTTGAATAAAAAAAACTTAATTTGATTTTGACTCAAATTCGTCAAACCAACGTTAAAGATGGTTCAAGTTTATATCAAATGAAAATGTTTTAGTTTAAGTTTAATTCGAATTTATAGTTTAAATCTATGACTTGAATATGTGATTCGAATTTATGACTCATTAACAAAACAACATTGTTTAACAATTATTCAACATAATTCGAATCGAATCACCAGTCATGTTTGAACTGAATTGAGTCACGAGCTAAGTTTGAACTGAATCTATCCATCTACTTAGCGCACGAGTCAAACCCAATGAACTCTTTTTAACTCAAATTTCGTTTTGTTTCAAAATAAATGAACCCTTTTAACTTGAATTTCATACAAATTCAAATTAAACAAATTTGAACCTAGTTAAATTGAGTTGAGTCGGTTTTCGAGCCTAAACTAATTCGATTCAGATCTAATATTTGTATATATAATATTTATACGTACAAATGTAGAAATGTACATGTATCATCTTTCTCTTTTCTAACCTTCTAAAACTGTACACACTTTTCTTTTTATTTCCTTGAAAAAGTGGAGTGGTTTTCAGATTTTGATCAGTTGTTTTATCTTAATTTATTATATTAGTTTTTTTTTATTGATTTAATATGCATTATTAATTAGTAATAAATTTGTATTAAATTTGTATTTCAGAATATCTTATACCAAAAATAAATAAATAAATAAATAAAGCAATGGTTGTGGTTCACTGGAACATCTTTTACTTGGGGTCATAATTTTGCGACTTCTTCTAAAGGAACTAGTGAGATAATGATGTCAAATCGATTGTGATATATTTGAAAAATTAAATAAAGCAAGCAAATCATTAAGCATATATACTTTTCTTAGGTTAAATAAGTTTACTTTTATTTTCCTAAGTATTTACCAAATTTACCTCTAGTTTTAAAAACCAAAACGACCGTCACTCAAAGTCACTATTTATACAAATATAAAAGTTATTGTTCACACAAAATTAATTATAAATAGTATTTTTGCGTAAACAACTTCTTCTACGTGAATAGTATTTTTGCGTTTGCATGATTATTTTTTTGCATGTTCACAAGCAATTTCTATCTCTATTGACAACGACTCTTCTGAGCAAAATTTAGTTAAATCACAAGTATTAAATAATGAAATATATCAAATAAATCATTACAACATCATTTTCAACATTTTATAACTTGAATATAAGTTCGTTGAAAAGAAAATGATAAAAGAGAAGATAAATATAGTGGAAAAGATATTATAGATATGAAATATGAGTTTGCTTAGAAAAAATAAACTCAATTTTTTTGGCTTCTAGTGTTAAAAACCAAAACAATCGTTACTTAAACTCACTGTTTATACAAATGTAAAAGTTATTATTCACGCAAAATTCATTATAAATAGTATTTTTCGTAAACAATAACTTTTATGTGAATGGTATTTTTATGTTTGCATGATTGTATTTTTGCGTGTTTATGCACAATTTCTATCTCTATTAATGACAACTCTTTTGGGCAAAATCAAATCAAATCACAAGTATTAAACAACAAAATATCCCACATAAATCATTACAATACCATTTTTAACTTTTTACAAACAAAATACGAGTTCATTGATAAGAGAATGATAAAGGAGAAGATAAATATAGTGAAAAAAAGATATTACTGGTACAAAATAGGAGTTTACTTAGAAAAATAAACTCAATTTTTTTGACTTCTAGTGTTAAAAACCAAAACAATCGTCACTTAAACTCATTGTTTACACAAACATAAAAGTTATTGTTCACACAAAATTTATTATAAATAGTATTTTTGTGTAAATAGTAACTTTTACGTGAATAGTTTTTTTGCATTTGCATGATTGTATCTTTGCGTGTTTGCATGCAATTTCTATTTCTATCGACGACGACGACTCTTTTGAGTAAAATCTAGTCAACTGACAAGTATTAAACAACAAAATATGTCAAATAAATCATTACAATGCCACTTTCAACGTTTTACAACAAATATGAGTTTGTTGAGAAGAGAATGATAAAGGAGAAGATAAATATAGTGAAAAAATGTATTATTGGTACAAAATAGGAATTTGCTTAGAAAAATAAACTCAATTTTTTTTGCTTCTAATGTTAAAAACCAAAACAATCGTCACTTAAACTCACTGTTTATACAAACATAAAAATTATTGTTCACGCAAAATTCATTATAAACAGTATTTTTGTATAAACAGTAACTTTTACGTGAATAGTAATTTTGTGTTTGCATGCAATTTCTATCTCTATCGACAACAATGACTCTTTTGAGTAAAATCTAGTCAACTGACAAGTATTAAATAACAAAAAATGTCAAATAAATCATTACAATGCCACTTTCAACGTTTTACAGCAAATATGAGTTTGTTGAGAAGAGAATGATAAAGGAGAAGATAAATATAGTAGAAAAGATATTATTAGTATAAGCAAGAATTTTTTTACTTATTTTATTTAATTATCTGATATATTTATACCAACGAGAAGAATATTAAATTATTAGAGAATTTAGTGCAATAATGTAAAGAGATAAGAAAATAAACACGCAAACAATTTTTAACGTGGTTGGACTAAAGAACAAAAGTATATGTCCACATTAGTGTTATTATTTGAGTAATATGAAAATAACATTATAATGTTTTAATGTTGGTCGAATGTTAAAACGTCTTTTTTTTAGTCTTATTACTAGAGATTAAGGTTACATGTGTATTATTTAAAAAAAAGTGAGAAATTACATAATTTGATGGATATTGTTATGATTTTGACATGATAGAAAATAACTGCACTTTGATTATAATTAGTGAAATTATGAAAAATGATTTTAAGATAATAAGAAACTATCATTTTAATACTAGAAAATAATGTTTTTAAAACCATATCAGAGTAACTGATTCTACCAGTTAAACCATAAATCACTCTATACTCCGATTTGGTCTATATATAAATATTGACTTGCTTGTAATTTAATCAAATAAAGTAAAGCCGTTGAATCTACAAGCTATTCAAAACCAACAAAACTAGGTTTATATTAATTTTTGTTTTATTAAAACTTAAAATAAATCTATAATTTAGTTTGGTTTATATATAAATATAGATTTGTTTGCAATTCAATCGAACAGGGTAAAATCATTAAATCGAAAAATTATTTAAAACCAAGTTTACATTAATTTTTGTCTTATTAAAACTTAAAACTAATCTATAATCTAGTTTGATCTATATATAAATAGAGTAATGCTATGTGTACTCATTTTTGGTACACAATTCATATACACAGTGATGTGTCATTATGCAATTAGATGTTTTAAAACATGTGTCATCATATGATAAAAAAATATTCAATCACATAATGACACCTCATTTGTATACACAAATTATGTACAAAAAATGGATATACATAGTTTTATTGATATAAATATTGACTTATTTATAATGTAGTCAAATAGGGTAAAATCTTGAATCAAAAAACTATTTAAAACCAACAAGACCGGGTTTATATTAATTTTTGCCTTTATTAAAATTTAAAAGAATTACAATTTATAAAATTTTAATTGAATCAATGATAAATTTTATAATTAAGGTTTTTCTTCATCTTAATAATAAAGTGTCAATTGTTTAATTAATATATTGAAAATTATGTTTTATATTTAAAATATATAATAATTTCATAATAAATTAAATCGGTTGAGTTACTTGAACCATAAATCAATAAAATATCTAGTTTAACTATCGATTCAATTTAAAAATATCACTAAAGTGATTACAAAAGTTGTGGCAGATAAAGAATTCTATTTCTTTATAGTTGTGTTATATACACAAATAATGTATACGATTTTATACCCAAATAAGTATATATTACCATATCATTAAATAATTTAAAATTAAAAATAAAATAATATCTAATTATATAATAATATATTATTATTTATATATAAAATTTGATGTATTTTTCTATCACCTCCTAATAAGGTCGTGTTCGATCGTCGTCTTCTCTTGAACCGTGGGCGGTGTGATGTCTATCCGTTAGTCCTTAATCAATCTTCACGAGTGTATCCACATATTATTCAAGGATGACGATGATGATAAGAACAAGTAGAAAGTCAATTACAGCCAAAAGAAGACGATGGTATGTAATGTAACACAGATTCTTTCATTCTTATTTTATTAAATCAAAACAAAGCAAATAAAAAAGAAAAAAGAATTAATACGAAGTTGCTATCAAAGGGAAAGCTGAAACATGCACTACTGCTTCTCTCTGTCATTTCCACTTATCGTTTGTTTTTGTTGCCTGCTGTCCTCTCATTGCTGCTGTTGCTCTTGCTGATGGGCAAGCTTATTTTGTTTCTCTAGATTGATTCAATCCCTTCCGTGCCTTTGCAACGGTTCTTTATTCTCCAACAAATCAATAAATTTAAAATGAGAAAGCTGCAATTGCCACCCCGGACTACCCATTGAAAAAGAAGAGGAGGATGACGAGAAGAAGATGCGGTGGCGATGGATTATCAAGGAAATGAAGAAAGGTTGAAAGAAAAGAAAAGAAAGTGAAAGAAGAAAATCAATAGGAAGAATTAGTAAAGTTATGAGGGTTGCAACTGAAATGTTAGGTATGGTTTCTCGACAAAAAGGTACATATGGTACATATTGGTGATGAGGAAGGAACCCCACCCACCTGTAATGCAATCCTCCGCTTCCCGAATTTTAAGATTATTGAACCACCGCCAAGAAAGACGGCGTCCCACTTCCTCCCCCATTAGATGAGTTTGCGTTTTGTCTCTGAAATTCTACTTTATAACCCATCTTTCTCTCTTCTAAATCCTCATCATCGGTATCTTCTTCATCATCTTCTTCCTCTTCTTCCATATTCTCGCTCTCACTGTATTTATCAAAATCTTCCATTAAGGACGGCGCTCGCTGTTGTTGTTGTTGTTGTTGCTGTTGCATCAGCTCCTTCATAATGTCTTCTGGCTTCATTATGAAAACAAGAATCAATAGGCATCAAAAAGATTCCTGTTGTGAGAATATGTATGCACACAGCAATGTTAATTAACTATTTAACTTTGGACAAAGAATGATAAGAGAAAGTCTTAAATTTCCTCCCTTATTTTCGATGATCTAAAGTAAATAAAAGAAAAGAATTTTACCTTCTGTGATGATTCCCCATTTCCTTCTCTAAAGAGCCTATTTGCCAAACCTATACTTGCTTGTGCATCGACATTAGCTACATTTTGTTTATCTGATTCAGAAGGTTGCGTCACTTGTGCTGGCGGCGTTCTAGTTGGAACATTACTGCTCTCTTGGAGATTCGGTGGTGGGACTGGATCCAATTTGATGCTCTCCTGCTGATGCTGTACTTCTGGCAGTGGTTCTTCTGGTCTATTCTGACTGCTAAAGCTACTAGTGCCACTTGAGCTGCCAATGATCTTTTTCCGGTAAAGTGCATCGAGCTCATGGAAGTAGGGGCAGGTTTTGGCATCTTCAGGGCGTTTCTTGTTGCTTTCTTTTACCTTCTTGAAGTATTTGTTAATATTCTCCCACTTTTCCTTGCATCTCTTGGCACTCCTCTTATATCCCATCCGCTGCATTCCTGAGGAAATTTCTTCCCAAAGGGGTCCTTTAGGCCCAGCTTCCTGGTACCTGAGTTCTAGTCCACTCCTTAACTTTATAAGTGCAAGAACTTCTACTTTGGGCCATCTTGAGGAACTGGGTTCAAAATTTCCACTGCCACCAATCTCCTGTGGCTGCGGTGGTACCTGTTGTTCTGGAATTGCAATGACTATTTCAGAAGAAGGTAAAGATGTGGAGGCCGGTTGATGCCTCAACGTTTCAGCGTGTTGTGACTGATGTTGTTGCTGTTGCTGTTGGTGTCGTCGTTGGGATTGTTGATCTCGTTGTTCTTGTGGTATCGACAGTGGCAGATGAGATAGTGCTGATATTGCGACAGGGATTGTTGGTGCAGCTACTACAGTCGCTGGTGCCGGTGCCGGTGCCGGTGCAGGTGGTGGAGCATCAGGAGGCAATTGAATGGTCTGACCAGTAATTTGCTGCAATAAGGAAACGATGGCAGTATCCCTGGATGCAGAGATGGCTCTCTCTCGGACCATAATCTCGTGCTCACGAGCCAATCTTGCCATCTCTTGCCTCTTCCAAGCTTCTTCTCTTATCATCCTATCTTGCTCTCTCTTCTCTATCACCTCCAAGAACCTTTGCTGCATGCTCTCCTGCTTTTGCATTACCTGTTTCATTAGATTCTCAAAGAACTCCATCATCCTATTAGTACTCCTGAATGATTGTCTTTTTCGTTTGCGGCTGCTACCAGCAGTATTTGATGGCTGTCCGTCAAAGTCGATATCATCATCATCATCATCGTCATCTTCAGTTTCTGGGGAAGAAGAACTATCAGATGAAAAGCTAATCGGGACAGGAGGTAGAACTGGTGGTTGTGCAGTAGCAGATCCAGGAACGTTAATGGTGGGTGATATTGTTGCACCGAGATTAGGAGGAAAAATAGAGGAAGACATAGGAGCAATAGTTGAAGCAGTAGGAACTCTAACAGAAGATGTGATGGAGAAAGGGATCCCTATCGAGACTGGAGCAACATCTAAAGTAATGGTGTTGGCGGTGGTGACATTTGTCACGGGCATTGATGAGGAAGCTGACACGTTACCAGCGGTGGCAGTGGTATAAAGAGCCTCGAGCTGGCTGAAAAACTTGTAACTCTTACCATCTTGACGCCCAGCTCTACCCTCCTTTGTTCTCTTATAGTACTTGTGAACGTTCTCAAATTTCTCTTTGCATTTCTTGGCACTACGTTTGTATCCGAACTCTGCTAGTTTCCTGTAACGGTATATGATGTGATGTGATGCAGCACAAACCAGAATAAATAACTTGGATCTACCAAGTAGAGATGAGAAAATTGAAAGAATTTGTCTCGGGATTTTCAAATCTGGATATTGAAACTGACAGATTAAATAAATTAATGATAAAAAAATGCAAAGCAGGTAAAAAGATTCCTTGCTTGCTCGTGAGTCGTGATGGAAAGAGATGGAAGAAGGCATGTGCGATTGTGTTTCGTGTGGAAAATGAGATTGAGTTTGGGAGAGAGAGATCTCGCGAAGAAATGGAGATTTAATAAAGAAATATAATAAAAATTCAAATTAGTAATAATGGTGATACCTGGAGACATCTTCCCAGAGCGGTCCTTTAATGGTGGCATCACGGAAGACGGCATCCATATCAGACCTAATATTGAGAAGTGTTAATGTTTCTTGACACGGCCACCTGTTGCCGCTCGCTACTCCTCCCGCCCGATCGCCTTCTATATCTTCATCTCCTCCGCCACCTCCTGAAGAAAGCCTTGTGAGTTCATCCAAATTACTCGGCGGTCGGCTGCTGATTGGCGAAGCTGATTCCACTGGCTGCTGCGCCATGCTTGTAGTTGTAGTTGTGGTTGTAGTTGCAGCAGGAGCCATCTCCGCGTATGGAGATTGAGATCCACCTCCTTGCTGCATATCGAAAACCTCCAAAACTCTCTCGCTGCTTTCTTTTACTGCTGCATCACCATCGAATTAGTTTACAAGAACTCGTATCACCTTCCCTCCCGCACTCTTTTGTTTAACAGCTAGGTTTGGGGAAAAAAAAAGAAGAAAAGAAGAAGACGACGGAACAGTAGACAACTGGAAAGACTGAAAGCTAGAAAGAGAATTCCTACAAGTTAGTGCTCTCCTTTTATTTATTTATTTATTAATAATATAAAACCAAAAATCATGAAAAAATATACATGTATAAAAAGCCATAGCCAGTAGCAGTAAAGAAGAAAGAGAAGAAAAACAGAAGAGCATAATCCTCATCATCATCAACTGCGCGCCGCAGAGAACTGTAGAGAGCAAAAAGAGAAAGTAGAGAAGGCTGAGTTGTGGAGAGAGAAAAGAAAATGAATGGAGACGACGATTATGAAGACGACGATGATTAAGAGAGAGAAGTGAAAGAGAAAGAGAAAGAGAGAGATGCTGTGTTGTCAGCGGCTCTCACTTTGCTGCTAATAATTGTTAAAACCACTTTTACCAACATACAGTACAGATAATAAACAATAAAATATATAAATTATTTTATTTTATTTTACACATCTTTGAATAAAAATCCACTGCGACTGGTCTTAGTTTTAGAGTTCAATAATGTTGAAATCTAAACACGTGGCCCTACATGATTTGTGGTTAACAGAATAAGTGCGCTCCAACTAGAGTTCAAAATTAACCAAAGAAAAAGGGTGGAGTTTAGTTTGTGGGACCGTCCTAATGAGTTGCATGTGATTGGGGCCGTGGGTTGATCATAACGGTGTTTGATGATGATGATGATGAGTAAATAGTAAGATTGGTGTGTGATAATTGAAATTAATGGATTAATTTTTAAATAATAATAATAAATTAGACAAAAATGGAAAAATAACAATAAAAAAGAAAGGAAGGGACAGGAACAGATTGGTACAGCTGTAAGCGGGGCCAATGAAATGAGGTGGTAAGAACGTGCGTGGCGTTTCTCCCTGATTTGTGAATCCCCCAACCGCCAGGCATCTACCCCCCATTAAGTTATGCCCTAAATCGGTGCACATGCCTCTTGCTTTCTCATTTTCATCCTCCATGATCATATCTATTAAAACAAATCTTAAGATAAAATAATTTTAAAATTAAATAAATAAATAAATATCTATAATTGGTATAAATCAAATTAGTAAATACAAAAATTATACGGATATAATATAGTAAATGATAAAAAAATATGTTTATAAAACAAAGTTATAAAATTCAGATACTAGAAAAAATATGAAACGTATATATACAGATTTAATACAGTATATTGTTAATAATATGTTTTTAAAAATATGACAATATAAAATATAAGTTTAACATTTTTTTATAGATTTTTAGTTAACAATTTAAATATAAAGTATCTAATTGATTATTAAACTTAATATAATATAATATATAATCAAGATTCAATCATTACAAAAAAAATATTAAGAGAGATTATTTAGACAAAAAAAACTAAGTTTTTTATTTTATATAGTTACGATATTTAGTAATTAATTGAAAATGTAAGAGATATTTTTATATTTTAAAAAATTCATAAGAAACAGAAAATGACAAAAATACGTATTTAATATATTTTGGGTTCAAAAATTTGAAACGATGTATTTAAAACACGAATAAAATGGAATATAAATAATTTACATTTTTACTAACTAAAATATAAATATCTTAATAAAATTTATTTATATGCGCAATTTTATTTTTTTCAGTTAAACACATTTAGTTGCATATTATCTTATCACCTTGTAATCTTTTACCATAATTTGTTATTTGGGTAAGTACAAAGTTAAATGTTGAGTTTGACACTTAATTTGAAGAAAAAATAGATGTTATCATACTTTCACTAACCTAACATAATTGTTTTTAATGAATGTGAAATCAAATTCAAGTCAAATTGAGTTTTTTTTTTAAATCCTAGAAAGTGAAATATAATATAAGACAAGGTCATATAAGTTAGGAGTTTCAAGACTTTTGTAACTTACTTGTATTCTATATAATGAAATTTGATGGCGAAAAATGGATATAGCACTCATACGGAGAATGAACCACCATAAATCTAGTGTTTCTTGTTTGATTGTTTTAGTTATATGTTTGATGTATTTTCGCTTTCATAGAGATTTAGGATTTTCTAACATTTGATTAAATCCCCTCAACAATTGGTATCAATGCTTAAGATCGAGGAAGAATGTAACAGTCGAAGAAAAAGGAGGATCTAAGTCGAGAATGAACACGCTTAATGGAACATGTTACATATTCTTGAAGACGTAGATTAAATATCATCTATATGACAAAAAAATTATCAATAAAATTATACGTATTCATTTTAAGTACACAAATATATACACATTTTATATGAATCATCATGTGATTAGATAATTTTGAATTAAGAATAAAATAATATCTAATCATATGATGACATATATAAGTGTATATTTATTTGTGTATTTAAAGTAGATACATATAGTATTACTCAAAAATTATATCAAACTCTATTAGGAAAGCGATCCAAAAAGATGTTAGAAGAAAATTAAAAACTCCTTCACAAAGAGCCAAAAAAAGAAAAGAACAACAATAACAATGCAACTAGTGTTGTAATTAAAGAGCTAAAAGACATATTACTTTTATCAATTCCCTTAGATTTTAGATTCAATACCTTTCAACTTTTCTGGACAAGTAAATCTTTGGTGTCTTAATTAGACCTACAACCACTGTAATAGATAAGTCAAGATTGATTTATCGTAATACATTGCTAGTCAATCCCAAGTTATTTGTGTGTTGGTCTTTCACATGTGAGACGTCATACTATTCAAACTCTGGTCTTTCATAAGGAAAGTCTTTCTCTTCACTATTTAGGAAACCCTTGGAGTCGTTTAAGTGATGTTAGGTTGAAGGTGATGTACGGATTTATGTAAAAAAAATCTAGAAAATAAGGCATGTATCGAGCTTGATGTGCAATATAGTTTCAATAGGACAACTAAACTATGAGGGGCATAATGTACCCTTTTACTAATGGTGTAATGAAAGTGACTAAAGTAATAATAGTAATTGCACATGGAAATAATATTGGAACTCTCTACATGACTTCTAGTAGAAAAGATTCTATTATAATCAAAGATGTTATTGTTATCTCAGATTAGTGGTATTATAGAGTTGGGCATATAAGCAGGAAATGATTGAAAGAGCTTCAATCAAAGGGAAGACTACTAGAGTTTAAGTCAATTGATCACATTTTCTACAATAGTTGCATTTTTAACATATAGAGAATAGTGAGTTTTTCCAAAATAGTAAGGGAACCAAAAACAAAAAAGTTGGAGTTGGTTCATAAAAGCATATAAGGCGTCACTCTAGTGTCATCCCTTAGAAGTTTAAAGTAGTACATAATGTTCATCAATGATGCAAGCATAAGGATATGCATTTAGTTTTTAAAAAATAAATATGGTGTTTTTGACATTTTAAAGATGAAAAATCATGGTTAAGAATGAAACAAACCTAACTATGAAGTTCTTTGTACTCTGATAATGAGAGAGCGTACATTGATGAAAGGTTTAGAGAATAATGAGCCAACAATGAGATTAAGATGGAGAAAGTTATTTCTCCAACTTCTAAATAAAATAATATCGTTAAGAGAATGAATAAAACTCTAAATAAACTTGTAAAAAATAGGACTTTACATGTTAGACTACCATAAACATTTTATGTTTATGTAATTAATATCACAACCTACTTTCTCAATATAAGACGTTCTATATACCATTGAATATATTGGGCTTAGTCCACCTATGATGGGTTAACCTGACCAAAGCCCAATGAAAATTTACTTTACTGCCCATGGCAGTTGAGAGAGGTCCAAAATTGTTGCTCTCAACTCACAGTATATGTAAAAACAAAAACACAAACCAAAACTTTCCTATCTTTCTTCTTGACATTTTCAAAAAAAAAGCAAAAAAAGATTCACAAAATATAGAGGTGTCAGTAGGCCAAGCTAGCTTTGGCGTAACTCACTAGGCCTAAGGCTCGCATAGTAACAACCTTTAGGTTGGGCCGAGCCATAGGTTAGCTTATTATTTTTAATAAAAAAATAATTTTTTATATTATAATTATTTATTTTTTTTTATAATTATGTAATAGTAATGGGTCATGCCAACGCATAGGCCTTGTGTCTAAGCCCAAAGCTCAACCCAAAAGGCCATAAGACTAAGTTTTTGACATGCTATAGTACTAGGTTAGGCTTCGGGTCAACATAACCCAACTCCCTTGACACCTCTAATAGAACATAACAATACAAAGCAACAAATCATGTTGTAGAAACATATTAATACTCCACATCAATTTCAATTTGAAGAACAACAATCCAGATTCACAAAACTTCAATCGGATATATATATTTGATCTTGTATTTAATGTCTGACATTTTAGAAGAAGTTAAGAGCAATAGAGAGGTAAACTATTCTTTCTTAAAAGCGATTGATTGTTTAGCATATGTTCACATTAATTCTACTCTTAAAACTAAGCTTGATGTTAAACCAAAGAAATGTTTTTTAATTGGTTACACTAGCACTAAATATTGTTATTGTTTAAGAGATAACCAAAATTACTAAGTCATACAGAGCGAAGAAGTTATATTTAATGAATATGTGATATATAATGATAGATGTAACATAAAGTCAGAAATTGCAAGCACTAAAATGAACAAGAAAGAGGTGGTGCCTTTTAAAGACTTCCCAATGAATGACTTGTAAGACAACAACAAAAAAGACTAAGAGAATATAACTCTTAAATTTAAATCACAAATGTTCATGTTCAAATTTAGAAAATTTTTCATGTTGTCATATTGAGAGTAAACCATTATAATTTTATGTTGACTCCAACAGTTAACAAAACTGATAAAATATTAAAATTTGTAAAAAAAAAGAACTTAGATTCAAAACTTTACTACGTTTGTAAAATTTTGACTTATCTAATATAATAATTATGAATTTGATTATTATGTCTGAGATTTATTTATCCGACCAAACTAGATGGGACCCAATTATTTTTTTAAAAATAAAAAACCTTATGCTTGTCGGTGGAAGAAAGGTTGAAGCAAGGCAAGCGACTGTGATTGTTGAGGGTTTACTTGTGAACTTTGAATTTCCTCAACCAAGATAACGTCAAAAAGTCATCCCAAATTGAAAAAACTCAACAAGCTCTAAAAGGACTGCCGTGATTGAGTGAAACGCAGAGGCAATTATCCAGTGATGCACACGTGTTTTCATCAATTTTGAGAAAGAAAACAGGAAGAAAGGGCTTTTCTCGCAAACTAGGCCCACTCTCAGCCCCACAAACGTTGAAATTTTCTTCTTCCCTTTTTTTTCAAGTAAATCACAAACCCTTTTTCCGGAGTAGAAAATACATAAGAGGAAAATGGTCAAGAAGAGTTGTAACCAAGAATAAGGCACTTCAATCTAGATAAATTTAAGGCCAAATAACTATTTCCCAACCGAACTTTGATGAATTAACCTTTTTCACCCTTTAACTTTGAAAATTCCATTTACCCACATTTCTTCTTCTTTTCTTCTTTCTACCACCTACCTTCTTCAAAACTGAAACTCAATAGACGCCACCCACAACTGCCACCATTATCTGCATACTCCTTCAATTCTTCGGAATCGCAAATTGAATGCCAACACCAGAAACAGTAGTCGTTGTCACCACCATGAACTCATCAGATGTCACCCTACCACCACCCTCATAAACTCAGCCTTACTTCCCTGAACTTCACCATCTCCATCACCCAACCCCAAGCCTCCATTGCCTCCCTCCTTGTCTCCCACACCAACCTTGAACCTCCATCACCACCATCAACTTTGTCGTAAAGGGCTCATCGTCATGTCCCTCTGATTCAAATCAAACAGCGTTGTCACATCTTCCTTCCCACGGTCTCTTCAAGTCTTTACTTCATTTCATATTATCATTCTCAACTAGATGGCAAAAATTCCCAACAAATCCATTATTAACTCTCAACAGTGCCGAAAAACCCGCTTTGAGTAAGCACACTCCACAAGTATGGTCCCACCATATCCAAAGCTAAGTAATGCGTTCCAAAACTCCCTGGTTCTGGTCCAGCCATTGTTGCAATGTGCCTCTTGTAAATGTCTATTGTGCTGTCAAACTATAACTTTGCCTCTTAAAGTATTTATTTCAACAGTCCACTTCACCAGTCGCAAGACTTCAAACAACGTAGTAACTTATTCATATTAGTGCAGCAAGCTTTTGATGCAACTGCTGCAAAGAATCTTCCTTCCCATGTTCATCATAATTTAGTTCAATATCATCTTATGTTACACAAGGATACAGAAATTAAACACGCATAATCAATTTCCTTAATCAACATCACAAGTCTACCCAACAACTAACTAAATTTCAAAGCATCCGTACAAGGCATATTGTCTAGTCAAACTAAACTTCAAAATGCCATCTAAATTACAGTGCGACGGCTTTTAAGCCGTGAAATATGACAAAAGTCCCCTATCCAAATAAGAAAGTCCGTGCAGAATTATATAAGTTATGCCAGAGTGATAAATCTAGTGTTTTCTTTTTCTACGGTCATCTTCTATGTACATATGAACGAGTCAACAGAAGTATATATAAAAAAATCATCTCTGCGTTTAGTGGCCTTCTCTGTTCTATTATCCTATCATAGCCATGTACTATTGAGGAGCAATCATGAGCTCAGCGATCCCAACTCCAATTAAGTCAAATCAATCCATTTGACAAAATCAGAACACTTTTTTCTCAGCGTGACAAGAAGCTTCATCTAGTCATAGCTACGCTAGATTATATTTACATAAGCAAAGCATTTTTAACATTGATCTAGTGCAATTCAATGACTTAGAATTTGTTAAGTTCACATTAAACCTAATTACCTCTAAATTCTCCCTCCATCCACCAAATTGCATTACATCACTGGCCAAAATTTGAGTCACAAATTTAGGTAAAAATTTTCAGTTAGAATAGCTTCACCCATCATTTAATTGACGATTAAATTAGAACATAAAATGGATGCACTTAGTTCTAAATTTGACCCGGAAAGAAACTGAGACACAAATGTATCTCTTTTCTTTTTCTTATAAATTCACTAAATTCCAAAAAAGAAGGATACACAAACAGTAATTACAGATTTGCAACACACAAAGTAATGGCAAGATAGAGTAGCAGTTACTTTTTCACAGATGAATTATGTATTTAAAAGGAAAAAGCATGACATGCACCTCCTTAAGAGACTTGCTTGAACTCTGCCAGTGATCTACATCTCATTGTCCTATTGTTTTCAAGTCTTGTCATTACTCTAATGCATGTTGGGTAAAACATAAATGGTAAAAAGGATTCTAAAACCAGATATGAGTACCTGGGAAAGGGGTTCAATAAGCTAATTCCCCCTTTCAAAAGAACTCTCCTGCCCTCTATTTTAATTTCTACAGTACTTTTATTCACTTTGTTCATATTCCAAATGCCATTTCTTTGCTCACTATAAATCCATATGCCAAGACCTTAACAAATCCACAAATCAGTTATCACCCAATTCATCAGTACTGAGGTTAAGCTTGTACTTGATAGTCAGAGCAATACTATATACCAATCATTTACCCATCAAGTTTATATACTTTTTTATTTTCTGTGAAAATCGCACTACACTCTAAAAGCTTCCTTATTTTGTACTAATCTTGAGCAATTTTTGAATTCAATCACACCACTGGACTTTCAAACAAAACCTCATATAAGAACACCACAATCTTTCATTTCCTTACCTTTTAAAACACAGAGAGAGAGAGAGAGAGAATCACAAATGAAAATCAGAGGAATGCAAACCGAGTACATAGAAAGTATAAACACCACAAGAATCTTAAAGGTACAAGACAATTAATTTTAGCAATTCATTTTGTAAAAATGCCAAAATTGTTGTTCAGTTCATTAGCAATTTCCAAAAGTTATGTGTTGGTTCTTAAGTAATTACCTTCCCAGGAAAAATGAAGGCAAAGAATATGTCTCCAAACTAAGGATTAGCACTAATGCATTCCCATATCTGCAATCAGCAAGCATGTGTTTTGAAATGCTGGATGTAAGTTGAATACTGGTCATTGCAAAACAGAGGTTAAGTCGATGCGGCTTAACAATGTAGTCAAGATCCCCTCTTCTTTACTAAATTCACATTCTATATAGTTGTGCTCAGACTATTTGCCATCATCCCGTCCAACATTCACATAGAATCAGTAACAGAGCTTAAAGCTCCATTCCCACACTGGCCAACCGTTATTTTAAGGATTTCATCCTCAAATTTGTTTATCTTGCAACAAAATCTACGAGGTACCTGTCCAAGGGCATTGAAAACATTAGCAATTAGAACCTAACATCATAATAAGAAAGAAGAGAAAGAAACACACCAAATGCCAATTCTTCCTGGGAGGATACCCCAAAACCTGGATTTTCTTGATGTAACGCAGAGGAGTTGAATGTAGGAAGCAGAGAAATTTTCTTTTCAAATTATCTTTTCCTGTAGCTCGTACATATGATCCCACTGTAGCATTGCCTTGTCCATCTATATCTTTCAAGAAAAATAAAATCGGCTTTTTACAAACAGATCTATTAGGATCCCTGGTATCAAAATCAAATTCATTGCGGTGACTTATTCTGTTCCAAGCAGAGTAAGTCTGCTCAGAGCGGTCCAGGTCACGAGGAAGCACAATGTTAGGGTAGACTTGAACAACATAACCAAGTGAAACTGAAATTGTATATCGCCCTGCCCAGTCATAGCAAATTGATCTCTGTAAAAAGCTCCCAGGATCCTTTTTCATGGCTTTGGAGAAGAGTTTTAAACTATCCAAAGATGTCAAACCAGGATAAAAAGGATCTACAGCTTCAACATGATGAATAGAAACAAATGGTACTATAGGGTGAGAGGATAAAAGACCGTGAGCATTACCCCTGATATCCCACTGCAATAAAAGTTTGAAAAAAAGTAAATTGCGCAATTCTTATTCCAAACAGCTAGTCCATACTCAATAATACAGACAAGTGATACAAATCACAAAGTACTAAAGACTGCAATACCTGATGAAAGCCATGCTCTACAGTTAACGGAATACCTAGTTCGGTAATGCAGGCATGTAACCGGTCATCACTTCCATAGAAATCAGGATATCTCTCAATACAATCATCATGAATTTTGGAGAGGGCTTCAGCGAGCGGGTAGCTAATGGCAATCCCAGCACCTCCATAGGCCATAGAGTGACTAAAATAGGTATTAGCAGAGTGGCTCTCAGAAGGGCTACCTATGTACACCATCTCAGAAGGATTATACTTGCTAAGAACAGCAACGAGATTATCAATATTGAAAATGGTATCGTCATCACCGAGAACAAACCAGCGAACATTTGGAAGTCGGAGGCGAAAACATTCGATTACAATGCGAGAGATCCGAAGTCCAGAAGGATGGCCCGTGGGATTGGTATAGCGGAAGCGGGAAATGTCCTCGGAAAGCCTGGAAGGTGGTAAGGAATCATCGCCCTTCTCAAACGGCACCATTTTCTCCAACCAGACATGGCCACGCATGTTGGGAAGCCACCACAATCTCATCAACTCCTTACGCTGTTTCCAGAGGCGAGACGATCCAGCAATTCCGAAGACTATATGCTTGAGAGACAACCCCTCTTCTCCTTCCCGCTCAGACATGCTGCGATTGCGAGATGTGTATGAAGGCGAAGGCGAAGGCGGAGGTGGAGGCGGAGGCGGAGAGGGAAATGATGCTAATGAGGGTTTATAATGAGAATGAAAATGCGAATGGGGGCTTACTTCCCAGTTCTTAAAACATAACCAGCAACGGATAGTGGTGGCGGAGAAGACGAGAGACAGCCAGGCCGTGGTGGAGAGGAAAAGTGCAGCAACCAAAACAATAGCAGTGACAGTACGGTTATGCCGCCATCGACGGCTTCGACAGCGAAGAAGCGGTGAGGTAGGTAAATTCTTCTCCGTGAAACGGACACCGTTAGTATCAGTAATAGAAGTAGTAGTCCCACAATAAGACGACATTATCACCATCTCCGCCGTGGTTCATCTGATAATTTAAAATGAATTTGAAAAAATCTGAGTAATTTTAAAATAGTTCAAAACCCAATGGTATCTCTTATTTATTTTGTTTTTTATTCTTAATGGCTAAGATTTAAGAAAACAGCCAAACATTTTTTGTGGTGCAATATAGGCCTTTGGGCCTGTTAATTTTAATATATGGGTCTAAGGGTTATCTCCCATTCAATGTTTGGTGAAAACTCAAAAACATATATACGAAGATTTAAAAATTTAAATATTTATTTAAGATTTAGTTTATTTTTATTTATTTAAGAATTTTTTATTAAAATTAAGAGTAAAATTATTATTTTACTAGTAATATTATAATAAATAAAATTATATCTCATTTTTCTTCTTTAGTTTAGAAAATTAATAATTTTACCTAATGATTAAATTTTAAAAAATTCATTTTTTCCTTTAGAGTTTGATATTTTACAATTTGATCACTTCCTTCAGTGAACAGTGGTCTCCCTCTTTGACATTTATCTCGTGACAGCGCTCTCTCAGTGGCATATCTCTCCTAAGGATAAAATCTTTATCTGAACGACGAATATCATCCTTCATCATCCGTAGGTTTAGGTTACAAACAAGCAGTCGTTGGTTTTTACATAAATATTAAATGTAAAAAGTGTGTTTTTGTCTAAAATTGTCATCATAAAATTATGATGACAATTATTATATTTGATTAAGATTACTAAAACAATATTAAGATATTACTTTACATAAATATTTTTGAGAGATTTTTGGTATAAATTAAAATTATGTTGGATTAAACTAACGTGTTTTATATTAAATATATATATTTTGTCAAAATTTTAAAATATTTTTTATTTTAATAATATAAGAAGATTATTTTTCCGTATTGTGAAATTATGAAATTAACTAACTAAGTTTTTTTTAGTTATTTTATTACTAATATATTTTTTTAAATATTCTTTATGTAAATTATTATTTTAATTAAAAATAAGTGTATTTTTGTTTTATAAAATTTATTAATAAAGATAAAATCATAACAAAATTAAATTTTTTTTGTAAATTTTTTGATATCTAAGATGAAAATAGTATTCAGATTACTGTTATATTACCTATCACATATCATAATATTTTATTATTAAAAAACCAAACCAATAATGTTAATAATAAAGATAGGTTACATTATCATAACGTAAAATTTGACCATATATTATACATACAAGATTATCAAATTTAGAATCAAAGAAATCAAACCCTTTTCCACAAAGAGTAATGATATGAGTATATATTTTTGATATATAATTTGAGTATATATGTGATTATCATCATATAATTGAATGTTACTTTATCTTTAATTCAACATCATTTAATTATATGATGACAGATCGTTTATATCTTCAAATTATATAACAAAAATATATACACATAATTTATTATTTTTACAAATGATGTCTTAATTTTCTCGTTTGGGGATGAAATTGTGGTAAAAACTTAACATTGATGAAACCATAGGAAAAAATTACCATTAATAAGACTGTCTTGAGAATTAATCATAACTTACATCTATTGTTGATTGAAGGGATATTAATTAAAATAGGCAAGCGGATTCCCGCCTAAACCTTTTTCGGCAACAAATACTCTGTTTTACATTTCTAAGCAAATCATCTTTTTCTTTCCAAAAATATCCCTAATCTAATTTTTCAAATTCAACGCGTGAATTTCCCCGATTAATTGATTCCTACCACGAAAATCATTAATATTAGATTAAGATTAAATTATCTGAAATAAATAAAATTTATTTCATTAAAAAGGGGATTAATATTTAAAAAATAATTTATTTTTATATATAAAAAATAATGGATATATAAAAAATGATAAGTTTTATCCCAAATTATTTGTACTAAAAAATATATAAAAATTTTATTTTTATAAAATAATTGAAGAGAATTTGGATATTTATAAAATAATCTATTAAATAATATATATTTATAATATAATCTATTTTTATAGAATAGATTATAATTTATTTTTACAGGTTTCACTGAATTTGGCAACGGGTGCGTGGATTTGGTAAGGGGTGCGGCACTTTGGCAAGGGGTGCGGGTGCGTGCGTTCGGGCGCGCGCGCGCTGATGCGTGCGGGCGGGCGCGCGCGCGCTGGTGCGTGCGTGCGGGTGCACACCCGCACATGCCACACCCCTTCACCAATTACCGCACCCCTTCAGCAATTCCCGCACCCTTTCACCAATTGCTGGCAATGTTTGTGCGGGCAATGTTTGTGCGGGCGCGCGCGGCGCACGCACCCTTCTAGCAAATTGCCGCACCCCTTCACCAATTGCCGCACCCCTTCAGCAATTCCCGCACCCTTTAGGCAATTGCAGCACCCTTTCAGCAATTCTCGCAAATAATGGTGCGGCAATTGCTGAAAGGGTACGACCATTTCTGAAAGGATGGGACACTTTCTGAAAGGGTGTGGGACTTAGTGAAAGGGTGTGGCAGTTTCTGAAAGGGTGCGGGAATTGCCGAAAGGGTGCGAAAATTTTCTAAAAGGGTATAGAAATTTCTGAAAGGGTGCAGGAATTACCAAAAGGGTGCGGGAATTTGCTGAAAGTGTATGAAAATTTCTAAAAGGGTGCGGCAAGTGCCGAAATGGTGCGGGAATTGCCCAAAGGGTGCGGGAATTTGCTGAAAGGGTATGGAAATTTCTGAAAGGGTGTGGCAAGTGCCGAAAGGGTGCGGGAATTACCGAAAGGGTGCGGGAATTTGCTGAAAGGGTATGACAATTTCTGAAAGAGTGCGGCAAGTGCCAAAAGGGTGCGGGAATTGCCGAAAGGGTGCGGGAATTTGCTGAGGGTGCGTTAAAATACACAAGTTATCGTATTCTTTAATGAAAACCTTTATTAAGAAAATTTTAAAAGAAGTTAATAAATATTTTTAATAAGAAGAGAATTTAATTCTTCATTAATATTTAGTTAGGGTAGATTTGCGACAGCTGAAAGTATTTACTGCAATAATAATAAACTATTAAGATTTACTTCCTCCACCAAGAAACTATTGTTATTTTACAGAGATTTCTTTGCTTCTCCACTTTTAATATTTCAAAGTTGTGTTATAACTTCAATCTCACTTTTCAATCTCACTTCTTTTTTCTTTTTGAATCCATACATCCATCAGAAATAATGGTAGGAGTGATGTTTATGTTAGGATTCGGAGGAGAATGGCGCAATGATGAAGCTAATAACCTCAAATATATCGGTGGATTTCAGAAGTTGTTTTCGGCTAATAGAAAAATCAATTACGAAGGATTCAAGGAAGGAGTATGTTTTCGTTTAGGTATCAACCCATGTTTTAATGAAATTAAAATTTATATGCCAAGTCCAACGGAGTTTAGCGATACACCTTACTTATTGAAAGATGATTATGATATCCGAATGATGATGCAGTTATGTAAATCTCGCAAAAAGTCTCCTTTTTTTCTTGAAGTGGTTTTACAGCAAAATGAATTTCAACATAATTACCAGCAACATTCACAACCAGGTCAACAAACTCATCAAGAGATTCATCAAGGTCAAGAGACTCATCAAGAGATTAATCAAGGGATTCAACGGAATCCATCAACCGAAGTTTATTCCATGGATAACATACATACAGTACCAGAGAGTATACCCGAGAGTGTAGCAGGAAGTGTACCAGGATGTAGTAGGATAAATCCAGATGGTATTGAGAGTGATATTGGTTGGAATCCTTTTTCTCAAGACTTGGCATATGGTGAAAGAGGCTCGAACCAATATGGGGTACACCTGAAGGCTGTTATCAAACAGATGATTTACCTCCCGTGCATGATATTAACCCTCAGGAAGAAGATGAATATTACGGTTGTGATAATGACACTGATAGAGATGATAATCATGCAGAAATGTGTGATAATGTTGTTGATGATGCAGGGGTTGATACGTCAGTGACAACACCTGAACGTGTAGTTGCTCGCAATCCATTTTTTGGTGGTCCAGAACCCTATAGAGATGTTGAAAACGAAGGAATTGCGGTTCATACTGTTGCACCATCAGGCGGCAAATTCAAAGTGAAAGACCAGTTTGCATCTAAAGCAGTTTTAAAAGATACATTACATAGAGATGCAATCGAAAATGGCTACCAATTCAAAGTCTCGAGCTCAAATAAGAAAAGATGGGATATAAAGTGTTTACATCAATAATGCCAATGGAAAGCAGGAGGGGTTAAGTAATAGCGATATATTTGTATTACATAAATTAGGAACACATACTTGTCCTCGCGATATCATAAGGCCTCACCACAGGCAAGCAGGTAAAAGGGCACTTGGAAAAATCTTACAGAACTTATTTACTGCTGGAGATCGTGTGTATAGGCCAAAGGAAATTATAACATATATGGCAGATAGGTTTCAAATTGATATATCATATGCACAAGCTTGGCGTGCAAAGAATTGGGCATTGAATGAAATTAGAGGTTCACCGGAAGAGTCATTTAGATTATTACCCACATTTTGTTACAATCTTCAACAACGAAACCCTGGTACTATTACAGAAATTGAAACTGACTCAGACAATCGATTTCAATTTGTTTTCATCTCTTTAGGATGTTGTATCAGAGCATTCCGTCAGTATTGTCGTCCAGTTATTTGTATTGATGGTGCTTTTTTGAAAGGTCAATATTGGGGTATACTTTTTATTGCTGTGGGCAAGGACGAAAATAATCAAATTTATCCAATTGCGTTCGGAGTTGGTGGAAGGGAGGAAACAATGACTTGGACCTTGTTTCTCCGATCGTTACACAAATGTATCGGTGATCTCAGTAATCTAGCAATCATCTCAGACAGACACCATGCCATCACTCGTTCTGTGAGAGAGGTGTTTCCTAATGCACATCATGGCTGGTGTAACCATCATATAAAAGGAAATATGCATGCTCGATACAAGCATACAAAACATATAGAGGGGTTATTTTGGAGAGCGGCAAAGGCTTATCGAACAGAGGATTTTGAGGAGGCTTTGCATATGATTAAAGCTGAAAACCCCACTGCAGCTGCTTATTTGGAAGGGATTGCTACACACGGTGGGCTCGTGCTTACTTTCTTGGCATTCGATATAACATTATGACCACAAATATTGCTGAATCGTTTAACGCTTTGGCACGACATGCACGTAAACTTCCAGTGGTTATGCTCATTGAATTTCTACGTTCGACATTACAAAAATGGTTTTATTGTCGACGCAATATGGCAGGTAAAAATCTCCTTAAATTGTTACTATTCATAATACGATCTATATAAACCATCTATGTCTGTATTTTTCTTATTTCTAATATATTATAATATTTTCCAGATACTTGCACTCATCCTCTAACTCCATGGGCTGAAGAAAAGTTAGCTAATCATATTCACAAATCAGCTAATATGATTGTCAAACCAATAACCGTTGATAGATACGAAGTGTATAGCAGTGGTAGACCTGTCGCTATCGTGAATCTTGCAACAAAAGAATGCAGCTGCAAAAAATTTCAGCTTTCACAAATAGCATGCGCACATGTTGCGACAATTGCCAGATTTCAAAACCTATCAAATTGTTATCCTTGGGTAAATAAATATTACTCAACTGAATATTGGAAAGCCGTCTATCAGGAGGCTGTTGAACCTTTGGGAGATCCTTCCGAATGGGTGCAAACTGAAGATATCTGTATTGTTAATCCACCACAAATGCAACAACGACGTTCTGGTCGTCCTTCATAACGTAATAGAAGACCGTCAGAAGGAGAAGAAATACGTCAAATTGAATGTAGCAGATGTCATCAGAAAGGGCACACGCGTTTAGTTTGTAAAAATCCCATAACGGAGGCTACACCATCTTCATCAGGTTTAGGTTTCTCAGAAAGAATATAAATTCATTTAATTTTGAACCTTGCTATATTTATAAATTATCTGTGCGTATATGATATATTTGTTCATATTCTGTGTGGGTTTTTTTCTTTTTTTTCTTTACAGAGTGTAGTGGCGAGTATTGAAGTTTTTTTTTCTTTTTTTTGTTGTTTTAGGTTTGTGAATTTACAACAATTGCTTTGATATATCCTTTATTTGTTAAAGAACGAGAGCTGTTTGATTGTGTGGATAAAAGGGTTGCTACTTGCTAGTATTTGTGAGGTTGGAGGAAACTAGAGTTGCAGAAGTTTCTACCATCAGATGAGCAGGCAGATAAGTTTTGGGTATTAATGCATTGTTAGAAATATCTTAAATTGTGTATATATACTTGTAATGTTCTGCTGTGGCTTTTACTATGGAAAGCCAAGTTTTTATTTTTTTCTTCCTGTTGATGCCTGGAAATGGCTTTATCTTGTTGCAGTTTTCTGAACATAATCATTTGTGCACAATGTGATAAATTTCATAAATTTATCTTAATGAAAACATGATTCATTGTTCATTATTTCAAGCACTGAATTGGTATCTTGATTTCAAGCACTTTCAGCTGCTATCATTAAACAATTTAATCTGGGAAGTCTTACCAAACTCAATTGGTACATTGATACATTTAAGGTATGTTGATTTAGGTCTAAACTATTCATTGCGGAAATTCCTTGAATCTATTTGTCACCTTCGGAAGTTGGATACATTTTTATTTAGTGGTTGTCTTTGGGTTGAGAAGTTGCCCAGAAAAATACGAAAATTTATTTGCGAGAAAATGGAATTGAGTGTTTGAGTTCTCTTCAATATTTGCTTTTCTATCATTGCAAAAATCTGTTAACATTGCCTGAAGGAATGAAAGGTCTCATAGGCCTCAGGTGGCTGTATAAAAAAACTGTGTTTGCAGCATGCCAAGGAAGTAGAAAAATTTAAAGTTTAAGACAAATCTCTAGACTCCACTATTATTAATAATTTTAATAATTTTGTGTTTGTTTGCATTGAAAGAGTAACTAATAATTTTAGTAATTAAAAAATAATAGTATTACTTAATAGTGATACTTAAAAATAACGATCCGTAATTATATTGCAAATAGTATTATTTTCTGTTTTTGTTATTCTCAGCCCGGAATACAATTGCAAATTTTGTTTTTGTTATTGTCAGCCTGGATTATACATTTAGCAAATTAGCATAATCATTTAGGCAATCATTGATAGTATTACTTAAAAATTTTGGCAGCATCTCCTCTGTAATTTCAATATTTCCCAACCTGTATATATCAAATTCAAAGAAAGTGCACTCCAATATATATATTTATCCATCAACCCAAACTCCAGCCACATCAATATATCAATCAAAATATATAATATTAAATACCTGAAACTTCCTAAATAAATCAACCCATGCATATGCTCAATACATCTTAACCAATCAATACAAAATAAATATATTAAATTTACATACTATTAAATAAAAGAAATATTTACAAGTAGATATATAATGCAAAATATCAAAGAAATATTGAATTCCCCCCATGCTTCCATAATTTGGATGCAAGAATGCAACGCATATGGGAAGCATTTTTGGCCCTAAAATTTAATCTCTTCCCAGTTGCTTTATACTCTAAAATATATATTGCGAATATCCCGCAATCACCCGAGGCAATGCCTTGTTGTGGTACATCTACACATCTAGTAATAGTCAATGGATCTAACTTTGGCTCCAGACCCCGTGACTCCCAATAGTTCGTCGCACTAATAATAGTCGGAAGATAAGAATATCGTTGCATAGCCTCCAGAAATCTTTCTGTAGATTCAAAAAATGCCTTCGATGAGTCATACACCGTCAAAGTCCATGCATTTAGGTCCAATTCACCGCATGCCCAGTGTTGAGATTCGTAATTTATCGGAATATAAACCTATAATGCAAGAAATTCATTCCCATAAGTGAAATTGTTACTTTCCAATATACTGACACAAATAATATATTTGTAATAATTTAAATGATACATACCCGATCAACGTTAGCCCATGCGATATAACCTCTATGTAACTCTGGATCATTTATCCCTTCGATCGGATCTAATAATAATCGTGGCCATTGATAATTATCTAATTTATAATTTTCTCGTTCTTTTATTATATATGGTAACCACCCATCAAATGAAGTTTCCGCACAAGTCCATTTAGCATTCGGAAATGAATGTCGTAATACCACCAAATAACTATCAATATGCTGAAAAGTAAAATAATATTACAAGTGAGCAAACAATATAAAACAAAAAAAAAATTATTGAGTAAAAATAATGCAACTTTTGCATTTACAGATTAATATACCTGATCCAGTAACCATTGGTTATCTTCGGTTATTAGCTTCCACCACTTAATTTTATCACACGGTCCATATAAATAAGTATTACCCAAACCCGGTTCTGGAGGGTCCCCATACCATTGCAAATATTCATACATATTATTTTCTACTTCCTCCAAAGAGAGTGGGTGATACACCGCTCGTGCACGACGATGTTCGAAAGGATCGGTGTATGGGCTCCGAAGTGCTTTACCCTTCTTCATTATCCTTCCGCGTAATGTCCTCCGAGTAATGGAATGGTGCTTTATTGGAGATTCATTTGTGACATCGGTTGTATGCTCGATAGCCGTATCAAAATGGTCAATATACTCAAAGAGTACTTCGGTTGGTTCATCCTGAAAATAACAAAAAAAATCTTCATTAATTTTTAAAATAATATTATTCTATTAATCGAAAACATTTAACGTTAGAATATAGTTTAAGTACATACCACTTCAACTGTTGGGCTTGTTGGGTTTGGATTGTCCGTTTGTTGAAGATCTGATAACTTAGCTTCTATGGATGTTTGACATGCTTCAAGTCGTGTTTGCCGCTCATCGATGTTTCCAAGTCGTTCATCAACCTTTTGTATAAACCCTTGTAGAAGCTCTTGAAGTTTATCAAATTTATCATCATCTATTCGGGTAGATTCACCCATAGGCATACAAGTATGTGTTTCTTCGGCCCGCGGAGGCGATGATATAAAAGCAGTATGCTCAGGTGGCTGCATAGCTGATGGCATAGGACTACTAACAAATGAACTCTGTTGCCAACGAATGGGAGTATTCCAACTTACAAGTGCAGATGGGATACCTGGAGGGGAGGCTATAACAGGTTGGATGTTTGGAGGAGGAGGAGATGTTATAATGGCAGGAGTAGTATCAGAATCTTCTGGATCATCAGAATCTTCTGGATCATCAATGTAATTCATAACATCTTCGTAATATGGTGATTGTCTCTCAACTCTGGCTGCAATCAACCGAGGGGTGACAAATTCCTAGTAATATTCAAAAAATTGTTTATTCAGGGAGAGATATATAAACTACCAAAAAATACTAAAGAAAAATATAATATCTTACTTCAGAAGAGTTCAAAATACGATCCATATCCTCCCAGCTTGGACCATCTAAACTTTTTCATCTCAACATTTGAGGAATTCTCTTCACCGATTTACAAGTCACAAAACTTTGTAAATTATTAAGTGTCTCATAGATCCAAACCTGTCATTTAAAAAATAAATGTATATACTATAAATAAACAAAATAATAAAAAAATATACTCATAAAATTAAAAAAAAAATTAATATTACCTGAAATGCTAAAGTGCATCCTCTTATCCCATAAGTTAATATTGGGATATCTTCTGAGTACAGCGAATATAATTTGGAAACTTCGTTATACTGTTTTTGTAACGCATCATATAAAGATTTAACAGTCAATCTCCAAACAATCGAACCCCAAGGATACGAGTTAAAAGTATCCCAATCATCTACCATATGTAAAATATGCGGAGAAATAGTTTTTCTATTGTCTGACCCTAGTAATGCAAAGTGAAGCAGATATAGGGCCGATATTTTAATAGCATCCTCATCATTGTTTATCCATGCTCTTTCTTTAAATACTGTTGCGAGATCACCATAGGTAACAGCTTTTTTACCTCCAAAATACTTAGAATTCAATTGGGAATTTCCGATAACCTTACTCTTTCCTATTTTTCTACTGAATTTTAATCCAGTAATAAGGGCAAACTCAACAGGGCTAAATCTGCAATCCACCCCATTAAGCCGAAACCATAATTCCTCTCCCAGCACTCCTTTGTTGATTTGTCGGAATAGCACAGAATGCAATAAACTGGAGCTATGCTTTAAAGTCTCCATCTTTAAAAATCGCCCGAAACAGCATGTTTTGAACATTCTTTTCTGGGCATGGGTAAGAGAATTTCTGATTGCTTGGACAGTATCCACATGAGCTCTAACTTTTAACTTCGCCAAAAAATAATAGCCTTCGTTGTACCTCCTTTCACCAGGGCATTCGTTAACCCCAGTTTCCTAAAATCCCCAAAAACAAACATATTCAGAAAATCAGAAAAATGGGAAATTACAATCAATATAAACATTATCAAATAACAATCAATATAATCGAGTAAATTGCAAACATGTTTAATCAATCAAATTGCAAACAAGTCATATAAAATCTGAAAAGCACGGGGAAAGTGTTAAGGGGTGCGTTAAAATGCAAAGGGGTGTGGGAAAGGCAAAATGTGAAAGGGTGCGTGGAAATGCAAAGGGGTGCGGCAAGATGTAAACGGGTGCGTGGAAAAGAAAAGGGGTGCAGCACAGTGTTAAGGGGTGCGTGCGTTTCCGAAAGGGTGCGGCAAAGTGTTAAGGGGTGCGTGAGTGTCCGATAGGGTGCCGCAAACTGTGTTGGGGTGCGGCAAAGTGTTAAGGGGTGCGTCAGTTTCCGATAAGGTGCGGCAAATTGTGTTGGGGTGCGGCAAGATGTTTAAGGGGTGCGTGGATGAGTTGAGGGTGTGGCAAGTGTCAGTGGTGGTCTGTAGGTGCGAATGTGCGTGTGAACGGTGTCAACATACAAATCGGCACTCCAAAATAAACACCTCCTCCTCCCATAACGTCGAACCAAACCAACACAATCAACAAAATCGCATATATTAAACCAACAACGTTGCACCGGCAAAATCAATGGCATAATCAAAACTGTAATCAACTAACTAATCTATATCGATGCATCGAATGAAAAAAGAAAGGAAAACCTAAATCTCGTACAATGTCCGAAAGCAGAATCAATGTTAGCAATAAATATATACCTGAGACGACTCAGACGACTCGGACGACATTGCCGTGATATTTTCCGACGACGGTTTCGGGACGGTGAATGGTGCGTGGGTAAAATTTTTGTTTTGGTGAGACTGTCGATCCCCCTGGCTTGGTTGACGTTTTGAATTGCATCTCTGACATTTCTTAATAATTTTATATTTTCATTACTCAGCGCACGCACCGAGCCACGTGACCCGCACCCTTGCCGCACCAGTTCAACAATTGGTGAAAGGGTGCGGGAATTGCTGAAGGGGTGCGGTAATTGGTGAAGGGGTGCGGCATGTGCGGGTGTGCGCCCGCACGCACGCACCAGCGCGCGCGCGCTCGCCCGCACGCACCAGCGCGCGCGCGCCCGAACACACGCACCCGCACCCCTTGCCAAAGTGCCGCACCCCTTGCTAAATTCAGTAAAACCTGTAAAAATAAAATATAATCTATTCTATAAAAATAGATTATATTATAAATATATATTATTTAATAGATTATTTTATAAATATCCAAATTCACTTCAATTATTTTATAAAAATAAAATTTTTATATATTTTTCAGTAAAAATAATTTGGGATAAAACTTATCATTTTTTATGTATCCATTATTTTTTATATATAAAAATAAATTATTTTTTAAATATTAATCCCCTTTTTAATGAAATAAATTTTATTTATTTCAGATAATTTAATCTTAATCTAATATTAATGATTTTCGTGGTAGGAATCAATTAATCGGGGAAATTCACGCGTTGAATTTGAAAAATTAGATTAGGGATATTTTTGGAAAGAAAAAGATGATTTGCTTAGAAAGGTAAAACAGAGTATTTGTTGCCGAAAAAGGTTTAGGCGGGAATCCGCTTGCCTATTTTAATTAATTTCCCTTGATTGAAAGACTTAATCTCTTTCACACTAAAAGTCGTTTCTTATTTTATTGATAAAATTATAGTTTAAGTTTACAGGACAAAGGACTATTTTCCACCCAAGTTTTAGTCAAAATTCAAAAACACACCTACGATATATGAAAAGCTTAAACACTCACTCATAGACTAATTTATGTTAAAATTTTGGGTTAGAAAAAATGGTAAAATTGTTATTTTATTATTAAACTATAAAACCCTGAAAATTTATAAAATTTCCCCCGATAATTAAGTTTTAGAAAATTCACTTTTCCAGCTAGAGTTTCGATTTTCTAGCCAAACCTCTCCCTTTTCGATAATCGACACTATCTGACCATCCTTCTCCCTTCTTTCAAACCATCCATATTTTGTCTAACGCTCAGAGGTACGAATTCTCCCTATCTTTCATGCAAATCATCTCCCTTTCTTTCACTCAATTCGTCTCTCTAGCGTTGTTCGAGTATTTTTTATCGTCATCCCAACGTCTCTCTTAGTCGTCCGACATCATCCTGTTGTCTTCATTGTTGAATCAAGTGTTGTGGCTGGGATCAATGAATTACGCAACATCGTCCAAGTGTCATCCGAATGTGATAAATGGGTGGCCATCCGAGTGTCGAACATAAGATAGGTGGTCGCCCTTCATTCTTCTTTGATTGTTGACGAAAGATGGGTGGGAAAAGCCAGCTTCGATCATCAGAGAAAAAAACCTTAAAAATTCCAAACTCTAGGGGGGAAATGGTGACTTTTCAAAGTTGATGTATGGGGTGAAAGTCAATTTTCAAAACTTTTGTAGGGCGAATAAGATAAAATTATATATTTTTTAATATTATTGTCAAAATGATGGTTTTAATTTTATCTCTAACAGAAAATTCTAACATAAATTAGTCCATAGATGGGTATTTAAGTTTTTCATCTGCCGTAGGTGTATTTTTGAATTTCGGCTAAAACTTAGATGAGAAATAGTCATTTGCCCAAAAAGCCGATCATTATATAATGATATAGATTTAATATGTATCATTATATAATTAGATAATTTTAAGTTAAAAATAAATTAATACTGAATCATATAATAATACACATAAATATATATTTATTTAAGTCGTCAATTCCAAATGAGTGTCAAGAGTTTGTCAAAAAAGAAGGGACATCACCAAGTGGGATAGAGGTGTCAGAGAAGCCAATCAATTACTAGAAAAATATATCTGAAAATTTGAAACTCTAGAGGGAAAAAAAACCTTTTCAGAAAAATATATCTGAAAATAAATCTTCTGGCCAAAAAAATTTAATGTTTTCACCGAGTGGAAGCATCAAACTCAAAGTTGATAATAATTTTGTTAACACATTGGAAATCTCATAAAAGCTCCAAAATTTTTCTTAAACGCACGAAGGCTTTTGTTGTCATTTCACTTGTGCCATTCCCGTCAACACAAAGCTCGTTTTGTTCATTCACTGGTTCTCCTTTTCTTGGTTATTAAATAACAATATATCGAACCGGTTCAAGTCAATACTTGAGTCATCCAAATTCAAATAGAGTATTATAATATATATAATTTTTATATATAAATAATGATATATTATTATATAATTAAATAATTAAAATTAAATATAAAATAGTATTTAATTACATAATAATATATTATTATTTATATATATAAATTATATATGTAATATTATTAATTCAAATAAATGCTCATAAGTTCAAATCTAACCCAATACTATTTGAGTTACAGATAGGGTTGGATTCAAGCCTAGCCGAGGTCAAGCTCGATTTGGTTTACATATAACTGAGCTTGAGTTTGAGCTCGTAAAACCCAAACTCGAACTCGATTTGAATTTAATTCGGCTTATTTTTCGTTATTAAAACGACGTCGTTTTCATACATATACAAAACGACGTCATTTTGTATCAAAATTTTTAATTGAAAATTTTGACGAGTAGCTCGAACTCATCAAAATAATTTTGACACACATTAGTGTATACATATTTATATACTAAGGGAACATTTAGTTTAGGAAATGTTTTATTATCAAAATTAGAAAATTACTTTGAAGATTATTGAATTTAAATTATTATTATTATGTTTGATAAAATTGAATAAATATAAATAATTATTATGTTTAGTTAAAGGTAATAAAAAATACTAATATATTATTTTACTTCAGTTCCTTTAGGTAAAATTATTCTCAATTTTTTTTATGTTATTTATTATATTAATTGAAAATAAGATTATTTTTATCGTAAAAAATTAATAAATAAAGATATAGTTATGATAGAATCAAAATTACATTGGTATTCTTTTGCTATTTAAGGCGAAAATGATAATTAGATTGTTCTTATATTATCTGTTATATCACTATTGATAATAGAAAATTATCATAATATTTTATTACTTATAAGCTAAATAAAATAATATAATTAATAAAAAATAAATTAATAAAATAATCGTTAATCCCTTTAACCAAATTCCAATTATGATATTAGTCAGACATTCCTCCTGATTAATCCAGCTTATATTTTTATTAATCTGAAGAAATAAACCTATTATTCCATAACAACTTGTGACAAGGATGTTTTGCCTGCAATTGATCAGATAGAAATGGTAAATGCATGAGGTTCCCTGATGTGAAGATCAAATTTTGAGAACATGAGGGTAGACCTGGCCACGGTTCATGAACCGTCGGTTTCGATTCGGAACCATCGGTTCACGGTTCGAAAATATAAGGACCCTGAACCGAAACCGTAACAGGACGGTTCGTCCACGGTTCGAAACCGTCGGTTCCGATTCATGGCCCCGGTTCGGAACTGATGGTTTCGATTCGGAACCGATGGTTTCGGTTCGGAACCGATATTGAACCGTCAATTCTAATACATGATCTTGATTTAATTTTTAAATTATTAATTACAATAATTGAAATTTAAAAGAAAGGCTTGGACTTAATTTTTCAATTAAGCTTCCTACGTATCTTCTTGGGGTTTAGAAGAATCAAAGCCTACGTAGTTCTCTTACCTTTGTATATCTAATAGCCGGCAGTATCCCCTTACCTTATCATTCACCTCCACTATCTTGAGTATTATTTCCCGTCGTCATCGAACTATCCGTAGTTAAATCAAGCGATTCTTCATTGAAGTCCACTTTCATTTCTTGTTGTCGTAATTCGGCTCTTGTCCAATCGTCCACGCATACTTGAGTTTCAATAGATTCGAGAGCCAAACTTGATCGTCTCTCATCCAATATATTACCCCTTTGACTAAAAGTTTGTTCTACTGCGACAGTTGATACCGATGCTGCTAGAACTTGTTTAGCAATAGCTGTCAATATTGGAAAAGTTGATGCGTGTCGACTCTACCATTCTAAAACTGGAAAGTCTTTACCTATATTGCTGTCACCAAACTCAAAAATAGTAGTTAAATAAATATCAAGCTCCGAGGTGGAGCCTAATGTTCCTCTTGGTCTTTTGCCCCTTTGCATCATAATACGATCACCATAACTCATATTTTGGGTTGGTGATGGGGCAATAGGTGGTAGAGAGGAAGAAGAACCACCATAAATTAATGCATATTCAGTATAAATTTCTTTAATTAAATTCATAATATTAGTTATAGTTAATGAAATATTAACTTCATCTAATTGCAAACATTCATAATATAATGTCAAATAATCTGTGACACCATCTAATTTAAATCTAGGATCAAAAAAACATGCAACAAGAAAAAGTTCTGGAATTATTTTATAGTAATTTAATCATTTTGTTTTCATTAAAGAAACGGCTTCTTGTAAAATAATATCTTGTTCGGCTTCTTGTAAAGATCCAATAATATTAACAGCTTCATTTAAAAATAAATGAAAAGTGGGATAATAAACCTCACTTAAAGTATATGTTGCATTATTAAAATTTCTTAATACATTTAAAATTTTTTTACAAATATCCCAATGTTGGGGATATAATATAATTTGTAGCACATTTTGTGAAATAAATGAGCATAATAAATCCTTATAATCAAATGACTCGTTGAGTAATTCATATGTTGAATTCCAACGAGTCGGCACATCTTTAGGAAATCTTTTTGGTCTTTTATTATGTTGTTTACAAAATTTACCCCATTCTTTCATAATTTGGGGATGTATCCATAAATATGAAATTGCTATTTTTATTGGACTAATAAAATTATTAAGAGATTCTAAACCATCTTGTACACATAAATTTAACACATGACATGCACATCTAATATGAAAAAATCTACCACCTAAATTAGGTCTGCAAATATCAATTAAATTATTTATTGAGGCAGTATTTGAACGTGCATTATCAAATGAAATTGAAAAAATTTTATAAAGTAATTTATATTCTTCTAATATTCCTTTAATTATTCTATAAATATTATCAGCCGTATGTCATTCATCAAACACCCTAAATGATAAAATTATTTTTTGTAATAGAAAATCGTCATCTATCCAATGACAAGTTATACCAATATAAGAGTGAACTTGCCAATGGTCACTCAAAATATCACTACATAGAGATACACGTCCATTAAAATTTGTAAAAAATTGAATTAACTTTTTTTTTTTATTTTTTATATAAACTAAATAATGTTCTTTTTAATGTATTTCTTGGAATAGTTTTATATGCAGGATTTAATGCAGTTTTACAATAATTATTAAAACCTAAATTTTCACCAAAACTAAATGCTAAATGATCTATTGCTACCATTTTTGCAAATTCTTCTTTACTTTTATTATCACTATACATAAATAAAGATTTGTGTGTAGAAGAACCATACCCGGTTATTTGTGTTTGGCCTCGGCTTTGTCCCATTTTTTTCGGATGCTTTAACTCCAAGTGTCTTTTGAATGTCCCGTATCCACCTCTTTGTTTGAATTTGTAAATTTGCCTACAATAATTGCAAGCAACATCAAAATTACCATCTTCCTTTTGTATTTTCTTGAAATGAATTTTGAAAATATCGGATGTAGGAATTTTTTGAGATTGTTGTTCCATCTCTATCTGTTGTTGATGTTGTTGTTGTTGCTCCACCTCTTCATATTGGTTTTCACTTTCTTGTGAATGAAAATCATCTATAAATTGATTTTCATTCACATTTGATATATGTGAATATTGACCAAATCTCCGTGAACCGGAAGAATTTCCACTACTTGCCATTTTTTGATAATAAATAAAATTAATTATATAAATAAATTATATGATTAATTATAAAAGATAATAAATAAATAATAAATAAATTTAATTATATAAATAAATTCTATAATTAATTATGAATTGTATAAAAAAATTGAAATTGAAATTAATAAAAAATTAAAAAAGAATTTAATTAAATTTAAGAAAATTTAATTGAATTGAAAGATTGAGAGAATATTAAGAGTTTAAAGAATGAGAGTTTGAAGGATTGAGTGAGAGAGTAGAGAGATTGAGATTTGAGAGAATAGAATTTAAAGGGGTATATATAGAAAAAAACTTTTTTGAAAAAAATTAGAAATAGGGGGGTGAATTGAAATTCCAAAAAATTGCAGGGGACCAACGGTCCCCTGCAAATTTTCCTTCAAAAGGCAACGGTTCCCTGCGCAGGGAACCGTTGCCTTTTTAAATAAAATTAAAAAAAAAAATCAAAAAAATCAAAAAAATTTCAAAAAATTTTCAAATTTTTTTCGGTTCAGCACAGTAAACCGCCGGTTCATAAACCGGTGTGAACCGGCGGTTCCACGGTTTCAATTTATGTGAACCAGAACCGAACCGTAGAGCCACGGTTTCGGTTCCGGTTCTAGGTCTGCCGGTTTCGATTCCGGGTTTATCTGGGCCTGTTTCGGTCCGGTTCACGGGCCAAACCGGCCCGTGGCCAGGTCTACATGAGGGCATCTGTCAATCTTAAGGTTAGTGAGCGTGACAAGAACTTGGACTGAAGCGGTGTATAGGCATGGGAATGAATGAGTGTGTGTGGTTTTTGGTTTCGTAGGTTTGTTGTTGGTAGTTAGAGGCGCTTCAGCCACGGGGCATGCACAATGAAACTAGGAGGACAACAATGAAGTGGGAATAGGTCATCCTTGTACAAACTGCTTTGGAGTTAAAGCTAGGAGTTAATATGTATCGTATCAAGCTTGAATACCCTTTTGTTTGGGTATGAGTTAAATAAAAAATAGTTTAACTATAGTAGTGTTTCAAGTTCAGCCCAAATTCAGTTCAAGTTTGATTTTATTTTATCATTCAAATTTATGATTCAGATTTGTAGTTTGGATTCATAGTTTAAATTCGTAACTCACTAACTAAACAACGTTGTTTTTTTGAATAATGGGTAAAACAATGTCATTTTAATAATTGTTTTACATAATTCAAATTAAGTTACAAGCTAAGTTTGACTTTATTCTATCGTTCAAATTTTTTTAACTTGTTTTAAATATGTAATTAAAATCTCTATAATTTAAATTTTAAAAATAATTATAAGTAATAAGTATAATTAACATAAGTTGTAACTGAATAATGAATAGACAATATTTATTGGGATATTAATTAAAATAGACACCAATTTTTCCGCCTAAATTCTTTTAGGCAAACTTACAATGATTTTACTTTTTTAAACAAATTTAATTTTGTTTATAATAATATCCTTATTACCTAATTACATCACATTCTCGGTTAATTACATCAAAAAATATTTTTTTTGATAACCTATGAGTATTTTCTGTTTGTTAGGTGATGATCAATTTTTGTTATAATATAGATTGAAACGAAACAATTAACATAAGTGCGAAGAAGGGTGCATAAAGAGTGCGAGGTGCGTACTCTGTTTTATATATATTTATATATAATAATATAATATAATATTTTAAAAATATAATAAATATATATATAACAATACAATATATATTTAAAAATTATTATTATTATTATTATTTATATATATTATATTAAATAATATAATATTAAATATTATATTATATAACTTGCGCTACTTATACACCTTTTACTCATTTTATACACCTTACGTACTTTACACGCCCTTAACGCACTTTACGTACTCTACACACTTTTTACGTACCCTACGCACCCTTTATGCACTCTACGCACCATCCGTTCGCATTCATTATTCTCCTTGCTTATATTCATCTTTTCGTTTTTATCTGTATTTGAATAAAAATTTATCAATTTTCAAATATATTTTAAATCTTTGAAACATGACTTACTGAATCTTTAAATCAAAATTTATCAAATTTTCAAAAAAAACTATACCAAATTCAATGTAATTAGTCAAGAGTGACGTAAATAGCTGAGGATAACGTAATTAGTCGAGAGGGTATTCTTGAAATTAAAATTAAATTTGCTTATAAAAATAAAATCACTATACGTTTGCCTAAAAGGGTTTAAATGGAAAATTATTGCTGATTTTAATTAATATCTTATATTTATTTAGAGTTGAATGATTAAAAAATATAATATGCATATTTTAAATTATAAGTTAATCATATAATAATTGAAATTGGTACAAATTATAATTATTAATTTTATTATGTTTGTATTTTAATTTTAGGGTTATTAATTAAAATTTTTAAATAATTATATTTGAATTTTCATAATCACTCAGTCGTTGTGACAATTAATCATGATATTTGAATAAATAAATATCATTAAACAACAAATTTAAATACAATTCAACACTATAATTAATCCTAAATCAAATATAATGAAAATAATAAAATATATTCATTATTATTCATACAAAGAGGTCCCCTGAATCTCTAAACAAGTGCTGTTGAGGAATTGTCGACTCAGGGCATTGGTTTGTGTTGAGCCCAAGCTTTAACCATTCATCTAGATAAGTCCAAAATAGAAGCATCAATTGGGTTAGGCCATGCCCCGTACAAAAAGGCTCCATTTGCTACTGTTGTAGATTGGGCCTATAAGCTGTTGAATTGAGTTATAGGCCTATGCAACAGGTCTATGGGCTGACCCGACTATTACTATCGATAATTTAAAAAACATAATTTTAAAATAATGTATTAAAAATTATTATTTTTTAAATAAACAGTTGACTCAAGGGTCTAACCCATTATTGTAGGGTCTAGCTTGCCCCTATGTATATAGGACCGGGTTGTGGACCTCATACTTTCATTAGGTTGCCTCCGTATGTAAGACTCACTACTATACAAGTTTGCTTGCCTACTGAGACCCAATGGGCCCTGTAGTCGACAGCTTGGCCATAAAGAAAATTGGCTATTAGAATGTTTTGTGAAGAATATGAGTTAATTATAAGCATGATAATCGAATCGTATATTAAAACTCTATTTTTTGTATCATATATCGTATCATATGATAAGCCTTTTAAGAAATAAAATATTAATAAAATAATAAAAAATATAATTAACATATCATCATTTTAAAAAATATCATAAACACCTCTAAAATTTTAAAAATTTTCATATGTACCCCTATTATGTCATTATTTTATCTAAAAATGTATATCGCTTCATATCAGTAATATATATCATATTAATTTGATACATTTTATGATACGTATTTTATTCTACCTGTATCGTATTGAATCATAGGATACATGTTGTGTATTATAGAATACTATTAACTATGAGTATATAATAATGGTTTCTCATTTACTCGATATACAATTCACATTTCAAGATTCTAGGGTTACATTAACACAATGTAACATTCAGTAATGTTATTTGCACCCAGTTCTAAATACTCAATTGAATATTCAAATAATATGTTATTATATGATTATATGTTAATTTATTCTTAATTCAAAATCGTGTATTTTGGGGCAGTTGGGATTTCCTAACTATAGTTGTGACTAATTATTAGTTTTTTAAAGTATAAATTAATATTTTTACCCAATTATTTTATTTTATTAGATTCTTTTCAATTTAGTTTTATTATCTAAAATTAAAAATGTTATATTAAATAATAACAAATATTTGTATTAATATGATAAAAATAATTATTTAAAAATTGAAACTTGTCACTGAATTAATGTGTTAAGAATTAAATACTTTTCATTTAAGTTATCATAATCAAAAAATAATCAATAAAATTATACATATTTATTGTGAGTATATAAATGAATATATATTTGATGTAAAATAATATCTAATAATATAATAATATATATAAATTTATATTTATTTATGTACTTAAAAAATATATTCAAAGGATATACGTATAATATTGCTTGAAGATAATACCATCATTTGTGGAAAAGTGTTTGGTTTCTTCGTTCAAAATTCGATAATCAGTTATGAAAAAAATATTTGATTATAGTTCTTTCGTAAAATAGAAGAAATTAATGAAGAATATATAGGACAATTTATTAAAATTTTTTTGTTGGTAAGATTTTGAATTTATCTTAGAATTATTTCTCAAGCCAAGCTTGAGACAATAATTCTCATGTGGAGTTGAGCCCGACATCTACCCTTGTGAACTTAGACCTGACAAATGGATGGGTGGATAGGATGTAGATGGGATAAAAAGAGATGCAGGTAAAAAACGAATCAATTTATATGAGTATTATTTTTTAAACTCGTACCCAGTCTTGTGAGTACGGATGAACCCTCAAATTGCTCACTAATATTAATTTCTTACTATTTCTATTTTGTTTTTATTATTTTAATGTATTTATTTTGTGTTTTTAATAATTTTCTTTTCAAGTATATAAGTGTTCTATGAAGGAACAAAAATTTACTTTAAATTATAAAAATGTTTTCTCTAAATTCGAAGAATTTTAGCATTGAATAAGGAATGAATATTTAACAAAATATTTAGTGCTTAGATTCATTAAATTTGTTTCAAAACAACAAGTTTTTTAATTTTAGGGTGCATTTAAGTTTATTCCATATGAAAAGTAAAAAATATGTGAAATTTGTATTGAATGTATTATAACTTTGATATTGAAGAGGAAGAAGACGATGAAAAGAAAAAAACACAAGTGACCGCATACTTACCTGGCCGTTTGCAAAAATTCATTACTTATGAATACGGGTCTAGTACAGGTATAGCTCTAAAAATCTAAAATACATACTTATTTTTTTACATGGTTTACTTGAACTCAATAGTACTTAGCCCAGTTTGACTCTGTAACAGTAATCATTACTGATCAAATATTTATATTATTAATCTATAAATTAATAACCAAATATTTAATACATAAATTTTTGGGCAATTGAAATTTTTACTATTGAATGAGTCTATTTATACAAATTTATCAATTTTTTAAATATTAAATATTTATACCCTAAAGATAGTATAATATCTAAATTATCATTATTTTCAATTTTGGGTAAAGATAGGGTTGGCTAGGTCGTCAATTTAACGGCCTTACAAATTTGATCTTTCACAAATATAAAATTCAGAAGTTGAGTTCATTTTTTATTTTTTCGAGTAAAAACCTTTTTAAGCCCTAGAGCTAATTAAAAAAATTCAACCATCAACAATAAACAGTTTAGAATTTAAATTCATTTTTTATGTCTTTGTGTGAATAAAAAAATATTGCTCGTGGGATATGATAGAAATTTAAGAGTTTTTGTGTGAATAAACAGTAGCCTTATACAAATTTCACACTTTGGTTAAACGCAAAGACATTTTAAAAAGTGTTCAGATTTTATGGTATAAATATTTAGAATACAAAAAGTATGATAAATTTATACCAAAATTTGAATTTCCCTAAATTTATTTACTTAATTAATAATTAAAAGAAACATTTCGGTTTAAAAATCAATATAAAATAATTAATATATATGATAAATAGTTCTTAAACGACACTATTAATATTATAATCAAATCATATCCTTATCCAATCTAATCAAAAGTTAATCTAATTCAATCTTGTCCCCCCACTACAACCAAGATTCATGATACCTAAATTTATAATCGCAGGAACCATCAACTGAATAAAAAAAATTCCCCTTTCATTGTCTGTTGTTAGGACTAGACTCAAAACAAGTTTATTCGAACTCAAGTTCGAGTTTGAACTCAAGCTCGATTTGAACAAACTGGAAATGAGCCACCCTATACAAGCTCGATTGAACTCAAGTTATTTGTCAAAATTTTCAATTAAAAAATTTGATACAAAACGACATCGTTTTGACTAATATATATTAAAACGATGTCATTTTAATAACGAAAAATTGAGTTCGAGTTTGACTTTCACGAGCTCGAGCTCAACTGTATATAAACCGAACCGAGCTCGAGCTTGGTACGATTCAAATCCAACCTTACTTGTTGTTCTATTACATAGATGAAACAATTTCTCCTGAAGGAATGAGTTCGTGGACTAGGAACAATTTATAATTAGGGAAATACCTAATTCAGTTTAAACTATAAAATTAGATTGAATTGTTTAAATGTTATAATATGTTTAATAAAATTATTTGGTTTAGATTGATAAATTAAAAAAAAAAATCATTTTTAGTTTGGATTACAGTGTATAGAATTTTTAAATTGAATCAAATCGTGAACCATATTTATAAAAAAATATAATATATATAAAACTATATTTGATATAATTTTTAAATAAACAATTAGATGTACAATTTATTTTTTCATATTTATTTTTCTTTTTTTTACATGTATATTATATATATATATTTAAAATTTATTTTATATGTTTATATTATATTCTAAAAAACTATAATTCAATTAATTTTATTAAATAATATATTATTAAAAGTGAATGATTTTAATATGTTTAAATTGGATCAAACTGTATTTTTTTAGTTTAGTTTGATTTGGTTTGAAATCTAAAATGATTTAGTTGGTTTGGAAAATTTTCAAAGTGTTTTTGCCAAATTGGTTTGAAAAACTTTCAAACCTCATCACTCTGAACCATGTACACCCCTATTTATAATAAAATTATGTGCACATGTTTGGAGTTTTAATTAGATATTTAGATAATAAATTATCATATTATTTTGAATTAAAACAAAATAATATTTAATTATATGATAATATATTATTTAAATATATAATTAAATTTTAAAAAATAGACATAATATTACTTGGCAATTTATCCCCCAATTCCAACTAGGGCATTAATCACGGATTCCCTCTGACTAATGCAGCTTTTATTATATAAATAAATGACCCTAATATTCCATAACAACTTGTGACAAAGATGTTTAACCTGCAACCCATCAGATAAAAATGTCAAGTGCATAAGGTCCATGATGTAAACACCAAGGTTTCGTCCACAGCATGGCATTTTGATGGCTCAAGGTTGGTCAGTGTGACAAAGGACTTGAGCAAAAATGATATATGCGAACCCCAGAGATTGCTCTAAGTGGTGAAGGGTCAAGAGTCATTTGTAAAAATATTCAAAGTTTAAGTGACCCCAACATAATGTATTACAATAAAGTTTATTCTTTATTTGTTTGATCTATGGTTCCCGGTTAGGTGGTTGTAGGTCCCTTGGTTTACCATAAGGTTTCCAAGGTTAACAAAATTGATCGGCGAGCATGAGAATTAATGAATGTGCCTAGTTGGTTTCGTGAGTGTGTTAATGAAGCGAAAAGGATAATATTAAAGGAGGATTAGACCATTCCTTCACAAATCTTGAAAGTTAGAGATAAATGTTACATACAAACCAAGTTAAGTCTAAATATCGCTTAGGTCAGTTTAATTTAAATAAAAAATAGTTTAGCTCAAGTTTATTGAGTTAAAATTAAAGATAATTTGAGTTTAATTAAAATGAAAATGATTCAGTTTGAATTTGACTTGATTTTATGGTTTGAATCCATAGTTCGGATTCTTTATTCAAATTCATGACACATTAACAAAACAACATCTTTTTATTTAATAATAGATAAAATAATATCGTTTTAATAATTACTTAACATAATTAAAATCAAGTCATGAGTCAAATTCAAATTGAATTATACCATCTACTTAGCTCGTAAGCGAGATTGAGTTAAACTATCTTTAACTCGAGTTTAGTTCAATTTAAAAAATAAATTAAATTTTTTAACTTAAACTCAATTTAAATTTAAATTAAATAAATTTAACCCAAACTGATTGAACTTTTGACTCCGACCCATCTCGGTCGGAGTCATTCCCTAACTAAAACAACTTCTCTGCTGAGTTTAAATAGAATAAAATCAATAACCTTAACTTGTAATGTAGACATATGTAAGAGTGATATTGGACAAGGCAGGCTCACGGGCAGGACAAAATGTTTGCCCCGTGACCCTATCCCAGTAGAAAGCAACAGAAATTACCAACACTAAAATCAAATGGCTGTCACTTTTAAGACGAAAACATTGAATGAGTCTGAGATTAAAAATTGTTCAAATTTGTTACTAATTGGTTGAAGAAGCATAATCAAGCTACAGCAACACAGACTTGAATAACACCAAATTATAAAATTATAAGTTGACTAAAGCGAAAGAAGCCACGTGTTAAAAATTCTTTATTAGTTATAAAAGTGTAATCGTTATTTTATTTTTCTCTTTTAGTTTAAAAAATTCATAATTTTTTTATTTAAAAGTTTAAAAAATTGTATTTTTCTTTTGTTAGGTTTATTTTTTTCCCTTTCTTATTTAGTGATTAGACTACAGCTAAAACTATCTTTATCCCATCTTTCTCTCTCTGTTGTCGAAAAAGAAGCCCTGACATAACAAAATTGATGAATTGAAGATGAAGAGTTTCATTGAATCAACTCCAAACAATGAGAATAAGTTTCATTTTCTATCGATTTGGCTTTAGAAAAAGACAAATCACCCAATGGAAGCTTCATCTGGAGCTAATTAAATGAAAAACGCAAGTGAATTTGGAGAAGCTAGTCGAGGCTTCTTTGTCTTCAATTCATTGTCGGTCAAGGTTTCTTCATCTATCATTGGGCTTCATCAATGATAACAGAGGGAGAAGGATGGGATGAAGATAATCTCGACTGAAGTCAAGTCATTAGAGAAGGAAGGGAAAAAAAGTAAATCCTAATAGGGGGAAAATGTAACTTTTGATAGGAAAATTAGTAATTTTTTAAACTAAAATTAAAAAAATATAATTTTATTTATTTTAATATTAATAATAAATGATGATTTTAATTTGATAATTAATAAAAACTTTTAAACAAAATTAAATGATAAATAAATAGTTAAGTTTTTAACATCTTATAATAAAAGTTAGAATCGACTAAACCTTTGGTGGGACTAAGTCTTTTGGCCTATATTATTTTCTTCTGAATTTAATAACACCATTGATTTCTTGGTGGCGTTGGCACGCAGGCCAGGCCAGCGTCCTATTCAAAGCACACAAGTTTCACAATAAAATATTCTTTAAATGATTTCTTCAATTGTGTTCGTGAGTCCTTGTCCGTCTCATTCTAAATCTCTCTGCTCTGCTCTACCTTCCTCTGCATCTGCATCTAAATAATGAAAGGGGATCGATGATTGTCGGGTTGTCCCTTTAACAATTCTGTGAATATTAACAATGGTGAATTGAAGGGAGAGGCTTCCTCCTACCGCTACTGTTGGTCGATTTGTCTGCAGGTTTTTGCTGTGGTTTTTTTCTATTGTCTTCTCAACATACCTTCTGCGTCGCTTCCCACCCCATACCCGCTTACTTCTTTTGGCTCTACTGCTAATCCTACTCCTTATAATTATCCACCGACAAGCATCTTCTTATAAATTTGTTAAATCGTCATACCCACTTATTGTTTCCTCTGTTCTTCTCTTGCTAGTCTTGCTGTTTGTTAATTGTTATGGCCTTCTTCACCAAGTTGTTCAGGATGAGGATTTTGAGACGGCGACCCGGTAAAAGCCAAGTTGCAGTCGTCGTTGATCAGAAGAAGGAGGATGTTGATGATGGTTCTTCAGTGAAGAAATACAATTGGGATGACATAGAGGCATTCACTGATAATTTTTCGGTGGTGATTGGATCAGGAGGGTTTAGTAAAGTCTACCTGGCTAGTTTGCCAGGCTCCTCTCACCCTCACGGGGCTGTCAAGATTCTCAATCAGGTCTTCAACCAAGAGCTTGATATCCTTCTCCGCCTTTGCCATGAAAATATTGTCAAGCTTTTTGGCTACTGTAACAATGGAGGTAAATATATTTGTCAATTCAAAGCAATTAATGGCTTTATTTTTATTTGAGTTATATATTGATGTGATGGGGACTTATGGGTATGCAGATGAAGGAGCTTTGGTGTTTGAATATTTGCTCAATGGGAGCTTGCATGAGAAGCTCCATGGAGGGAGCAAAAAAATGGAGCCAGTGCTTCCATGGAGGAACCGTATGGCTATAGCTTTCCAGCTTGCGAAAGCGATTGAGTATCTACATGAGAAATGCACTTTTCACATTGTCCATGGTGACATTAAATCTTCAAACATCCTTCTGGACGAGTATTTCAACTGCAAGCTCTGTGATTTCGGGTCTGCAAAGATGGGATTTTCCTCCGTCGTGCTGCCACCGTCAAGGGCGAAGCAAATGATGATGGGTTCTCCAGGCTACACCGACCCTCACTACTTGAGAACTGGAATAGCCTCAAAGAAGAATGATATTTACAGCTATGGAGTTATCCTTTTGGAACTTGTCACAGGTATGGAGCCATTTTGCCCCGAAAGAGGTCAACTGTTGACATCCATTGCCGCCGCCGTCCTGAAAGATGTTGCTGAATGTGAAGCCACGAAAGTAGAAGAAATTGTGGATCAGCTGTTGGCTGGGGAGTTTGACTTGGAAGAGGCAAGGGCCATGCTGACAATCTCGGCACTTTGCCTTCAACAGGCTCCAATTCACAGGCCTTCTGCCACTCAAATCTTGCATACCATCGAGGACAAAATCTCTTCCATCTCCTTCTCTTAGCAAACAAAGATTCACAAAAAAAGAATTAATAGATAATTATTAAGAAATATTGCTGTAATATATGTAATTAAATTCATTAATTCACTTTCCTAAGTTAGTATATACATACTCTATGAATCAAGGCATCGCGATTTCTTAGTCATAGAATTAGCTCTAACTATTTCCTTTACAAGGTTTGTACATGTCTATACATTCTTCATTCTCTAGATACTTTAATTTTACCATGGTATCGGAGCAACTTTTCGTGCCGGATTAATTGCTTTCTATAGCATAGCAGCGAATAGCCTGGCTAGAAAAGAACAAACACTGAAAATCACAATCCATTCATTCAAACACCAATAGTACTAATCTTGCTATGGACCCATCAAACCCATGGCATGTCCATCATTCATATCACCCCGGACATATACTTGTACCGACAAAATTGAATGGGGCAAATTATTCATCAATGGGTGAATGAATCTATGATTCATGCTCTCACGGCCAAGAACAAAATTGGCTTTATCAATGGATCTATTCAACCACCTTCAGGGACCAAACAACGGACAAAATACGCCCTATGGGATTAACGAAACGATATGATTTTATCATGGCTAACTCGCTCCGTATAACCTGATTTAGCCAAAGGGGTCATTCATGCCAAGACAATCTAGCAAGTGTGGGAAGATTTCAAAGATCAATTTTCATAGAAAAATGAACTTTCAATCTACCAATTCTGGAAATCTTTAGTCTTTCTCTAACAAGGTACCATGACAGTTTCAACGTATTTCACAAAAACTAAGGGCCTTTAGGACAATTTAGAGACACATCAAACACTTCATACCTACAACCAGATGAAAGCACATAATGATCAAAGAGAAGAAGACCAGTTAATGCACCTCCTTATGGGTCTCAATGATGCCTATAATGTTGTTCGCACAAATATCCTCATGATGTCACCATTGCCTAATGTACGTTAAGCCTATTCTCTTGTCATTCAAGATGAAGCACAACGGAAAATGGCATCAAAATCAAATGAAAAATTTTTCCATTGCCGCTGTTGTCCAAAGCCGAACGAAAAACTTCTCAAATCATTCCAAAGCTAATTATTGTAAGCACTGTAATAGATGAGGTTATACAATAGAAAATTGTTGAACTTTGACATTCTATTGCAAATATTCTGACAAAATGAACATACAGAGGAAAATTTCAGATATAAAAATGGCACATGGGTCCTCAACAACACAAGAACTCAAAACAATCGACAAAACCAATCACAGCAGCAACAATGTGGACCGCGTAGTAATGCACATAACGGTTTTCCTGCTGCTAATGCAACAAATTCTTATCAATCTACACAAGAGACATATCCACGTGATGTTAACACTAATCTCTCCAATTCACTAGAATCTTCCAAATCACTATATGGTCTCTTTAAATGACTGCTTCAATAGCTTGCTCATACTGTATCTATGATGAATCCAAACCATGCTTTTGATAATAGCAATGCTTATGCAAATGTTGTAGGTTTGTTTTCTTCTTCCAATACTTCAATCAATTCTACATTCACTAGACCTTGGATTTTGGATAGTGGAGTTACTAACCACATCATTTCTAACCCTACACTTCTCACTCAAGCAAAATCCTCACCAATATCTATTGTTAATTTACCCACCGGGTCTTCTGCCCAATCACTTTAATGGGGACTACACCATTCAACTCAAACATAACTTTAGACTATGTGTAACATCCACAGTTAAGTCCAAAGGTACTTTTGTCTTTTCCTTTATTTTGTAGTGAGTTAAATTAAGTATTATTGATTTTCTAAGAGAGACGGTCATGCACCACAAGGGTAATGCCTGTTCATGCCTTGGAAGAGCAAAAAAGTCATTTCACGTTGGGCATGTGAAAATGACTAAGTAAAGAGGAGCACGCACCCGTGTATAGTCAATGCATTTAAATTTCTAGGTAAGGCTCAATTTCACGTTGATTTCAAAAACTACCTTTTAATAAGTAACTTCTCACATGCCCTTGTGTTGTGTTTGGCAAACAAAATAAAAGGAGGTGCAAGGCTTTATGTGCATTATTTTTGCACACATATTTTCCAGAGCCAAACATAGGGAGAAAGCAAGCCACCATGGAGCACCAAAGAGAGTTTTGATGTTGAAAATGCCACAGCCATGCCAAGATTAGCAAGTCTTTAGAGGACAGGTATGGTGCCTTAGGTTCTTTAAGTTGGTTTGATTGATGATGAGCATGAATTGTTGTTATAAAGTTTTGTTAGCATTGACATACTTAGGGGTGCGCATAATTCGGTTCAAACCGTAAAACCGAATCAAACTGCTTAAAAATTATAGTTTGGTTTATAAAATGGTTTGGGTTGGGTTGAAATTTTCCAAACCTTTTTTTTTTTTTTCAGTTCAGGTTATGGTTTAAGCAATTTTCAAACAGAATAAAACCATAAACTATATTTAAAATATATATATATATATATATATAAAACTATGTTTGACAAAATTTTCTAATAAACAATTAGATGTACAACTTGTTTTTCCATATTTATTTTGTTACTTTTTGTACATGTATATTATATATATTTTATATTTATTTTACACGTGTATATTATGTTTTAGAAAACTATAATTCAATTAATTTTATTAAATATTATATATATATATGATTTAAAAATATTTAAACTATAATAGTCAAATTGTATATCATATAATATATCAAAAACTCAATTTACCATATCGTATATCATATTGTATGATACGCATTTTGAAAATTAAAATAATGAATTACTAATAAAATATTATAATTGAGACGTTATCATTTTGAAAAAAATCACAAATATTTTTAATATTTTAAAATTTTTTATATACACACCTAATGCATTTATTTTCTCTAAAAAATGTATTAATTCGTATAAGAAATATGTATCATATCGTAAGATATGTATTGTATCATATGATATGTTTACTGTATCGTATTAATTTGATACACTTTATGATACGTATCGTTTTCTGTTTGTATTGTATCATATCGTATATCATAAGATACTGATAATTATGATTCAAACTGTAATCTAAACCAGACCAAACCGTATTTTTTCAGTTTGGTTTGGTTTGAAACCTAAAATGGTTTAGTTTGATTTGAAAATTTTTCAAACCGCTTTTTCAATCTAATTTGAAAAATCTCTTAAACCGTATCAAACTGGATTGTGCACACCCCTAGATATAATTTGATCACTCTGATGATTATCATGTCATTGTTATGATTAAGATAAATGTAAGTATTGTATTGATATGTTGGTTATGATGGAATGAGAAAAAATTGAGATGATTTTGATCATGATCCAATAACCTAAGCATGTGCTTGTGTTTTTGGTTGAAAAAAAAAGGTCATTTAGGATGCTTAGTGACGTGTTTGGAATGAATATGATAATTGTTATGTTAGTTAGAGTTTGGTCAAAATTTAGAAAAACTAGTAGGATACGATTTTTAGATTGTGATATATGATAGCGTGTGATAGCTCCCATGCCTATGTACTCCTTTGTAGAGAAAATACTTCGTAAGCAACAATGCATTCATCTTGAGGGGAAACTCAGACGGTCATGTGGTGTGAGATGTAAGCTCGTGTGTGGTTTCCCCAAAAGTGGACACTTGTGTTAGAAAGAGAAGACATGCGTGTGTATGGCTTATGTGACGAACACAAAGAAAGGATGGTTGAATGATGCCTATGTGTATATTTAGAAAGAGAAAAGACTATTTTACCCCTCGACTATGTGCAAGGAGGAGAAGAAAAAAGAAAGAGAATAGAAAGGCTTAGCAAGACAAGTTAAGATAGGTAGTTGCAGAAAATGTGTCCAATTATGTGAATGATGACACACTCTGACCAAATCAAACTTAGGTCAAAAACAGAGAAAGTTAAGAAACAAACCAATGTGTATTCCCTGGGAATTCTCTCATCTTATGGAAATCCAAGAACAAACTAATGTTTCTAGATCATCAGCAGAGGTCGAATGTGAAGCTATGACTAACACATGTTTGGAGCTAACTTTGCTGTGATATTACAGGATCTAAAAGTTCCACAAATGTCTCCTACACCATTGTTTTGTGATAATCAAGCAGTGTTACACATCGTAGCAAACCCCATTTTTCATGATTGTATAAAGCACATAGAGATAGATTGTCATGTAATTTGAGGGAAATTACAAGTTGGATTGATTAATCCTTCACATGTACCTACACGCTTCCAATTGGCAAATGTTTTAACAAAAGCTTTGGGGAAAGATCAATTTCTGATACGACATGACAAGTTGGGACTTCATGATATTCACTCTCCAATTTGAGGGGGAGTACTAGTTGACTTTTCTATCTTAGTATAGACAGATTTAGTGTATATGAGGGATCATGATTTATTAGCTTAAGAATTAGGTTTAATTTAGCCATAGAATCAACTTTAACTGTTTCCTTTACAAGATCAGTACATGTCTTTATATTGTGTTCTTGTGAAAATACATAGAAAAACCATTCAACTAATTCTTCATTCTCTAGATACTCCAATTTTATCAATAATGTGAAAAACTGTAAATTAAAGCTGGTCAAAATGAAGAAAATTCGGAGAGTTTGGAAATTGGCAACCAAGTTTCTAGTTTCTACAATCTGGAAATCGAGCAAATTTGAGAAGAAAAATGAAGGGAAAAATCTTGTTTGAGGAGGCTCTGCAAGTTCAAACTTTTCAGAAACTGGTGCTGCTTTTACGGTGCAGCTGAGATGATTAGAGGAAGGAGACAGCAAAACTCAGCTTTCGAAATTGATGAATCCTTATAGAACTGGCTTGGAATGCACTGAATCTCCGAATATCAAGAATCCGAATAGGTCTTGTTGAAGAGTTCCTAACTTATATAAATTTTGTTTGATTTTATTTATTCTTTTGTAATAATTTTGATTATAATTCTTTTCACAAGGGAAAAAAAAAAATTAACCAAGAATCTGTAGAACAACTTATTGTATTTTTTTCGTTGGTGAGATTCTGAAATCTTTTTAGAATTATTCCTCAACCCGACTCGAGTCAACAATTCCAATTTCGAATTGAACCCTACATCTACTCTCTCGAACTCAATAATACTTGACTTGACTTGATTGATTCACTAATCATAATTAATCAAATATATAAATATAATATATAATAAAACTATGTGTACCTATTTTTAATACACAATACTTGCATATATATGATTCATCATTATTTGATTTGTTGATTTTAAATTAAAGATAAAATAATACTCAATTACATAACGACACTTCATCTATATATACAAATTTTATATAAAAAATAAGAACATATAATATTGCTCCATAATATATTATTAATCTAAATATTTTAATATTGATTTAATATAATATTTTATATATAATTATAGCTTAACATTTGATATACACATATATTTACTTAATTAATAATCAAATGAAAAAAATTTTTAAATAAATAATTAATATATATAATAAACACTACTTAAACAACACTATTAATATTATAATAAAATCAAATCCTAATCCAATCTAGTCAAAAGTTAATCTAATTCAATCTTGTCCTACCTCTCAAACCAAGTTTCATGATACCTAAATATATAACCACAGGAACCATGAATTGAATTAAAAAAATACTTAATGTTATGTATATATATTTTTTACAAATAATTTGAGTATATAAATGATATTTTATCATATGATTGAATATTATTTTATCTTTAATTTAAAATAATCTAATCATATAATGACATATAATGTGTATACGTAAATTATGTATAAAAAATATGCATATATAATTTTATTATATAAAAATTCCCCTTTCATTGTTTGTGGTTTTGTTACACGTATAAAACACCCGATTTTGAGTATCTAATTAGATATATAGATAATATTTTATTATATAATTAAGTATTATTTTATTTTATTTTAAAATTAATTAATTATAGGATGATACATTATTTTAATACTCAAACTAAATACACATAGTTCTATGGATGAACGATTTGATAGAGACTTGGTAGAAATTGTGTATGCATGTGAGAATGAACGAGTCTGTATGACTGTTGATTTCATGGATGTGTTTTTAAAAGTGGACGTGCACAATGGAGCTAGGAGGACGACATTGAAGGGGAATACGGTATCTTAGCACAAACTTATCAGGAGCTGAAGTTAGGGGTGGATATAAACTGAGTTGAGCTCCAACACCTCTTAGCGTAAGTTCAATGCAAATGAAAAATAGTTCGGTTTGAGTTTATTGAGCCGAAATTAAGGGTGATTCGAGTTCAGTTTAAATAAAAATTACTTGATTCCAATTCAATTCGATTTTAACTCGATTTATGGTTCAAATCCATAGCTCAAATTTATGGTTCAGAATTTTAGTTTGAATTTGTGACTCATCGAAAAAATAAAATTGTTTTATCTAATAATAGATAAAACTATGTTGTTTTAACAATTACTTAATATAATTCAAATAAAGTTATGAGCGAAATTTGAACAAAGTCAAGTCATCCACCTAGGTCTGAGTTAGATTTAATCGAATTCTCTTTAGCTCGAATTCTACTTAATCATAAAAACGAGCTGAACAACTTAAGCTTAGTTCAAATTTAAGTTAAACAAATTTGGACTAAATAGAGTTGACTTTTGAGCCAAAGTTAGTTTGATTCAGGTTTATTCCTAACTAGAATCACTCTCTTGATAAGTCTAAACTGGATGAAATAGGTCACCCTGACTTACAATGTAGACGCATGCAATATCGATACTCAAAAAGATAAATATTAGCGGTGCCACACGGGCGGAACAAAACCTTTGCCCGTGACACCATTCCAGTGGAAAGCAACAGAAATTACCAATACCAAAATCAAATGCTTTCACTTTTAAGACGAAAACATTGAATGAGTCTGAGATTAAAAATTGTCTAAATTTGTTACTAATTAGTTGAAGGAGCATGATCAAGCTATAGCAACACAGGCTTGAACAACATCAAATCTTAAAATTATAAGTTGACCGGAGCAAAAGAAGCCAAGTGTTAAAAAACTACTCCGTCTGAAGAAATAGACTCATTAACCACGGAATCATATTATTTTCTTCTGAATTTAATAACACCATTGATTTCTTGGTGGCCAGTATTCCATTCAAAGCACACAAGTTTCACGATAAAAATATGGCCAAAACACTTATTCCCATCCAAGGTTTTGTGTATCTTGAAAGCATCACCCACAAAATTTTAAAAACTTAAATGCATACATATGAGTGATTAAACTTAATCAGTGATATTAAAAAAAATAAAATTTTATCTTATTTTCTTTCTTAAACCTTAAAAACTAACAATTCTCCCTCATACTTAGCTTTTGAAAAATTCATTTTTCCCTCTAGGTTTTCAAATTTTTGTGTCACATTTCAACGAAAGATGACTTCCTCTAACACTCTCCCGATGATGTCTCTCCTACCATCTATCCTTCCCAGCCATCTCTCTTGGTGCCCTGATCAAATGATTTGTTTGGAGACGAACAATTCATCCAGATGAAGACGAAAACTAATTTGAAACCCTAGATTTTCAATGTTCTGTAAACTAATTTAAAGACTAATTTGAAACCCTAGATTTAAGAATAGACTACTTTGAAGACTAATCGTCGTTAGATTAGACGAACAATTCATTTCCAAATGAATCGTTTGATTGGGTCAATGGAAGAGATGACCAAGAAGGACAAACAATGCGAGAGAGGTAGAGACATCACCGGGAGAGTGCTAAAGAAAGTCGTCATTTGCCAAAAAGTGACATAGAAAATTTGAAACTCTAGGGAGAAAAATATAACTTTTCAAAACTTAAACTTAAAAGAAAATGTTTGTTTTTGCTGTTTAAGAGGAAAATAATATAAAGTTTTATTTTTTTAATTTTACTAGTTAAATAATAATTTTACCCCTAGATATAACGAATTTTTTTAATTTTAAACTTCCATAAGTGGATATTTGAGTTTTTGAAATTTTAGGGTTGGGAGTTTGAGAATTACACTAAACCTTGGGTGGGAACAAGGAATAAGTATTTTTGCCTAAAAAATATTCTGTAAATGCTTTTTTTTTGTGAGTCCTGTGTCTCATCCAAATCTCTGTGTTCTGCCCTTTCTCCCTCTGCACCTCAATCTAAAAAATGAAAGATGATCGATGAGTGTCGAGTTGTCGCTTTGACAAAACTGTGAATATTAAAAATGGTGAATTGAAGGGAGAGGCTTCCTCCTACCGCTACTGTTGGTCGATTTGTCTGCAGGTTTTTGGTGTGGTTTTTTTCTATTGTCTTCTCAACTCACCTTCTGCGTGGCTTCCCACCCCATGCCCGCTTACTCCTTTTGGTCCTACTGCTAATCCTACCACTTATAATTTTCCACCGACAAGCGTCTCCTTTTAAATTTGCACAAGGCCTCTACTCCGAGACCAAAATTGACCCTAAAATCTTCATACCCACTTACTGTTTCCCCTGTTCTCCTCTTGCTAGACTTGCTGTTTGTTATGGCTTTCTTCACCAAGTTGTTCAGGATGAGAATTTTGAGACGGAGACCCAGCAAATACCAAGTTGCAGTCGTCTTTGATCAGAAGGAAGATGTTGATGATGGTTCTTCAGTGAAGAAATACAATTGGGATGACATAGAGACATTCACTGATAATTTTTCGGTGGTGATTGGATCAGGAGGGTTTAGTAACGTCTACCTGGCTAGTTTGCCAGGCTACTCTCACCCTCACGGGGCTGTCAAGATTCTCAATCAGGTCTTCAACCAAGAGCTTGATATCCTTCTCCGCCTTTGCCATGAAAATATTGTCAAGCTTTTTGGCTACTGTAACAATGGAGGTAAATATATTTGTCAATTCAAAGCAATTAATGGTTTTATTTTTATTTGAGTTATATATTGATATGATGGGGACTTATGGGTATGTAGATGAAGGAGCTTTGGTGTTTGAATATGTGCTCAATGGGAGCTTGCATGGGAAGCTCCATGGAGGGAGCGAAAAAATGGAGCCAGTGCTTCCATGGAGGAACCGTATGGCTATAGCTTTCCAGCTTGCGAAAGCGATTGAGTATCTACACGAGAAATGCACTTTTCACATTGTCCATGGTGACATTAAATCTTCAAACATCCTTCTGGACGAGTATTTCAACTGCAAGCTCTGTGATTTCGGGTCTGCAAAGATGGGGTTTTCCTCGGTCGTGCTGCCACCGTCACGGGCAAAGCAAGTGATGATGGGTTCTCCAGGCTACACCGACCCTCACTACTTGAGAACTGGAATAGCCTCAAAGAAGAATGATATTTACAGCTATGGAGTTATCCTTTTGGAACTTGTCACGGGTATAGAGCCATTTTGCCCTGAAAGAGGTCAACTGTTGACATCCATTGCCGCCGCCGTCCTGAAAGATGTTGCTGAATGTGCAGCCACGAAAGTAGAAGAAATTGTGGATCAACGGTTGGCTGGGGAGTTTGACTTGGAAGAGGCAAGGGCCATGCTCACAATCTCGGCACTTTGCCTTCAACAGGCTCCAATTCACAGGCCTTCTGCCACTCAAATCTTGCATACCATCGAGGACAAAGTCTCTTCCATCTCCTTCTCTTTGTAAACAAAGATTCAGAAAGCCTGGATTGTCGAAAACTGTAAATTAAAATTTCTTTTTCCTTCTTTTTATTCAATTCCTTGTAGTTAATTTTGCTGCATGTCATAGTACTGTGAGTGTATGACGCGCGTCTGTGCCGATGGAATGTCGAAGATTGTAATCAAATTCAAATAAATCAAGTGCATGCTTCATTGCAAAAATCAAATTTTAAAAAAACAAAAAAAGAAAACAATAGATTGGATAGTAAAGTTTCTAACCAAACAATATTAAGCATGTCCAAATTCATTTTACATTTTATTATATAATTGTGCTTCTTTATTTAGTTTTTTGTCCCACATGATTTTTTTTTTTTGTTTAAAGTAGACGTATTTACTTATTAGTGGTGAAAATCCAAAAGAAAATATTGTGAACACCGACGATTCCCATCATTTTTTGGGGCCACCAAGGCATTTTATTAATTAATTAATTGATTGGCCACCACCCCTTCCTACTGGTTTAAGTGCATTAGAGAGAAGCAACAAAAAAAAGTACAATTGAGATACGTTAAAATTATGCATATTTATTTTTAGAATACGAATAAGTTTATATATAATATTTGTAATTAAGTGATCGGTTATCTGATAGTTTATATTATCAGATTTTATCCATATTATATTAGTTCGAATTTTATGTTAAAATTTTTTAACCATAATCTAATCTTTTAATATTCTAATTGATTTGATTTGATCCGATCCAAATTAATCCGAGATTATCTATTATTTTCACTTTTTAAAATATTTTTATTATTTTAATTTCTTCATCAAATTATCCCAACATACGGTTAATAAAAAACAGTATAATATTTTGTCTTATTGATAAATAGTTTAAAAATTTACATACTAAGAGTTCTAAAACACATCAATAATCGAACTAAATAAATCAAATTCTTATTATTTAATAATAAAATATTTATAAAAAATAAAAAATAATATGAGTAATTATAGTTATATAAAGATATAATTATATACAATCTGTAAAGATTTTAAATTTTTATTATAAAGATACAACATATAATTATAGTATGAATAAGAATTTTAAAAAACATTTATAATCTGACTAACTAAATCAAACTTTTATTACTTAATAATAAAATAAAATATTTAAATAATAATAAATAATAATAAGAGAAATCATAATTATATAAAAATATACATATATGCAATTTATAAATATTTTAACTACTGTTGATATTGTCTTTTAACATTTTTATAATTTATCGCTAATAAATTCTATTAAAATAACATTTCTCTAAAATATTCGAAATGATTCAGATCGTATCGAATTACTTTCATATGAACTCTAACATTACTTAATTTAATTTTAAGTCATGTCAGGTTAGTCAAAAATAAATTTCGTACAAAAAAACTCAACCCTAACCTGATATTTTTTGTGTTATATCATATCAGATTAACGAATCATATTAAAAATTATCAGCTTTAATTTTAAATTAAAAAATAATACTCAATTATATAATAATAAATAATATATGTATTAATTTATATACTTAAAAATAAATACGTATAATATTAATCAATGAAATAATGCAAGTTCTCCTTGAGCTACTTCAATTCTATCCATTTTACCGTGTTAGTCCTTTGAAAAAAAATGAAAAACTTATTTTTTCTACAATTTTAAATAGATATTTGTCTATCAGTGGCCTAAATAGAGTGTTTTTACATGATACACCCAAATCACTGCTCTCTAAAAAATATCATCTAATCATATTATAAGGTATTATTTATATGTTTAATTATATATTAAAAAATATGTTATATTTTAAATTTCTGTTCAAATTTTCACACAGTGGTTAAGTAAGATGAACATTTATCCACATAATCAGTCGGGCCTAACCTTTCAATTAAACTATTTTGGGCCCCATCTAAATTGGGCTCAAGGCCCATTTAATCATTAGAATAACAAGAAATGGCTTCAGTGACACAGCAGTGTGAACGCTGAAGCAAGAGAGCGAGTCTTTGAAGACTGAGGATGTCGTTCACTTGTGTACTGATTCCGGCGGCAGCCCCACCGAAGGTTTTTTTGGATAAACATACCAATTTCTTAGCTTCAAATATCTGTCGCTATAGTGATACTACTACTGATTATAATGTTAAAAGTTCAGATATACCAGTCATGAGTTTCTCTCGTAGCATCTCCGATGCTGCGTATTTGAGGAATGGCAAGTGTAATTTCCGTACACGACGGCGTTTTTGCTGCAAATCTGAATTGGGTGTGGGTGTAGCAGAGCTAGCTCCTGCCACCTCAGCCACATATGGGATCCTGCTTCTGGGGGGCGGTCTTTTTGCCTGTACATAGTACTTCTTTTCTTTCTTTATGTATCCTGAATTGTATTACGTTGCCTCTCTAAGTTAAAGGTCAATCTTTTCTCTTTTGGATATAGTTGCGAAATCAGGAAGTAAGGGTTCTCTCTTTGGAGGACTAACGGGGGCTGCTCTTATGGCATCAGTAAGTTTGTTTTACCCTTTCACATTCTTTCTTTAAGCTCGAAATGTTGTTATTTAGTTCGCAAAATGTTCTTTATGTTGGAAATTTCATTGTCACTTACAATCTTGATATCCAATATACATTGTTCTCTCTTTTTTGCCCATTTTCATGTTCTTAGTGATTTTTTAAACTGATAATTTCTGTTGATTTCTTTTTTTTTTTAAATCAACTGGCTTTGTCCCTTCATTTGCCACCCTCACAATCAATAAGACAAGGCTAATTTCTTGTTCTCTTGTTTGTAACATAAGACAAGCCTTCTGCTCTTGTGTGAAGTTCATATGGTATTCATTTTATTTATGCTGAATTTACAACACTGGTCCAAAATCCTTTTTGTACCTCCTCCCATTTGTTGATGTCACTGGATTCGTGTTTCAGCTTTGTTGAATTTTTTCTTGAGAATGCTTATACTTATATTTTTAGCAATAATTCTTTTCTTCTCACCGATCAAACCTATGTATATTCTGTGGAGCATGCTGCATCGATAATGGACAGAGGCAAGAGCTATGCAGTTGTCGGTATGCATTTGGGTTACAACATTGTCTATGTCCTAGTGTCCTCACATAGCATTAAGGACCATAAATACCTGTTCAGACATCCTTTGTCACTAGTATAGGGCTTAATACAGTATAAGAGCAACTCTGTGTGCTGTAATCTATACTACTGGGAGCAGAGCAAGTTTCAGCGACTTGCAATAGCAATAAACAAACATTTGCAGTGATATGTTATTGGGGTTTCCTACTAGTTGAAAGAATTCGCTGGTTATACCATACATGGTGTATGATCTATTTCAATGTGGTGGAGTCCTCTCATCATTGCAAGAACCTCCTGCACATATTTGGTCTCACTCTCATTCTCATCAATGGTAGTTCTCTCCATCTTTCATTTTCTCCACAAAATGTGTCTTTGACATCCTCTCAACTCTATATATTCTTTGCACTTCCTCTTATCTTTGCATGTTGCCCCTTCTGGTCTGCTATGTCATATGTCTAATCAATACAAATTTAACACTGCACAAAGAATCCTTTTAAAGGCATTAAAGAACAGTGTTCATTTAGTTAATGTTGAATTCAAATAAGTTAGCTGAATTTGATATATTATGATAATGTGATGGTGAGGTTGATATGCAAGGCAAGTAAACACTAAACAGGTAATAAAAAACAGGACTACATATTGCTATTTTTGAAGTCCTTTTGGAGCATTTTCTTGGTCCCTAATTTTTCATGGCAGCTATGAACCAGTTCAGTCCTCACATGGCACTTAGGATGAATACAATATTGATAAAAAAATTAATGAAGAATTGAATTTATCTATATTGATGTGCTTCGTTGGTTTAGTCACTGCATTTGTGTGTTTTATAATTTTTTGTTCTAGATGCTGGTTGAGTATAAAAAAGTCAAACTGCAAACCTAATTCTTTTTAAAACATTGTTTGTAAACAAGATTTTCCTGTAGAAGTTCAATTTTGTAATGCCAAAGATTTGATTCTTCCATGTAGGCTTATTTTCTTATGCAATCACCAGAGACAAAAGCTATAGGTGATGCCCTTGGGTTTGGATCTGCCTTCCTCTTCGCTTCTGTCTTTGGTATGTGTTTTCCATGCTGATATTAATGCTTTGCTCCATGTATTAAAATTGCATGTTTTATGGTATTTTATGGGAACTTGTTTCTCTGAATCTTTAAGCTACATTTTTTTCCTTGTTCTGTTTGTTACTGTTCTAGGTATACGATTGGCAGCTACTCGAAAATTAATTCCTGCTGGAGCTTTGCTTGGTCTTTCCATCTCTTCATTGGCTGTGTTTATCATTGCATATATGCAAGATAGGATATGACTGCCCTCTAGATTTTGTGAAAGTATTGCTACGAAATTTGGTGACTGGTTTATTTGATATCACTATATTACTGGAATGAAAAACTGAGCTTCTCGCGTTCCTTCATCACTTGCCTCTTCAAGTATTGAGTTGGTTGGGCAATTTGCCAGAAGTCTTTCAGAGAATTGCAGGCAGATCGGATTGAATTAGATTGATATAAAGTAATTCATGTGTAGGGAAGGAAAAGAGTTTCATATGGTGCTGTCACTTGTGATGAATATACACCATTGTTAGGGCTTCTAAAAGAACTAGTAGTGGGACTTTCTTTCGGACAATCCAATTGCAGAGAGTAGTTTCTACTCAACAAACGAGTGCATCAAATATTCATGAATGTTTGTTTAATTCCAACTATAGATGGTAACAAGTCGGGGTAGGAGTCAAATATCTTAATCTCCATCCTCATAAAGGAAACTTTTCCTTGTCTCTAATATGGAAATGATGGGGAATCCCTTTTTCCTCTTATAAGGAAATTTTCTCTTTCCTTTCCCTCCTAATACATGAGCAAATTTTTTGTACTTTTTCCTTTACATCCAATATTAAAACATATATCTAATAATTAAATTTTTTTAAGAATAATTCAATATGTAAAAGTTTAAGAAATATATAAAAGAAAAGAGAGATTGATGATATATTATCCTACTCTTTCCCCACTTATAGAGATTTTAGTTATCTTCATCTTGTTTCCGTCTTTGTCTTTATTGGACCTCATTCGAGAAGAGGAAGACATGATTTGCTGGGACGAATTGTCATTTCTAATTCTAATCATAAAGTACTTGATAGCAGTCAAACCAACCGCACTACACTAGAGGTTTTGACATCCAAATCATTACAGATTCCCCTGGAAAGAACGGTGCAGAGGGTAGTTCTAATTTATTATGAACAAAGTGGGTTCCAGACCACTTAGTACTTGAACAAGAATGAATCAGAAATGGGAATTGTAAGTGGGATCTGTTTCTTTCTTGTATAAAGTTAAACAAAAAGAAAAAGCTTCCACTGCTATTGCCGACGATCTCTTTCTCCCAACTAAAGGAACAGTGTTCATTTAGTTAATGTTCACCTCAAATAAGTTAGCTGAATATGATATATTATGATAATGTGATGGCAATGTTGATCTGCAAGTCGAGAAAACACTAAACTTGTAATAAAAATCAGGACAATATATTGCCATTTTTTCTGTCACGCTTATAAAACCCTCTAATTAATTATTTACAATATAAAAAAACAAAGAAAAGATATTGCCATTTTTTAAGTCCTTTTGGATCATTTTGTTGCTTCCTACTTTTCATGGCAGTTATGAACCAGTTCAGTCCTCACATGGCACTTAGGATGGATACAATAGTGATAAAAAAATTAACGAAGAATTGAATTTATCTATATTGATGTGCTTCGTTGGTTTAGTCGCTGCATTCATATCTTTTATAATTTTCTGCTCTAGATGCTGGTTGAGTATAGAAAGGTCAAACTGCAAACCTAATGTCTTTTTAAAACATTGTTTATAAACAAGATTTTTCCTGTAGAAGCTCAATTTTGTAATGCCAAAGATTTGATTCTTCCATGTAGGCTTATTTTCTTATGCAATCACCAGTGACAAAAGCCATAGGTGATGCCCTTGGGTTTGGATCTGCCTTCCTCTTCGCTTCTGTATTTGGTATGTGTTTTCCATAGTGATGTTAATGCTTTGCTCCATGTCTCAAAAGTGCAAGTTTTATGGTATATTATGGGAACTTGTTTCTCTGAAGCTTGAAGCTACATTTTTCCCTTGTTCTGTTTGTTACTGGTATGTGTTTTCCATGCTGATGTTAATGCTTTGCTCCATGTCTCAAAAGTGCAAGTTTTATGGTATATTATGGGAACTTGTTTCTCTGAAGCTTGAAGCTACATTTTTCCCTTGTTCTGTTTGTTACAGTTCTAGGTATACGATTGGCAGCTACTCGAAAATTAATTCCTGCCGGAGCTTTGCTTGGTCTTTCCATCTCCTCATTGGCTGTGTTTATCATTGCATATATGCAAGATAGGATATGACTGCCCTCTAGATTTTGTGAAAGTATTGCCACAAAATTTGGTGACTGGTTTATTTGATATTACTATATTACTGGAATGAAAAACTGGGCTTCTTGCCTTCCTTCATCACTTGCCTGTTCAAGTATTGAGTTGGTTGGGCAATTTGCCAGAAGTCTTTCAGAGAAGTGCAGGCAGGATCGGACTGAATTAGATTGATATAAAGTAATTCATGTGTAGGGAAGGAACGAGTTTCATATGGTGCTGTTACTTGTGATAATATGTGTTTAATTTTTTTTTAAAAATAATTATTCAATTATCATAATAAATAATATTAAAGAAAATGCAATATATCCCTCATAAGTCTTTCAAAGTCAAAAACCAAATCATATGTATTAGATGATTTTTTGTCAGAGTCAAATGAAATCCTCCAAATTAGTAAAAGGATAGCATGTATGAACACGTCAAGCACTACATTCTGAGCCTCAAGAATTTGCAGGAAGCCTCTCTTTTTCTTTCAAACTGATGCGAACCTTAGGAGAACCACACCTCAAAAACTAGCTATTGAGATGGGAGAGCCCAAGGCCGTATAAACCCCACACTAGTTGCTCATAATTTCCAATGTGGGATCCAAGTATCATACCTTACATTCGGAATCCTAACATACCACCACGCTCCGTAGCCTCGGCGCCCACGCGGGCTGGCTATACGGTAGTTCCCTGCTAGCCCCGGGCGAACACTGCAATATCGGCGTCACCACCCGCGCCGCACGATTGCAACTGGGAGACATGGTGATAACTCTGATACCAAATGATACGAACCTTAGGAGAATCACACCTCAAAAGCTAGCTATTGAGATGGGAGAGCCCAAAGCCATATAAACCCCACACTAGTTGCCCATACTTTTTAATATGGGATCCAAGTTCCATACCTTGCACTTGGGATCTTAACATATGCCATATGTTAAGATCCCAAGTGCAAAGTGTGAGACTTGGATCCCACATTAAAAAGTATGGGCAACTAGTATAAGGTTTATATGACATTGGACTCTCCCATCTCAATAACTAGCTTTTGAGGTATGATTCTCCTAAGGTTCGTATCACAAATGCTGTGGCCATAAATTACCAGTGGATTGATTAGGAGAAAATGGAAAGCTCTACTGTGGGTGTTGCTTAGTGCTTTATGAATTATGACCTGCATTCTGCATAAAGATGAGTATATGCCATTGTTAGTGCTTCCAAAGGAACTAGTACTGGCACTTTCTTTCGGACAATCCAATTGCAGAGAGTATTTTCTACTCAACAAATGAGTGGATCAAATATTCATGAATGTTTGTTTAATTCCAACTAGAGATGGTAACAAATCGGGTAGAAATCAAATATCTTAATCTCCATCCCCATTAAGGAAACTTTTCCACGTTTCTCATACAGAAATAATAAGAAAATCTCTTTTTCCTCTATGAGAAAATTTTCTCTTTCCTTTTCCTCCCAATACCTAAGAAATACTTTTTATACTTTTCTTTTACACCTTGTATTAAAACATATTTATAATAATTAATAATTTTTAAAAATAATTCAATCTATAACAGTTTAGAAAATATGTAGAAAAAGAGGTGGGTTGATGATATACTATCCCACTCCTTCTCCACCTAGATTTTAGTCATCTCCATTGGACCTCATTCAAGAAAAGGCCGGTTGAAGACATGATTTGATGGAATGAATTGTCATCTCTAATTCTAACCATAAAGTACTTGATGGCAGTCAAACCAACCGCACTGCACTACAGGTTTTGACATCCAAATCATTACAGATTCCCCTGGAAAAAACGGTGCAGAGGGTAGTTCTAGTTTATTATGAACAAAGTGGGTTTAAAAGCTTCCACTGCTATTGCCGACTAAAAGAGCAAGACCAAAATATACGCAACTTACGCCTCTAAAATCTCCACTAAATTTTCAGCGCCACTGCTCTTGTCATCAAATATCCATTTCTTATAATATCAAAAAAAAAAAAAAAATTTTTTCCCAATGCAAACTGGATGAAGAAGCATTTTAAAGCTGGGCAAGTTCTACTTTGTATGGACGGCGTAGAACATATACTTTTTTGATGGTGTCAAGTTAACGAAGCACAGTAATCAAGGGACAGCCTCGACAACTTTGAAGCCACAGTAATATTTTATATATATATATATATATATATATATATATATGTACGTATGTATGAAAGGCCAAGGAGCTTATTCTCACGTGAAGGAACCTATTCCCACGCAAGGTTTGCTCTTTTCTTAAAGTAAAACAGGGCAATTCCCGGCGCAACTTTTTGTAAATAATAAACATATATATATATATAATTCAAATATTTACTTAAAAAATTCAAATATTTATTCAAATTTTAATTTATTAGAATATGTTTATAAATTTTTTGTCATAGTTAAGAGATAAAATCGTTATTTTATTGATAATATTAAAATAATTAAAATTATATCTCATTTTCTTATTTTGATTTGAAAAAATAACATTTTTCTTTCTGATTAAATTTTAAAAAATTCATTTTTTCTCCCTAGAATATTAAACCTAAAATTTGACTACTTTCTATGGCGAACGATAGACCAATGATAAAGGAACAAAACAGAGTTATTTAGAGGATGATCTTTGGACATCAACCGTTGTCCAAGGACAATGAGTGTCATCCAAGGACGATAAGTGCTTTCCAGATGTAAACAATGCTTTATCGTTCAGATCTTTGGATGATATTTCGTTATCTAACTCTAGACAACGCTTGTTGTCTATTCAATATGCTATGCTGGTCGGCGATTGGTGGAGGGAGGGGTGAAGAAAAAGCTTTGGGATTGAGGGGGAGTCACTTTTCAAAATTCAAGTATGAGAGTTAAATATTAATTTTTAAAACGTGAGGAGAAAATAAAATAAAATTATATATTTTTTAATATTATTATTAAATAATGGTTTTACTCTTATATTTAATAAAAAATTTAACGATAATTTAAAGATGCATGTGTGTTTGGATTCTTCATTTGTTGTGGTGTGTATTGTTGAGATTGTGCTAAAACTTAGATAGAAAATAGTCTTTTGCTCTCTTTTAAATTTTTACTCATTCTCTTTTAAAAACTCAAATATCCACTAATTAATTATAAAAATCAATTAAATTTGTTAATTTTAAAATTTTATTTTTTTCTTCCTTAAATCTTAAAAGTTAATTAATTCATTGAGTTAAGTTTTAAAAAATAACAATTTTCTATTGGGTTTACTCTTAATTCTTTGACATCATCACCGACGATCTCTTTCTCCCAACGTTTTCTCTCATTTTAAAGATCTCTTTGTATCTCTTTCTCTAACTAGCCTCCAAACTTCCGAGACAAAGACGAGATCTGGTCTAGTCCATTGGCCTATATTTAATTGTATTGTTAAATGAGGCAAGTTGATCAAAGTGATAAAGGAATCTTCCCCGGCCACGCCCATTTTGGTAAGCCAGATTAGTTGGAAATTGACTCTGTTCATCTGCACGAAGGTAACTTAATCTACCATTGGAACCTTCCTTTTATAAAACTGTACAACAGAGTCAGAAGGACGTGCTGATGACAGTGTCAAATTGTCGTCAGTCTTCTCTGTTTTGGGTATTTTACAACAATATAAAATAAAGAACTAAAACTGCTCAATCGACAGGGAAGAATACCGGGGCTTTTCATTCGGAAATGATACTTTCGGCAATTAAAGGAGATTTTAGATAAGGAAAAATGCTTTTTAAACCAAGGTTTAAGAGGAAAAATGATGATCAATCTATTTTTAACTCTTCGTAAATGGATAAATTCTAATCCAAAAGATTATCGATTAAAGATGGTAATAGAATAAATAAAAATAAAATATCTTAACCTTTATTCATGTTTTTCTAACATTTTTTCCAGTCATTGGTGTATCGATGATGAAAAATTCAATTTTTAATCTCTTTCAACAAGTAAAATTTTTCACATTTTTTTATCTTATTTTTATTAATGGAGGATCACTGAAAATGGAAAAACGCGAAGAAATTCCCCGCACGAAGTTAATTTAAAATTTAATAAAATTATACATACTTATTCTCATTATATAAATAGATTTATATTTATATATTATTTATAATTAAATAATTTTAAATTAAAAATAAAATAATATTTAATATTTTAATAAAATATATAAATATATATTTATTTATGCTTAAAAAATGGATGCATACAACATAATTCTTTTAAACTTGTGCAACTCGAAAACAAAAAAGCAACCGGGGGGTCACCTGTTTGTTCCTGTGAAGCATTTTGTCTCAATTAAAGATGAATAACATTGTTCACCCAAACTTTTATAAAATGGTTTCACACTATTTAAATTTGGAAATCTATTTTTTTTCACCTATTTATTAATAAAATTTATTATTTTTTTATAAAATTAATAAAAAATAAAATACATTTTACTGAAACTGAATCTAATTAACAATTTTCATTACGCAATTTGCATTCATTCATTGTCATTCCATTTTGTTTATTTGGGAGACATGATTTATGTGTTTTGGTTCATGGGAGAAGAAGAAAAAAGTGTTGTACTTTTTTTTTGGAAAAAGTTTTTGGACATATTTATAAGTGTTCAATTGTTCTCTCTTGCCAATTACTCTTTGATAGTTTATATATCTGGATTGGATTGACCTATCATCAGTGGATCCAAACCCAATATTTTTCTTCTTTCTTTAGGCACACAACTAAACCTAGCTTTTCCAATTTCTATCCTATTGCTTTTTATGAGTGCCCCTCTCCGTCTGAAAATCTTTTTTTATTAGAATCGAAGATCCTAAATTCAAACTAAAATTATTCTTTCTAGTTTTATTAAGGGTTAAAATATATAAAGTAATGTTAAATCTATTATATGTATTATACAAAAATAATTTTAAAAAAATTAACCGTTAAAACAAACTTCATGAGAAAAAAAAAAAACTCATTTCAAACTTGAAAGGTGGGCCATGTCATTTCATGAAAATTCGGGTGGACCATGGTAATGCCCCTAATTAAAAACAAAGTCTTCCATTCCGGCGCAAGGGCATGCGTGTAGCTGAAGATGATTGGACCGGTGCATCCGTAAAGGATTCCATGTTTCCTACATTATTGAAATTGGGCGGGTGCTGGCATTATTTTACGAAAATGATACTGTGACAGTGTTTTGAAATGACAGATCCATGGACTCCTAATCGACTGATATCAGCACAGTCCTTTCACCCAGATCACACGCCACCCATGGCCCGTGAGTCTAGCATTAGGTGCTGAAGAAATGGCGCTTCAGCCGATGGGATAGCCATTGACTTTCCTCGTGTTATAATATTTATTGATAATTAAAACCCAGAAGGTTAGGCAAGCTACGATTGCCCCTTCGCCATAACTCCCTTTCACACCGTCATCTCTACGTCCTTCCCAATTAATAGGCTTTATTATAATCCCCTCATTCCTGTCATAGCTTTCAATTTCTGTATCTTCTCTTCCTTTTCCTCTGTTTATTGATCTAGATTTGATCCCAACTTCGTCTGGGAGAAAGGCATTACAGTTTGTTTGTCTGCCTATGCGAAGAGGTGAAGTTGTTTTTTATCTTCTTCCTTAACACCACGTTTATAAAAGCCTGCAAACATGTAAGTTTAGTCCTTTCAAAGTCCAAACACAGACAAAAACCCCAAAAAAACAAAAAGAAGAAGAAGGAGAAGAAGAAAATGGCAGAAGCAGAAGCAGTGTCAGCACCGGCGACTTCGGGAACTCCAGGTGGACCACTGATGCCATCTCTGCGAGTGGACTCTCTGTCCTACGATCGAAAGTCAATGCCTCGAAGCAAGTGCTTGCCGGTCACCGTCCCGAGCTGGGGCCAACCTCACACGTGCTTCACCGACTTTCCTGCTCCCGATGTTTCTCTCACCCGCAAGGTACCCACTAAACTACCTTCATTTTTACTACTACCTCAATTTTTTAGAGTTTCTTATTTGCTTTTATAGCATAGTGATAGTTGATAGAAGAATTAATTAAAAGTTGATGTGTAAATTGCAGCTGGGAGCTGAGTTCGTGGGAACATTCATCCTAATCTTCGCGGCAACAGCAGCGCCAATAGTTAACCAGAAGTACAACGGAGCCGAAACCCTGATAGGGAATGCAGCAAGTGCAGGTTTAGCAGTGATGATCATAATTCTGTCAACAGGACACATATCAGGAGCTCATCTAAATCCTTCTGTCACCATAGCATTTGCCACACTGGGTCACTTCCCATGGGCCCAAGTCCCTGCCTACATAGCCGCACAAGTTTCAGCCTCCGTTTGCGCTTCCTTCGCTCTCAAGGGAGTTTTTCATCCCTACATGTCCGGTGGTGTCACCATTCCCTCTGTAACCAATGGCCAGGCTTTCGCGCTTGAGTTTCTTATCACTTTCAATCTCCTGTTTGTTGTCACGGCCGTCGCCACCGATACCCGGGCGGTATCTATTGTATTATCTCTACAATATAGTTCAACTATAATTATATTCCACAAGTAATACTATGCTTCCTCTTTCTTCATCCGCAGGTGGGAGAGTTGGCGGGTATTGCAGTTGGAGCCACTGTAATGCTTAACGTTCTGGTGGCGGGGTGAGTAAGTTGAACAATAATTTAGACATTATTTGTCTTGAAACTCTGTCAGAAGTGTTTAATGCCGTGGCATCACAATTTTATTAGCCCAGTCGGTAAGGTAGGCCAAGCCGCATATATATAATAGGATTATTTTTTATTATATAATAATTAAATAATTTTAAATTAATAATATTTAATTATATAATAATATATTTTATTTATTTATTTATATATAAAAAATAAATATATATAACGTAACTTTTATTTATATATATATATATATATATATATATATTTATTTATTTATAATCAAACAAACACATGGGTGCGTTTTTGAAATGTTTCTATTTTTAAGGTGCTCCAAATTTGATATAAAACATTTTAGAAGTGTTTAAAAAATAGAAAAAAATTTTAAATGTATTTCAAAAAAAAAGAAACTGAATTTTTTTATCGGTTTTATATTTTATTCTCTTTCACAATTTTGACCCTTAATTTTGATTTCGTCCCTTCTTCTTCCTAATATTTGAAGCTTCTTTCATCTTTAACACGTTAAAACTTCTCTTCATCTTCAACTTCTCCAATTATCAACAAACAGTGGAAAATCAACTTCATTAAATTTGATATTATGTATTTATTTGGTTATTGATTAATAAATTAAATTGATTGATTGCGTATTTTACTATTGTTAAAATGTTATATTTTCTTTAAATACAAATATTTTTTATATTTAATTTTTATATAAAAAAATTATATTTTTTATATAAACAAGACTATGTTATTTATTTTAGATACACAATTATATACTTATATATATATATTATTATATGATTGAGTATTATTTTATTTTTAATTTAAAATTATTTAATAATATGATAACACGTATAAGTATAATTATTTATATACTTAAAATATATATACACATAATTTTATAGTTCTTATATTTATATATTTCTCCACTATTCTATTTCTTATATTTTTCAGAAAATAATTTAAAGCAGTTTTCGCATTTTTGTGTCAATGCAACATCGATGATAGTGTTTATATTAATTTACCTTGGCAGGCGATCAACTGGTGGTTCAATGAACCCCGTCCGAACCCTGGGGCCGGCAGTTGCAGCAGGAAATTACGAGGCATTATGGATATATTTGGTGGCGCCAACCCTTGGAGCCCTGGCCGGGGCTGGTACGTACACCGCCGTGAAGCTCCGTGAGCATGAGGTGGAGCCGGCGAGCCAGGTCAGAAGCTTCCGTCGTTAGCTAGCCAGGTGTGAAGGCCTCCAACATCAATAAGCTTTACTAATAACAATTTGTCACTGTCAAGGATAACATAAAAGGCTGCGACACGAAGTCAGCTAATTGTTGCAGTGGATGTGGTGCTTATCTGTCAGAGCGTCATCTCTGTCAGACCAGCATGTCTGCGATCCATGCTAGAGAAAGGAACGTTTGTATATGGCTCCTTGCTATATAATTACATACTTTGACTTAATTTGTGTGGAATGTTTATAGTGCTTTTAAATACAGCCAAAAGAATTGTTCATAAGGTCAGTGAAATCTCAAAATCTTACGTTAAGAAGGCCAAAGGACTTATTCCCATCTACATGTTATTTTTTTAAATTTTCACTTTTTAACTTTAAAAATCTAATTTAATCACTTATGAACTATTAAAATTAGTTAAATTAATTAATTATATTATTTCTCCTCTTAAATCTTAAAAATTAATAATTTTTTTCCACTCAAGTTTTTAAAAATAGTTTTTTTCCCTTAAGGTTTTTAATTTTTTATATTCAATTTTTTTGATGATAAAGAGATTTTTCTAACGATCTTCAAACAATGTCTCTTTCTCTTCGATAAGTCCTCCTTCCAATATCATCATTGTCAAAGAGCGAAAATGTCTCTCTTTATTGACGATGAAGAACTTTTGTCGACGAAGAGTCTTCATCGTCTTTGTTAGAGACGATAATGACGTCGCATAACGTCGGAAGGAGGATGCGTGGGAATGAGGACTTGCCAGAGTGGAAGAGACGTTGCCTGAAGATCACTAAAAAAGTCTTTTCCTTATCGAAAAAAAGGAATTTGAAAGAGAATTCAATTTTTGAAAACTTGAATTGGGAAAAAATTGTTAGTTTTTAGAGTTGAGGGAGAAAATGAAATCAAATTTAAGTTTATTTTTAATATTAAATATGAAATAACGATTTTTCCTTAAAACTAATAAATAAGATTTTCAAAGTTAAGAGGTAAAAACTTGAGAAAGTAGCATATTTTGGGCAAGAATAAGTCCTTTGGCTTTTTTAAAAACTCAAATATTAACTCATGAGTCCATTTTTATTAAAAATTTCAGTTCAAATTAGGGATAAAACTGATATTTTTTAAAAAGATTTAAAAATTAAAATTTTATTACATTTTCCTCTCCAAGTTTAAAAATCTCACAATTTGCCCTCTCCCATCCAAAGTTTGAAAAATGAATATTTTCCCCAATTGTTTTGAAATCGTTGTCTCCGGCCACGTTAGCTCTCCATCCTAACTTATCTCTCCCCACCGATCAAGCCTTTCCCTCTAACGAAGACGATTTTCTCATCTTCGTCAGAGTATAAATTATTAGATTTTCAAACTGATGGAAAAATTGTGATAAAATTTTAATTTTTTTAAATTTTTTAATAAATAAAGGTTTTATCCTTAACCTTAACTAAGATTTTTAACATAAATTGATTTATGGATAAATATTTAAATTTTTAAAAATTAGAGGATAAAACTTAGAGATTTCACTATACTTTGGGTGGGAACAAGTCTTTTGGCCTTATAAGTATTTCTCTAACATTCTTATCTGAAGTAGGTCGTTTTAAGCATGACATAAAGGCATTCACAAACCTAGGATTTTTAATTCAATAGGCAGAAAAACCTTTCTCTATTCTCTAGGTTATTAATACTTATTTATTACACACAATGAAATTATTGGATCAGAATTTAGTTAGCTAAATCTCAAAAGCTGACTTTGCCTAGTTTTGCTCATAGTTTAAATTTGAACTAGGTTTACCCGAAAAAATCAATTTATCTTCGAAATTGAGTCAAATTTGAATACGAAGTATTTAGTTTGATTTGATTTAAGTTTGATTGAATTTATGATTTGAATATATGATTCGAGTTTGCAACCTATTTATAAAATGACTTTTTTGATATATTTTTAGATAAAACAGTGTTGTTTTGTTACTAAACTATAAGCTCAAACCATAAATTTGAATTAAAAATTCGAATCAAACTTAGATCAAATTATTTTTTATTTGAACTAAACTCAAATCACTCTTAATTTTAATTTGAGAATTCGAGCTAAATTTTAACCAAATATTTTTATTTAAATTGAACCCGGTTTAAGAAAGTGTTCAAACTTGATTCATATCCATCCCTAGAATTGACCAAGGGTTTGGAGGCGACAGGCCAGCCAGCAGCGGCCACCATTCCTAAAGCAGTTGTTTTTCACAAGCCATCGGTTGCATTTGGGCGTACGACAGGACTTTCGCTTATCAAGCCCAGATCACAAACATAAGGATTCATAAGTGATCGCCTAATTGATGTTGATGAAAGCCTGAACAAAAAATGTAATTCAAATAAATTCAATCCAATTAGGCCTTTTGGTTTACAAATTTTAATCATTTTTACTATTTATTATTGTGACAATGATTTTTTAAATTGATTGTAGGAGAAGAATGTGGTGACAGTAGTTGAGGGAGAGACAAAAGAAACCATTGTCTTCTCCATTTGTATTTAGTAGAAGTTGAAGAACACAATGTTCACGATGGGCCGGTTGGCTCCGCCACAGCCCACTGTATCTGTGGAAGTACTTTGGGCCGTTTGGTTTTTAGATAATAAAGGTTATTTTAGTAATTTAATTTTTTATTACTTATATTATCTTATTTTATTTATCAGTAATAAAATATTAAAGTGCATTTGGTTAGGGAGCATTAAAGATTACTCTGATAATCTATCTTTTATTACTTACATTATTTTGTTTGGTTTACAAGTAATAAAAGATTCTGATAATGTTTTATTACCAATAGTATTGTAACAAGTAATATAAACGGTAATCCGATTACCATCTCCACTTTAAGTATTAAAAGATTATCAAGGTAAATCTTCATTTTATTATAATTATATCTTTATTTATTAATTTTTTTAGGGTAAAAATAATCGTATTTTCAATTAATATAACAAATAACATAAAAAAATATTTTAAAATAATTAATCCTAAGGATATTTAAGTAAAATAATATATTAGTATTATTTTATTATTCCTAATCAAACATAATAATTATTTATACCGACCTAGTTTATCAAATTTTATCAAATATAACAATAATTTACACCTAGTAATCATCAAGATAATCTATCTTCAAAGTAATCCTCTAATTTTAGTAATAAAACATTTCATATCTTAAAGTAATCTTCTATTACCAATAATGATGTGAGAGATAACATAGGTGTAATCTGATTACCACTTTCATTTTAGGTATAATGATATTCTTATAAGACAAAAATAACTTTATTTTCGATTAATATAATAAGTAATATAAAAATATTTTAAAATAATTATACCTAAGTACATTTAAGTAAAATAATTTATTAATAATCTTTTATTATCTCTAACAAAACATAATAATTATTTATACTTATCAAAATTTATCAAATATAATAATTATTTATATTCAATAATTTTTTAAATAATCTATTTTTAAGATAATGTTTCAATTTTGATAATAAAATATTTCTTAAATTAAACGCAACCGTTGTTTCATTCCAGGTTACTATAGCCATTTGAGAATGATAATGGAATGGTGATATCTACTTTGGACCTTCAACTCGTGAATTCATCTCTACAATTCTATATGTCCCAGTAAACTGGAGTGCATATTACTAATAAAATTATATATATTTATTTTGAGTATATAAATAAATATATATTTGATATATATCATTATGTAATTAGATTATTTTGAATTATACATAAAATAATATTCAATCACATAATAACATACATGAATATATATTTATTTGTATACTTTAAATAAATATATATAGTATTACTTACAGATTAAACATGTATTGAGTTTGATAGACTAAACTAGTGATTTTAATTGTATAAACAAATTTGATTAACTTATCTTTACAATATGATATAGTAAAATATAATTGAGTGATATAACTATTTATTTTTTTCTCATTTTGAAATCACTTAATCACATATTGTCATATCATGTTATACGAATAAGTTAGTAAAATTGTTTGTACATATAATTAAGGTTGGACTCAAACCGAGGCCATTCGAACTCGAGTTTGGCTTGAACGAGCCCGAAATGAGTTAGTCTTATAGGAGCTCGAGTTACTTGCCAAAATTTTTAATTAAAAATTTTGATATAAAACAATGTCGTTTTAACCAATATTTATTAAAACAAAGTCGTTTTAATAACAAAAAACGAGTCGAGCTAAATTCGAACCGAGTTCGAGATTACCTTTCACGAGATTGATGAGCTCAAGTTCGAATTTGAACTCGAGCTTAGTTATATGTAAATCAAGCTGAGCTTGAGCTCAGCTTGATTCGAATTTAGCCCTACATATAATCTTATCGATAAAATTATATATATATATATATATATATATATATATATATATATATATTTTATATATAATTTGAGTATATAGATAATGTATCATTATATGATTAAAAAATTTTAAATTAAAGATAAAATAATATTTAATTATATAATGATATATTATCTATATATTTAAATTATCTATTAAAGCAGATATTTCAATGGTAATGGTCCGAGCAGACATGGCTTATGCTTTCTTTTAGTATCTACTATGCATGGTTTAAAAAATTTTTATTTTCAAAACTGAAAGATTATTTTGAATTTTTTTTAAGTTAATAGATATAAATTAATAATATGTTTAGGTAAATTGTATATGCAAATAATTATTAGGTTTCATGGGTTATTAATGCTCACATATTATTTTAGGCCAAATAAATATTTCTCATATAAGATTTAATCAAATGATACATTTTTTTATTTTAAATTTTAAAAAATTGAATTCTCACTTAACATCCACTTTTAATAATAAATTTTTTAGGTTTTCTTTAAAAGGACTATTTTATCTTTTTATTAAAATTATTAAACTAATGATAACAAGTAATATAAATATTAAATTATTTATATATCTTTATTTAATTTAAAAAATTATCAATTATACATTTGAAAAATATTGAAACTTTCATTAAGTTTAAAATATTATAATTTGATCTATTTTTTAAAAATGTAATCGTTATTTTTTAAATTACAAGGGTTATATCAAAATTTTAAAAAAATTCAAAAACACTTCTAAACTTTGTTTAAATTTTTAAAAATCTTCCTAAATTTTAGTATATTTATGCTATTTTTTTAAATTACAGGTGTTAGCCAACCTTAGATAATCAAATTTCATTCTCTAAAATATTTGGTTATTAGTGTGACCCTTTAGGTTCACCATAGCGTATCAGTGAGCCTTTTCCATAATATCTGAAAAAATATGTTTGAAAACTCAACAACTATTGTAAACATCTAGCAATGTGTCATGACCCCTAAACCACAATGAAGAAACACTCCATTGAATTTATTCTTTTGATCATATGTTTTGTGTAGGTAAGATCATTTTGTTGTCCAATCTTGATCGAGTTTAGGCTTATGGTTTGTCAAAACCCTAATCTTGATATCTTACGAAACATGTCATCATGAACATTCTTTGTATAACTCAATTATACTCTGATTAGAGATTTTGGTTTTCAATATTTATCGACATTTTTTCAGGAACTCAAAATCAGATTATTGCTAAGTCAATGAACACTCTAAATCCAATAAATTCGAGTCAATGGATCCCATCTTGATTATCATTCGACTTTGTATACCAACGACGTATGATCGACATGGCCTTTCATATGAAACATAACTAGTCTTGTATTTATACACTATATGAACCATACATATTTGTACCAGATTTGACCATGATATCTCAAATCAAAGTGTTACTCTGTGTACTAGTATAATCAAACGATAAGTCATTGACTATATCACAATGACCATGTGAGTTAATCTTATTGGTCAATTTTGAAAAACGGTTTATTAATTGTTAATCTATATTAATGCCCTAATGATATAACCATTATTGTCACTTACACTAATATAATCTCATGATATTCAACGAACACATTTAGTATGCTTACTATTGGACATTATTGCCCAATTAATATCACATTAATTAAAAACAATTTGATAATCCAATTATACTCATTAAGTGAATTATCTAGTCAATTTACATATAAACTTTATATTTAAGTAGATAAAAGAAGAAATTTATGTATATTAAAAAAAAAAAACTTTTTCTTTTATTGATATATATATATATATAACACCAACAACACAAATGATTTTTAAGATATACATTAAAAAGAACCTATAATAGAAGAGTCTAATTTTGATTCCTATTTTGAAGAATCGATCAATTTCAATTCTAATTCTCTCTGTATTTTTATAGAGCATCCGTAACTGCTCACCTTTTGTAGGCTGAAACAACTTCTTTGAGAAGGGGAGCCAAATGCATTCAAATCGAATGTTCTGGAAATTTAGATTACTTGCCATGGAAGTAGACATGAGGAAAGTGGGATTTACAGATATTGGGTTCACTTTTTTCCTCTAGTTAGCTTGACAGATGTGGGGTTCACTTTATTCATTTAGTTAATCGTACTTTTATCTTCTATTAAATAAAACGTTAATCGCCAAGCCAAAAGCCAATAATGTCATCTATCGCAAAGTATTAACCAAAACCAAAACCAAAACCAAAAGCCAAGTACTTGTAGTTTCGATTCTGATTTCGATTTGATGTTTTTTCTCACCTTTAACTCCAACATCAACACTGAGGTATGAGGGTGCATTAAATATAAAAAAGAAGTAAAATATAGACATTAAAACTAATATCAACTTAAAAATTTTCAGTAATTAATAAAATTGATAAAATATTAAAACTTTGAGAGAGAAAATATAAGTTTAAATCTTTATCATATTTACAAAACTTTAATTTAAATCACTTATATAAAAGGAAAAAAAAAACTGACATTGACCTTTCAATTTAGGGAAATTATAAAAAATAGGCAAAAGTAAGGGGGTCTAAGTAAAATTGCCTAAAAAAATCAGATTAAAGCAAAAATGCCCAACTTTTGTAAAATGTCGAAACTGCCCATATATAAACACACCAAATTCCCCCTGTCCCCACTATAAGTTTATTGTTCATAAACAGGGGAAAATTCAAAATTTTCCCTTGTCCCACTGTCATCCCACTGTCGGCCTGATTTTCGGTGATTTTCGTCATTTTCGACGACCGAAAATGGCATAGAACGTTAGCATATCTTCCGTCATCTTGTTTGAATCAAGTTATTGTTCATATTATTGAGATTTGAGTGAGATTTTACGGTTTGAAACTTTAGGGTTTCGATTTTGAACAATGCTTAAAATGTTTTGATTCTTGGTTGATTTCATTGAATTGGTTGAGGGGTTTTATGTTATAGTCTATGTAGATTTGATTTGTATTGAAATTGGAGGCCGAAACGATGAATTTTGGCCGGAAATCCCTTTCGAAACGTTCGACAGTCCGACAGTGTTTCCCACTGTCGGACGATTTCTCCCACTGTTGACAGTGGGTTAGGGGGCTTAATTAGTGTTTTCAAAATATTATGGAGCTATGTGAAAGTCCTCATTCCACTTTGGACGTTTTTGAAATTTGTAGTGGGATGGGGGGGAAATTTAACGTTTTCAAAATTTTAAGGGGAGGGGGAACAGGGGGAGATCTACGGGGGTCCATGTGAAATTTTACACTGAACAGTGGGCAGGCCTTGACGTTTTTAAAACTATAGGGTTTATATGAGATATACTTTGAACGACCATAACTTTTGATCCGGGAGGAGTTATGGGGCTTGTAATATATCAACGCGAAACTCGTTTCGAGCTCTATAATGACAACTAGCTTTGCCAGTTGAACCAAATTTGGAGACCAAAATAAAACTGTTTCAATGTATATTATGCAGTTTTATTTTTTTATCAAATTTAGGATTTTCAGTTTTTATGATTTTGAGTTTGTTTGTGATCGGACTAGACTTTTTTCATATGACATTTTCAAATTTAATATTTGTAATTATGATGTGCTTTTTTAGACACGTTTTACGATGTAATTACGAAATTTTTGATCGATTTTTCAGTTTTCTCGTTCATAAGCTATTTGAACGTGTAGTTTTATAAATTTAGATCTGTTTTTTAGATTTTCGAGTAATTTTTTTATTATTGGCATTCTAAGGTATTTCAATATATCTATTTATTCATAACATGTTATTTTTAATATAGTTTTCACGAATTGATTTTTTTGATTCGAATTCAGAAATACGAATTTTTTCTTTTCGAATAAACCCGTAGTAATTAATATTAAATAAAAATGAGAGTGAAAGTAAGTATTTAAGTGATATAAAAAATGTATGTAATGAGAGTGAGAGTGAGGGGGTGATGTACTTTATGTGTGAATGTGTATGATATACTTTATTTGATTTTCTTTTTTATTGTTTTCTATTTCTTTACTATCAAACGTTAGATGAAATAAAGAATTACTCAAACAACTCATTCTAACAAATATAAAATGAAGAAATAATTTGTACTAAAGTTATTATATCACATATAAATACAATTACACATTTGAAACAACAATTAAAATACATCGGTTACATGTAACTGAAGTACAACAATGATGAATCATATAACTAACAAAACTGATTCCACCGAATGTCAAGATCTTGCCTCTTTGCCTTTTTTAGATGAACGTTGCGGGGCAAAGGTCGGTACGGGTGCTGGGCTTTTACATTGGGTTCGTATGTGTCTTGGTTCATGGCAACGACTACAAATCCTCGGTGTCACATTTTCTCCCTATGAAGGATGTCGATTTCTGTTGGAGGGATGACCCGCACGACGACTATCGAGGAAGGGGGTAGAATAACCATTCCTTCTGGTGAGTGCAACCAATCAGATTGATTTCCAAGAGGATTGACAAGTTTATGATATATTACACGGTAGATATAGGTCCGAAAGAATGGATGAACCCATGCATTGACATTCGTGAGCCTCATATGTCGTGCAACGATAATGACATACTTGCACGGAATACGTGAAAGCTGAAACTTTCTACATGTGTAAGACATTTCATCGAAGTCTACAATACCCATGAATCCACCAAAATCGACAACCTGATACCGAGTCTGTGTAATTGATCGAACCTCCAAACGTGTAGACTTTGATAGATGACTGTTGATCTTCTCCTCCGCCCAAGGGGTGATAAAGTTAGGACATTCATCTGTAATTTGAAAAAATATTAACAACACATTTGGTAATATCCAAAACTAAGGGGAAAAAGTACATGAGAAAAAACATTTAATTAATAACGATTTGATACTTACTTGCATGGTTTCTTCTCTCGTAAAACCATCGCTGCATGGTACCACGAATGAACTCCATGAGCATTGTGATGGGTAGACCTCGTGCATGTCTGACAAGGGCATTAAATGACTCAACAATGTTAGTGGTCATGATGTTGTAACGATTCCCCGGAAAGTATGCTATACTCCAACGCTCAAATTCGACATCATGTAGATAAGCTCCAGCTTGAGGGTTCATTGAGTCAAGAGATTGCATCATCGCCCCAAATTTTGATTATGTGTATGATTTTGCGGCTTTTCAATATGCCCCCGCAACTTGTAAGATGGAAAAAATTATGAGAACTGATTATAATTAAAATGTATGAAAAAGATAAACTGTTACAATTTTAATTACTTGTTTAAACACTATACCTTTGAGTCTCGTTTATACTTTGCCTGCATGTTACACAGAAGATGATGACAACAACATCCATGGTGGACATCTGGAAAGACTTCAACCATTGCCGAGTATATAGCATGATGTCGATCTGAGATTATTGCCAACTCAGATAAGTCATGGATACATTCTTTAATCCTTCGGAGAAACCAACACCATGTGTCATGATCTTCTTTTTTACCGACACCGAAACCAATAGGATATATCTAGTTATTACCATCAAGAGCCACAGTAATGAATAAATGCCCCATATATCGACCTTTAAGGAATGCAGCGTCAATGCAAATAACCGGGCGGAGATATTCCCTGAATGCACGAACGGAACATCCTAATGCCATGAAAAAATTCTTAAATCGATGGTCATCATCTATTTCAATTGCAGTAACGGTGCCCAGATTAGTACGCTGTAGATTATAGCAATAATCTGGTAAAAGCATAAATGATTCCTCCGGTGAGCCCCTCAATGAATTTATAGCCCAGTTTCTTGCCCGTCAAGCCTGTGAGTATGAAATATCAATTTTATATCGGTCGGCGATGTCTACAATTATTTCCTTAGGCCGATAAATACGATCAATCATCACAAACTTTGATCTCATTAATTGACCTAAAGCTTGGGCCTTAGCTTATCTGAACATATGTGGGTAGGATTCATAAAGTTGATCCCCCACACTTCACCGACTGTGGACTTGGTTGCATGTATATACCATTCACAATTTTTAGCCTTGCACTTAATTTCCCACCGTTTCTTGTCAGACTTTTTTACACCAAATTGAAATCCTTTAAGTAAGGTGAATTGCTTCACAACGTCTTTCAATTGAACTTTATTATGGAAAATATCACCAACCTTTACACTATTCTCCTCTCAGATCGATCTGGAATCACCTAATGATGTTGATGGCTGTGGAGGAAAATCAGGAAGCCATCTAAATGGATCAGTGGGGGCATTGTCAAAAAATGGCCCAGAATAATTTCCACCACCTGAAATAGGATCTTCAAGCTGCAAAATATCCATCCCCTCGGTAACTGATGCCATATACTCAGGCTCTACATCTTCTAAAGGAATATCGGGCATATCATTTCCATCAAAGTCACCCTAGTCGGGAACTCTATCTTTTTCTCCATGAGCTCATAAGTTTGTAATGTACAATGGGTCATTATTGAAATCAATCAAGTTTTCCAAATCGTATTCTTTTTTGACCCTACTACTTTCTTCTTCATCTTCATCTTCTTCCTTCTGCCCTTCAATTGGGGTACATGTAACAAAAACAGGAATACATTCCTGTAAGTACTGGGACATATTAATAAGACCCTGGACATCTTCATCATTTTGGATCTGTACGGGGCAGTCGAGCTTAATTTTTCTTGGCTTCATTGATAGTTGAAGGTAGTTTTTCATTGGATCAATACCGCAAGACTCCTTCAAAAGCTCAATAAATCCCTTGAATATTGTTCCATAAGGGATTTTAATCAATTGTTTGGCTCCTCCAACATATTTCATTGTGTTGTTGCCACCTTGAATCCATTCTCCCTGATAACGAACCGATGCATAACCATCCATTTTAATTATCAATCCTACAATGACAAGTTTTTGAAAATAATTATTCATTTATAATAAAAAAATCTGTAATAACTATGTAAAACAGTCGTACAATTATTAATATAAAAAAAACTCTTCATAATTTTCTAATATTTTATTTAACCCCCTATAAATATTTAACAATTGCAATAACACTCTCGTATGTTATCTTATATCAAAATGCATCTATCTGTTCTTAACGTTCCATTTAAAACGTTTTTATAATATCTATACTTTCAAATAGATATTCAAATTCTATACTTTGAAATACTTTAAAATGTCAATAATTGAAAATTTCTTTAGAAATTTGAAAAATACGAGTCGATATATCATAAAATGGTGATTTTCAAAAAAACAGAACTGAAATTTGAATTCTAAAAGTTGAAATACCCTAGAATGGCAACAATCAAAAAATTCTTCAAAAATCTGGAAAACACGAGTTAATATATTATAAAACGGTGAAATTTGAAAAAACGAAACTAAAATTCGAATTCTAAAAATTGAAATACCCTAAAATGGCAACAATCGAAAAATTCTTCGAAAATCTAGAAAACACGAGTCGATATATTATAAAAACGGTAAAATTCGAAAAACGAAATTGAAATTCGAATTCTAAAAGTTGAAATACCCTAAAATGGCAACAATCGAAAAATTCTTCAAAAATCTGGAAAATATGAGTCGATATATCCTAAAGCGGTGAAATTCATAAAAACGGAACTGAAATTCGAATTCTAAAAGTTGAAATACCCTAGAATGGCAACAATAAAAAAATTCTTCGAAAATCTAGAAAATACGAGTCGATATATCCTAAAACGGTGAAATTCGAAAAAACGGAACTGAAATTCGAATTCTAAAAGTTGAAATACCCTAGAATGACAACAATCGAAAAATTATTTGAAAATCTGAAAAACACGAGTCGATATATCATAAAACAGTGAAATTTGAAAAAACGAAACTGAAATTCGAATTCTACAAGTTGAAATACCCTAGAATGGCAATAATCGAAAAATTCTTCAGAAATCTGGAAAATACGAGTCGATATATCCTAAAACGGTGAAATTTGAAAAAACCTAAAATTTCATTTATAATGCTCCTACAATGTTTAATATCAAAATGCCCCCCAATTTTAATAACATTTCATTTGACCCCTCAATTATCTCTTTCTCTATTTAACACCTTTATATGTTATCTTGTATCAAAGCAATATCTATCTATTCTTAACATGTTATATAAATCCTTTATATATTGTATAATATAAAAAAAACCCATATTTATCTAAAATTACATTTAACCCCCTATATTTGTCTAACATTACATTTAACCCCTATATTATGACATATAAACTAGACTTAACAAATAAAATTAAGTTTTTAGGCTAAGATTGGTATAAATATCTTTTTTTGATAAATAGTATTTTTTCAAATCGAATTCAAAAATACGAACTTCTTCCTTTTGAACGAAACCCTACTAATTGATTTTGAAAAAAAATAAAAGTGAGAGTGAGTATTTGAGTGATATGAGAAGTGTGTGTACTAAAAATGAGTGAGGAGGGTTTATATAGATGAGGGGAAGGGTAATTTTGACATTTTAGAAAAAGTTATGAAATAAAGAAATATCAAAATGCCCTTACAATGTTTAATATCGAAATACCCCCTTAATTTTAATAAAATTTTATTTAACCCCTCTTAGTGAGTGAGAAGGGTTTATATAAATGAGAAGAAGAGTAATTTTGATATTTTAAAAAAAAGTCATAGGTATTTTTGCTTAGAGATAGTGAATTTGAACATTTTTACTTGAAAATAGTAACTTTGGGTATTTTTACTTAGTGAGAGGGTATTTTGGTCATTTTTTATAATTTCCCTTCAATCTATTACTTGGTTTACTTGGTCGGTGCAATCATTAAACTAGCAATGCCATACAATTGATTTAGTTGGCATTGTAATTGTAAAATCAGTCAATCAACTTGGCATAGGAATTATAGGATGGGTCAATTAAACTAGAATTTGAAAACACCAATGCTCTCATGGAGCAATTATTTGTGGACACTCCACTGCAGCATTGGATATGGGAGAACATGGGAGACAGCAAAGACTTAGTAGAGGAAGAAAAAGCTTGGACGGATAAAAAGATGGGAAGTTTGGGGCCTACTAAGCCTACAAAACTTCCAAAGGAAGGGTTTCCGTACACTGTTACCTCTTTTCAAAGTTTGGGACATACTGTTTTGTTTGTTTGAAGATTCTCAACGCGTTGTTTATACGCAATACTTACTCTCCCTCTACAGTACCACGTGTGCCAATATAAACACATGCCATCGATACAGATTTCCTTCTCACTACAGCAGCCTCTTCCTCTCAAGCAAGCCAAATTCTTCTTCTTCTTCTTCTTCCAGTCAAGCCACTTATAGCTTCTTCTTGCTCTTTCTGTTACTACTTCTGCTTATTTTATATTGGGCTAATCGATCAGATATGGGCTGTCTTGTGGGGCTCATGTGCTACTTTTTTGATATGAAAATTATCAGTCTTCTGGAGAAGAAGAGGATTCACCCGGATTTCTCTGATCCCGAGGTTAATGATGTTGATATCTACAAGTTCGACCCTTCTGACTTCCCTGGTAAGCGGGAGTTTCTTCAAGCTCTCAACTTTATCTTCAATTGTTTCTGATGACTGAGGGGAAATTTAAATATGATACAGGGCTCTCTGAAAGTAACTCCAATGAACAAGGATGGTACTTTTTCCGTGAGCGTACTTTTAAGTATCCGACTAGTAAACTTGTCAACCGAAAAACCCCTGGAGGTTATTGGAAAATAACCGGGGCCGGCAGTGATCTCTGGAATAAAAGTGGGCAAGTCATCGGCAGCAAAAAGATTTTGGTTTTTTATTCTTCTAATGGAGTCAAGACTGACTGGATCATGCATGAGTTTTATGTCAAAGATAAAAACGACCCTCGTTATAAGGTGTATTATCTTCTTCTTCTTTTACATATTCTTCATTTATTGAGTTCAAATGTTGTGTATAATTGAAATTAGTGAAAGGCTGCATTAATTATACTTGCTGCAATGCTAGCGATTTCCTGTGAAATTATGTACAAAATTTTGATCTTTGCTCTGAACTTCAAGTACAAATCTTTGTGTAGTACCATTGCTGAAGTGACTTTACTTTGCTTTCTCCTGGAATCATGGCGAGAAGTTTCGGAAAATTTTCTGTGGCATGACACATTGAATTTTTTTTGTTTCTGTAGAAGGATTTTGTTCTCTGTTTCATAGAAAGAAAACCAGAGAACTTGAATAACGAAAAAAAAAAATCAAACAAGTCTGCCTTGTCAACTCCTGATGATGGTCAACCAAGAAACAGTTTGTCTTCTGTTTCTATAAGCCAAGTTGCAGAATCTCCTTATATAGAGGTGAGATCCAGCATGTGTTATGGCCATATCAATGTTATTGAAACATACCAAGAATTAATACTTCTTTTTCTATGGGTCTTGGTTCAGGTTAAATCTAAGAAGAGAAAATCAAGCAGGTCGACTTACCAAAAAAAAAAATCAAACAAGTCTGCCTTTTCAACTCCTGATGATGGTCAACCAAGAAACAGTTTGTCTTCTGTTTCTATAAGCCAAGTTGCAGAATCTCCTTATATAGAGGTGAGATCCAGCATGTGTTGTGGCCATATCAATGTTGTTGAAACATACCAAGAATTATTACTTCTTTATCTATGGGTCTTGGTCCAGGTTAAATCTCAGCAGCCATCATCAAGTCACCGTTTGAGTTCTGATCCTGGAGAGAATATCACAGAAATTTCTTTTTCGGAAGTGAGAAAAAGCTTGCCTAGCTTATGGGTAATTCTCAGTTGGTATGTGAAATACATATTCACACAACTAATACTTGTTTTTGTTTCTCTATGATTCTTGTTTCAGGTGGAACTTCAACTACTGCAAACTGCCAATTTGGCTAGGGATCCAGAAAGTTTAGTTCGAGAAAGTACTACCTCATTGGTGAGGAAAAATATGGCAATTTTCAGTCTTAGTTTATATAGATGGATATACAAGAAAAAAACAAATATGATCACATAACTTTTGCTTGCTTGTTGTTGATTCTTATTTCAGGTAGAACTTCAACTACCAGTCAATAACAATTCTTGCCCCATGGTAGGAAAACATTATAAATATGGATATGGGACATGAAAAACATATTACACCTCTAACGTTTGTCCATCTATGATTCTTACAGCAGGTAGATCCTCAACTACTAGACGAACTCGATTCAGCCAATAGCTGTTATCGGTGGAATCAAAGCCCTCTCCCTGCACTACAGTTGCCAATTAATCCAGACCACAACGAGGGATTCGATCCCTCTACAGACTCAACTGGGTTTAAGGACGGCTATAATGTGTCGGGTTTTCAGTTTGATGCGATTTCACTAAGGGACTTTGAGAATTTCCATCCATGTGAAGTAACTGAACATTCTCCTGTTTGCGAAGACATTGAAACCATCAGTAAGACTCAGTGGACTGTAAACCACATTGATGATGAGCTTGGAGATGCGATTTCACTGTGGGACTTTGAGAATTTACATCCATGTGAAGTAACTGAACATTCTCCTGTTTGCGAAGACATTGAAACCATCAGTAAGACTCAGTGGACTGTAAACCACATTGATGATGAGCTTGGAGATGCGATTTCACTGTGGGACTTTGAGAATTTACATCCATGTGAAGTAACTGAACATTCTCCTGTTTGCGAAGACATTGAAACCATCAGTAAGACTCAGTGGACTGTAAACCACATTGATGATGAGCTTGGAGATGCGATTTCACTGTGGGACTTTGAGAATTTACATCCATGTGAAGTAACTGAACATTCTCCTGTTTGCGAAGACATTGAAACCATCAGTAAGACTCAGTGGACTGTAAACCACATTGATGATGAGCTTGGAGATGCGATTTCACTGTGGGACTTTGAGAATTTACATCCATGTGAAGTAACTGAACATTCTCCTGTTTGCGAAGACATTGAAACCATCAGTAAGACTCCAGTGGACTGTAAACCACATTGAAATTCCTTAAGGGAATATTATTACTCTGAGATTTTATCATCATTTTTAGAATGTTATATCTTTTGTGACCTTTAAACTCGTAAGCTGGTAATTTTATGTAATAGTATGGCCAAGTTCTGGAGACCATGAGCTTGTTTAACTGGAATGCTGTTTATATGTGGATGTACAGAATCTCCATTATGGAATCTGTCTTAGAATTTTGATGTATGAAGTTCAATAAATGTTGCTCTGCTCATATCAGGAACAAGCCTGGTTTAAAACCTTTTGTATCTTTTTTATTTAATTAGCTATTGTGAAGATGTTATGTTTTTGTTCCCAGAGCCAATCTATATTGCATAAAGCCATGCTCTGCTGTCTGTGAGAATGCTGAGACTATTTTTGGTTAAAATTAATAAAAGATTATTTTGATAATTTATTTATTTTTACCGTTGTTGATGATAATTTATATGGTTTATCATATAATAAAATATTATAATAATTATCTATTACCAATGATAATATAACATGTAAACATTTATATTTTATGTATTAAGATTTTTTTTTTTGGCATTTAAATGTATAAAAAATTATTTGTCATATCATGTAAACATTTTGAAATCACTTAATCACATATTGTCATATCATGTTATACGAATAAGTTAGTAAAATTATTTATACATATAATTAAGGTTGGACTCGAACCGAGCCCGTTTGAACTCAAGCTCGAGCTTGGTTTGAAAGAGTCCGAAAAGAGCTAGCTATATACGAGCTCGGTCGAGCTCGAGTTCGAGCTTGGTCTCGCCAAATTTTTCAATTAAAAATTTTGATATAAAACGACATTGTTTTGACTAATATGTATTAAAACGACGTCGTTTTGATAACAAAAAACGAGTCAAACTGAATTAAAACTGAGTTCAAGATTAAATTTCACGAGCTTGAACTCGAACTCAAGCTCAGCTATATAAACTCGAGCTCAGCTATATAGGCTCGAGCTCGAATCCAACCCTACATATAATATTATCGATAAAATTATATATATACACTTTTGATATCTAATTTGAATATATAGATTATGTATCATTATATGATTGAATAATTTTAAATTATTTTAAATAAAAATAAAGTAATATTTAGTTATATAATGATATATTATCTATATATTTAAATTATCTATTAAAGCAGATATTTCAATGGTAATGGTCCGAGCAGACATGGCTTATGCTTTCTTTTAGTATCTACTATGCATGGTTTAAAAATTTTTTATTTTCAAAACTGAAAGATTATTTTGAATTTTTTTTAAGTTAATAGATATAAATTAATAATATGTTTAGGTAAATTGTATATGCAAATAATTATTAGGTTTCATGGGTTATTAATGCTCACATATTATTTTAGGCCAAATAAATATTTCTCATCTAAGATTTAATCAAATGATACATTTTTTTATTCTAAGTTTAAAAAAATCGAATTCTCACTTAATATCCACTTTTAATAATAAATTTGTTAGGTTTTCTTTAAAAGGACTATTTTATCTTTTTATTGGAATTATAAAACTAATAATAACAAGTAATATAAATATTAAATTATTTATATATCTTTATCTAATTTAAAAATTATCAATTATACATTCGAAAAATATTAAAACTTTCATTAAGTTTAAAATATTATAATTTGATCTATTTTTTAAAAATGTAATTGTTATTTTTTAAATTACAAGGGTTATATTAAAATTTTAAAAAATTTCAAAAACACTTCTAAACTTTGTTTAAATTTTTAAAAATCCTCCTAAATTTTCGTATATTTATGCTATTTTTTTAAATTACAGTTTGTTCTAAATTTTTTAAAAAGAAAAAAGAAAAAATAAGGAAATAAAAAAAGAGAAATTACAAAATAACTTTTATACTTTTTTGTTCATTTATCGGAAGTTGACAAGGGTGAAAATTTGACTTCTTACAACTTAATAACGAGGTTTTATCAATAATTTTAAAATCGGATCGGATTGGATCAACCGGTTCAATTGATTGAATTAAAAACCAATTCCAAATCTGATCCGGTTAATATAAAAAGTCGATTTTGTTATTGACTTGATCAAATCTAGTTAAAAATCAGGTTTGACTAGATGAATCGGTCAATAATCGGGCTGATCAAATTTCACTAAATTTTTAAATTTTTTAAATTCTAATTTGATAATAAGTTAAATCGATTGATTTTCTGATCAAACCGATCGAACTATTGACTAGTGAAACAATTGGTTTGATCACTGGTCCGTTTTTAAAAACATTGGATTTTATCTATATTAACAAATCTTGAAGTAGAGCAAATGACTATATTATCCCCCCATCGACAGTTAGATGAAACGACAAAGAAAGAGCTTGGAACTGTAAAGAGATGGTAGGGCCTATACAGACTTAGATAGAGATGTCAACGGGTTAGCCCAACCGGGCTAGGTTGGGCCGACTCTGGCTCAGCCCATCAGGCTAATGGGTCAGACAGGGCCGAAAGCCCAAATAGTAATGGGCCTTTGGGTTAGGCTAACTCATTGATATATAAAGGCCCAAGATCTGACCCATATAATAATGGGTCTTAATTGGGCCACCCCTAATATGAAATAATTTTCTATTAAATGGAGAAGATAAATAATTATATATATATTCAACAATTTTATCATTATTTTTATTATTATCAAAAGTAATTAAAAAAATAGAATTATTAATTTTATATTCCTAAAAAATATTTGCTAATGCACGATAAATTGTAAGACCATCATACGGATACTCTAAATTTCTAAATGCAATAATTTTTTTGTAAAATTGCTAATCTGAATTAATATAATAGACAGTTGCATAGAGTTACCCTATATATTGATTTGTAGTAATTCATAAATAAGAAGTTATTGAAATAACACTATTAAAATTACTTAATTCTCCAATAATTTTTGTTTTCATTAATTCATAATTTCTCAATATATATAATTGAAGAGTTGACCTAAGAATTCTTCTAAATGCCAATTGAATACTATTTTGTATCATCTATTCTAAAATTTTATTTTCTGCATAACCATGTACTCTCATATCTTCATTTGATGGTATGTAAAAATCGATATTTCTCCCATATGTTTAGAATCACTCAGACCTTCTATTGAAGTGGTACCTAGACCAACAGATTGTGATCGGGTTAATGCAATTTTTTTTTGTTCTCTAAGCTCATGTGAAATTTTTTTATAGTAATCAGTAATATGTTGACAAAGATGTCTTGTCCCACTTATACTTGCACATGTTAAACAAGAATCACAATATTTACATATTGTTAGACGAATTAATTTTTCTTCTATTGTTTCCTCTATTCAATCGAAATGCTTCCACACTATTGATATTTGTTTTCTTTTTCTCTTCGACGAATAATAAGTACTTGTACCACTGTCACTTGTTGGTGCTCCACCTATTCCATTTTGTGCATTATCAATAATATCGTCAGCACCAACATGATAATATTCAAATAGATTTGACATTGGATCCATTTATAATATTTTATAATGATAAAATAAAAATAAAAATAAAATTATAAACACAAAAAATTATTATTTGTGAATTTAGATATATTCTTAAAGAGAATTGATGAGAGAAAATAAGATTAAAAATATAATGTAATAATTGAGATTGAGAAATTTGTAAATGTAAGTGAGAATGAAGAAAAATTGAATGGTCTACATAGAAAAAAAATTAAAAAATCTTAAAAAAATTAAGAGGTAGAAGTCGTTGCTTCTTCCACTTGGCAGAAGCAGAACGACTTATGTGTTAAGAAAAAAATTATTTTTTTATTTTTATTTTTTACATAGTGCTCTGTCGGGCTGGGCCAATCTATGGGTTTAATATTAAAGTCCTAAGCTTGGCTTGACAGGGCCATGGGCTTGGTCTGATATGCTATAATGTTGGATCATATTTTCTCATGCTAGGCTTTATTTTCATGTTTTAGGTCGGGCCTCTATTTGACCCAGTCCAATTGACGTGTCTATGTGGTTAATCTTGTATATATTCACTATATAAATCACACATATTCGTATCGGATCTGACCATGACATCTCGGATCAAAGGATTACTTTGTACACTAGTACGATTTTATGATAAATCATTAACTACGATTTAATGACTATATGATTTTTCGTTATTGGTCATATTCGAAAAATGGTTCTTTAACTTTTAATCTATACTAATACCCTAACGAAATGACCATCATCGTCACCTGCACTAATGTCATCTCACGACATTCAATGGAGATATTCAGTATGTCTATTATGTGATATAATTGTCCAAGTTATATCACGTCCGTAAAAAACAATTTGATGATTCAGTAAGTGAGTTATCCAGATAGTTCATACACATTTTTTATATTATCGCAAAATAAAGGAAACAACTTATGTATATAAACAAAAGAACTACTTCTTTATTAATAAATTATTTAAAAGATTATATACAAGATGAAATACCGTGAAACCAACAACATGAATGGTTCCTAGGGCATACACTAATAGTTATAAGGCGTATTATCTTGTTCTTCTTTTACATATTCTTCATTTATTGAGTTCAAATGTTTCTGTATAACTGAAATTAGTGAAAGGCTGCATTAATTATACTTGTTGCAATGCTAGCAATTTCTTGTGAAATTATGTACAAAATTTTGATCTTTGCTCTGAACTTCAACTACAAATCTTTGTGTAATACCATTGTTGAAGTGACTTTTCTTTGCTTTCCCCTGGAATCATGACAAGAAGTATTGGAAAATTTTCTATGGCATGACACATTGATTTTTTTTTTTTTTGGTTTCTATAAAAGGATTTTGTTCTCTCTTTCATAGTAAGAAAATCATACAAGTCTGGCTTTTTAACTCCTAACGATACTAAACCAAGTAACAGTTTGTCTTTCATTTCTATAAGCCAAGTTACAGAATCTCCTTATATAGAAGTGAGATCTAACATGTGTTATGGCCATATCAATGTTATTGAAACATACCAAGAATTAATGCTTTTTTATCTATGGGTCTTGGTCTAGGTAAAATCTCAGCAGCCATCATCAAGTCACCATTTGAGTTCTAAATCCTGGAGAGAATATTACAGAAATTTCTTTTTCGGAAGTGAGAAAAAGCTTGCCTAGCTTATGAGTAATTCTCAGTTAGTATGTGAAATACACATTCACACAAGTAATACTTGTTTTTGTTTCTCTATGATTCTTGTTTCAGGTGGAATCTCAACTACTGCAAACTACAAATTTGGTTAGGGATCCAGAAAGTTTGTTTCGAGAAAGTACTACCTCATTGGTAAGGAAAAATATGACATTTTTTAGTCTCAGTTTATATAGATGGATATACAAGAAAAAACAAATATGTTCACATAACTTTTGTTTGTTTGTCATTGATTTTTGTTTCAAGTAAAATCCCAACTGCTATTCCATAACAATTTTGTTCCTGATCAGATGAATCTTATTGCAGAAATTACTTGCCCAATGGTAGAAAAACATTATAAATATGGATATAGGACATGAAATACATATTACACCTCTTAACGTTTGTCCATCTATGATTCTCACAGCTGGTGGATCCTCAACTACTAGGCGAACTCGATTCAACCAATAGTTGTTATTGGTTGAATCAAAGCCCTCTCTCTGCAGCACAGTTGCCAACTAATCCAGACCACTTCTAGGGATTCAATTCTTCCACATACTCAATTGGAGTTAGGGAAGACTGTAATGTGCGGGGTTTTCAGTTTGATGGTGACCTTGGAGATACAATTTCACTATAGGACTTTGAGAATTGACATCCATGTGAAGTAACTGGACATCCTCCTGTTCGTGGAGACATTGAAACCATCAGCAAGACTCCAATGGACTGTAAACCACATTGAAATTCCATAAGGAATATTATTACTCTGGAATTTTATCATCATTGTTAGAATGTTTTACTGCATTTTGAGATATGTGCTTGTTAGGTTTGTTTAGGTAGTTATTTTCCACTTGGTTAATAAATCCCTATTATTATGGGATATTTGTTTTAGTTTATTTAGTCTTATCACTTTCCTAGGATTTATAAACGTGAGCAGTTTAATTCTGTTTCAATTTGTTTTGTAAGGCTCTATATTAGCCAAAATTGTTCTTTAATAAAAATCTTGATTTCTCCTAATTCGTTTATCTTTTTCATAGAAATTTTCCAGTTCCTAACATTTGGTATTAGAGCTCCCTCATGGGGCTTGGTTAAAATTAGAAGCAATAGTCTTCTTGGTGGGTAGTAATCAAAGTATGACAACAAAGACTTCATTTGTGCAACCAGTAATTCTGAAATTTGATGGGCACTATAATCTTGGGCAATGCTCATGGAAAACTTTTTATGCTCCAAGGAGTACTAGGGTTTGGTGGAGAATGGGATTCCTATAGCAGCAGAAGGTGTTACTCTCATGGATGCACAGAGGAAGATTATTGAAGATCAAAAGTTAAAAGATTTGAAAGCCAAGAACTATATATTTCAAGCATTAGATCATTTGATTTTGGAGACGGTCCTCAACAAGGATACAATGAAGAACATATGAGATTCTATGAAGCAAAAATATCAAGGTACAACATGAGTCAAGCATGCACACTTGCAAACTCTCCGGAAGGAGTTTGAAATTCTTCATTTGAAAGTAGGAGAATCTATGAATGAGTACTTTGCTCGGACCCTGACCATAGCTAGCAAGATGAAAGCAAATGGAGAGGACAAGGGAGATGTCGCAATGGTTGAGAAAATTCTGTGATCCATGATGAAAAGCAACATGCATGTAATAAAAATGTAAGAATCAATATAATACAAACATATATGAAGAAGGGTAGATTTTTACATACTCCAAACTTGAATATTTGATGTAAAATAATATAGAAGAGCTTTACACCTGTCAAGCCTTAAAAAATGTCCACCAAACCAAGCAAAAACCACTTTGGCCAAATGTAGAGAGTAAAGGGAAATATGTTTTTAGTGAGAGAAACCTTTAGTTCCAAATGAACTCATTCATGTAAAATTAAGTAAAAGCCATATATTTATATTAGTGACTTAGTTATCAGTTAGATAATTGTTTCATGGTCTCTGTAAATTCTTAATTTAAACAATGGTCATGCACGTATATCATACATATACACTAATCATCTTAGTTTTATCTAATAAACATCTTAACTCTTAAAATGCCTTTTTACATCCATATAACAATTCATATGATGTACTCTTTATTACCCTTCAAAAGGGGTTAGCCAACCTTAGATAATCAATCCCCACTCTCTAAAATATTTGGTTATTGGTGTGACTCTTTAGGTTCACCATAGCGTAACAATAAGCCTTTTTCAAATTATCTGAAAAAATATGTTTGAAAACTCAACAATTATTGTAAACATCTATCAATGTGTCATGACCCCTAAACCACAATGAAGAAACACTCCATTGAACTTATTCTTTTGATCATACGTTTTGTGCAGGTAAGATCATTTCGTTGTCCAATCTTGATGGAGTTTAGGCTCATGGTTTGTTAAAACCCTAATCTTGATATCTTACGAAATATGTCATTATGAACATCCTTTGTATAACTCAATTATACTATGGCTAGAGATTTTGGTTTTCAATATTTATTGACATTTTTTCAAGAACTTGAAATTGGATTATTCCCAAGTTAACGAACACTCTAAATCTAATAAATTTGAGTCAATGGATCACATCTTGATTATCATTCGACTCTGTATACCAACAACGTATGACCGATATGACTTTTCATACAAAACATAACTAGTCTTGTCTTTATACACCATAAGAACCATACATATCTGTACCAGATTTGACCATGATATCTCAAATCAAAGTGTTACTCTGTATACTAGTACAATCAAACGATAAGTCATTGACTATATCACAATGACCATATGACTTAATCTTATTAGTCACGTTTGAAAAATGGTTCATTAATTGTTAATTCACACTAATGCCCTAATGACATCGTCATCATTGTCACTTGCACTAATATCATCTCATGATATTCAACATAGACATTTAGTACGCTTACCATTGGACATTATTGCCCAATTAATATCACATTGATTAAAAACAATTTGATTATCCAGTTATACTCATTAAGTGAATTATCCAGACAATTTACATATATACTTTATATTTAAGTAGATAAAGGAAGAAGTTTATGTATATGAACAAAAGAACTTTTTCTTTTATTGATAAATTATTAGGGAAATTAATTAAATTGCCCCAAAGATAAGGGGCCAAAACGAAATTGCCCTTGCATTTAATTGTTAAACGAAAATGCCCCAAAAATGTGCGGAGGCGAAAGTGCCCCTCATATTAAAATCGACGAAAACCACACTCATCTCCGCCAAACACATGAAAACAGAAAATTCAAATACATGTTTTCGCTCACTCGGCAACTTGGATTTTCTCTGGCGATTTTTGCGATGTTTTCAGCCACAAAAATGGACAAAAAAGTTAGTAAAACAACCCTTGTAATCTCTTTATGAATTTCGGTTCACGATTTGAGCGATTTGATGTGAAATTCAGGTGTTTAGTGTTAGGGTTTTGATTTGAAATTTTTGACGAAAATGTTTGATTTATTGGTGATTTTGATAAATCTTCTTAGGGGTTTTATGTTAGATTAGGTGTAAAGTTGATTGTTGTTGAAATAGAGTTTGAAAAATGAAGTTTGGGAGGTGAAATGTAACCACACGGATTCGACAGTCACTATGCGAATGGCGCAATGACCACACGAATTCGTGTGGTGAGATTTGTTGAAGACGGGGTGGTTTTCTGCATTTTTCAAACTTTGTGGACTACAGATATTGTGTGGTTGGGGGTGAAAATACGAGTTTTCATCGTGTGGTGGGGCAGAGTATAAATTGGAAACGTTCGTTGACACGTAAAATTATGGTCAACCACTCGCATTCATGCGGTTGACACGTAAATTCATGTGGTGGGGGTAAAATGTGCTTTTCTAAAGTTATCCGCCACGCGAATTCGCATGGTTGGAATTACGGGGGCAAAATGCAATTAATTAAAATTTTAGGTTTTTAGTTTTCATATAAGGTGCAAATTGAAATTTGTCCATCTTAAGGTTTTTTGATGTGTTGAATTCAAATTTGATATCTGTTTTTTTGAATAAAACCTTTATGTATAGAATTGAATATTTTATAATATAAAATTGATATAAATTTAATATAATCGTAATTTAATTTTGAAACAGGTAGCTGCACAAAAGAGGAAAAGGGATAAAGGCAAGGATGAAATGCGATTTCCTTTCGAAAAACACTTCAAGACTCAAGTTACTACACGTGGATATAGAGATGTGGGAGCCGTGATAAAAAAATTATTAACAAAGAGGCAATTACAAATTTTTCGATGTACCTATTTCGGATACTTTCTGGACTTGAAGGATAGTCGATTTAGTGAGGTTCTAATACATTCCTTTATCCTTCGAGCGGTAAATAAGGTGACCTCACGAGAAAAGTTATGGTTTCGCGTTAGTGATGTGGATGTCAGATTCAGTCCGTATGAGTTTGTTATTATAACAGGCCTTTGATTCAGTCGTATGTTAAAAAATGAAGAAAGATATGTGGTTTATATAAAAATAAAAAAATATAGTTTTGGTATTATTTTGGGACATTTTTGTTTAAATGCCTTAAATTAAGGGTATTTTTGTTTAAACCTCAACATTAGGGGTAAAATTGTTTATTACTCTTAAAAAAATAATAATTTAATTAAGAAGAGTAATTTTGGTATTTAAGAGGATATTTGGAGTATTTTTATTTAAATACTTTAATATAAAAATATTTTTGCTTAAACCTCAAAATTTGGGGTAAATTTTTTGCTCACCTCTTGTAAGCTGAAACAACTTCTTTGAGAAGGGGAGCCAAATACATTCAAATAGAATGTTCTAGAAATTTAGAACACTTGCCATGGAAGTAGACATGAGGAAAGTGGGATCTACAGATATTTGGGTTCACTTAATTCCTTTTAGTTAGCTTGACAGATGTGGGGTTCACTTTTTTCATTTAGTTAATCGTACTTTTATCTTCTATTAAATAAAACGTTAATCGCCAAGCCAATAATGTCATCTATCGCAAAGTATTAACCAAAACCAAAAGCCAAGTACTTGTAGTTTCGATTCTGATTTCGATTTGATGCTTTTTCTCACCTTTAACTCCAACATCAACACTGAGGTACGAGGGTGCATTAAATATGAAAAAGAAGTAAAATACAGATATTAAAATTAATAATATCTTTAAAAATATTAAAAGTTAATAAAATATTAAAATTTTTAATAAAAATATAAATTTAAATTATTTATATTAAAAAAAAAACTGGCATTGGCCTTTCAATTTATTACTTGGTTACTGGGTCGGTGCAATCATTAAACTAGCAATGCCATACAATTGATTTGGTTGGCATAGTAATTGTAGAATCAGTCAATCAACTTGGGCCAATTAAACTAGAATTTGATAACACCAATGCTCTCATGGAGCAATTATTTGTGGACACTCTAGTACAGCATTGGATATGGGATAACATGGGAGACCGCAAAGACATGGTAGTAGAAGAAAAAGCTTTGACGGATAAAAAGATGGGAAGTTTGGGGCCTACTTAGCCTAGAAAACTTGAAAAGGAAGGGTTTCCGTACACTGTTACCTTTTTTCAAATTTATTAACGATACAGACATAGTGTTTTATTTGTTTGAAGATTTTCAACGCGTTGTTTATACGCAATACTTACTCTCCCTCTACAGTGCCGCGGGTGCCACTATAAAAATATGTGATCGATGCAGTTTTCCTTCTCACTTCAGCAGCCTCTTCCTCTTAAGCAAGCCAAATTCTTCTTCTTCTTCTTCCAGTCAAGCCACTTATAGCTTCTTCTTGCTCTTTCTGTTACTACTTCTGCTTATTTTATATTGGGCTGATCGATCAGGTATGGACCGTCTTGTGGGGCTCATGTGCTACTTTTTTGATATGAAAATTATCAGTCTTCTGGAGAAGAAGAGGATTCACCCGGATTTCTCTGACCCCGAGGTTAATCAAGATGATATCTACAAGTTCGACCCTCCTAACTTGCCTGGTAAGGGGAAGTTTCTCCAAGCTCTCAACTTTATCTTCTATTGTTCCTGATGACTGATGGGAAATTTAAATATGATACAGGGCTCTCTGAAAGTGACTCCGATGAACAAGGATGGTACTTTTTCTGTGAGCCTTATTATAAGTATGCGAAGAGTGAACGTGTCAACCGACAAACCCCTGGAGGTTATTGGACAATAACTGGGGGCGGCAGTGATCTCCGGAATAAAAGGGGGCAAGTCATCGGCAGCAAAAAGATTTTGGTTTTTTATCTTGGTGATTCTTCTAATGGAGTCAAGACTGACTGGGTCATGCATGAGTTTTATGTCAAAGATAAAAACGACCCTCGTTATAAGGTGAATTATCTTCTTCTTCTTTTACATATTCTTCATTTATTGAGTTCAAATGTTCTGTATAATTGAAATTAGTGAAAGGCTGCATTAATTATACTTGCTGCAATGATAGCGATTTCCTGTGAAATTATGTACAAAATTTTGATCTTTGCTCTGAACTTCAACTACAAATCTTTGTGTAATACCTTTGCTGAAGTGACTTTTCTTTGCTTTCTCCTGGAATCATGGCAAGAAGTTTCGGAAAATTTTCTATTGCATGACACATTGAATTTTTTTTTTGTTTCTGTAGAAGGATTTTGTTCTCTGTTTCATAGAAAGAAAACCAAAGAAGTCGACTAACCGAAAAAAAAAATCAAACAAGTCTGCCTTGTCAACTCCTGATGATGGTCAACCAAGAAACAGTTTGTCTTCTGTTTCTGTATGCCAGGTTGCAGAATCTCCTTATATAGAGGTGAGATCCACCATGTGTTGTGGCCATATCAATGTTATTGAAACATACCAAGAATTAATACTTCTCTATCTATGGGTCTTGGTCTAGGTTAAATCTAAGAAGAGAAAATCAAACCAGTCGACTAACCCAATAAAAAAATCAAACAAGTCTGCCTTTTCAACTCCTGATGATGGTCAACCAAGAAACAGTTTGTCTTCTGTTTCTATAAGCCAAGTTGCAGAATCTCCTTATATAGAGGTGAGATCCAGCATGCCTTATGGCCATATCAGTGTTATACATACTGCAGGAGAAACATGCCAAGAATTAATCCTTCTTTATCTATGGTTCTTGGTCCAGGTTGAATCGCAGCAGCCATCATCAAGTCACCGTTTGAGTTATGATTCTGGAGGGAATATTACAGAAATTTCTTTTTCAGGAGTGAGAAAAGCTTGCCTTGCTTATGGATAATTCTCAGTTTACACAAGTAATAATTGTTTTTGTTGCTCTATAATTCTTGTTTCAGGTGGAACCTCAACCACTGCAAACTGCCAATTTGGTGAGGGATCCAGGAAGTTTGTTTCGAGAAAGTATTAACTCATTGGTGAGGAAAAATATGGCAGTTTTCAGTCTCAGTTTATATAGATGGATATACAAGGAAAAACATACATGTTCACATTATTTTTGCTTATTTTTCTTTGATTCTTATTCCAGGTGGAATCTCAACCGCTATTGGATAACAATTTTGTTCCTGACCAGATGAATCTTTTTGCAGAAATGGTAGGGAAAACTTTATACTTATAGATATGAGACATGAAAAACATACGAGTAATATTATATGTACGAACAAATTGTATAAACTTACTTATACAATCAAATGTGATAACAATTGATTAGATGAGTTTTAAATAAGAGAAAAAGTAAACAATTATATTACTTAATTATAAATTCTCACCTCAGGTTATATAAATAAGTTTATCCAATTCGTTTGTACAAAGTAGTTTTATTCCAAAACATATTCACAGCTCTAATGTTTGTCCATCTATGATTCTTACAGCAGGTAGATCCTCAACTACTAGCTGAACTTTATTCAACCAATAGCTCTTGTTGGTTAAATCAAAGCCCTCTCCCTGCACCACAGTTGCCAACTAATCCAGACCAGTACCAGGGATTCAATTCCTCCACATACTCAACTGGGTTTTGGGAAGACTGTAATATGCAGGATTTTCAGTTTGATGGTGATTTTGGATATATTTCACTATGGGATTTGGAGAATTAACATCCAAGTGAAATAACTGGACATTTTTCCTTTTGGCGGAGATATTGAAACCATCAGCAAGACACCAGTGGACTGTATACCACATTGAAATTCCATAAGGGAATATTATTACTCTAAAATTTTATCATCATTGTTAGAATGTTTTACTGTATTTTGAGATATGTACTTGTTCAGTATAATGGTTACATCTTTTGTGACCTTTTTTACTCCTCAGCTTGTATTTCTGTGTAGTAGTAAGACCAGGTTCTGGAGACTTGGAGCTTGTTTGAGGGGAATGCTATTTATATGTACAATTTCCTGGAATTTTGATGTATTTATATGAAACCATTTGTATCTTTCTTGTTTGATTAGCCATTGTCAAGATACTTTTATTCCCAGAGCCAATTTATGTTACATAAAACCCTAGACTCCAATGATAATCTCATTTTAATGTAATCATCTTGAGACCTATAAAAACCTTGCCAAGAAATTCATCATATTGTGAAAACATGATAAACTCATTACTTGATCTTCGAGTTCCACTCAAATACTTCAGTTTTAAGGTCAGTATCAACTTAGAAAACAGATGGGCAAAAGAGAAGAACAGTAAAAACAAAGCAAAATCCAAGGAGTAGATTAAATAGCAAAAGATGTAAAATCCCAAGTGAGAGGCTTTAAATATTCATCGGTAACATATTAAGATTTAATTCTTGACGAACTCGATGCAATACTTATACAGCAAATCATTAAACTTGGGGTTTAACCTGTTTGATATAATTGGTTTAACCTTGAAAATATGGTTCAACTCAAGAGATATTTTCTTGTAAAAAAAAAAGAAAAGAACTTCTATGAGAAGGGAGCCGCACTCAAATCAGATTGTCTGAAAATTATGATAACTTGCCGAGGAAGTAGACATGAGTGCTCTCCTTTTCGCAGAGCAAATTCTTTCCTTGGAATCCCATCCCTAATTTTTATTGTGCATCTATTGGTTTTTTGTGCTTTTCTTTGTAATAAATCAGAGATTCACATGGGTTTTTGTCTTTTTCTTCTAAGGCGCAAATCTCTGCAAAAAAAAATATTGTACTGATTCACTTACACATCTGATTAAAAAATTTTTTTTGATCTTTTAGTTAACAGCATGATAATAGAAAATTTAGAGATTTTACAAAATTACAATAAAAATCAGCACTAGGAGTGTAGACAATTAGGAGAATACTTGGACTTGAGAAAATACAAAAAGTAAAACCTTCTTTCAGAAGGGGACAGTGACATACAAGTCTTTGAAATTTTAGACTCCTTGCAAAAGAAGTAGACAGAGGTAAGTGAGATGATATGTTTTCAGTCAAATATAAACAAGTAAATCCCTCCCCTTCTGGCATAGCACTGATAGAGCCCATTGTATTGAATCAGAAATGGGTTTCATTGTTTAGTACCAGAAATGGACAATCTTCAGGATTTCGATATTGCTTCCATGAGATTCTTGACCTTGATTTCTCTGTCCAAACACTTAACCAAATTTTTATAGGCCAAAGGACGATTTTCCACCCAAAGTATGCTGATTTTCTAAAGTTCTTTCTGTTAACTTTGAAAATCTCATTTACTCACTTATGACCAGTTAAAATTAACGGAAATCTAACCCTTGAAAAATTAATCTCATTTTCCTCTCTAAAAGTTTAAAAACTAACATTTTATTCTCTAAGACAAGTTTTAAAAAATCACATTTCCCCCCCTAGGGTTTAGTTTCAAAGCCCCATCACTTTCTCTAACGTCATCATCAGTCGTCTCTCCCTCCCGATTGTTTCCTTTCCTCTGACGGCTTGCCTCAACTCCACCCCAAGCCCTCAGGCACCGAGAGAAGTCATTTGGGAGGAGAAATCGTCTTCCCAGATGACAAAGACGAGATCGATCGATTTTGTCTTCATTGTCTAGGAAGACGATTTCTCTTCCCAGATGACTTCTCTCAGCGCCAGAGGGCTTGGGATGGAGTTGAGGCAGACTGTCGGGAGAAGGGAAACCATTAGGAGGGAGAGACAACCGACAATAGCACTGGAGAAAGTGACAGGATTTTGAAACTAAACCTTAGTGGGGCAATGTGATTTTTTCAAACTTGGTGTAGGGGAGAAAAGTTAGTTTTTAAAATTTAGAGGGGAAATTGAAATCATATTTAAGTTTATTTTTAATATTAAATATAAAATGATGATTTTGCCCTTAGAGTTAACTGATTTAAACGGTCATTAGTGGGTAAATAGGATTTTCAAAGTTAATAGGGGAAACTTTGGGAAATCGACATACTTTGAGTGGGAAATAGTCCTATGGCCAATTTTTATATAAGATTTTGAAGCCCCTGCTTTGCTCGGTAAGAATATATACATAGTATCAGCCAATCCAATCTCTGTTCAAATTCTATTTATGTCATCTTTCTAGTAATGCTCATAGATTTTCGTAATAAACTTTCTTTTTTTTTGGATGGGATGCAGGCCAATTTCCATGGTACTTGCTTGATACATACAATTTTTTAGGTTGAGTAGATACTCAACTATTGAGAAGATGTCAAATGCTATATTTGGTAGAACCTCAACTACTATAGGGGTATTAGATTTTACCTCTGATGAAACCTGAAGTACAATGGTAGACCCGGATTATATCTCAAAATTGTGTTAGTAATCTGGGGTCTACTATAGTGGAGTTGAATTTTATCTCAAAATTGTGCTATTAGTAAGGAGTTGAGTTCATTTTTTTACTTAACCAACCAAACTCAAATTAAAGTTTCAACTTAGATGAAGTTTAAGGATTGTTGGATCAGAATTCTCGGCAATTCTTTTCTTTTCAAAAATTATTTTTCTTTCTTAATCACTCTTCTTCTTATTGATGATTCTTATTCTTCTTCTCCTATTTTTATTATTATTATTTACTATTCAAACCAACTGGAACTTGCTGCCTCTTAAGGATTTTATCTCATGACTTAAACTCTTCGAAGCTTCATTTACCAGCATTGACCCTGTGAAGGCATAGGTGAATAAATATCCCCCATTGAGTAACTGATAATAGAACCCTAATTGGGAGTTCATCACTAGTAAGTTCTGTAGAGAAATATTGTTATTGTTGACATTAATTGTAACGGCCAAGGGACTATTGCCCACCCAACTTTTGGTGAAAAAATAAATATATACCTGTGATAATTGAAAAACCTAAATACCCACCCAAAGTTTAGTCTATTGTCACACACTAAAAATTTTTTTGTTAAGATAAAGGGTAAAATAATTATTTTATTAGTAATATTAAAATAATTAAAATTATATCTCATTTTCTCTCATTTGATTTGAAAAACTAACAATTTCTCTCTAGGAGTAAGGTTTGAAAAATTCACTTTTCCTAAAGGACAAAACCTTCGTCTAGACGACAAAGGAGTCTCATCACCATTCATCATCCCTAGGAGAAGATAGAGACGAAAACAGAGATGGTGGTCGAGTCTAGGTCGAAAACTGGCGAACTTCAATGGTTGGAGAGGTAAAGAAAAAATATTAGAGATTTGGAAAGAAAGTCACTTTTCAAAGTTGAAGCCTGGGATGAAATATCAATTTTTAAAACTTGGGAAAAAAATGAGATAAAATTATATGTTTTTTAATATTATTGTTAAAATAACGGTTTTACCCTTTTATTTAACAGAAGTTTAGGAATTAGTAGATATTTAGGTTTTTAAACTGTCACAGGTGTATTTTTGAGATTAAGCTAAAACTTGGGTGGAAAATAGTTCTTTGGCCCTAATTGTAGCAACGTTTTGTTCATGTTGTTTATATCCAAGCTCTGTAATTTTTAAGAGAAAAATACATAGTCATAAACCTGTTGTTTGAGACACTTGAAAACTCAACCTGTTCTTTGTCTCAATGTTATAGTTTGACCCAGTTCTGCAAATTTGGAAATTGTTTCAGGGGAATGCTCACTCTACAGAGAGCCAACAGACTTGTCTGGTTTTTTACCTTACATAAACTTTTTTTGTGAACATGCTGAGTTCATCATGAGATCCACCATATGCAACTCCAATAGATAAAAATTTTCCCTTCAGCTTCAGGAAAAAATAATCCCATATATTAACATAGGAACCTCAAGATCTCGTTATAGATGAAAAACCACAATTTAGTCTCACAGGAATCAGCTAAAAAAATCCTTCCTTGAGGGGTAAAGATCCATATTGTTGGCCTAGAAACCTTGATATGGATCAAGAAATTCATTTTTTGGTAATATTTTAACGACTCAACTACATCAATAAAAAAATACTAATATATTATTTATTATATAAAAATTAATAAATATAAAAATATTTTCCGTTTTACTTATTTGTCAAATTGAAAGTTCATGACATTTTTCTCTTAAAAATTTAATAAGTTAAGATAAAATAATAATACAAATTAACATTAGGTTGGCAATGTTTCAACATTTAAGATGAAAGTTGTAATTAAATTACTTTTTATATTATTTATCACATCACCATTGATAATATAAGATTATTAAAAATTTTTATTATTTTGCAAACCAAACAAGTCAATAGAAAGATTATTCCAACCAAACGCCTCTTAGGGCATAACAGTGCCAATGGTGTTGTGTATCGCCAATGGTGTAGAGCTATAGGCTAACAATACGACTCTGATTAGGACTTAATTATATTACCTTCAGTTACGTTTCAGGGGTATTTATGTATTTTGACCCTGTTTTGAGACATTTTCAATTTTAAATATATACATTCAAATGTATATGTGTGTGTGTGTATATATGTAAAAATAAAACAATTACAAAAAGACAAAGGTATATATATAGATATATATCTATATTAAAAAGTATGTATATATATAAAGAGAGAAAAGACAAAAGACAAAAAAGGAGAACTTTATGCTTTTTTCCATCATCTTCTCCCATCTCTTCCAGAGGAAAGCAACCTTCTTCATGCTTTTTCTTTGTTTTTAGAAGGAAAGTAGATGATTTTAAGGGTTTTGAAAGAAAAGAAGAAAAAACACTTTTGAGGCCTTTGTAACTAAAAGATTTCCTTCTTTTTCTTTACCTATGTTTATATATATATTAGATGAAATGCTATATGAATATGTTAGTGTGTTTTGGTGTTGATTTAAGATGGTTTTGGCGATAAAAGAAGTAAGACAAAGAGGAGGGAGCCAACTCGACAAAAATTGGTTTGAAATAAGGTAAGCGAAATCATTCTTGGTATGTTTCATGTTTTATGTTTTTGGTTCCTTTGCTCTATCTTATAAATGATGATTTTGAAGTTGAAAAGTGTTGTTTTGTCATTTGGGATATCTATGTGTGTGATTTTGTTCATAGTAGAGATTTGAAAAATATTTATAATTTTGCCATTGATTTCATCCCACATGTTAACTAACTAATTTGATGAATCATGAGTGTTATTATAGCTTGTTGGAAAGCTATTTGAATCCTCTTTTCACTGATATATAACTTGTATGAATTAGAGACAATTTGCACTATTAAATTGCATAAACAAAAAGACTGTCTTACCAAATAAATAGTAAATACAGTTTTTTGCCACTAATTTCATCCTACATTTTGACTATCTTATCTGATGAATCATGAGTGCTATTATAGCTTGTTGGAAAGCTGTTTGAATCCTCTTTTCAATGATATATAACTTGTATGAATTAGAGACCGTTAGGATTGTTGAATTGCTTGAACAAAAAAACTGTCCTATCAAATGAATAGTTTAATGAACAATAATTTACAGTTTTTGGAAAGAAAGAAAGAAAGAAAAGGAGAAGAAAAAGAAAAAGAAAAAGAAAAAGAAGAAAAGAAAGAAAAGGAAAGGAAATAAATGAGAGAAAAAGAAAAGAAAGAAAAACAAGAAAAGTAATTTGAAGCTCAGGATTCAGGGATGGTTCCAAGAGTATGGTCTGGTAGGTGATGAATAATTTTAGATGAAAACAAGATTAGTAAGAGATAATGCACACATGCATGCTACGAGCTATGAGAGAGCACTTTACGTTACACCGCCCGCAGTAGGGTACATTCGTAGTAGGACACGTCCGTAGAAGAACATAGACCCGCAGTAGGGCCCGCTTACAGTAGAGTATGCTCATAATAGAACACAATTCAGATTTAGAAATGAACCTGTAGTTCTGAACTTAGACCCGCAGTATGCTAATGTTCATTTTGTAAATTGTGCTGACCTAAGTGAAATGTTGCCTACTTAGTTCTCTTGATTGATTGTGTTAGTGTGTTTTACTGATTTAAGGTAGAAATTAATGTGCTAGATTCTTGCTTTCAATTTAGATATGATTGGATTAGCCTCAAAATATTCAGAACTACAGGTTCATTTCTGTGCTGTCTTTTGTCAACATGTTGTGGGTGGTAACTAAGTTAACTCGCAGAATTTTTCACCCTGTATGGTAGGTCTTGGGAAACTTAGATTTTAAGATTTTGGAGTTGGATTGCGGTAGGTGTGCTAGGAAAATGAAAAATTTGAATGAATGCCATGTTCAGATATAGATAGCTACATGGATTTTTTCATTTGCTTATATCTTTTTCATGAATAATGTAAGAACTTTATATATTTGTTTTTAACTCTAAGTAAGACTATTATTCATTTGGCAAAAGATATTTAGTCCGAGGTTTATTTCGATGGATGAGAGTTCAATTTTTTTTTATTTAGTTCTGCTAGAATTTCGGTAACTAGTACTTTATTGTTGTTGGTGTAAATTTGCGATTGCTGGAAATTAAATGTTAGTTCACAATTACAGAATAGCAACTCATTTTCTGTGACAATTATTTTGTGTAGAAGGATTTTGTTGTGTATCGCATAAAAAGAAAAAGAGATAAGAAGTATAATGTTTTAACCAACGTTAAAGCTAAACAAAAAAAGAAGCCCCATGAATCAACCAGGAATGATGAACCAAGTCATAGTATTGCTTTTGCTAATGGCTGTCCTCCAGAATTGCAGTCACAAATTGCAGAAAACACTTCAGAATTTCAGTCTAATGTTGCAGAAAATGCTTCTATAGAAGCGCAGCTAACACCAAGCAATTGTTCAGCTTCCTCTCCTAGATATCAAGTTACAGAAAATACTTTGCAAGTGGATCCACACCATCTCGCAAAATCAAATATGCTCTGAGAGTGTAATGGGTTGGATCACACATCTCCCTCGGCACTGCAGTCTCATCCAGGACAGGGATCCTCATATTCTATTGTCTCTAGTAATGATCAAGATGTATTGGATTCACCATTTGGCAGTAAGAGAGAAGACAACTCAGCGTATCCACAGCAGCATATCCAGAATTCATACCCTTACGAAGACACAGGAGAGAGTACCAATCCTCATAACTTCAACTTGACAAATTCGGTAGCTGGATTTGGCTGTGGAGTTAGCAGTGAATGGGACTCTGAAACGTTCATTGAAAGGGTAAGAGTTGTATTTGAGTATAATCCACAACCAGATGCTGTATCTTTGACATTGTAATATTTTTTCACTCTAGCTGGATATTGTTATATGTAATCTTTCTGGAGTTTGTTCTTTAGAACATTGGAGAACTCCAATTTGTTTGTACCCATCGATGCTACTGAAAACAATATGTAAGGCTGGTACATAGTTGTTTTTTTTCTCCTATATGATTACTGTGAGGATGTCATAGAATAGCTAAAAGAACTGTTTCATTTCGTGTCCAAACGGAAATTGCCGGTAAGCAACTGGTGTTCCTGATTGATAACTTGAGTTGACTACAAGCTCATCGCGCATGGTTCTCGATAAGAGGAGATGCCTCCATGCCAGGAAATGGTGCCTTCCTAGTGGCTTGAGTTTTGGTTTGCACGACAAACACGAGTTGTTATCTGCATGCCAAGGACTAACACCATTGCGACCTAGGTTGCATTATGATCGCCGAAGGGATGCCTCTAGAGAAGCAGCAGGTTCATGGCACAAGTTATCCATATGCACGATGTTTGCACACTAATCTCCGTGCCATTTTTGGCGCGAGTTATGTCCTGCATGTTGAACTGTAGTCGAGGTCTTATGTTCAAAAGCTTCACGCTATTGTCCTATTTGTGTCCTATTTGCCTGCAACATCTCGCTCAACCTAGACGGTTATAGCATTTTAGGAGGCATTCTTGGTGATGCGAGCTATAGAGAGTGCTTCTTCAGAGGAAGGTAATAGACGGGTTGTTATACAAACTTGTAGCTAAAGGAACCAAAAATTTTCAAAAAATAATCCTTTCGATAAATACCCGAGAGAATCAATTTTCATTTATGCATGCATAACATCACTAAAGGCAGAAACAAGCTGTAAAAGAAGGGATGGCTTCACTGTTACTTTTGAAGAAGAAACCGTGACATTCATGGAGAAAGACAACAAAAGGAGAACAAGATTCTAGACAACTTGTAAAGGAAGTGGACAAGTTTTTGGTTTTTCTAACTTCAATACTTGCCGGGGAAGGATTTCACCTTTATAATCAAAGTGAAAGTGGGGAAGTCAGATGGTGGGGTCTTCGTTAAGTATTGCTTGTTTTTTGTGTATATAAAGAAGTGATCGCCATCGCCCATTTGCCATCAGAGCAAATTCTTCAAATGGGTGTTCTTGTTGGTTTTAGATTTCATCCAACTGATGAAGAAATCGTGCATCTTCTTGAAATGGAAAGGCTTGACTCTGATTTCTCTGTCCAAGATATTATTGAGACTAAAATTTACGATTTCGAGCCAGGTGAATTGTTCGGTATGTGGCTCAACACTATCACTTTAAATGTTAAAGTCCATGAACGTTTCTATATTTGTTATTTTCCTGGGTTTGATTCAGGGCTTTCACGAAATCAGTCCGATGGAAAATGGTTTAGCTTCTTCTGCACAACTGATTATGCAAATGCTGATAGCAATCGTGTTCGCATAGCAACTAAGGTGTCCACTAAAACCGACTAGGTTCTTCTGCCAAAGACAATACTCTTTATAAGGTATCTTCTAGTTTCCTTTCATATTTATTTGCTGGGTTTTGACCTGAACATTTGCCTTTGCTTTCAGTTTTACTGTCCATTATTGATACGAACCTTAAGAGAATCACATCTCAAAAGCTAGCTATTGAGATGGGAGAGCCCAAGGCCATATAAACCCTACATTAGTTGCCCATACTTTCCAATGTGAGATCCAAGTCCCATACCTTGCACTTGAGATCCTAACAGTTATGCTCATAACACGTCATTTCTCTGAAATTATGAAAGAAATTTTAATCTTTGTTTTTCACTTCATCCTCAAATCTGGCTGGAAAACTGTTAATCATTTGGTTAGCAAAATAGTTGTTCTGCTTGCGGCTAGAACTTTGGCTTGTGCTAATCTGCCATTTTTTTTAATGAAAATTTGCTATTTATATTGATGCTGTAGCATTTATAGTTAGCAAGCTCATTTCTTCTTGACCAATAATTTGTGCAGAAGGATTTTGTTGTGTGTCGTGTAAAAAATATGGAGATAAGAAGCGTCGTAATTCAACCAAGGTCAAAGGTCAACTGCAGAAAAAGCTTTGTACTTCAACATATGTTGAACGTGAACGACAAGGAATACCCGGTTTCTAATTTCAGAAATCATGTTGCAGAAAACACTTTTCTGAAATCACAATTACCACCAAATAGCAATCTGCTTCATAAGTTCAGAAATCATGTTGAAGATACTTCGATTTCTGAATCTAGAGATAGACTTGAAGAAAATACTTCAATTTCTGAATCTCGGAATCATGTTGAAGAATCGTCGATTTCTGAATCTAGGAGTCACGCTGATCTATATACTTCAATTTCTAAATCTAGAGATTGTGTTGAGGAAAATACTTTGGTCTCTTAATCTGAGATAATGTTGAAGGAAAATACTTCTCCAGAATTGCAGTTACTATTACAGTTTCTACCAAGTAACCATATGCTTTCGAATTCTATAAATCATTTTGGAGAAAACACTTCTCCAAATGCTATTTGATTTCTGAACGTAGAAATCATGCTAAAGAAAATACCTGTCCAGAATTGAAGTTATTGCCGCAGTTACCAGCAAATGACTATTTGATTTCTGAATCTAGAAATCATGTTGAAGAAAATAGTTCTCTAGAATTGCAGTTATTACTGCAATTTCTACCAAGTAACTACACAATTTCTGAATCTAGCAATCATGTTGAAGAAAAAAAACTCCCCAAGAATTGCAGTTACTGCCACAGTTTTTACCAAATAACAATACGATTTCTAATTCTAGAAATCTTGTTGAAGGAATATTTCTCCAGAACAATCAGAATGGCAATCAAGTAACAATTTGATTTCTAATTCTGGAAATCATATTGTAGAAAGTGCTCTGCCAGTGTATTCTGATCTGCCTACAATATCAAATGCACTAAGTGAGGGTAATAAGCCAGATGAGGCCATTTCTCAACACCGCAGTCACGTACAAATCAAGAACAAGGATCTTCATATTCTAGTTTCTCTAGTAGTGGCTATCCTCCATTTGGCAGTGAGCAGGAGAATGACATGAATCCAAAATCAGGAATCCATCATCCTTATAAAGGAACCGAGCACAGTATTCTTCCCCGTTACTGCCATTCACCAGAGACGGGTGGAGGATTAAGTGGTGGGGATAGCAGTGACATATAGACTCTGAGACCTTGAACAAATGGGTAAATGATATATATTTGTGTAATACCCCACATGAATAATCTTGTTATATTGTAGTTGTTCTTGGATTTTGTTATTAATAACACTTTGAGAACTCAATTTGTGTGTTCTTATCTTGTATGTAATAATATATCGAGGTTCTGGGCATGTCAAGTAAAGAGTATTAAGAGATGCAGTAGTTCCTAGATAAAATGAAAAAGTTTTGATTTTTGTCGTTCAGTATACTTTTGATTCTGGTTATAAATAGCTAATCTCTCTTTTGGGCATAACATAATTGAATGGACTCAAAATCCACTTAAGTGATTTGTTTTATTTGGCCCAAAGAAGTCTCATAGGAAGTCCATCACAAGGTCAAGATGTCCAAGCCTCATTAGGAAGCCTATTGAGTCTAAAATTGAGTAATTAGTTGCTTTGAAACTAAATAGGAAGTTGATTGATAATGTTGGGAAACATGGTTCCTAAATTTAGGGAAAAAATGAACAACTTTTGTCTCCTAGCATATTAAGAAGAATGGGGTTAGTCTAAAATGAGAAGCTCAGCTTAAATTATGTAAACTACTTGCTTTTAGTTGACTTTCATTGGAGAATTGTAGCTTTTGCCTACACCCCCTCATATATACACTTTAGCTTGTATTTTGAACGAATTTAGTGATAAAGCTTTGAAGCTTTTATCTCTCTTTTCTTTTATTCAATCATCTTGGAGGAAGATTGGTGGTAGATGACCTCAAGGTTGGCGGAATTATTCTTTTATATCTTGGTTTCATTTATACATTTTTAGAATCCAAAAGATGAATGCAATTTGTGTATGTTTGAAGTGAATGCACAAGAGAGTTGCAAAGAAATTACTAAATCTACCGTTGACTTTTATCTTTATTTTGATTGCTTTATATTGTTCCATTTTTGTGTTGTCATAGATTAAAAGATAGTTCATTATGTTGTGAATCCATTGATATAAGTTTGATTTGGATTGGAATTCGTCTTGGTTGTCAAATTGAATGAATTGAAAAACTGCTCCTTTCAAATGAATAGTAAAAATAGATTTTTGTATTTTGGATGTTGTTGCATGTTTGATGAATATGCACCATCTTTCATACAAAACATAACTAATCTTGCATTTATACATCATATGAACCATACATATTCATATCAGATCTAACCATGATATCTCAAATCAAATAATTACTTCATACACTAGTATAATCATACAATAAGTCATTGACTACATCGTAATGACCATGTGACTTTTTGTTATTGGTTATATTCGAAAAATGTTTCATCAACTGTTAATCCACACTAATGTTCTAATAACATAACCATTATCGTCACTCACACTAATATCATTTATGATATTTATCGGAGGTATTTAGTATGCTTACTATTTGACATTATTGCCCAATTAATATCACATTCGTTAAGAACAATTTCATAATTCAGTTATACTCATTAAGTGAATTATTTGAACAATTCACATACATATTTTATATTTAAACAGATAAAAGAAGAAGTTTATGTATATGAACAAAATAACTTTTTCTTTTATTGATAAATCATTATTACATACACACACATATATATAACCACCAACACGAATGATTCTTATGACATATATTAAAAGGAATTGACAATAGTAGGGTCATGTTCTGATTCCTATTTTTAAGAACTGGTTGGTTTTGGTTCCAATTCCTTGTATTTTATAGGGTATCCGTAACTGCTCACCTTTTGTAAAACTAACGCAAAACTACAAAAAGCTGAAACAACTTCTTTGAGAAAGGGAGCCAGATACATTCAAATCGATGAATGATTCTTAGGATATCTATTAAAAGGAACCAACAATAAAAAGGTCTAGTTCCAATTCCTATTTTTAAGATTAGGTCGGTTTCAATTCTAATTCCTTGTATTTTTACAAGGTATCTATAACTGCTCATCTTTTGTAAAACCAAAACAAAACTATAGAAAGCTGAAACAATTTCTTTGAGAAGGGAAGCCAGACACATTCAAATTGAATGGTCTAGAAATTTAGATTACTTGCCATGGAAGTAGACATGAGGATAATGGGGTCTAGAAATTTAGATTACTTGCCATGGAAGTAGACATGAGGATAATGGGATTGACAGATATTAGGTTCACTTTACTCCTTTGGTTAGCTTGATAGATGTTGGGTTCACTTTACTCCTTTGGTTAGCTTGATAGATGTTGGGTTCAGTTTACTCCTTTAGTTAGCTTGACAAATGCTAGGTTCACTTTACTCATTTAGTTAGTTGTTCTTTTTCCCTATTTATCTTCTATTAAATAAAATGTAAACCACCAAACCAAAAACCAACAATTTCATCAATCACAAAGTAGTAGACCTGGCCACCGACCGGTTTGGCTCATGAACCGAATTAAAACCGACCCAGATAAAATTAAAATCGGAATCGGAAGAACCGGAACTAGATTGAATTGGAACCGAAATCGGATTTTGACGGTTCGATTCCGGTTTATATAATTTTAAACCATAAAACCGCCGGTTCAATCTGGTTTATGAACTGACGGTTTACATCTTCTAAACTGGTAATTTTATTTTATTTTTTGAATTTTTTTAAATTTTAACAAAAAGGAACCAACGGTTCCCTGCAAATATACAGGGGACCGGGTCCCCTACATATTTCAAAATCTTTTGCAGGGGAGATCCCCTACATATTTTCTAAATTTCGTTTCACCCCCCTTTTTTAAAATTCTTTTTTTTTAAATTTTTCCTATATATATCCATTCAATCTCTCAACTCTCCCACACTTAATCCTTCAAACTGTCTCATTTACTTTCATTCTCATCCTTTCAATTTTTAATACTCTCTCAATCTTTCAATCAAATTCTCTCAAATTTAATTAAATTTATTCTTTATTTTTTATTAATTTCAATTTCAATTTTTATTATACAATTCATAATTAATTATAGAATTTATTCCTATAATTAATTTTATTTATTATTTATTTATTATCTTTTATAATTAATCATATAATTTATTTATATAATTAAATTTATTTATGATATAAAAGTGGATAGTTCAAGAGCCGAATTACGTCAACAAGATATAAAAGTAGACTTCAATAAAGAACCGCTTGATTTAACTACAGATAGTTCGATGACGAGAAATAATAGTCAAGATAGCAGAGGTGAATGATAAGGTAAGAGGGTACTGTTGGCTATTGGATATGCAAAGGTAAGAGAACTATGTAGGCTTTGATTCTTCTAAACCCTAAGAAGATACGTAAGAAACTTAATTGAAAAATTAAGTCCAAACATTTCTTTTAATTTTCAATTATTGTAATTAAAATTTAAAAATTAAATCAAAATCATGTATTAAAATTAACGGTTTAATGTCAGTTTCGAACCGAGGTCATAAACCAAAATCATCGGTTCTGAACGGAGTTATAAACCGGAACCATCGATTTCGAACTGGTTACAAACCGTCATATTACAGTTTCAGTTCAAGATTCTTATATTTTCAAATCGTGAACTAATAATTTCTAATCGAAACTGTCAATTCATGAACCGTGGCCAGGAATACAAAGTAGGAATCGAAATCAGAAGTCAGATACTCACAATCTCGGTTTTGGTTTTGTTTATTTATCGTACACTCACCCTTTTTTTCATTTATTATACACTAACAGGCATACAGTATTATTTGTTTGAAGATCCTCGACGCGTTCATACGCAATACTTACTCTCCCTCTACAGTACCGCGTGTGCCAATATAAAAAATGTGATCGATACGGACTTCCTTCTCACTTCAGAAGCCTCTTCCTCTCAAGCAAGCCAAATTCTTCTTCTTCTTCCAGTCAACCCGCTTATAGCTTCTTCTTGCTCTTTCTGTTACTACTTCTGCTTATTTTATATTGGGCTGATCGATCAGATATGGGCTGTCTTGTGGGGCTCATGTGCTACTTTTTTGATATGAAAATCATCAGTCTTCTGGAGGAGAAGAGGATTCACCCGGATTTCTCTGACCCCGAGGTTAATGAAGTTGATATCTACGAGTTCGACCCTTCTGACTTGCGTGGTAAGTGGGAGTTTCTTCAAGCTCTCAACTTTATCTTCAATTGTTTCTGATGACTGATGGGAAATTTAAATATGATACAGGGCTCTCTGAAAGTGACTCCGATGAACAAGGATGGTACTTTTTCTGTCAGCCTTATTATAAGTATGCGAAGAGTAAACGTGCCAACCGACGAACCCCTGGAGGTTATTGGAAAATAACTGGGAGAGGTTGTGCTGTCAAGAATAAAAGAGGGCAAGTCATCGGCAGCAAAAAGAACTTGGTTTTTTACAGACTCGGTGGTTCTTCCAAGGAAGTCAAGACTGACTGGGTTATGCATGAATTCTATGTTAAGGATGAGAAAGACCCGCGTTACCAGGTGTATTAGCTTGTTCTTTCTTTACGTATTCCTTCATTTGTTGAGTATAAATGTTCTGTATAACTGAAATTACTGAAAGGCTGCATTAATCATACTTGCTGCAATCCTAGCGATTTCCTGTGAAATTATATAGAAATTTTGATCTTTGCTCTGAACTTCAACTACAATTCTTCGTGCAATTCCATTGCTGAAGTGACTTTTCTTTCTTTTCTCCTGGAATCATGGCAAGAAGTATCGGAAAATTTTTTATGGCATGGATATCATAGCTTTTAGACAGCATACACAATGAATTTTATGTAAGTTTTAACCTTTGAGTTTTTTAGTTTCTGTAGAAGGATTTTGTTCTCTGTTTCATAGAAAAAAAATCAAACAAGTCTGGCGTTTCAACTCCTGATGATGGCCAACCAAGTGACTGTTTGTCTTCTGATTGTATAAGCCAAGTTACAGAATGTCCTCATATAGAGGTGAGATCCAGCATGTCTTATGTCCATATCAGTGTTATACATACTGCAGGAGAAACATGCCAAGAATTAATCCTTCTTTATCTATGGTTCTTGGTCCAGGTTGAATCGCAGCAGCCATCATCAAGTCACCGTTTGAGTTATGATTCTGGAGAGAATATTACAGAAATTTCTTTTTCAGGAGTGAGAAAAGCTTGCCTTGCTTATGGATAATTCCCAGTTCACAAAACTAATACTTGTTTTTGTTTCTCTATGATTCTTGTTTCAGGTGGAACCTCAACCACTGCAAACTGCCAATTTGGTGGGGGATCCAGGAAGTTTGTTTCGTGAAAGTACTAACTCATTGGTGAGGAAAAATATGGCAGTTTTTAGTCTCAGTTTATATAGATGGATATACAAGGAAAAACATATATGTTCACATCACTTTTGCTTATTTTTCTTTTATTCTTATTCCAGATAGAATCTCAACCGCTATTGGATAACAATTTTGTTCCTGACCAAATGAATCTCTTTCCAGAAATTACTTACCCAATGGTAGGGAAAACTTTATACTTATAGATATGAGACGTGAAAAACATATTACTTAATTGTATTACATGTAAAAACAAATTGTGTAAACTTATTTATACAACCGGATGTGGTAACAATTGATTGGATGAGTTTTAAGTAAAAAAAAAAGTAAACAATTATATTACTTTGTTACAAACTCTCACCTCGGGTTGTATGAATAAGTTTATTCAATTCGTTTGTACAAAGTAGTTTTATTCAAAACATATTCATAGCTCTAATGTTTGTCCATCTATGATTCTTACAGCAGGTAGATCCTCAACTACTAGCTGAACTTTATTCAACCAATAGCTTTTATTGGTTAAATCAAAGCCCTCTTCCTGCACCACAGTTGCCAACTAATCCAGACCAATACGAGGGATCCGGGTTTAGGGAAGACTGTAATATGCAGGATTTTCAGTTTGATGGTGATTTTGGAGATGCGATTTCACTATGGGACTTGGAGAATTAACATCCAAGTGAAATAACTGGACATTTTTCCTTTTGGCGGAGACATTTAAACCATCAGCAAGACACCAGGGGACTGTATACCACATTGAAATTCCGTAAGGGAATATTATTACTCTAAAATTTTATCATCATTGTTAGAATGTTTTACTGTATTTTGAGATATGTACTTGTTCAGTATAATGGTTACATCTTTTGTGACCTTTTTTACTCCTCAGCTTGTATTTCTGTGTAGTAGTAAGGCCAGGTTCTGGAGACTTGGAGCTTGTTTGAGGGGAATGCTATTTATATGTACAAAAACTTCATTATGGAATCCTTCCTGGAATTTTGATGTATTTACTTCAATGAATGTTGCTCTGCTCATATCAGGAACAAGCCTAATATGAAACCATTTGTATCTTTCTTGTTTGATTAGCCATTGTCAAGATGTTGTACTTTTATTCCCAGAGCCAATTTATGTTACATAAAACCCTAAACTACAATGATAATGTCATTTTAATGTAATCATCTTGACACCTATAAAAACCTTGCCAAGAAATTCATCATATTGTGAAAACATGATAAAACTCATTACTTGATCTTCCAGTTCCACTCAAATACTTCAGTTTTAAGGTCAGTATCAACTTAGAAAACAGATGGGCAAAAGAGAAGAACAGTAAAAACAAAGCAAAATCCGAGGAGTAGCTTAAATAGCAAAAGATGTAGAATCCCAAGTGAGAGGCTTTAAATATTCATTGGTAACATATTAAGATTAAATTCTTGACGAACTTGATGCAATAGTTATGCAACAAATCATTAGACTTGGGGTTTCATGTGTTTGATGTAATTGGTTTAACCTTGAAAACATAATTCAACTCAAGAAATGTTTTCTTGTAAAAGAAAAAAAAAAAGAACTTCTATGAGAAGGGGAGCCAGATGCACTCAAATCAGATTGTCTGAAAATTATGATTACTTGCCGAGGAAGTAGACATGAGTGTTGTGTATAGAAGTAATGCTCCCCTTTTCGCAGAGCAAATTCTTTCCTTGGAATCCCATCCCTAATTTTTATTGTGCATCTATTGGTTTTTTGTGCTTTTCTTTGTAATAAATCAGAGATTCACATGGGTTTTTGTCTTTTTCTTCTAATGTGCAAATCTCTACAAAAAAAAAAAATATTGTACTGATTCACTTACACATCTGATTAAAAAAATTATTTTGATCTTTTAGTTAACAGCATGATAATAGAAAATTTAGAGATTTTACAAAATTACAATAAAAATCAGCATCTAGAAGGAGTGTAGACAATTAGGAGAATACTTGGACTTGAGAAAATACAAAAAGTAAAACCTTCTTTCAGAAGGGAACAGCGACATATAGATCTTTGAAATTTGACTCCTTGCAAAAGAAGGAGACAGAGGTAAGTGAGATGACATGTTTTCAGTCAAATATAAACAAGTAAATCCCTCCCCTTCTAGCATAGCACTGACAGAGCCCATTGTATTTAATCAGAAATGGGTTTCATTGTTTAGTACCAGAAATGGACAATCTTCAGAATTTCGATATTGCTTCCATGAGATTCTTGACCTTGATTTCTCTGTCCAAACACTTAACCAAATTTTTATATGCCAAAGGACTATTTCCCACTCAAAATATGCCGATTTTCTAAAATTTTTTTCGTTAATTTTGAAAATCTCATATATTCGCCCATGACCAGTTAAAATTAACAAAACTCTAACCTTTAAAAAATTAATCTCATTTTCCCTCCTAAAAGTTTAAAAACTAACATTTTATTCCCTAAGTCAAGTTTTAAAAAATTACATTCCCCCCCCCCCCTTAAGGTTTAGTTTCAAAGCCCCATCACTTTCTTTAGCATCATCGCCGGCTGTCTCTCCCTTCCGACGGTTTCCTTTCCTTCGAGAGCTTGCCTCAACTCCACCCCAAGCCCTCAGGCACTGAGAGAAGTCATCTGGGAGGAGAAATCATCTTCCCAGATGACAAAGATGAGATCGATCGATCTCGTCTTCATTGTCTGGGAAGACGATTTCTCATCCTAGATGACTTCTCTCAACACCGGAGGGCTTGGGATGGAGTTAAGACAGACCATTGGAGAAAGGAAAATCATTGGGAGGGAGAGACGGTCTGCGATGGCACCGGAGAAAGTTATAGGATTTTGAAACTAAACCCTAGGGGCCAATGTGATTTTTTCAAACTTGGTTTAGGGGAGAAAAGTTAGTTTTTTAAATTTAGGGAGGAAAATGAAATCATATTTAAGTTTTTTTTTTAATATTAAATATAAAATGACGATATTGCCCTTAAAATTAACAGATTTAAACGGTTATGAGTGGGTAAATAGGATTTTCAAAGTTAATGGAGGGAACTTTGGAAAATCAGCATACTTTGGGTGGGAAATAGTCCTATGGCCAATTTTTATATAAGATTTTGAAGCCCCTGCTTTGCTCGGTAAGTATGTATACATAGTATCAGCCAATCCAATCTCTGTTCAAATTCTATTTATGTCATCTTTCTAGTAATGCTCATAGATTTTCGTAATAAACCTTCTTTTGTTTTGGATGGGATGCAGGGCAATTTCCATGGTACTTGCTTGATACATACAGATTTTTAGGTTGAGTAGAACCTCAACTACTGAGAAGATGTCAAATGTTACCTTTGGTAGAACCTCAACTATTATAGGGGTATTAGATTTTACCTCTGATGAAACCTGAAGTACAATGGTGGAGCCGAATTATATCTCAAAATTGTGTTAGTAATCTGGGGTCTATTATAGTGGAGTTGAATTTTATCTCAAAATTGTGTTAGTAGTAAGGAGTTGAGTTTATTTTTTTACTTAACCAACCAAACTAAACTTAAAGTTTCAACTTAGTTGAAGTTTAAGGATTGTTGGTATTGTTGGATCAGAAATCTCTGCAATTCTTCTTTTTTCAAAAATTATTTTTCTTTCTTGATGACTCTTCTTCTTATTGATGATTCTTATTCTTCTTCTTCTTCTCCTATTTTTATTCTTATTATTTACTATTCAAACCAACTGGAACTCGCTGACTCTTAAGGATTTTATCTCATGACTTAAACTCTTCGAAGCTTCATTGACCAACACTGACCCCGTGAAGGCATAGGTGAATAAATATCCCCCATTGAGTAACTGATAATAGAACCCTAATTGGGAGTTTATCACCAGTAAATTCTGTAGAGAAATATTGTTATTGTTGACATTAATTGTAATAGCCAAAGGACTATTGCCCACCCAACTTTTAGTGAAAAAATAAATATATACCTGTGATAATTGAAAAACTTAAATACCCACCCAAAGTTTAAACTATCGTCACACACTAAAAATTTTTTTGTAATAGTTAAGGATAAAATCATTATTTTATTAATAATATTAAAATAATTTAAATTATATTTCATTTTTTCCCATTTGATTTGAAAAACTAACAATTTCTCTCTAGGATTAAGGTTTGAAAAATTCACATTTCTTAAAGGACAAAACCTTCGTCTAGAGGACAAAGGAGTCTCATCACCATTCGTCATCCCTAGGAGAAGAGAGAGACGACAACAGAGATGGTGGTTGAGTCTAGGTCGAAAATTGGCGAACTTCAATGGTTGGAGAGGTAAAGAAAAAAACTTAGGGATTTGGAGAGAAAGTCACCTTTCAAAGTTGAAGCCTGAGATGAAATATCAATTTTCAAAACTTGAGGGAAAAATGAGATAAAATTATATAATTTTTAATATTATTGTTAAAATAACGGTTTTACTCTTATATTTAACGGAAGTTTAGGAATTGATAGATATTTAGGTTTTTAAACTATCACAAATGTATTTTTGAGATTAAGTTAAAACTTGGGTGGAAAATAGTGCTTTGGCCCTAATTGTAGCAACGTTTTGTTCATGTTGTTTATATCCAAGCTCTGAAATTTTTAAGAGAAAAATACATAGTCACAAACCTGTTGTTTGAGACACTTGAAAACTTAACCTGTTCTCTGTCTCAATGTTACAGTTTGACCCAATTCTACAAATTTGGAACTTGTTTCATGGGAATGCTCACTCTACAGAGAGCCAGTAGACTTGTCTGGTTTTTTACCTTGCATAACTTTCTTTGTGAACATGTTGAGTTCATCATGAGATCTACCATATGCAACTCTAACAGATAAAAAATTTCCCCTCAACTTCAGGAAAAAATAATCCCATATATTAACAGAGGAACCTCAAGATCTCATTATAGATGAAAAACCACAATTTAGTCTCACAGGAATCAGCTAAAAAAATCCTTTCTTGAGGGGTAAAGATCCATATTGTTGGCCTGGAAACCTCGGTATGGATCAAGAAATTCATTTTTTGGTAATATTTTAACAACTCAACTACATCAATAAAAGAATACTAATATATTATTTTACTTATTATATAAAAAGATTAATAAATATAAAAATATTTTCCGCATTACTTATTCGTTTAATTGAAAGTTCAGGACTTTTTTGTCTTAAAAATTTAATAAGATAAATTAACATTAGGTTGGCAATGTTTCAATATTTAAGATAAAAGTAGTAATTAAATTACTTTTTATATTATTTATTACATCACCATTGATAATAGAATATTATTAAAAATTTTTATTATTTTGCAAACCAAACAAGTCAATGGAAAGATTATTCCAACCAAACGCACCCTAGGGCATAACAGTGCCAATGGTGTAGAGTTATAGGCTAACAATACTGTTCCGATTAGGACTTAATTATAATACCCTCAGGTACGTTTCAGGGGTATTTATGTCTTTTAACCCTGTTTTGAGATATTCAATTTTAAATATATACATTCAAATGTATATGCGTGTGTGTGTGTGTGTGTGTGTGTGTGTAAAAATAAAACAATTACAAAAAGGTGTGTGTATATATATATATATATATATTAGAAAAGACAAAAAAAGGGAACTTTATGCTTTTTTCCATCATCTTCTCCCGTCTCTTCTAGAGGAAAGCAGTCTTCTTCATGTTTTTTCTTTGTTTTTAGAAGGAAAGTAGATGATTTGAAGGGTTTTAAAAGAAAAGTAAAGAAAGAAAATAAAAGAAAACACTTTTGAGGCCTTGGTAAATAAAAGATCTCCTTCTTTTCTTTTTACCTATGTTTATATATATATTGGATGAAATGTTATATGAATATGTTAGTGTGTTTTGGTGTTGATTTAATGTGGTTTTGGTGATAAAAGAAGTAAGACAATGAGTAAGAAGCCAACTTAACAAAGATTGGTTTGAAATAAGATAAATGGAATCATTCTTTGTATATTTCATATTTTATGTTTTTGGTTCCTTTGCTCTATATTATAAATGATGATTTTAAAGTTGAAAAGTGTTGTTTTGTCATTTGGGGTATCTATGTATGTGATTTTGTTCATAGCAGAGAGTTGAAAAATATTTATAGTTTTACCGTTGATTTAATCCCACATTTTAACTAACTAATCTAATGAATCATGAGTGCTATTATAGCTTGTTGGAAAGCTCTTTGAATTCTCTTTTCACTGATATATAACTTGTATGAATAGAGACCGTTTGAACTATTAAATTGTATAAACAAAAAGACAGTCTTACCAAATAAATAGTAAATATAGTTTTTTGCCACTAAATTTGTCCTACATTTTGAATGTCTTATCTGATGAATCATGAGTGCTATTATAGCCTGTTGGAAAGTTCTTTGAATCATCTTTTCAATGATATATAGCTTTAATGAATTAAAGATCGTTTAGATTATTGAATTGCTTGAACAAAAAGAATGTCCTACTAAATGAACAGTAATTTATAGTTTTTGGAAAGAAAGAAAAGGAGGAGAAAAAGAAAAAGAAGAAAAGAAAGAAAAGGAAGGAAAGAAAGGAGAGAAAAAGAAAAGAAAAAGAAAAGAAAGAAAAACAAGAAAAGGAATTTAGAACTCAGGATTCAGGGGTTGTCCTAAGAGTATGGTATGGTAGGTTATAAAATTTTAGATGAAAGTAAGATTAGTAAGAGATAATGCACACATGCATGCTACGAACTATGAGATGACACTTTATGCTACACCGCCCGCAGTAGGCACATCCGCAGTAGGACACGTCCATAGAAGAACATAGACCCGCAGTACAACCCACTTACAGTAAAGCATGCTCGTAATAGAACATAATTCTGATTTAGAAATTGTGTAGTGAGAGAAAGGAAAAGAGCTCAAGCTTAGACAAGTGTCAAATCCATGTAGTCAACTTCTAGAAAGTATCAAATAGACATCAAATGGGAGAAAGTGTGACCTAAATAATAGTGAAAGATAAACTAAATTATCCTCTCAATTCTTTAAGAAGGTTATGATGTGAGATTGAGTCCCAAAGGTGATATAGAACAGGAAAATAGATAGTTTACTTAATTTTTTCCTCTTACTGAGTGTTCTTATCTCTCACTTCCTTTTCTTTCACGATTGCAAATACAGGTGATCGAGGTAGCTGCAAGGCAAGGTCAAGTCAGCGAAGATAGATCCAAGCTAGGGCAGGTTATCTATGGTTTTTGTTACATGCATATGATATTATTGACTTTTGGCCTATTTAGATAGTTGTACAGTTGCATCTAGGGGTATGTATATGATTACTCTATGATCTCAGATATTTTCAGATAAATTTTCATATGGGATATATACATATTTTGTTCACTTCCAAATTTTCAGTTTTCTCAAAATATTTCAAAACGTTTTTAGCGATGAGTTTATTTAAAAATTTGTTTTAAAATAAACGCTCCAGATATTAATTCGTAATATTTTTTCTCCGAAAGATAGCACTTTTAGTGAGGGATGTTACATTAATGTTCATAGTTTAAATTTGGATAAATTGAGATATGTTGTTGGCACTGTACATGTACCACTGCATTGTCAATAAAAGATTTTATCGATAACAGAAAGAACATGATGAGAAACATTATGGGAAAATTATTGGAGGGATTGGTTGGTCACGAATGTAAAGAAAGCAATCAAACCAATTTGTCTAGTTGGTCACGAAAGTATAGAAAGCAATCAAATTATATTTTGATAGTTAGATAATATATTATCTTGTGATTGATACATAATCTAAATACTTAATTAAATATTCAAAATTGATATACATATAATTGTTGTAAAGAAAAATAACAAAAGATTTCTGAATTTCTTAATTTGGTCTACTTCAAAAGAAAGGAAAAAAAGAACTCTCTTAAGTGGGAGGAATCTTGAAAGGTAAAACAGAATTCTAGATGGGCTCTTTTTCAGGCTACTTGAGAGCCAAGCTTAATACATTATGACAATTACGTTTCTTTAGACTACTTGAGAGCCAAGCTTAATACAGTATAACAATTAAATTTTTTAATTCTTATTAAGGCTGAATCACAATGTCCCACCCAAACTTTGATGAAATAAATTGGTCACTCTTTAAGTTTTAAAAAGTTTATTTACTCCCCATCTTTTAATCTTAATGAAAACTATTATATGAAAAGGCAAAAAAAAAAAAAAATTTATCCTAAAATCCTTTAATTTGTTTTAATAAACATTATCTAAACCTTCCTCATCTCTATCTCCATTATTACCATGGCCATTGTCACCATTATTACCACCATCAAAATAAAGATAAAGACAAATTCGAAGGTGTGAATATTTCAATTTGCTTGTCAATTTCTTCTTCTCCCCTTTATAAGTTTTGTCTTCTATTTTATGATATCAAATTTTAGTCATAATTCATTCTTGATAGAAAAGTCAAGGTATTGAGTAAATGAAGAAAGTTGGGTATAGATGAAGAGTAATATTAATTTGGTGGAAAATTAGTGAAAGCCATTAGAGATCTTTTGGACGTAAACAAAAGTTAATGCCTTCAAGCCAAGACCATCAGGGGAAGCCAACGGATTAGACAAGGAAGAAAGATTCACCACAAACAGGAAGTGAAGTGGCCAAAGTTTGATTTGCCAAGGTGGGGAGTATATCAACTCTAGAGAATAATGCACAACTCATAATGACATATAATATGAATCGACAACTACAATTTAAATTATCTCATAAGAAAGAGGAACTGAAGAGGTTGATTGGAAGTCATTTGCCATAAGGTGAGGTAAATATACCTTTTATGATGAATCAATAAGAAAAGTTAGTTATAATATTGGTAGGGTAAGACTTATGAATAGAAGGGCTTTTGATAGGCTTGGTAAATTTGATTGAAAAAAAAAAAAACTCCGAGTCCAACAATCGTTTGCTTCTCCAACAATCGTTTGCTTCATAATAAACATCAGTTTTTTCTCAATAATGACATTGAAGAAAGGATTTCAATTGGATTCGATTACATGCATAGATTCAAAAAGGTCAAATTCTTAGTGATTAATGTTAAATCCACCATTCCATGTCCTCATTTTTTAAGGCTGGTACATAGTTGTTTTTTTTCTCCTATATGATTACTGTGAGGATGTCATAGAATAGCTAAAAGAACTGTTTCATTTCATGTTCCTGATTGATCACTTGAGTTGACTACAAGCTCATCGCGCATGGTTCTCGATAAGAGGAGATGCCTCCATGCCAGGAAATGGTGCCTTCCTAGTGGCTTGAGTTTTGGTTTGCGCGACAAACACAAGTTGTTATCTGCATGCCAAAGACTAACACCATTGCGACCTAGGTTGCATTATGCTCGCCAAAGGGATGCCTCTAGAGAAGCAGCAGGTTCATGGCACAAGTTATCCATATGCACGATGTTTGCACACTAATCTCCATGCCATTTTTGGCGCCAGTTATGTCCTGCATGTCGAACTGTAGTTGAGGTCTTATGTTCAAAAGCTTCACGCCATTGTCCTATTTGTGTCCTATTTGCCTGCAACATCTCGCTCAACCTAGACGGTTATAGCATTTTAGGAGGCATGCTTGGTGATGCGAGCTATAGAGAGTGCTTCTTCAGAGGAAGGTAATAGGTGGGTTGCTATACAAACTTGTAGCTAAGGGAACCAAAAATTTTCCAAAAATAATCCTTTCGATAAATACCCGAGAGAATCAATTTTCATTTATGCATGCATAACATCACTAAAGGCAGAAACAAGCTGTAAAAGAAGGGATGGCTTCACTGTTACTTTTGAAGAAGAAACCGTGACATTTACGGAGAAAGACAACAAAAGGAGAAGAAGATTCTAGACAACTTGTAAAGGAAGGGGACAAGTTTTTGGTTTTTCTAACTTCAATACTTGTCGAGGAGGGATTTCACCTTTATAATCAAATTGAAAGTGGGGAAGTCAGATGGCGGGGTCTTCATTAAGTATTGCTTGTTTTTTGTGTATATAAAGAAGTGATCGCCATCGCCCATTTGCCATCAGAGCAAATTCTTCAAATGGGTGTTCTTGTTGGTTTTAGATTTCATCCAACTGATGAAGAAATCGTGCATCTTCTTGAAATGGAAAGGCTTGACTCTGATTTCTCTGTCCAAGATATTATTGAGACTAAAATTTACGATTTCGAACCTGGTGAATTGTTCGGTATGTGGCTCAACATTATCACTTTAAATGTTAAAAGTCCATGAACGTTTCTATATTTGTTATTTTCCTGGGTTTGATTCAGGGCTTTCACGAAATCAGTCCGATGGAAAATGGTTTAGCTTCTTCTGCACAACTGATTATGTAAATGCTGATAGCAATCGTGTTCGCATAGCATCTAAGGTGTCCACTAAAACCGACTAGGTTCTTCTGCCAAAGACAATACTCTTTATAAGGTATCTTCTAGTTTCCTTTCTTATTTATTTGCTGGGTTTTGACCTGAACATTTGCCTTTGCTTTCAGTTTTATTGTTCATTATGCTCATAACATGTCATTTCTCTGAAATTATGAAAGAAATTTTAATCTTTGTTTTTCACTCCATCCTCAAATCTGGCTGGAAAAGTGTTAATCATTTGGTTAGCAAAATAGTTGTTCTGCTTGCGGTTAGAACTTTGGCTAGTGCTAATCTGCCATTTTTTTTAATGAAAATTTGCTATTTATATTGATGCTGTAGCATTTATAGTTAGCAAGCTCATTTCTTCTTGACCAATAATTTGTGCAGAAGGATTTTGTTGTGTGTCGTGTAAAAAATATGGAGATAAGAAGCGTTGTAATTCAACCAAGGTCAAAGGTCAACTGCAAAAAAAGCTTTGTACTTCAACATATGTTGAACGTGAACGACAAGGAGTACCCGGTTTCTAATTTCAGAAATCATGTTGCAGAAAACACTTTTCTGAAATCACAATTACCACCAAATAGCAATCTGCTTCATAAGTTCAGAAATCATGTTGAAGATACTTCGATTTCTGAATCTAGAGATAGTCTTGAAGAAAATACCTCTATTTCTGAATCTTGGAATCATGTTGAAGAATCGTCGATTTCTGAATCTAGGAGTCATGCTGATCTATATACCTCAATTTCTAAATCTAGAGATTGTGTTGGGGATAATACTTTGGTCTCTTAATCTGAGATAATGTTGTGTTGAGGAAAATACTTTGGTCTCTTAATCTGAGATAATGTTGAAGGAAAGTACTTCTCCAGAATTGCAGTTACTATTACAGTTTCTACCAAGTAACCGTATGCTTTCTAATTCTATAAATCATTTTGGAGAAAACACTTCTCCAAATGGCTATTTGATTTCTGAATGTAGAAATCATGCTAAAGAAAATACCTGTCCAGAATTGAAGTTATTGCTGCAGTTACCAGCAAATGACTATTTGATTTCTGAATCTAGAAATCATGTTGAAGAAAATAGTTCTCTAGAATTGCAGTTATTAGTGCAATTTCTACCAAGTAACTACACAATTTCTGAATCTAGCAATCATGTTGAAGAAAAAAAACTCCCCAAGAATTGCAGTTACTGCCACAGTTTTTACCAAATAACAATACGATTTCTAATTCTAGAAATCTTGTTGAAGGAATATTTCTCCAGAACAATCAGAATGGCAATCAAGTAACAATTTGATTTCTAATTCTGGAAATCTTATTGTAGAAAGTGCTCTGCCAGTGTATTCTGATCTGCCTACAATATCAAATTCACTAAGTGAGGGTAATAAGCCAGATGAGGCCATTTCTCAACACCGCAGTCACGTACAAATCAAGAACAGGGATCTTCATATTCTAGTTTCTCTAGTAGTGGCTATCCTCCATTTGGCAGTGAGCAGGAGAATGACATGAATCCAAAATCAGGAATCCATCATCCTTATAAAGGAACCGAACACAGTATTCTTCCCCGTTACTGCCATTCACCAGAGACGGGTGGAGGATTAAGTAGTGGGGATAGCAGTGACATATAGACTCTGAGACCTTGAACAAATGGGTAAATGATATATATTTGTGTAATACCCCACATGAATAATCTTGTTATATTGTAGTTGTTCTTGGATTTTGTTATTAATAACACTTTGAGAACTCAATTTGTGTGTTCTTATTTTGTATGTAATAATACATCGAAGTTTTGAGCATGTCAAGTAAAAAGTATTAAGAGATGCAATGGTTCCTAGATAAAATGAAAAAGTTTTGATTTCTATCATTCAACAAACTTTTGATTCTGGTTATAAACAACTGATCTCTCTTTTGGGCATAACATAATTGAATGGACTCAAAATCCACTTAAGTGATTTGTTTTCTTTGGCCCAAAGAAGTCTCATAGGAAGTCCATCACAAGGCCTAGATGTCCAAGCCTCATTAGGAAGCCTATTGAGTCTAAAATTGAGTAATTAGTTGCTTTGAAACTAAATAGGAAGTTGGTTGATAAAGTTGGGAAACATAGTTCCTAAATTTAGGGAAAAAATGAACAACTTTTGTCTCCTAGCATATTAAGAAGAATGAGGTTAGTCTAAAAAGAGAAGCTTAGCTTAAATTATGTAAACTACTTGCTTTTAGTTGACTTTCATTGGAGAATTGTAGCTTTTTCCTACACCCCCTCATATATACACTTTAGCTTGCATTTTGAACGAATTTAGTGATAAAGCTTTGAAGCTTTTATCTCTCTTCTCTTTTATCCAATCATCTTGGAGGAAGATTGGTGGTAGAAGATCTTAGGGTTGGTGGAATTATTCTTTTATACCTTGGTTTCATTTATACATTTTTAGAATCGAAAAGATGAATGCAATTTGTATATGTTTGAAGTGAATGCACCAGAGAGTTGCAAAGAAATTACTAAATCTACCGTCGACTTTTATCTTCATTTTGATTGCTTTATCTTATTCTGTTTTTGTGTTGTCATAGATCAAAAGATAGTTCATTATGTTGTGAATCCATTGATATAAGTTTGATTTAGATTAGAATTCGTCTTGGCTGTCAAATTGAATGAATTGAAAAACTGCTCCTTTCAAATGAATAGTGAAAATAGATTTTTGTATTTTGGATGTTGTTGCATGTTTGATGAATATGCACCATCTTTCATACAAAACATAACTAGTCTTGTATTTATACATCATATGAATCATACATATTCATATCGGATCAAACCATGATATCTCAAATCAAATAATTACTTCATATACTAGTACAATCATACAATAAGTCATTAACTACATCGTAATGACCATGTGACTTCTTGTTATTGGTTATATTCAAAAAATGTTTTATTAACTGTTAATCCACACTAATGTTCTAATAACATAATCATTATCGTCATCCACACTAATATCATCTATGATATTTATCGGAGGCATTTAGTATGCTTACTATTTGACATTATTGCCCAATTAATATCACATTCGTTAGGAACAATTTCATAATTCAGTTATACTCATTAAGTGAATTATTTGGACAATTCACATACATATTTTATATTTAAACAGATAAAGGAAGAAGTTTATGTATATGAACAAAAGAACTTTTTCTTTTATTGATAAATCATTATTACATACACACACATATATATAACCACCAACACGAATGATTTTTATGACATATATTAAAAGAAACTGATGATAGTAGGGTTCTGTTCTGATTCCTATTTTTAAGAACTGGTTGGTTTTGGTTCCAATTCCTTGTATTTTTATAGGGTATCTGTAACTACTCACCTTTTGTAAAACTAAAGCAAAACTACAAAAAGTTGAAACAACTTCTTTGAGAAAGGGAGCAAGATACATTCAAATCAATGAATGATTCTTAGGATATCTATTAAAAGGAACCAACAATAAAAGGGTCTAGTTCCAATTCCTATTTTTAAGAAGTCGGTTTCAATTCTAATTCCTTGTATTTTTACAAGGTATCTATAATTGCTCACCTTTTGTAAAACCAAAACAAAACTACAGAAAACTGAAACAACTTCTTTGAGAAGGGAAGCTAGACACATTCAAATTGAATGGTCTAGAAATTTAGATTACTTGACATGGAAGTAGACATGAGGATAGTGGGATTGACAGATATTAGGTTCACTTTACTCCTTTGGTTAGCTTGATAGATGTTGGGTTCACTTTACTCCTTTAGTTAGCTTGACAAATGCTAGGTTCACTTTACTCATTTAGTTAGTTGTACTTTTTCCCTATTTATCTTCTATTAAATAAAATGTAAACCATCAAACCAAAAACCAACAATTTCATCAATCACAAAGTAGGAATCGAAATCGAAAGTCAGATACTCACAATCTCGGTTTTGGTTTTGTTTATTTATCGCACACTGTCACCCTTTTTTTCATTTATTATACAGTAACAGGCATACAGTATTATTTGTTTCAAGATCCTCGACGCGTTCATACGCAATACTTACTCTCCCTCTACAGTACCGCGTGTGCCAATATAAAAAATGTGATCGATACGGATTTCCTTCTCATTTCAGCAGCCTCTTCCTCTCAAGCAAGCCAAATTCTTCTTCTTCTTCCAGTCAAGCCGCTTATAGCTTCTTCTTGCTCTTTCTGTCACTACTTCTGCTTATTTTATCAGATATGGGCTGTCTTGTGGGGCTCATGTGCTACTTTTTTTATATGAAAATCATTAGTCTTCTGGAGGAGAAGAGGATTCACCCGGATTTCTCTGACCCCGAGGTTAATGAAGTTGATATCTACGAGTTCGACCCTTCTGACTTGCGTGGTAAGTGGGAGTTTCTTCAAGCTCTCAACTTTATCTTCAATTGTTTCTGATGACTGATGGGAAATTTAAATATGATACAGGGCTCTCTGAAAGTGACTCCGATGAACAAGGATGGTACTTTTTCTGTCAGCCTTATTATAAGTATGCGAAGAGTAAACGTGCCAACCGACGAACCCCTGGAGGTTATTGGAAAATAACTGGGAGAGGTTGTGCTGTCAAGAATAAAAGCGGGCAAGTCATCGGCAGCAAAAAGAACTTGGTTTTTTACAGACTCGGTGGTTCTTCTAAGGAAGTCAAGACTGACTGGGTTATGCATGAATTCTATGTTAAGGATGAGAAAGACCCGCGTTACCAGGTGTATTAGCTTGTTCTTTCTTTACGTATTCCTTCATTTGTTGAGTATAAATGTTCTGTATAATTGAAATTACTGAAAGGCTGCATTAATCATACTTGCTGCAATCCTAGCGATTTCCTGTGAAATTATATAGAAAATTTTGATCTGTGCTCTGAACTTCAACTACAATTCTTCGTGCAATTCCATTGCTGAATTGACTTTTCTTTGTTTTCTCCTGGAATCATGGCAAGAAGTATCGGAAAAATTTTTATGGCATGGATATCATAGCTTTTAGACAGCATACACAATGAATTTTATGTAAGTTTTAACCTTTGAGTTTTTTTGTTTCTGTAGAAGGATTTTGTTCTCTGTTTCATAGAAAAAAAATCAAACAAGTCTGGCGTTTCAACTCCTGATGATGGTCAACTAAGTGACTGTTTGTCTTCTGACTGTATAAGCCAAGTTACAGAATGTCCTCATATAGAGGTGAGATCCAGCATGTCTTATGTCCATATCAGTGTTATACATACTGCAGGAGAAACATGCCAAGAATTAATCCTTCTTTATCTATGGTTCTTGGTCCAGGTTGAATCGCAGCAGCCATCATCAAGTCACCGTTTGAGTTATGATTCTGGAGAGAATATTACAGAAATTTCTTTTTCAGGAGTGAGAAAAGCTTGCCTTGCTTATGGATAATTCCCAGTTCACAAAACTAATACTTGTTTTTGTTTCTTTATGATTCTTGTTTCAGGTGGAACCTCAACTACTGCAAACTGCCAATTTGGTGAGGGATCCAGGAAGTTTGTTTCGAGAAAGTACTAACTCATTGGTGAGGAAAAATATGGCAGTTTTCAGTCTCAGTTTATATAGATGGATATACAAGGAAAAACATATATGTTCACATTATTTTTGCTTATTTTTCTTTGATTCTTATTCCAGTTAGAATCCCAGCCGCTATTGGATAACAATTTTGTTCCTGACCAGATGAATCTTTTTGCAGAAATTACTTACCCAGTGGTAGGGAAAACTTTATACTTATAGATATGAGACATGAAAAACATACGAGTAATATTACATGTACAAACAAATTGTATAAACTTATTTATACAACCAGATGTGATAATAATTGATTGGATGAGTTTTAAATAAGAGAAAAAGTAAACAATTATATTACTTAATTACAAACTCTCACTTGAGGTTATATAAATAAGTTTATCCAATTCGTTTGTATAAAGTAGTTTTATTCCAAAACATATTCACAGCTCTAATGTTTGTCCATCTATGATTCTTACAGCAGGTAGATCCTCAACTACTAGCTGAACTTTATTCAACCAATAGCTCTTGTTGGTTAAATCAAAGTCCTCTCCCTGCACCACAGTTGCCAACTAATCCAGACCAACACCAGGGATTCAATTCCTCCACATACTCAACTGGGTTTTGGGAAGACTGCAATATGCAGGATTTTCAGTTTGATGGTGATTTTGGAGATGTGATTTCACTATGGGACTTGGAGAATTAACATCCAAGTGAAATAACTGGACATTTTCCCTTTTTGCGGAGACATTGAAACCATCAGCAAGACACCAGTGGACTGTATACCACATTGAAATTCCATAAGGGAATATTATTACTCTAAAATTTTATCATCATTGTTAGAATGTTTTACTGTATTTTGAGATATGTACTTGTTCAGTATAATGGTTACATCTTTTGTGACCTTTTTTACTCCTCAGCTTGTATTTCTGTGTAGTAGTAAGGTCAGGTTCTGGAGACTTGGAGCTTGTTTGAGGGGAATGCTATTTATATGTACAATTTCGTGGAATTTTGATGTATTTACTTCAATGAATGTTGCTCTGCTCATATCAGGAACAAGCCTAATATGAAACCATTTGCATCTTTCTTGTTTGATTAGCCATTGCCAAGATACTTTTATTACCAGAGCCAATTTATGTTACATCAAACCCTAAACTCCAATGATAATCTCATTTTAATGTAATCATCTTGACACATATAAAAACCTTGCCAAGAAATTCATCATATTGTGAAAACATGATAAACTCATTACTTGATCTTCCAGTTCCACTCAAATACTTCAGTTTTAAGGTCAGTATCAACTTAGAAAACAGATGGGCAATAGAGAAGAACAGTAAAAACAAAGCAAAATCCAAGGAGCAGCTTAAATAGCAAAAGATGTAGAATCCCAAGTGAGAGGCTTTAAATATTCATCGGTAACATATTAAGATCAAATTTTTGATAAACTTGATGCAATAGTTATACAGCAAATTATTGAACTTGGGATTTAACCTGTTTAATATGATTGGTTTAGTCCTGAAAACATGATTTAACTCAAGAAATGTTTTCTTGTAAAAGAAAAGAAAAGAACTTCTATGAGAAGGGGAGCCGCACTCAAATCAGATTGTCTGAAAATTATGATTACTTGCCGAGGAAGTAGACATGAGTGCTCTCCTTTTCGCAGAGCAAATTCTTTCCTTGGAATCCCATCCCTAATTTTTATTGTGCATCTATTGGTTTTTTGTGCTTTTCTTTGTAATAAATCAGAGATTCACATGGGTTTTTGTCTGTTTCTTCTAATGTGCAAATCTCTACAAAAAAAAAAATATTGTACTGATTCACTTACACATCTGATTAAAAAAATTATTTTGATCTTTTAGTTAACAGCATGATAATAGAAAATTTAGAGATTTTACAAAATTACAATAAAAATCAGCATCTAGAAGGAGTGTAGACAATTAGGAGAATACTTGGACTTGAGAAAATACAAAAAGTAAAACCTTCTTTCAGAAGGGGACAGTGACATACAGATCTTTGAAATTTGACTCCTTGCAAAAGAAGGAGACAGAGGTAAGTGAGATGACAGAGCCCATTGTATTGAATCAGAAATGGGTTTCATTGTTTAGTACCAGAAATGGACAATCTTCAGAATTTCGATATTGCTTCCATGAGATTCTTGACCTTGATTTCTCTGTCCAAACTCTTAACCAAATTTTTATAGGCCAAAGGACTATTTCCCACACAAAGTATGCTGATTTTCTAAAGTTATTTTCGTTAACTTTGAAAATCTCATTTACTCACTCATGACCAGTTAAAATTAACAGAATTCTAACCATTGAAAAATTAATCTCATTTTCCCCCCTAAAAGTTTAAAAACTAACATTTTATTCCCTAAGTCAAGTTTTAAAAAATCACATTTCCGCTCCTAGGGTTTAGTTTCAAAGCCCTATCACTTTCTTTGGCGCTATCGTCGGTTGTCTCTCCCTCTCGACAGTTTCCTTTCCTCCGATGGCTTGCCTCAACTCCACCCCAAACTCTCAGACGTCGAGAGAAGTCATCTGGGAGGAGAAATCATCTTCCCAGATGACAAACACGAGATCGATCAATCTCATCTTCGTTGTCTGGGAAGACTATTTCTCTTCCCAGATGACTTCTCTCAGCGCTGAAGGGCTTGGGATGGAGTTGAGGCAGACCGTCGAAGGAAAGGAAACTGTCAGGAGGGAGAGACGACTAGCGATGGCACCAGAGAAAGTTATGGGATTTTGAAACTAAACCCTAGGGGGGCAATGTGGTTTTTTCAAACTTGGTTTAGGGGAGAAAAGTTAGTTTTTTAAATTTAGGGGGGAAAATGAAATCATATTTAAGTTTATTTTTAATATTAAATATAAAATGATGATTTTGCCCTTAAAGTTAACAAATTTAAATGGTTATGAGTGGGTAAATAGGATTTTCAAAGTTAATGGTAGGGGAGGGAGGGGGAGGGGGGGGGGGTGCGCGGGGGGGACTTTGGGTGGGAAATAGTCCTATGGCCAATTTTTATATAAGATTTTGAAGCCCCTGCTTTGCTCGGTAAGTATGTATACATAGTATCAACCAGTCCAATCTCTGTTGAAATTCTATTTATGTCATCTTTCTAGTAATGCTCATAGATTTTCGTAATAAACCTTCTTTTGTTTTGGATGGGATGCAAGGCAATTTCCATGGTACTTGCTTGATACATACAATTTTTTAGGTTGAGTAGATACTCAACTATTGAGAAGATGTCAAATGCTACATTTGGTAGAACCTCAACTACTACAGGGGTATTAGATTTTACCTCTGATAAAACTTGAAGTACAATGGTAGAACCAAATTATATCTCAAAATTGTGTTAGTAATCTGGGGTCTACTATAGTGGAGTTGAATTTTATCTCAAAATTGTGTTAGTAGTAAGGAGTTGAGTTCATTTTTTTACTTAACCAACCAAACTCAAATCGAAGTTTCAATTTAATTGAAGTTTAAGGGTTGTTGGTATTGTTGGATCAAAATTCTCCGCAATTCTTCTTTTTTTCAAAAATTATTTTTCTTTCTTGATGACTCTTCTTCTTATTGATGATTCTTATTCTTCTTCTCCTATTTTTTTTCTTATTATTTACTATTTAAACCAACTGGAACTCGCTGCCTCTTAAGGATTTTATCTCATGACTTAAACTCTTCGAAGCTTCGTTGACCAGCATTGACCCTGTGAAGGCATAGGTGAATAAATATCCCTCATTGAGTAACTGATAATAGAACCCTAATTGGGAGTTCATCACTAGTAAATTCTGTAGAAAAATATTGTTATTGTTGACATTTATTGTAACAGCCAATGGACTATTGCCCACCCAACTTTTGGTGAAAAAATAAATATATATCTGTGATAATTGAAAAACCTAAATACCCACCCAAAGTTTAGTCTATTGTCCCACACCAAAAATTTTTTTGTTAAGGTTAAGGGTAAAGGGTAAAATCATTATTTTATTAATAATATTAAAATAATTAAAATTATATATCATTTTCTCCTATTTGATTTGAAAAACTAACAATTTCTCTCTAGGATTAAGGTTTGAAAAATTCACTTTTCCTAAAGGACAAAACTTTTGTCTAGACGACAAAGGAGTCTCATCACCATTCGTCATCCCTAGGAGAAGAGAGAGACAACAACAGAGATGGTGGTCAAGTCTAGATTGGGAATCGGCGAACTTCAATGGTTGGAGAGGTAAAGAAAAAAACTTAGGGATTTGGAGAAAAAGTCACTTTTCAAAGTTGAAGCCTGAGATGAAATATCAATTTTCAAAACTTGGGGGGAAAATAAGTTAAAATTATATGTTTTTTAATATTATTATTAAAATAACGGTTTTACTCTTATATTTAATTAAAGTTTACGAATTGATAGATATTTAGGTTTTTAAACTGTCACGGATGTATTTTTGAGATTAAGTTAAAACTTAGGTAGAAAATAGTGCTTGGCCCTAATTATAGCAACGTTTTGTTCATGTTGTTTATATCCAAGCTCTGTAATTTTTAAGAGAAAAATACATAGTCACAAACCTGTTGTTTGAGACACTTGAAAACTTAACCTGTTCTCTGTTTCAATGTTACAGTTTGACCCAGTTCTGCAAATTTGGAACTTGTTTCATGGGAATGCTCACTCTACAGAGAGCCAGCAGACTTGTCTGGTTTTTTACCTTACATAACTTTCTTTGTGAACATGCTGAGTTCATCATGAGATCCACCATATGCAACTCCAACAGATAAAAATTTTCCCCTCAGCTTCAGGAAAAAATAATCCCATATATTAACAGAGGAACCTCAAGATCTCATTATAAATGAAAAACCACAATTTAGTCTCACAAGAATAAGCTAAAAAAAGTCCTTCCTTGAGGGGTAAAGATTCATATTGTTGGCCTAGAAACGTCGATATGGATCAAGAAATTCATTTTTCGGTAATATTTTAACAACTTGACTACATTAATAAAAAAAAATTAATATATTATTTTACTTATTATATAAAAGATTAATAAATATAAAAATATTTTCCGTATTACTTATTCGTTTAATTGAAAGTTCATGGCATTTTTGTTTTAAAAATTTAATAAGTTAAGATAAAATAATAATAAAAATTAACATTGGGTTGACAATGTTTCAATATTTAAGATGAAAGTAGTAATTAAATTACTTTTTATATTATTTATCACATTATCATTGATAATAAAAGATTATTAAAAGTTTTATTATTTTGCAAACCAAACAAGTCATAGAAAGATTATTCCAACTAAACGCCCCTAGGGTATAACAGTGCCAATGGTGTTGTGTATCGCCAATGGTGTAAAGCTATAGGCTAACAATACTGCTCCGATTAGGACTTAATTATAATATCCTCAGGTACGTTTCAAGGGTATTTATGTCTTTTGACTCTGTTTTGAGACATTTTTAGTTTTAAATATATACGTTCAAATGTATGTGTGTGTGTGTGTATATATATATATATATATATGTAAAAATAAAACAATTACAAAAAGACAAAGGTATATATATAGATATATATCTATATTAAAAAGTATGTATATATATATAAAGAGAGAAAAGACGAAAAGGGAGAACTTTATGCCTTTTTCCATCTTCTTTTGTCGTCTCTTTCAAAGGAAAACAACCTTCTTCATGTTTTTTTCTTTGTTTTTAGAAGGAAAGTAGATGATTTGAAGGGTTTTGAAAGAAAAGTAAGGAAAGAAAATAAAAGAAAACACTTTTGAGGCCTTGGTAACTAAAATATCTCATTCTTTTCCCTTTACCTATGTTTTTATATATATATATATGATGAAATGTTATATGAATATGTTAGTGTGTTTTGGTGTTAATCTAAGGTGGTTTTGGTGATAAAAGAAGTAAGACAAAGATGAGAGAGCCAACTTGATAAAGATTGGTTTTAAATAAGATAAGTGGAATCATTCTTAGTATGTTTCATGTTTTATATTTTTGGTTCCTTTGCTCTATGTTATAAATGATGATTTTGAAGTTGAAAAGTGTTGTTTTGTCATTTGGGATAGCTATGTGTGTGATTTTGTTCATGACAGAGAGTTAAAAAATATTTATAATTTTGCCATTGATTTTATCCCACATTTTAACTAACTAATCTGATGAATCATAAGTGTTCTTATAGCTTTTTGGAAAGCTCTTTGAATCTTCTTTTCAATGATATATAGTTTGTATGAATTAGAGATCATTTGAACTGTTAAATTATATGAACAAAAAAACTGTTTTATCAAATAAATAGTAAATACAGTTTTTTGCCATTGATTTCATCCCACATTTTAACTAACTAATCTAATGAATCATGAGTGCTATTATAGCTTGTTGGAAAACTCTTTGAATCCTCTTTTTAATGATATATAGCTTGTATGAATTAGAGACCTTTTGGATTATTAAATTGCTTGAACAAAAAGACTATCCTACCAAATGAACAAATTAATGAACATTAATTTATAGTTTTTGGAAAGAAAGAAAGGAGAGAAAAAGAAAATAAAAAGAAAATAAAGAAAAACAAGAAAAGAAATTTGGAGCTCAAGATTCAGAAGTCGTCCCAAGAATATGGTCTGGTAGGTTATGGATAGTTTTAGATGAAAGTAAGATTAGTAAGAGATAATGCACACATGCATGCTACGAACTATGAGAGGGCACTTTACGCTACACCACCTACAGTAGGACACATCTGTAGAGAACATAGACTCATAGTAAGGCCCGCTTACAGTAGAGTATGCTCGTAATAAAACACAATTCAGATTCAAAAATGTGTAATGAGAGAAAGGAAAAGAGCTCGAGCTTAGAAAAGTATCAAATCTCTGTAGTCAACTTCCAAAAAGTATCAAATAGACACCAAATGAGACAAAGTGTGACCTAAATAGTCAAGGATAAACTAAATTATCCCTTCGGTTCTTTGAGGAGGTTATGATGTGAAATTGAGTCCTGAGGGTGATATAGAACAAAAAAAGAGATAGTTTACTTAATTTTTTCCCCTTATTGAGTTTTCTTATCTCTCACTTCCTTTTCTTTTATGATTGCAGATACAGGTGATCGAAGTAGCTGCAAGGCAAGGTCAAGTTAGCGAAGATAGATCTAGGTTAGGGCAGGTTATCTATGGTTTTTGTTACATGCATATGATATTGTTGACTTTTGGCCTATTCAAATAGTTGTACAATTGTATCTAGGGGTATGTATATAATTACCCCATGATCTCAGATGTTTTCAAATGAGTTTTTATATGGGATATATACATATTTTGTTCACTTCTAGATTTTCAGTTTTCTCAAAATAATTTCGAAACGCTTTTAACGATGAGTTCATTTAAAAATTTGTTTTAAAATAAATGCTCAAGATAGTAATTTGTAATATTTTTCCTCCTAAAGGTAGCACTTTTAGGGAGAGATGTTACATTAATGTTCATGGTTTAAATTTGGATAAATTGAGATATGTTGTTGGCATTGTACAGGTACTACTGCATTGTCAATAAAAGATTTTATCAATAACAGAAATAACACGATGAGAAACATTATGGGAAAAATATTGGAGGGATTGGTTGGTCACAAATGTAAAGAAAGTAATCAAACTATATTTGTCTAGTTGGCCACGAAAGTAAAGAAAGCAATCAAACTATATTTTGATAGTTAGATGATATATTATCTTGTAATTAATACATAATCTGAATACTCAATTAAATAATTAAAATTGGTATACGTATATAATTGTTGCAAAGAAAAATAACAAAAGATTTCTGAATTTCTTGATCTGGTCTACTTCAAAAGAAAGGAAAAAAAGAACTCTCTTAAGTGGGAGGAATCTTGAAAGGTAAATCAGAATTCTAGATGGGCTCTTTTTCAGGCTACTTGAGAGCCAAGCTTAATACATTATGACAATTACGTTTCTTTGGACTACTTGAGAGCCAAGCTTAATACAGTATAACAATTAAATTTTTTACTTCTTATTAGGGCTGAATAACAATGTCCCACCCAAACTTTGATGAAATCAATTTGTCACTCTTTAAGTTTTAAAAAGTTTATTTACTCCCCATCTTTTAATCTTAATGAAAACTATTATATGAAAAGGCCAAAAAAAAAAAATTATCCTAAAATCCTTTAATTTGTTTTAATAAACATTATCTAAACCTTCCTCATCTCTATCTCCATTATTACCATGGCCATTGTCACCATTATTACCACCATCAAAATAAAGATAAAGACAAATTCGAAGGTGTGAATATTTTAATTTGCTTGTCAATTTCTTTTTCTCCCCTTCATAAGTTTTATCTTCTATTTTATGATATTAGAATTTAGTCATAATTTATTCTTGATAGAAAAGTCAAGGTATTGAATAAATGAAGAAAGTTGGGTATAGGTGAAGAGTAATATTAATTTGGTCGAAAACTAGTGAAAGCCATTAGAGATCTTTCAGACGTAAACAAAAGTAAATGCTTTCTAGCCGAGGCCATGAAGGGAAGCCAGCAAATTGGACAAAGGAAGAAAGATTCACCACAAACAGGAAGTGAAGTGGACAAAGTTTGATTTGCCAAGATGGGGAGTATATCACCTCTAGAGAATAATATAGAGCTCTTAATGACATATAATAGCTCTACTTATAGATCTACAATTACAATTTCAATTATCCCATAAGAAGAAGGAATTGAAGAGGTTGGTTGGAAGTTATTTGCCATAAGGTGAGGTAAGTATACCTTTTATGATGAATCAATAAGAAAAGTTAGTTATAATATTGGTAGGGAAAGACTTATGAACAAAAGGGCTTTTGATAGGCTTGGTAAATTTGATTTTAGAAAAAAAATTTGTGTCCAACAATCGTTTGATCCATAATAAGCATCAACTTTTTTTCAATAATGACATTTAAAAAAGGATTTCAATTAGATTTGATTACATGCATAGATGCAAAAATGGTCAAGTTCTTAGTGATTAAATTATAAGCATTACCTCCGTAATCATTTGTTAAATCCATCCATTCTATGCCCTCACTTTTAAAGAATGCCCATTAGTTTTACCAATTAAAACATATTTATAAGAATTGGAGATGGTGACGCTGGGAATAATGAAGGTTGTAATTGTGGTAACAATAAAGATATAAATGAAAAACACATTGAGTTAACGGGTTGGAGAATAAATTAAATGATTTTAGGGCAGAATGACCTTCCAATCTTTTCACATAACGATTCCTATCAAGTAAACTAGATGACGGGCGAACAAATAAACTTTTCAAATTTGAGGGATGGACCTGTCATTTCAAATAAATTTGGGTGCGCAGAATAAACATCACCAACGTAGCTTGTGAGCTACGCCGGTAGTCTGTCCAATCACTCAAATGACTGAGAACATAAACAAGTGATCGCCTTGTTTCCTCCTATTATTTCTCAAAGACCAAATTTTTCCCTATAAAATTGAAGCAGGGATATCTGGCTGAATCAGAAATGGAGCGTGTGGTGGGTTACAGATTCCATCCAACTGATGAAGAAATCATCCGTCTTCTTGAGCAGAAGAGGCGTGACCCTGATTTCTCTGTCCATGCTATTTCTGAGGCTAATATCTATGACTACGAGCCTTTTCAGCTAACTAGTAAGTGGGTTCTTGCTATCAGTTATAAAATTGATTTAAAATAATGTTTCTAACAGTTGTTTTGCTTTGGGTGTGGTACAGGGCTTTCACGAATACCGTCCAGTGAAAAATGGTGCAACTTTTTCTGTGCCCCAGATTATATAAATGTTGATACTAGTCGTTTTAGTAGAGCAACTAAGATGGGATACTGGAAGCTAACCGGTGAACCTCGTAAAATTAAGACTAAACGCAGTAATAAGGTAATTGGTGCCAAAAGGATTTTGGTATTCTATGAACGTCATGGTGGTTCTAAGGGGATTAAGACTGACTGGGTTATGCATCAGTATTCTGTCAACAATGATCCTCTTTATAAGGTATATGTACCTTTCGTTTCTGATTTATTTGCTTGGTGTTTAGCTATTGTACATTTGGCTTTGCATTGAACTTCACTATTCATTATGTTTTGCTTAATTTCCTTGCTTTAGTGATGATCATCTGAGGAAGGCAAAACTTCTGCTAATGTTCATTTTGTAAACTGGGCTGACCTAAGTGAAATGTTGCCTACTTAGTTCTCTTGATTGATTGTGTTAGTGTGTTTCACTGATTTAAGATAGAAATTAATGTGCTAGATTCTTGCTTTCAATTTAGATATGATTGGATTAGCCTCAAAATATTCAGAACTACAGGTTCATTTCTGTGCTGTCTTTTGTTAACATGTTGTGGGTGGTAACTAAGTTAACTCGCAGAATTTTTCACCCTGTATGGTAGGTCTTGGGAAACTTAGATTTTCAGATTTGGGAGTTGGATTGCGGTAGGTGTGCTAGGAAAAAGAAAAATTTGAATGAATGCCATGTTCAGATATAGATAGCTACATGGATTTTTTCATTTGCTTATATCTTATTCGTGAATAATGTAAGAAGTTTATATATTTGTTTTTAAATCTAAGTAAGACTATTATTCATTTGGCAAAAGATATTTAGTGCGAGGTTTATTTCGATGGATGAGAGTTCAATTTTTTTACTTTTAGTTCTCCTAGAATTTTGGTAACTAGTACTTTATTGTTGTTGGTGGAAATTTGCTATTGCTGGAAATTAAATGTTGGTTCACAATTACAGAATAGCAACTCATTTTCTGTGACAATTATTTTGTGTAGAAGGATTTTGTTGTGTATTGCGTAAAAAGAAAAAGGGATAAGAAGTATAATGTTTTAACCAACGTTAAAGCTCAACAAAAAAAGAAGCCCCATGTATCAACCAGGAATGATGAACCAAGTCATAGTATTGCTTTTGCTAATGGCTGTCCTCCAGAATTGCAGTCACAAATTGCAGAAGACACTGCAGAATTTCAGTCTAATTTTGCAGAAAATGCTTCTATAGAAGCACAGCTAACACCAAGCAATTGTTCAGCTTCCTCTCCTAGATATCAAGTTACAGAAAATACTTTGCAAGTGGATCCACACGATCTTGCAAAATCAGATATGCTCTATGAGAGTAATGGGTTGGATCACACATCTCCCTCGGCACTGCAGTCGCATCCAGGACAGGGACCCTCATATTCTAATGTCTCTAGTAATGACAAAGATGTATTGGATTCGCCATTTGGCAGTAAGAGAGAAGACAACTCTGTGAATCCACAGCAGCATATCCAGACTTCATACCCTTACGAAGACACAGGAGATAGTACCCATCCTCATAACTTCAACTTGACAAATTCAGTAGCTGGATTTGGCTGTGGAGTTAGCAGTGAATGGGACTCTGAAACGTTCATTGAAACTGTAAGAGTTGTATTTGAGTATAATCCACAACCAGATGCTGTATCTTTGACATTGTAATATTTTTTCACTCTAGCTGGATATTCCAAAATATGTAATCTTTAATTATTGTTATATGATGTCTTTCTGGAGTTTGTTCTTTAGAACATTGGAGAACTCCAATTTGTTTGTACCCATCGATACTACTGAAAACAATATGTAGGGCTGGTACATAGTTGTTTTTTTTCTCCTATATGATTACTGTGAGGATGTCATAGAATAGCTAAAAGAACTGTTTCATTTCATGTTCCTGATTGATCACTTGAGTTGACTACAAGCTCATCGCGCATGGTTCTCGATAAGAGGAGATGCCTCCATGCCAGGAAATGGTGCCTTCCTAGTGGCTTGAGTTTTGGTTTGTGCGACAAACACAAGTTGTTATCTGCATGCCAAAGACTAACACCATTGTGACCTAGGTTGCATTATGCTCGCCAAAGGGATGCCTCTAGAGAAGCAGCAGGTTCATGGCACAAGTTATCCATATGCACGATGTTTGCACACTAATCTCCATGCCATTTTTGGCGCGACTTATGTCCTGCATTTCGAACAGCAGTCGAGGTGTTATGTTCAAAAGCTTCACTCGATTGTCCTATTTGTGTCCTATTTGCCTGCAACATCTCGCTCAACCTAGACGGTTATAGCATTTTAGGAGGCATTCTTGGTGATGCGAGCTATAGAGAGTGCTTCTTCAGAGGAAGATAATAGATGGGTTGTTATACAAACTTGTAGTTAAAGGAACCAAGAATTTTCCAAAAATAATCCTTTCGATAAATACCCGAGAGAATCAATTTTCATTTATGCATCCATAACATCACTAAAGGCAGAAACAACTTGTAAAAGAAGGGATGGCTTCACTGTTACTTTTGAAGAAGAAACCGTGACATTTATGGAGAAAGACAACAAAAGGAGAAGAAGATTCTAGACAACTTGTAAGGGAAGGGGACAAGTTTTTGGTTTTTCTAACTTCAATACTTGTCGAGGAAGGATTTCACCTTTATAATCAAATTGAAAGTGGGGAAGTCAGATGGTGGGGTCTTCGTTAAGTATTGCTTGTTTTTTGTGTATGTAAAGAAGTGATCGCCATCGCCCATTTGCCATCAGATCAAATTCTTCAAATGGGTGTTCTTGTTGCTTTTAGATTTCATCCAGCTGATGAAGAAATCGTGCATCTTCTTGAAATGGAAAGGCTTGACTCTGATTTCTCTGTCCAAGATATTATTGAGACTAAAATTTACGATTTCTAACTAGGTGAATTGTTTGGTATGTGGCTCAACATTATCACTTTAAATGTTAAAAGTCCATGAACGTTTCCTTATTTGTTATTTTCCTGGTTTTGATTCAGGGCTTTCACAAAATCAGTCCAATGGAAAATGGTTTAGCTTCTTCTGCACAACTGATTATGTAAATGCTGATAGCAATAGTGTTCGCATAGCAACTAAGGTGTCCACTAAAACCGACTAGGTTCTTCTGCCAAAGACAATACTCTTTATAAGGTATCTTCTAGTTTCCTTTCTTATTTATTTGCTGGGTTTTGACCTGAACATTTGCCTTTGCTTTCAGTTTTATTGTTCATTATGCTCAAAACATGTCATGTCTCTGAAATTATGAAAGAAATTTTAATCTTTGTTTTTCACTTCATCCTATAATCTGGCTGGAAAACTGTTAATCATTTGGTTAGCAAAATAGTTGTTCTGCTTGCGGCTAGAACTTTGGCTAGTGCTAATCTGCCATTTTTTTTAATGAAAATTATATTGATGCTGTAGCATTTATAGTTAGCAAGCTCATTTCTTCTTGACCAATAATTTGTGCAGAAGGATTTTGTTGTGTGTCGTGTAAAAAATATGGAGATAAGAAGCGTCGTAATTCAACCAAGGTCAAAGGTCAACCGCAGAAAAAGTTTTGTACTTCAACATATGTTGAACGTGAACGACAAGGCATACCCGGTTTCTAATTTCAGAAATCATGTTGCAGAAAACACTTTTCTGAAATCACAATTACCACCAAATAGCAATCTGCTTCATAAGTTCAGAAATCATGTTGAAGATACTTCGATTTCTGAATCTAGAGATAGTCTTGAAGAAAATACTTCAATTTCTGAATCTCGGAATCTTGTTGAAGAATCGTCGATTTCTGAATCTAGGAGTCATGCTGATCTATGTACTTCAATTTCTAAATCTAGAGATTGTGTTGAGGAAAATACTTTGGTCTCTTAATCTGAGAAAATGTTGTGTCAAGGAAAATACTTTGGTCTCTTAATCTGAGATAATGTTGAAAGAAAATACTTCTCCAGAATTGCAGTTACTATTACAGTTTCTGCCAAGTAACCATATGCTTTCTAATTCTATAAATCATTTTGGAGAAAACGCTTCTCCAAATGGCTAATTGATTTCTGAATGTAGAAATCATGCTAAAGAAAATACCTGTCCAGAATTGAAGTTATTGCCGCAGTTACCAGCAAATGACTATCTGATTTCTGAATCTAGAAATCATGTTGAAGAAAATAGTTCTCTAGATTACTGCAATTTCTACCAAGTAACTACACAATTTCTGAATCTAGCAATCATGTTGAATAAAAAAAACTCCCCAAGAATTGCAGTTACTGCCACAGTTTTTACCAAATAACAATATGATTTCTAATGCTAGAAATCTTGTTGAAGGAATATTTCTCCAGAACAATCAGAATGGCAATCAAGTAACAATTTGATTTCTAATTCTGGAAATCATATTGTAGAAAGTGCTCTGCCAGTGTATTCTGATCTGCCTACAATATCAAATGCACTAAGTGAGGGTAATAAGCCAGATGAGGCCATTTCTCAACACCGCAGTCACCTACAAATCAAGAACAAGGATCTTCATATTCTAGTTTCTCTAGTAGTGGCTATCCTCCATTTGGCAGTGAGCAGGAGAATGACATGAATCCAAAATCAGGAATCCATCATCCTTATAAAGGAACCGAACACAGTATTCTTCACCGTTACTGCCATTCACTAGAGACGGGTGGAGGATTAAGTGGTGGGGATAGCAGTGACATATAGACTCTGAGACCTTGAACAAATGGGTAAATGATATATATGTGTAATACCCCACATGAATAATCTTGTTATATTGTAGTTGTTCTTGGATTTTGTTATTAATAACACTTTGAGAACTCAATTTGTGTATTCTTATCTTGTATGTAATAATATATCGAAGTTCTGGGCATGTCAAGTAAAGAGTTTTAAGAGATGCAATGGTTCCTAGATAAAATTAAAAAGTTTTGGTTTATGTCATTCAACAGACTTTTGATTGTACTTATAAACAACTGATCTCTCTTTTGGACATAACATCATTGAATGGACTCAAAATCTATTTAAGTGATTTGTTTATTCGGCCCAAAGAAGTCTCAAAGGAAGTCCATCCCAAGGCCAAGATGTCCAAGCCTCATTAGGAAGCCCATTGAGTTTAAAATTGAGTAATTAGTTGCTTTGGAACTAAATAAGAAGTTGGTTGATAAAGTTGGGTAACATGGTTCCTAAATTTAGAGAAAAAAGGAACAACTTTTGTCTCCTAGCATATTTAGAAGAATAGGGTTAGTCTAAAATGAGAGGCTTAGCTTAAATTATGTAAACTACTTGCTTTTAGTTGACTTTCCTTGGAGAATTGTAGCTTTTGCCTACACCCCCTCATATATACACTTTAGCTTGCATTTTGAACGAATTTAGTGATAAAGCTTTGAAGCCTTTATCTCTCTTTTCTTTTATCCAATCATCTTGAAGGAAGATTGGTGGTAGAAAACTTCAAGGTTGGCGGAATTATTATTTTATACCTTGGTTTCATTTATACATTCTTAAAATCCAAAAGATGAATGCAATTTGTGTATGTTTGAAGTGAATGCACCACAGAGTTACAAAAAAATTACTAAATCTACCACTGACTTTTATCTTCATTTTGATTGTTTTATCTTGTTCCGTTTTTGTGTTGTCATAGATCAAAAGATAGTTTATTGTGTTGTGAATCTATTGATATAAGTTTGATTTGGATTGGAATTCATTTTGGTTGTCAAATTGAATGAATTGAAAAACTGCTCCTTTCAAATGAACAGTGAAAATATATTTTTGTATTTTAGATGTTGTTGCATGTTTGATGAATATGCACCATCTTTCATATAAAACATAACTAGTTTTGTATTTATACATTATATGAACCATACGCATTCATATCAAATTTAACTATGATATCTCAAATCAAATAATTACTCCATACACTAGTACAATCGTACAATAAGTTATTGACTACATCGTAATGACCATGTGACTTCTTATTATTGGTTATGTTCGAAAAACGTTTTATTAACTGTTAATCCACATTAATGTTCTAATAACATAACCATTATCATCACCCACACTAATATTATTTATGATATTTATCATAGACATTTAATATGCTTACTATTCGACATTATTGCCCAATTAATATCACATTTATTAGGAACAATTTCATAATTCAGTTATACTCATTAAGTGAATTATTTACACAATTCACATACATATTTTATATTTAAACAGATAAAGGAAGAAGTTTATGTATATAAACAAAAGAACTTTCTCTTCTATTGGTAAATCATTATTACATACACACACATATATATAACCACCAACACAAATGATTCTTATGACATATATTAAAAGGAATCGACAATAGTAGGGTCATGTTCTGATTCCTATTTTTAAGAACTGGTTGGTTTTGGTTCCAATTCCTTGTATTTTTATAGGGTATCCGTAACTGCTCACCTTTTGTAAAACTAAAGCAAAACGCTGAAACAACTTCTTTGAGAAGGGGAGCCAAATACATTCAAATCGATGAATGATTCTTAGGATATCTATTAAAAGGAACCAACAATAAAAGGGTTTAGTTCCAATTCCCATTTTTTAAGAACCGGTTAGTTTCGATTATAATTCCTTGTATTTTTACAAGGTATCCATAACTGCTCACTTTTTGTAAAACCAAAACAAAACTACAGAAAGCTAAAACAACTTCTTTGAGAAGGGAAGCCAGACACATTCAAATTGAATGGTCTAGAAATTTAGATTACTTGACATGGAAGTAGACATGAGGATAGTGGGATTGACAGATATTAGGTTCACTTTACTCCTTTAGATAGCTTGATAGATGTTGGGTTCACTTTACTCCTTTAGTTAGCTTGACAAATGCTAGGTTCACTTTACTCATTTAGTTAGTTGTACTTTTTCCCTATTTATCTTCTATCAAATAAAATGTAAGCCCTCGAACCAAAAACCAACAATTTCATCAATCATAAAGTAGGAATCAAAATCGAAAGTTAGATACTCACAATCTCGATTTCGGTTTTGATTTGGTTTTTTTGCTCACTCTTAACTCCAACATCAACACTTAGGTATGAGAGTGCATTAAATATGAAAAAGTAACAAAAAACACACATTAAAACTGATATGGACTTTAAAAATATCAGAAATTAGTAAAACTGGTAAAATATTAGAATTTTCAAAGAAAATATATAAATTCAAATTTTTATCACGTTTGTGAAATCTTAATTTAAATTACTTACAAAAAAAATACTAACATTGGTCTTTCAATTCATTACTTGCTCGATGTAGTCATTAGCCTGACAATGTCATACAATTAATTTAGTTGACATAATAATTGTAGAATTGGTCAATAAAGTTGATGTAGTAATCGTATAATCATATAATCAGTCAATAAAACCAAAATTTACCCCTATTTAAATAGTAAAAAAAAGAGGTTTTATATATAAGAATGGATGTGGTTGAAATTTTATAAGTAATTTTTCAAATGATTGATTCCCAAAAAAAAAAATGAAAGGCACAATACATTTTCCGAAACTGTAACACCAAAGCTTTCATGGAGCGATTATTTGTGGACACTCTTCTACAGCATTGAATATGGGAGACTGCTAAGACTTAGCTGAAGGAGAAAAAGCTTTGACCGATAAATGATGGGAGCTTTGGGGTCTATTTAGCCCAGAAAACTTGCAAAGGTAGGTTTCCGTACACTGTCACCCTTTTTTCATTTATTATACAGTAACAGGCATACAGTATTATTTGTTTGAAGATCCTCGACGTGTTCATACGCAATACTTACTCTCCCTCTACAGTACCGCGTGTGCCAATATAAAAAATGTGATCGATACGGATTTCCTTCTCACTTCAGCAGCCTCTTCCTCTCAAGCAAGCCAAATTCTTCTTCTTCTTCCAGTCAAGCCGCCTATAGCTTCTTCTTGCTCTTTCTGTTACTACTTCTGCTTATTTTATATTGGGCTGATCGATCAGATATGGGCTGTCTTGTGGGGCTCATGTGTTACTTTTTTGATATGAAAATCATCAGTCTTCTGGAGGAGAAGAGGATTCACCCGGATTTCTCTGACCCCGAGGTTAATGAAGTTGATATCTACGAGTTCGACCCTTCTGACTTGCGTGGTAAGTGGGAGTTTCTTCAAGCTCTCAACTTTATCTTCAATTGTTTCTGATGACTGATGGGAAATTTAAATATGATACAGGGCTCTCTGAAAGTGACTCCGATGAACAAGGATGGTACTTTTTCTGTCAGCCTTATTATAAGTATGCGAAGAGTAAACGTGCCAACCGACGAACCCCTGGAGGTTATTGGAAAATAACTGGGAGAGGTTGTGCTGTCAAGAATAAAAGAGGGCAAGTCATCGGCAGCAAAAAGAACTTGGTTTTTTACAGACTCGGTGGTTCTTCCAAGGAAGTCAAGACTGACTGGGTTATGCATGAATTCTATGTTAAGGATGAGAAAGACCCGCGTTACCAGGTGTATTAGCTTGTTCTTTCTTTACGTATTCCTTCATTTGTTGAGTATAAATGTTCTGTATAACTGAAATTACTGAAAGGCTGCATTAATCATACTTGCTGCAATCCTAGCGATTTCCTGTGAAATTATATAGAAATTTTGATCTTTGCTCTGAACTTCAACTACAATTCTTCGTGCAATTCCATTGCTGAAGTGACTTTTCTTTGTTTTCTCCTGGAATCATGGCAAGAAGTATCAGAAAATTTTTTATGGCATGGATATCATAGCTTTTAGACAGCATACACAATGAATTTTATGTAAGTTTTAACCTTTGAGTTTTTTTGTTTCTGTAGAAGGATTTTGTTCTCTGTTTCATAGAAAAAAAATCAAACAAGTCTGGCGTTTCAACTCCTGATGATGGCCAACCAAGTGACTGTTTGTCTTCTGATTGTATAAGCCAAGTTACAGAATGTCCTCATATAGAGGTGAGATCCAGCATGTCTTATGTCCATATCAGTGTTATACATACTGCAGGAGAAACATGCCAAGAATTAATCCTTCTTTATCTATGGTTCTTGATCCAGGTTGAGTCGCAGCAGCCATCATCAAGTCACCGTTTGAGTTATAATTCTGGAGAGAATATTACAGAAATTTCTTTTTCAGGAGTGAGAAAAGCTTGCCTTGCTTATGGATAATTCCCAGTTCACAAAACTAATACTTGTTTTTGTTTCTTTATGATTCTTGTTTCAGGTGGAACCTCAACCACTGCAAACTGCCAATTTGGTGAGGGATCCAGGAAGTTTGTTTCGAGAAAGTACTAACTCATTGGTGAGGAAAAATATGGCAGTTTTCAGTCTCAGTTTATATAGATGGATATACAAGGAAAAACATATATGTTCACATTATTTTTGCTTATTTTTTTTTTATTCTTATTACAGGTAGAATCCCGACCGCTATTGGATAACAATTTTGTTCCTGACCAGATGAATCTTTTTGCAGAAATTACTTACCCAATGGTAGGGAAAACTTTATACTTATAGATATGAGACATGAAAAACATACGGGTAATATTACATATATGAACAAATTGTATAAACTTATTTATACAACCAAATGTGATAACAATTGATTGGATGAGTTTTAAGTAAGAGAAAAAGTAAACAATCATATTACTTAATTACAAACTTTCACTTCAAGTTATATGAATAAGTTTATCTAATTCGTTTGTACAAAGTAGTTTTATTCCAAAACATATTCACAGCTCTAATGTTTGTCCATCTATGATTCTTACAGCAGGTAGACCCTCAACTACTAGCTGAACTTTATTCAACCAATAGCTCTTGTTGGTTAAATCAAAGCCCTCTCCCTGCACCACAGTTGCCAACTAATCCAGACCAATACCAGGGATTCAATTCCTCCACATACTCAACTGGGTTTTGGGAAGACTGTAATATGCAGGATTTTCAGTTTCATGCTGATTTTGGAGATGCAATTTCACTATTGGACTTGGAGAATTGACATCCAAGTGAAATAACTGGACATTTTTCCTTTTTGCGGAGACATTGAAACCATCAGCAAGACACTAGTGGACTTTATACCACATTGAAATTCCATAGGGGAATATTATTACTCTAAAATTCTATCATCATTTTAGGATTGAGATACTTGTCATCAATCCAATGGTCTATTTTTATTATAAATGTATGTTTTGAGTTTTAAAAGAGGAAGAGAAGAAAAATATTAGGGTTTTGGTTTAAGGGCAGCCATTCTTAGCTGATTTAGAGAGGTCTCCAACGCCTCGAAAGGTTGGAAAATGAGAGGTCCCGAACTCGAATTGTTTGGTTTATCTTTGTAATGTTTTAGTTAATGTAATAGTTTTACTTTACTATGTTTTTTGTGTTTTAATTGAATAAGAGCTGGGTTCCTAACAAATAGTATCAGAGCATTCGATCTAGCGGAGAAAATAGATGATGGCCGGAAAAGTAAAGAGCTGCCTGAAAATATTTACGGAGGAGGCTGACTTGAAGAAGAATGAGAGAAATGAGTCGGTGGTTACATGCTGGAAAAGTGTCAAAAAAAAAAAAAAGAGAAGAAGAAGAAAATGAAGACAGAGAAAGAAGGAGGATGAAAAGGGAACGTCGACAAGGGTATGAAAAAAAAAATTACATAGGCAAACGCAGAGAAAGCAAAAGGAAGAAGAAAGAAGGACGAAGAAGAAGAAAAAGACAAGGAGAAAGAAAGAGAAAGGAGAGAGAAAAAAATAAAAAAATAGAAAAAAGGTGAGGGCCAGGGGTTGGTTTATTGGAAATAGAGAAAGAGAAATGTGGTTGACTTATACGAAAAGCAAAAAAGAAGGCAGAAGCTTTGGAAAGAGAAAAAGAGAAGATGTGGGGCGTTGGAAAGATAATAAAAAGGGGTGAAAAAGCAACAGGAGAGAGAAAAAAAAGAGACAGCTGTAAATGAAAAAAAAATTTAAAAAGGTAAAAACAGTGGTCGGGAAACAGCTTTGAAAGACAAAGACAGCTGAAAAAAAAAAAACCTCATCTTGAGGACAAAATGATTTTGAAGGGGAGGAAAATGTTAGGATTGAGACACTTGTCATCAATCCAATAGTCTATTTTTATTATAAATGTATGTTTTGAGTTTTAAAAGAGAAAGAGAAGAAAAATATTAGGGTTTTGGTTTGAGAGCAGCCATTCTTGGCTGGTTTAGGGAGTTCTCCGGCGTCTCGAACGGCTGGAAAATGAGAGGTCCCGAACTCCTCGAATTGTTTGGTTTATCTTTGTAATGTTTTAGTTAATGTAATCGTTTTACTTTACTATGTTTTTTGTGTTTTGATTGAATAAGAGTTGGGTTCCTAACACATTGTTAGAATGTTTTACTGTATTCTGAGATATGTACTTGTTGAGTATAATGGTTACATCTTTTGTGATCCTTTTTACTCCTCAGCTTGTATTTCTGTGTAGTAGTAAGGCCAGGTTCTGGAGACTTGGAGCTTGTTTGAGGGGAATGCTATTTATATGTACAAAAACTTCATAATGGAATCTTTCCTGGAATTTTGATGTATTTACTTCAATGAATGTTGCTCTGCTCATATCAGGAACAAACCTAATATGAAACCATCTGTACCTTTCTTGTTTGATTAGCCATTGTCAAGATGTTATATTTTATTCCCAGAGCCAATTTATGTTACATAAAACCCTAAACTCCAATGATAATCTCATTTTAATGTAATCATTTGACACCTATAATAACCTTGCCAAGAAATTCATCATATTATGAAAACATGATAAACTCATTACTTGATCTTCCAGTTCCACTCAAATACTTCAGTTTGAAGGTCGGTATCAACTTAAAAAACAGATGGGCAAAAGAGAAGAACAGTAAAAACAAAGCAAAATCCAAGGACTAGCTTAAATAGCAAAAAATGTAGAATCCCAAGTGAAAGGCTTTAAATATTCATTGGTAATATATTAAGATTAAATTCTTGATGAATTTGATGTAATAGTTATGCGGCAAATCGTTAGACTTGGGGTTTTATTGGTTTAGCCTCAAAAACATGATCCAACTCAAAAAATCTTTTCTTGTTAAAAAAAGAAAAAAGAAGGAACTTCTATGAGAAGGGGAGCCAGATGCACTCAAATCAGATTGTCTGAAAATTATGATTACTTGCCAAGGAAGTAGACATGTGTGTTGTGTATAAAAGTAATGCTCTCCTTTTCGCAGAGCAAATTCTTTCCTTGGAATCCCATCCCTAATTTTTATGGTGCATCTACTGGTTTTTTGTGCTTTTCTTTGTAATAAATCAGAGATTCACATGGGTTTTTGTCTTTTTCTTTCTAATGTGCAAATCTCAGCAAAAAAAATATTGTACTGGTTCACTTACGCGCCTGATTAAAAAAAATATTTTGATCTTTTAGTTAACAGCATGATAATAGAAAATTTAGAGATTCTACAAAATTACAATAAAAATCAGCATCTAGGAGTGTAGACAATTAGGAGAATACTAGGACTTGAGAAAATACAAAAAGTAAAACCTTCTTTCAGAAGGGGACAGTGACATACAAGTCTTTGAAATTTTAGACTCCTTGCAAAAGAAGTAGACAGAGGTAAGTGAGATGACAATTGTTTTCAGTCAAATATAAACAAGTAAATCCCTCCCCTTGTGGCATAGCACTGACAGAGCCCATTGTATTGAATCAGAAATGGGTTTCATTGTTTAGTACCAGAAATGGACAGTCTTAAGGATTTCGATATTGCTTCCATCAGATTCTTGACCTTGATTTCTCTGTCCAAACACTTAACCAAATTTTTATAGGCCAAAGGACCTTTTCCCACCCAAAGTATGCTGATTTTCTAAAGTTCTTTTCGTTAATTTTGAAAATTTTATTTACTCACTCATGAACAGTTAAAATTAATGAAACTCTAACCCTTAAAAAATTAATCTCATTTTCCCCCTAAAAGTTTAAAAAATAACATTTTATTCTCTAAGTCAAGTTTTAAAAAATCACATTCCCCCCTAGGGTTTAGTTTCAAAGCCCCATCATTTTCTTTGGCGCCATCATTGGCCATCTCTCCCTCCTGATGGTTTCTTTTTCTCCGACAGCTTGCCTCAACTCCACCTCAAGTCTCAGGCGCCGAGAGAAGTCATCTGGGAGGAGAAATTGTTTTCCCAAATAACAAAGATGAGATCGATCGATCTTGTCTTTGTTGTTTGGGAAGACAATTTCTCTTCCCAAACAACTTCTTTTGATGCTGGAGGGCTTAGGGTGGAGTTAAGGCAAACCGTCAGGAGGGAGAAACGACCGGCGATGGTATCAGAGAAAGTGATGGGATTTCGAAACTAAACCCTAGGGGGGCAATGTGATTTTTTCAAACTTGGTTTAGGGGAGAAAAGTTAGTTTTTTAAATTTAGGGGGAAAAATAAAATCATATTTAAGTTTATTTTTAATATTAAATATAAAATAACGATTTTGCCCTTAAAATTAACAGATTTAAACGGTCATGAGTGGATAAATAAGATTTTCAAAGTTAATGGAGGGAACTTTGGAAAATCAACATGCTTTGGGTGGGAAATACTCCTATGGCCAATTTTTATATAAGATTTTGAAACCCCTGCTTTGCTTGGTAAGTATGAATACACAGTATCAGCCAATCCAATCTCTGTTCAAATTCTATTTATGTCATCTTTCTAGTAATGCTCATAGATTTTCGTAATAAACCTTCTTTTGTTTTGGATGGGATGCAGGGCAATTTCCATGGTACTTGCTTGATACATACAGATTTTTAGATTGAGTAGAACTTTAACTACTGAGAAGATGTCAAATGCTACCGTTGGTAGAACTTCAACTACTATACGGGTAGTAGATTTTACCTTTGATGAAACCTGAAATACAATGGTGGAGTCAGATTATATCTCAAAATTATGTTAGTACTCTAGGGTCTATCATAATGGAGTTCAATTTTATCTCAAAATTGTGTTAGTAGTAAGGAGTTTTGTTCATTTTGTTACTTAACCAACTAAACTCAAATTGAAGTTTCAACTTAGTTGAAGTTTAAGGGTTGTTGGTATTGTTAGGTCAGAATTCTCCGCAATTCTTCTTTTTTCAAAAATTATTTTTCTTTCTTGATGACTCTTCTTCTTATTGATGATTCTTATTCTTCTTCTCCTATTTTTATTCTTATTATTTACTATTTGAACCAACTGGAACTCACTGCCTCTTAAGGATCTTATCTCATGACTTAAACTCTTCGAAGCTTCATTGACCAGCATTGACCCTATGAAGGCATAGGTGAATAAATTTCCTCCATTAAGTAACTGATAATAGAACTCTAATTGGGAGTTCATCACTAGTAAATTCTATAGAGAAATATTGTTATTGTTGACATTAATTGTAACAGCCAAAGGACTATTGCCCACCCAACTTTTGGTGAAAAAATAAATATAAACCTGTGATAATTGAAAAATCTAAATACCCACTCAAAGTTTAGTCTATTGTCACACACCAAAAACTTTTTTATTAAGGTTAAGGGTAAAATCATTATTTTATTAATAATATTAAAATAATTAAAATTATATCTCATTTTCTCCCATTTGATTTGAAAAACTAACAATTCCTCTCTAGGATTAAGGTTTGAAAAATTCATTTTTCCTAAAGGATAAAACCTTCGTCTAGACGACAAAGGAGTTTTATCACCATTCATCATCCCTAGGAGAAGAGAGAGACGACAACAGAGATGGTGGTAGAGTCTAGGTTGGAAACCAGTGAACTTCGATGGTTGCAGAGGTAAAGAAAAAAACTTAGGGATTTAGAGAGAAAGTCACTTTTCAAAGTCAAAGCCTAAGATGAAATATCAATTTTCAAAACTTGGGAGAAAAATGAGATAAAATTATATGTTTTTTAATATTATTGTTAAAATAACGGTTTCACTCTTATATTTAACAGAAGTTTAGGAATTGGTAGATATTTAGATTTTTAAACTGTCACAAATGTATTTTTGAAATTAAGCTAAAACTTGGGTGGAAAATAGTCATTTGGCCCTAATTGTAGCAACATTTTGTTCATGTTGTTTATATCCGGGCTCTGTAATTTTTAAGAGAAAAATACATAGTCACAAACCTATTGTTTGAGACACTTGAAAACTCAACCTGTTCTCTGTCTCAATGTTACAGTTTGACCTAGTTCTGCAAATTTGGAACTTGTTTCATGGGAATGCTCACTCTACAGAGAGCCAACAGACTTGTCTGGTTTTTTACCTTACATAACTTTCTTTGTGAACATGCTGAGTTCATCATGAGATCCACCATATGCAACTCCAACAAATAAAAATTTTCCCCTCAACTTCAAGAAAAAATAATCCCATATATTAACAGAGGAACCTCAAGATCTCATTATAGATGAAAAACCACAATTTAGTCTCACAAGAATCAGCTAAAAAAATCCTTCCTTGAGGGGTAAAGATCCATATTGTTGGCCTAGAAACCTCTGTACGGATCAAGAAATTCATTTTTTGATAATATTTTAACAACTCAATTGCATCAATAAAAAAATACTAATATATTATTTTACTTATTATATAAATAATTAATAAATATAAAAATATTTTTCGTATCACTTATTCATTTAATTGAAAGTTCAGGACATTTTTGTCTTAAAAATTTAATAAGCTAAGATAAAATAATAATAAAAATTAACATTGGGTTGGCAATGTTTCAATATTTAAGATGAAAGTAGTAATTAAATTACTTTTTATATTATTTATTACATCACCATTGATAATAAAATATTATTAAAAGTTTTTATTATTTTGCAAATCAAACAAGTCAATAGAAAGATTATTCCAACCAAACGCCCCCTAGGGCATAACAGTGCCAATGGTGTTGTGTATCGCCAATGGTGTAGAGCTATAGGCTAACAATATTGCTCCGATTAGGATTTAATTATAATACCAGGTACGTTTCAAGGGTATTATGTCTTTTGACTCTGTTTTGAGATATTTTTAGTTTTAAATATATACGTTCAAATATATATATGTGTGTGTGTGTGTGTGTGTGTGTGTATGTAAAAATAAAACAATTACAAAAAGACAAAGGTATATATATAGATATATATCTATATTAAAAAGTATGTATATATATAAAAAGAGAAAAGACAAAAAAGGAGAACTTTATGCCTTTTTCCATCATCTTCTCTTATCTCTTCCAGAGGAAAACAGTCTTCTTCATGCTTTTTCTTTGTTTTTAGAAGGAAAGTAGATGATTTGGAGGGTTTTGAAAGAAAAGCAAGGAATGAAAAGAAGAGAAAACACTTTTAAGACCTTAGTAACTAAAAGATCTCCTTCTTTTTCCTTTACCTATGTTTATATATATATTGGATGAAATATTATATAAATATGTTAGTGTGTTTTGGTGTTAATTTAAGGTATTTTTGTTGATAAAAGAAGTAAGACAAAGAGAAGGAAACCAACTTGACAAAGATTGACTTGAAATAAGGTAAGTGGAATCATTCTTAGTATGTTTCATGTTTTATGTTTTTGGTTCATTTGCTCTATGTTATAAATGATGATTTTGAAGTTGAAAAGTGTTGTTTTGTCATTTGGGGTATCTATGTAGGGCTGGACTTGAACGAACCCGAAACTAGCCAACCCTATAAGAGCTCGATCGAGCTTGAGCTACTCGTCAAATTTTTCAATTAAAAATTTTGATACAAAACAACGTCGCTTTGACCAATATGTATTAAAACGACCTCGTTTTAATAACGAAAAAAGAGCCAAGCTGAATTCGAATCAAGTTCAAGTCTGGCTTTCACGAGCTTGAACTCAAGCTCAGCTATATGTACTTGAGCTCGAGCTTGGCTCGACTCAAATCTAGCCCTATATCTATGTGTGTGATTTTGTTCATGGCAAAGAATTGAAAAATATTTATAGTTTTGCCATTAACTTCATCGCACATTTTAACTAAGTAATCTAATGAATCATGAGTCTTATTATAGCTTGTTGGAAAGCTCTTTGAATCCTCTTTTCACTGATATATAGCTTGTATGAATTAGATGTCGTTTGGATTGTTAAATTACATGAACAAAAAGACTGTCTTATCAAATAAATAGTAAATATAGTTTTTTGCCACTAATTCTGTCTCATATTTTGACTGTTTTATCTAATAAATCATGAGTGCTATTATAGCTTGTTGGAAAACTCTTTGAATCTTCTTTCTAATGATATATAACTTGTATGAATTAGAGACCATTTAGATTGTTTTGTTAAATTGCTTAAACAAAAAGATTACCCTATCAAATGAATAGTTCAATAAACAATAATTTATAGTTTTTGGAAAGAAAGAAAGAAAGAAAAGGAGGAGAAAAAGAAAAGGAAGAAAAGAAAGAAAGGAAAGGAAAGAAAGGAGAGAAAAAGAAAAGAAAAAAAACAAGAAAAGGAATTTGGAGCTCAGGATTTAGGGGTCGTTCTAAGAGTATAGTCTGGTGGGTTGTGAATAGTTTTAGATAAAAGCAAGATTAGTAAGAGATAATGCACACATGCATGCTACGAACTATGAGAGGGTATTTTACGCTTCACCACTCGCAATAAGGTATGTCTGTAGTAGGACATGCTTGTAGAAGAACATAGACCCACAGTAGGGTCTGCTTACAGAAGAGTATACTCATAATAAAACATAATTCAGATTCAGAAATGGTGTAGTGAGAGAAAGGAAAAGAGCTCAAGCTTAGAAAAGTGTCAAATCCCTATAGTCAGCTTTCAAAAAGTATCAAATGGACACTAAATAGGACAAAGTATGACCTAAATAGTAAAGGATAAACTAAATTATCCCCTCAATTCTTTAAGACGGTTATGATGTGGGATTAAGTCCCGAGAGTGATATAAAACAAGAAAGGAGATAGTTTACTTAATTTTTTCCTCTTACTGAGTGTTTTTATCTCTCACTTCATTTTCTTTCATGATTGTAGACACAACTGATCGAGGTAGATGCAAGGCAAGGTCAGGTCAGTGAAGATAGATCCAGACTAAGGCTGATTATCTATGGTTTTTGTTATATGCATATGATATTGTTAACTTTTAGCCTATTCAGATAATTGTACAGTTGTATCTAGGGGCATGTGCATAATTACTTCATGATCTTAGATGTTTTTAGATGAGTTTTTATATAGGATATATATATATTTTGTTCATTTCCATATTTTTAGTTTTCTCAAAATAATTTTAGAATGTTTTTAGTGACGAGTTCATTTAAAAATTTGTTTTAAAATAAACGCTCTAGATATTAATTTGTAACATTTTTCCTTCGGAAGGTAGCACTTTTGGGGAGGGATGTTACATTAATATTCATGGTTTAAATTTGGAAAAATTGAGATATGTTGTTGGCATTGTACATGTACTACTGCATTGTCAATAAAAGATTTTATCGACAACAAAAAGAACACGATGAGAAACATTATGGGAAAAATATTGGAGGGATTGGTTGGTCAAGAATGTAAAGAAAGCAATCGAACTATATTTGTCTAGTTGGTCACGAAAGTAAAGAAAGCAATCAAACTATGTTTTAATAGTTAGATGATATATTATCTTGTGATTGACACATAATCTAAATACTCAATTAAATACTCAAAATTGGTATACATATAATTGTTGTAAAGAAAAATAACAAAAGATTTCTGAATTTCTTAATCTGGTCTACTTCAAAAGAAAGGAAAAAAAGAACTCTTAAATGTGAGGAATCTTGAAAGGTAAATCAGAATTCTAGATGGGCTCTTTTTCAGGCTACTTGAGAGCCAAGCTTAATACATTATGACAATTACTTTTCTTTAGACTACTTGAGAGCCAAGCTTAACACAGTATAACATTTAAATTTTTTAATTCTTATTAAGGCTGAATCTCTATGTCCCACCCAAACTTTGATGAAATAAATTGTTACTCTTTAAGTTTTAAAAAGTTTATTTACTCCCCATCTTTTAATCTTAATGAAAACTATTATATGAAAAGGCAAAAAAAAAAAAAAGTTTATCCTATAATCCTTTAATTTGTTTTAATAAACCTTCCTCATCTCTATCTCCATCATTACCATGGCCATTGTCACCATTATTATCACCATCAAAATAAAGATAAAGACAAATTCGAAGGTGTAAATATATCAATTTGCTTGTCAATTTCTTCTTCTCCCCTTCATAAGTTTTATCTTCTATTTTATGATATCGGATTTCAGTCATAATTCATTCTTGATAGAAATGTTGAGGTATTGAGTAAATGAAGAAAGTTGGATATAGATGAAGAGTAATATTAATTTGGTGAAAAACTAGTGAAAGCCATTAAAGATCTTTTGGACATAAACAAAAGTAAATGCCTTTTAGCCGAGGCCATGAAGGGAAGCTAGCGGATTAGACAAAGGAAGAAAGATTCACCACAAACAGGAAGTGAAGTGGCCAAAGTTTGATTTGCAAGGTGGGGAGTATATCAACTCTAGAGAATAATACAGAGCTCATAATGACATACAATAGGTCTGTTTATGAATCGACAATTACAACTTAAATCATCCCATAAGGAGGAATTGAAGAGATTGATTGGAAGTCATTTGCCATAAGGTGAGGTAAGTATACCTTTTATGATGAATCAATAAGAAATGTTAGTTATAATATTGGTAGGGCAAGACTTATGAACAGAAGGGCTTTTGATAGGCTTGGTAAATTTGATTTAAAAAAAAAAAAACTTCACGTCCAGCAATCGTTTGATCCATAATAAGCATCAACTTTTTCTCGATAATGACATTGAATAAAGGATTTCAATTGGATTCGATTACATGCATGGATGCAAAAATGGTCAAGTTCTTAGTGATTAAATTATAAGCATTACCTTCGAAATCATTTGTTAGGTCTTCGGGTGATTAAATTATAAGCATTACCTCTCCTCACTTTTAAAGAATATCCATTAGTTTTACCAATTAAAACATATTTATAAGAATTGGAGATGGAAACAATAAAGATATAAATGAAAAACATATTGAGTTAACCGGTTGGAGAATAAATTAAATGATTTTAGGGCAGAATGACCTTCCAATCTTTTCACATAACGATTCCTATCAAGTAAACTAGATGACGGGCGAACAAAGTTTTCAAATTTGAGGGATGGACATGTTATTTCAAATAAGTTTGGGTTCATAGATCATCAAACATCACCAATGTAGCTTGTGAGCTACGCCGGTGGTCTGTCCAATCACTCAAACGACTGAGAACATGAACAGTGATCGCCTTGTTTCCTCCTATTACTTCTCAAAGACCAAATTTTTCCCTATAAAATTGAAGCAGAGATATCTGGCTGAATCAGAAATGGAGCGTGTGGTGGGTTACAGATTCCATCCAACTGATGAAGAAATCATCCGTCTTCTTGAGCAGAAGAGGCGTGAACCTGATTTCTCTGTCCATGCTATTTCTGAGGCTAATATCTGTGATTACGAGCCTTTTCAGCTAACTAGTAAGTGGGTTCTTGCTATCAGTTTTAAAATTGATTTAAAATAATGTTTCTAACAGTTGTTTTGCTTTGGGTGTGGTGCAGGGCTTTCACGGATACCGTCCAGTGAAAAATGGTGCAGCTTTTTCTGTGCCCCAGATTATATAAATGTTGATACTAGTCGTTTTAGTAGAGCAACTAAGACGGGATACTGGAAGCTAACCGGTGAACCTCGTAAAATTAAGGCTAAACGTAGTAAGAAGGTAATTGGTGCCAAAAGGATTTTGGTATTCTATGAACGTCATGGTGGTTCTAAGGGGATTAAGACTAACTGGGTTATGCATCAGTATTCTGTCAACAATGATCCTCTTTATAAGGTATATGTACCTTTCGTTTCTGATTTATTTGCTTGGTGTTTAGCTATTGTACATTTGGCTTTGCATTGAACTTCACTATTCATTATGTTTTGCTTAATTTCCTTGCTTTAGTGATGATCATCTGAGGAAGGCAAAACTTCTGCTAATGTTCATTTTGTAAACTGTGCTGACCTAAGTGAAATGTTACCTACTTAGTTCTCTTGATTGATTGTGTTAGTGTGTTTTACTGATTTAAGATAGAAATTAATGTGCTAGATTCTTGCTTTCAATTTAGATATGATTGGATTAGCCTCAAAATATTCAGAACTACAGGTTCATTTCTGTGCTGCCTTTTGTTAACATGTTGTGGGTGGTAACTAAGTTAACTCGCAGAATATTTCACCCTGTATGGTAGGTCTTGTGAAACTTAGATTTTGAGATTTGGGAGTTGGATTGCGGTAGGTGTGCTAGGAAAAAGAAAAATTTGAATGAATGCCATGTTCAGATATAGATAGCTACATGGATTTTTTCATTTGCTTATATCTTTTTCATCAATAATGTAAGAAGTTTATATATTTGTTTTTAACTCTAAGTAAGACTATTATTCATTTGGCTAAAGATATTTAGTCCGAGGTTTATTTCGATGGATGAGAGTTCAATTTTTTTACTTTTAGTTCTCCTAGAATTTCAGTAACTAGTACTTTATTGTTGTTGGTGGAAATTTGCTATTGCTGGAAATTAAATGTTAGTTCACAATTACAGAATAGCAACTCATTTTCTGTGACAATTATTTTGTGTAGAAGGATTTTGTTGTGTATCGCATAAAAAGAAAAAGAGATAAGAAGTATAATGTTTTAACCAACAGTAAAGATCAACAAAAAAAGAAGCCCCATGTATCAACCAGGAATGATGAACCAAGTCATAGTATTTCTTTTGCTAATGGCTGTCCTCCAGAATTGCAGTCACAAATTGCAGAAAACACTTCAGAATTTCAGTCTAATGTTGCAGAAAATGCTTCTATAGAAGCACAGCTAGCACCAAGCAATTGTTCAGCTTCCTCTCCTAGATATCAAGTTACAGAAAATACTTTGCAAGTGGATCCACACCATCTTGCAGAATCAAATATGCTCTATGAGTGTAATGGGTTGGATGACACATCGCCCTCGGCACTGCAGTCGCATGCAGGACAGGGACCCTCATATTCTAATGTCTCTAGTAATGACCAAGATGTATTGGATTCACCATTTGGCAGTAAGAGAGAAGACAACTCTGTGAATCCACAGCAGCATATCCAGAATTCATACCCTTACGAGGACACAGGAGATAGTACCCATCCTCATAACTTCAACTTGACAAATTCAGTAGCTGGATTTGGCTGTGGAGTTAGCAGTGAATGGGACTCTGAAACGTTCATTGAAACTGTAAGAGTTGTGTTTGAGTATAATCCACAACCAGATGCTGTATCTTTGACATTGTAATATTTTTTTCACTCTAGCTGGATATTCTTAAATATGTAATCTTTAATTATTGTTATATGATATCTTTCTGGAGTTTGTTCTTTAGAACATTGGAGAACTCCAATTTGTTTGTACCCATCGATGCTGCTGAAAACAATATGTAAGGCTGGTACATAGTTGTTTTTTTGCTCCTATATGATTACTGTGAGAATGTCATAGAATAGCTAAAAGAACTGTTTCATTTCGTGTCCAAACGGAAATTGCCGGTAAGCAACTGGTGTTCCTGATTGATCACTTGAGTTGACTACAAGCTCATCGTGCATGGTTCTTGATAAGAGGAGATGCCTCCATGCCAGGAAATGGTGGCTTCCTAGTGGCTTGAGTTTTGGTTTGCACGACAAACACGAGTTGTTATCTGCATGCCAAAGACTAACACCATTGCGACCTAGGTTGCATTATGCTCGCCAAAGGGATGCCTCTAGAGAAGCAGCAGGTTCATGGCACAAGTTACCCATATGCACGATGTTTGCACACTAATCTCCATGCCATTTTTGGCGCGAGTTATGTCCTGCATGTCATTGTCCTATTTGTGTCCAATTTGCCTGCAACATCTCGCTCAACCTAGACTGTTATAGCATTTTAGGAGGCATTCTTGGTGATGCGAGCTATAGAGAGTGCTTCTTCAGAGGAAGGTAATAGATGGGTTGTTATACAAACTTGTAGCTAAAGGAACCAAAAATTTTCCAAAAATAATCCTTTCGATAAATACCCGAGAGAATCAATTTTCATTTATGCATGCATAACATCACTAAAGGCAGAAACAACTTGTAAAAGAAGGGATGGCTTCACTGTTACTTTTGAAGAAGAAACCGTGACATTTATGGAGAAAGACAACAAAAGGAGAAGAAGATTCTAGACAACTTGTAAGGGAAGGGGACAAGTTTTTGGTTTTTCTAACTTCAATACTTGTCGAGGAAGGATTTCACCTTTATAATCAAATTGAAAGTGGGGAAGTCAGATGGTGGGGTCTTCATTAAGTATTGCTTGTTTTTTGTGTATATAAAGAAGTGATCGCCATCGCCCATTTGCCATCAGAGCAAATTCTTCAAATGGGTGTTCTTGTTGGTTTTAGATTTCATCCAACTGATGAAGAAATCGTGCATCTTCTTGAAATGGAAAGGCTTGACTCTGATTTCTCTGTCCAAGATACTATTGAGACTAAAATTTACGATTTCGAACTAGGTGAATTGTTCGGTATGTGGCTCAACATTATCACTTTAAATGTTAAAAGTCCATAAACGTTTCTATATTTGTTATTTTCCTGGCTTTGTTTCAGGGCTTTCACGAAATCAATCCAATGGAAAATGGTTTAGCTTCTTCTGCACAACTGATTATGTAAATGCTGATAGCAATCGTGTTCACATAGCAACTAAGGTGTCTACTAAAACCGACTAGGTTCTTCTGCCAAAGACAATACTCTTTATAAGGTATCTTCTAGTTTCCTTTCTTATTTATTTGCTGGGTTTTGACCTGAACATTTGCCGTTGCTTTCAGTTTTATTATTCGTTATGCTCATAACATGTCATTTCTCTGAAATTATGAAAGAAATTTTAATCTTGTTTTTCACTTCATCCTCAAATCTGGCTGGAAAACTGTTAATCATTTGGTTAGCAAAATAGTTGTTCTGCTTGCGGCTAGAACTTTGGCTAGTGCTAATCTGCCATTTTTTTAAATGAAAATTTGCTATTTATATTGATGCTGTAGCATTTATAGTTAGCAAGCTCATTTCTTCTTGACCAATAATTTGTGCAGAAGGATTTTGTTGTGTGTCGTGTAAAAAATATGGAGATAAGAAGCATCGTAATTCAACCAAGGTCAAAGGTCAACTGCAGAAAAAGCTTTGTACTTCAACATATGTTGAACGTGAACGACAAGGAATACCCGGTTTCTAATTTCAGAAATCCTGTTGCAGAAAGCACTTTTCTGAAATCACAATTACCACCAAATAACAATCTGCTTCATAAGTTCAGAAATCATGTTGAAGATACTTCGATTTCTGAATCTAGAGATAGTCTTGAAGAAAATACTCCAATTTCTGAATCTTGGAATCATGTTGAAGAATCGTCGATTTCTGAATCTAGGAGTCATGCTGATCTATATACTTCAATTTCTAAATCTAGAGATTGTGTTGAGGAAAATACTTTGGTCTCTTAATCTGAGATAATGTTGAAGGAAAATACTTCTCCAGAATTGCAGTTACTATTATAGTTTCTACCAAGTAACCATATGCTTTCTAATTCTATAAATCATTTTGGAGAAAACACTTCTCCAAATGGCTATTTGATTTCTGAATGTAGAAATCATGCGAAAGAAAATACCTGTCCAGAATTGAAGTTATTGCCGCAGTTACCAGCAAATGACTATTTGATTTCTGAATCTAGAAATCATGTTGAAGAAAATAGTTATCTAGAATTGCAGTTATTACTGCAATTTCTACCAAGTAACTACACAATTTCTGAATCTAGCAATCATGTTGAAGAAAAAAAACTCCCCAAGAATTGCAGTTACTGCCACAGTTTTTACCAAATAACAATATGATTTCTAATGCTAGAAATCTTGTTGAAGGAATATTTCTCCAGAACAATCAGAATGGCAATCAAGTAACAATTTGATTTCTAATTCTGGAAATCATATTGTAGAAAGTGCTCTGCCACTGTATTCTGATCTGCCTACAATATCAAATGCACGAAGTGAGGGTAATAAGCCAGATGAGGCCATTTCTCACCACTGCAGTCACCTACAAATCAAGAACAAGGATCTTCATATTCTAGTTTCTCTAGTAGTGGCTATCCTCCATTTGGCAGTGAGCAGGAGAATGACATGAATCCAAAATCAGGAATCCATCATCCTTATAAAGGAACCGGACACAGTATTCTTCCCCGTTACTGCCATTCACCGGAGACGGGTGGAGGATTAAGTGGTGGGGATAGCAGTGACATATAGACTCTCAGACCTTGAACAAATGGGTAAATGATATATTTGTGTAATACCACACATGAATAATCTTGTTATATTGTAATTGTTCTTGGATTTTGTTATTAATAACACTTTGAGAACTCAATTTGTGTGTTCTTATCTTGTATGTAATAATATATCAAAGTTCTGGGCTTGTCAAGTAAAGAGTATTAAGAGATGCAGTGGTTCTTAGATAAAACGAAAAAGTTTTGGTTTCTGTCGTTCAACAGATCTGGTTATAAACAACTGATCTTTTTCAATTTTTACAATTTATTTTATTAGAAAATGATCTGCTAACATGCTGAATGATAGTCTAGCTCATCATGGAAATTTCATCTCTAAACAGAACAAAAGAAAGGCAAGACATACATGATACAAAATTCTGGTAAAAGACACCATTTTCGTTCAAAGCACCAACTTTTTCTGGGGTGTCTGTATTTCCACTCTGCGGTTTGTTCCTCACTTTTGAAGATTTCTGTGTGGCCTTCTCTACCTCCCATGGCATCTTCAAGATGATCTCCTGGCACCCTTTAAGCAACACAAAAAAGTCAGTCAAGCTGCTCTTCATGTTTTGAAGCTTGGAGAAAGGATATCCTAGTGGAGGTAATTATATGTATAACCTTTAGATCATTGTGTCTGTGTTCTGTCATCCAGGTGATTGTGTAAGTTCACACTAGACTTCACTATATTTCCAATGATCACTGAAATCACTAATATAAGTTCACTGGAGAAATCAACCTAACCTTAATACTATTTCTTTTCCTGCATTAGAAAATATGAAAATTAAACAAGTTTTCAGTTGATCACGCAATTGACCATAGCCATTGGAAGATTCATGTAACTGGTGAGGGAAGATCTTTGATAGTTTATCAAACAAAAGTCAATAAGAATTTTAAGATCCGGAACAAAGATCTTATTTTTGGCAAAACACATCTTACAATTACTAATCTGTCATGATGTCAAGTAAAATGGTATGTACATTGTTACCTGTCTTTTTTGTATGGATAACTCTGGCAGCTAAGATTCTGAGGAAGGGATAAAGAGAAGTGATCTTTCTTCTCTAGGCTTATGACAGGCCCCAGGCTTTAGGATTGCTGTAAATTTTCATCAGTTGTTCCTTCATTATCATCCCTCAGTGATTCAGAATGGTCATTGAAGGACGATACTTCAAGAAAACCATCAAGTGATCTACTACATTCAGATTTTGATTCTTGGTAATCCTTGTCTAAGCAACCATGTCTTATTCTATAAGCATCAAGCTCGGCCTCTAATTCTTTAATTTCTTCCTCCCTCTTTGAGAGTAAATCCCTGGTTCTTTGCAGAGCTTCCTGGTCATACTCTGCCTCCTCCTCCGTCATCCTCTGATATTGTAAGGCATCCATCTGAACAGCTGCTTTCTCTGCCTGCAACCTGGTAATCATGGCCATTGCATTGTTAGCTGCAACGGCAGAAGCACTTCTTTCTTCATCCAATTCCATGTACAGAGCCATCAGTGACTTGTGATCCAAGCGAAGATGTCTATTAAATTGCTGCAAAATGGAGTCGCCATATGCTTCATTTGATCCATGCCCCTCTGTTAACTCTTTCGAATCATCTGTTTTCTCAAATGGCAATTTTCGTTGAAGCCTTGTGCTAAAGTTAGGACTGGAATCTGACAGTGGGATTCCAAAGAATTTATTTCCTCTGATAGCTCTATCTTCATTAAAATCTTCAGAATCAATCAGCAATGGAACAGTAGTAGCTTTGACTTCTTCCCTTACTACAACAAGAGATTCAATAAATGGATTAATGACATGATAAGCAGACACTGTCATAGACATAAACAGGCATCCAAGTATGATCAATTATGTATGACTACTAGATTTTTTCTATAAATTGGAAATATATGAACTGAGGAATGCAGGAGAAAATTGTACAACAACAAAGGAAATTGTAGAAACTCACATTGCCTATTGAGAGTCGAAGTATCATCTGGAACCTCTGATCCATTATCTGAGACAAGCTTGAGTTCTGTGTATTGAATGTGGGGCAAATCAAACTGGCGAGACTCGTCGTCTCTCAAAGTGATGAATGGTGATCGCGGAGTAGGAGCAGGAGCCATTGAATTGAGCGCAATATTTTTGGGTTTAGAATGGTATCTAACTTTCAAAGGCTCCCCGCAGCAAGAACAGCATTTGAAATTGCTCTTCTCCCTTATCAACTCATCCTTCTTGGAAGAAGGAAGTGTCAACTGAATTTCATATTCATCATCGAGAAGCAGTTCAACATCCTTATGCAAAATCGCAACAAGAGATTTATAGGTATCACAGTCAGAAACTTTCCCTGTAGCAAACGAAAGGAGACACCCATCACACATCTCCCTTACATCAGAGAGCTTCCTATGAACATGGCAATAAGCAAGGGATGACGCATCTTTCTTGTGATTCTCACAAATGGATTCATTGTAATAAAAATCAGAATTTCTATGAACAAGATAATGATCAAGCCTTGTACAAAACAAGCAAGGAAGTCTCAATTCAAAGAACTTGGCAAACTCATTGGCAGCAAATGCAAGAAACCCATCAATGAAAAGTATAATTATCAACACCCATTCAAGAGCAGCATAAATCACGAAATATGGGAACTTTCCAAATTCTTGTTCCACAAAACACTTAAATGATCTCTTTGCCATATCTTTGTTTTCTTTTTTGTTAATTGTAAAAACAAAAACAAAAAATGCTACTTTGTGCTTGTCCAGGTTTAGACAGAAATTCTCAAAGGATAATGATGAGGTAAAAGATCATGACCTGAAGGGGGCAAACAAGATCAAGATCATGACCTTCCTCTATGGAGGAGATCAGGAGAGAGTGATTTTGAGAGGAAGAAAAGGACACAAGTGAAATAGTGATGCTCAGTTTTAGGTTTCAAAAATTGAGTGGTGAATTTAAATTATCTTTAAATAGGAAAGTTTTGATGAAAGAATTTGAGGATTATTAGGAAGACCATGAAACGGAAATAACGGTCTATCCTACAAATTACAACAAATGCTATTAAATGGGTTGGTTTGTTGTGGATAAAACTCTTAGAAATTATATTATAATTTTCTATTTTTTTTCATAAAAAATGCACCTATGAAAATATCCCTCTTTTCCCTTATACGAGAAATATTTTCATAGGTGCATTGTTTAGAAATAAAAGGAGACAATTTACTATCGTTACACTATAATCAAAATTTCATCTTCTACTACAAATTGGCATTTACACTTAGTATAACATCTATTTATATGTTAGAATCTCAAGTATAAGGTATGAGACTTGAATCCCAAAAAATATGGGCTTCTGGTATGGGGTTTATATGCTCTTAGGTTCTCCAATCTCAATAACTAAATTTTAAGGTGTGATTCTCCTAAGATTTATATCATTTGATATCAGAGACATCATCATGTCTCCTAATTGCAATCGTGCGATCTGACTTGTGATGTCGGTATTGTAGTATTTGCCCAAAGTTAGCACACAGCCAGCCTATATGGGTGTTAAGGCTACGAAACATGATGGTATGTTAGAATCTCAAGCATTACAATGTTCGTCCAAAGCTACTGCATAGCCATCCAATGTGAGGGTCAGGGCTACGGAGCGTGGTAATATGTTAGAATCTCAAATGCAAGATGTAGGACAAGGTATGAGACTTAGATCCCACATTAGAAAGTATAAGCTTTTAATGTGGGATTTATATGGTCTTAAGCTCTCCAATCTCAATAGCTAACTTTTGACATATGATTCTACTCAGATTCATATCACTATATGTGAACCACATAAAATTGTTTTCTAGCATCAACAACTCTAAATCAATTATCAGTTAGCTTGTAGGTAAAACATTAACAGATATGAAAGAAGATGTGCATCCCTGCACCTGCAGAGTAAACCAAAGAACAAGGTAATTGTTAAAAATAAGAATTAATCTAGGAGTCAAAATAACATCACATATGCTTTCACAAAATAAATAAATAAAATAAAATAAAAATTATTTAAGCCACCGTTAAACTTTTAAACTTTTGTCCAACACTAATTATCTATGTACTTTCTCATGTACTCCTCTATATATTGTAGAAAGTAGAGTAAGACCAATATATCTTCTCCTTTTCTCACTTTCTCTTTATACATGGTATCAAAGGGGGTCTTAACAAAACCCTAAGTCTGCCACTTATATAACCTTAGCCGTCTTTCTCTTCTTTATCTCTTTTTTTCTAGGGTTTCTCTCACGCTTTCAACCACCAAGACTTTGTTCACTTGCCCTAAGTGAATGGTGAGCATTTAGGGTTTTCTCAAATCACTATTGTCTTATCCTTAAATATATGGTTTCGTGATTTTACAATGTGTATTCTTATATTATTGGCTTGACGTGGGTATATTAAACCTTCATCCACGTCTTCTGCCTCTTTTAGTGTTGTTTTTCAATGATATCCTTTTTGCCCTCATTTGAGAATAAGACTTAATTAGGTACCACAATCAAACTTACTGGGCCTAATTACTTACTTTGGTCTCGAGTATTCAAACTATTTGTGAGATCTTATAATAAGTTATCACACCTCACCGATGCCTCTCCAAATGTCAAGGATGCCACTAAAGCTAATTAGCAACAAGATGATTACTCTATCAAGACATGGTTGCTCAATAACATGGAGCCCACTATTAATAGTAATGTCATGTTCCTGTCTATAGTAAAAGAGATGTGGGATGCACTTAGCAAAATGTTCTCCCAGGACAAAAATGTCCTCTAGGATAAGAATGTCTCCCGTGTCTATGAGTTGTATGAGAAAATGTTTAGTTTGTATTAAGGTGGTAGATCAGTTAATGAATACTATATCGATCTCAAAGGTGTCATAGACAAGCTTGCCATTTATCATCTTGTGACTATAGATGCTCAAGTTCATCAGACTTAGCTTGATGAGTTTATGGTTGCTAAATTTCTTTCAAGATTAGATGAGTCCTTACTTCTAGTTCGTGATCAAATCCTCGATGATGAGAGTCTGTCATCTTTATCAAGAGCACTAACACGAGTTTAACGTGTGTCTCCAGCCTTTAGTTTTACCTCTACTACTATAGGTGAAACTTCTACTTTGACAACTTGTGGTTGTGGTCATGGTAATGGTCGCAATCATGGCCAGCAAGTGGACACAAAGTAATTCCTAGAGCATGACAATGTAAGTACTATGGCAATACCGATTATGTCTCAAAAAATGTTGGCAAAAGTTTAGACATCCAGATTGGGCTAATAATATTGAAAGTGCTATTTTTGTTACTGAAGAGGTTGTAACCATACCGAAGAAATAATATGAATGGTTAACTCGTCCTTCAACATCTTATTTAGTTACCACAACTTTGGATGTCATCACTGCCACTTCAGATCAATCTTGGTTGTTAAATTTGGTGCCACCTCTTATATTATCGGTACTTGGTCTCATTTTTTCTTTTTATCTTTATCTCAATCTATATCACTATGCAATTGGCTAATGATTCCTTTTCACCTGATGTTAGCATTAACTCTATTTCTACTACTTCTTTTCCTCTTGATAATGTTTTATTTATCCATCAGTTTTCTATTAGTTTATTATCTATAAGTCAAATTATAAAAACGTTGAAATGTTTAGCTAATTTTTATCCCTCTTATTGTCAGTTTCAAAATCTACTGATGAAAAAAAGGATTGGTGATGAATATAAACATGGCGATCTTTGTTTTCTTGATGAGGGACCTTCATCTCACAATGTGCAAGCCTTTTCTACATCTATTTTGCCCTTTTAGTGGCGTTGAAGATTAGAGCATCCTTCATTAGAAAAATTAAAAAAGTATCATATGTAGACAAATGGTCAAATTGAAAGGACCAATTAGATGTTAAAGAATATGTTAAGAATATGTTGTTTGGATCATAGGGCGAGTTAGGTTAAGATATTGCCTTTGCTGGAGTTCGCTTATAATAACAATTATCATACTATGATTCAGATAATGCCCTATGAGGCACTCTATGATAGGAAGTGTCATTCATCTCTACACTAGGATGAGTTAGATGAGAGATATACCTTATTTTAGTCTCTTGGACCAAAGATGACTCAGAAAATGATTGAGGACATCTAACTTATTAGACAAAAATGAAGCAAGCTTAGAATCAAGATAGAGATGCCTTGTTTTAGTTATTAGACAATAGTTGCATTTTCATATGTTTTGTGTAAGGCCACCAAAACTTCCTTTACTTGAAACCTCATCTTTTGTCACTTAAGCTATCCTTTGGTGGTTGTATACAACATTGTTATTGTCACTACTACTCATACTTTGGAAGTTTCTTAACACCCTCGAGTTTGTTTCAACTACATCACCTCTCATAAGTTTCACAAACTAACAATGCCTCCCCATCATCACTCTTCGTTGTCTGTCCATATAAATAAAAGGTTGTATTGTAATATAATTGAAGTAATGGAAAGGGTGTATTGTAATAAATTTAAATTTTTGGGAAGAAATAGAAGGCTTATTGTAATAAATTTATGGGTGAGTGGCAAAGCAAAAAAATGATACTCTAAAACTAAAATGATGAAGGAGGTGTATTATAATCAATTTAAACTTTTGGGAAGGAATAAAAGCTTTAGAAGCAAAATGACTTATTTTTCCTTTCACATAATAGTTTTCGTTAATGAAGGTGCATGATGGGTGGAAATGAATCTTTCAAACTTAAAAGGTGAAAAATCATCATTTCATCCAAGTTCACATGCAAAATAATTGTTCAACTATCAAATAAATAGTAAACTTTTTCTCAACTAATTTCACATTTGGGAATAATGTGTTAATCTACGAAATCTGAGGGAGAAAATGTTCTTTCACCAAACACTGTGGTGTTTGCAATCCCCCTTCTTCTTATTTAAACATGCAAGCAAAATAGTAGTTTCAACATTAAGTGCATAGTTTATAATATGATACATGAGAAAAATAATATATATTTTAAGGTGTATTAATATTTGATACGATATAGTTGATGGTGTTAGATTATATGATTCAAAAAATTAGATTTTCAATATGATTCAACTAGAATAGGTGAGAAGACGGGGGTTGGGTAGAATTTTTAGAGTCGAGGAACCTTAGTTTAAAAGAAAATGTCAAAAATTGGATTACATAATATCATTGACAATACATAATATAATTTTAAAAGGCCAAAAGACTTATTCTCAGTCAAGGAACCTTAATTTAAAAGAAAATGTCAAAAATGGATTACATAATATCATTGACAATGCATAATTTAATTTTAAAACGCCAGAAGACTTATTCTCACCCAATGTCCAGTCCATTGCCAAAGTGATACTTGCTTAATTTTGAAAATCTAAATACCTATTTGTCATCTAATTTTTGTTTATTTTTTTTATTAGTTACAAGGGTAAAAATATTATTTAACCAGTAATAATAAAAAAAATAAAATTTTATTTTATTTTCCCGTCTCTATTTAGAAAACTAACAAATTTCCTCTAACCTCATATTTTTCAATTTTAAACAGTGACTTTTTCCCCATGGCTTTAAAAGTTTCATCTCTTTTAGTTTTCTACTTTTCATCACCCCCTTAAAATTTTTGAAAATTTTGTTTCAACCCTAACTTTAAGGTTTCATCTCTTTCAGCTCTAGGGAACTCGGTGGTCAGCTAATCTTCTTTGTCAGCACTCTTCTTTTTTCACTATTGGTCTTCCATTTTTGTCAACCCACTATTTTTGTCAACTCTCTTCTCTAAATTGTCTTCATTGATGCTCTCCTTCTCTCATTATTTTCGCCTTTTCTCACGTTTCGTTGGCTTTCCACACATGCCAATAAATGTGTGGAAGAAGTGTGTGCAAAATATGTTTATTGTACTTGACACTCATACTCAATATCCAAATATTCTGGTGAATGACATGATTGAACCTAATGAGAATGAAATACAGAAACCATCGAACTATAATGGGCTGTCAAAGATGATTCAACTGGATTCCGAGAAGGAGAGTCGATGAAAATAGTGGGTCAATGAAGATGGAAGATGAATCATAGGAGAGGGAAAACACCGATGGAGAAGACTAGTCAATGACAGAATCCCTAGAGTTGAAAGAGATGAAAATCTAAAGTTAGGGGTGAAACAAAATTTTGAAAAAAATTTAGACAAGAAATTGAAAGGGATGAAACTTTTAAACAGAGGTGAAGTTACTTTTTTAAAACCGAAAATTATAAGATTATGAAAAAACTATTGTTTTTCAAAACTAAGATGGGGACAAAAGATTAAATTTTATTTTAATATTATTGGTTAAAAAATGTTTTTATTTTTATAATTAATAAAAAAATTTACTAAAAGTTAAATAACAAATAAATATTTAGATTTTTTAAAGTTAATAAATATTACTTTAACAATATACTAATCCTAACATTTAGAATAGGTGAAAAGACAAGACTGGGTAGAATTTTTAGGGTGGAGGAGCCTTAGTTTATAAAAGAAAAAAAAAAAAACCAAAAATAGATTCATAATATCATTGACAATACAACAAATAATTTTAAAACAACAGTGAAAGGTTTTCGTATAAGAAATAGATTAGGCCAATAAACGGTACAGTAAAATATCGATCTCCTACCTTTCAACTTTCAAAAACTAAAACATCCATCTATAATTTAAAAAATTAACATATTTTTTCTTAAAATTAAATTAAGATTAAGGGCAAAATTATCATTCAACAATAATATTTAAAGTTGATATAATTTTACTCTCTTAATTTGAAAAACTAGCAATTTCTTTTAAAATTAAGTTTTAAAAAGTGACATTTCCCCATTACTTAGGGTTTCCAATTTCGTCAACAAATTTTTGGTCAACAATAGGCGATCTCTCTCTCTCCCTCTAGTGCTCAATATCAAATCTACGATATCTGAATTTAATGAAATCTAAATGAAATCCAAATAAAAAGTCAAAACTCTTTGTCTAGATCTTTGTCATCTATATGAAGTTGGTTTTTTTTGGACGATAATGATGATGATTTAGACAAAGAGATCGGTTTTGTTTCGATCGTCATTATTATTTAGATAAAAAATTTTAAAAATTAGATGATTAGAGTTTGTGATTTCACCATACTTGGGTGGGAATAAGTCTTTTGGTTAATAGAGTATTTAGAAAATATGCATAATGAATTGTCATGTAAATTAAAGTTTCAGCCAATTTGTCGCTTTAGTACTGATCTTATGAATGGATAAACATTGAGTCAAAATCTCAAAAACCTAACAAAAGTGTGCAGCCCTTTTCCTTGAAAAGAAAAAAAGGCTTTGTCATGTCTATTTCATTGAACAGACAAAATTTACCCTAGGTCAATTGATGCACATTATGTGCTAATTGCCAGTTTATCTATGCACATTCTAACAAACATTTATAAATAATTGAATCAAGTGGGTTAAAATAGTAATTTTAATTATCATTTAAATTAATTTTTAACCTTATCTTATATGGTACCAATTGTTCTACACTCAGCCTTTATAAGAGTTCAATAGTTGCCCTTACTTAAAGAATGTTTTCAATAATAGCCCAATGATTTAATAAAATAATAAATATATGTATATATATTTTTTTATATAATTTAAATATATAAATTATATATCATTATGTGATTAAATGATTTTGAATTAAAAATAAAATAACACTCAACACATAATGACACATCATCTGTGTATTCAAATTATATGTAAAAAATGTGTAGGTGTAATATTGCCCTTAATAAAATTTTAATGTTGGCTTTATCGAAGGGATGTTGCATTGCATTTATAGTTTGTTTCAATACAAAACTCTAGACACTATAGATGATGAACGCATACATGACACTGGCTCATATTATGTCAATTTTGGCACGATTCATTATGTCTAAAGGTTGGCTTATGTCTAGGTTTGCCAACTGACGAGTATAGTGGGTCAAACCAATCCACTATCATGACAGGACTTATGACACGGATCAAAACCTATGGGTTATACCTTCACGAACCCTTAACAAATCTGTCCACATGTTTTGTGGGTCGATTCATAAAATTTTACATTTTTATATTTTTTTCAAATTTTAATTATTTTACTACTCTAACATATCATATCAGATCGACCCACGAGTCTTGTTCCATTACCCCTTTTACACCCTGTATGACTTGTAGGTCGTGTAAAAAACGAAAGATCATCTCTAAGCAGAACGAACAAAATGAATAACCTCAGCGTATTAACATAAAGTAAATAAATAATAACAATATTGCAAAAACAAAAATATATAATAGTGAAATGTTTGATGTAACTAGGCATGGATTTGATTCAATCAAGCTCGGATATGCTCAAACTTGACTAACATCAAATAGGAAGTATCTCTAATTCTGCTTAAACTGAATTCAATTAAGATATTTCCGATTTAAATTCGAGTTAACTCAAATCAAATCATTGTTGTGTTAATTCTATTTTATTAAGTTAAGTCTCTTTTTACCGGAGTAATTCTAAAGATCGTTTTAAGTTTTTAAACTAAGCTCAAATGAGCATTCTTATTTACCAAAGTTTAAACGAAGGTTCAGGCTTATCCAAATTAAGCAAGAGTGAATTAGAATTTAGTCTTTTTTTATAAAAAATGAATTAAAACAATGAACCATGTTTAGATCAAATTCAATTTCTTTAAGTTAAATAAAAGTTTTGAGTTAGTTCTGATCAAATCTACTAATGAATGTAATTATACTGTCATGATTAACTTTTTAAAATTGTTTTAAGTTTTAATTCAAGAACCATCTATATATTTACCATTTATATGCGTTTGATTCGAGTTACGTTTTATTATCACAAACAAATGATTGTTACAAAAAATTAAGTATTACTAAATATAAATTAACATTATGTTAGATTAAATTAACATATATAAATAAATATTATATTTAATTGACAATAATAAACAAATACATCAAGCGGGTAAGGTCAGCCCACAACATGACACAAACCCTTTTTTTTTGCATAGCTTGTGAGAGCATGACTTGTAAAATTGTAGTCTATGTCAGGGGTCTTAGGGTAAGGCTCATAAGCTAATTTGACATGATCCAATAAAAAATGATAAAAAGCTATAATTATTAAAAAATATAAAAAAATGTAACATATTAAGTCACCCTATGAATGTATATGGGTCAATCCATTAAGACACGACCTAGGGGCCCCTAGGGTAACCCACAAGCTAGCTCGCCTCACAAGACCTACCAATTAGTGGGCCTAAACATGACGAGCACCGTTATATTTGATATGATACAATCCACTTGTTATTTATGATAATAAAAGAATTTTGATATATTATTCTATTTAATGTCCTTAAATATGTTAAATAAAATAAAAAATACGGAGACAAGGGAAACTACAACAAATTAAAGGTGACCAAAAGAGAAATGACTAAGAAAAATTTTAATAAATCAAACGGTGAGACCTGAATGGAATAATTAGGGGATATCAATAGAATTGACATTAATATCATCTTCTAATCTTGATAAAATCAATCTTAATCTCATCTCTCATGTTGACAAAGGTATTTGGGTTCTCATCTTATGTCGATCTCATCTTTGATAGTGGAGTAGGAAATGTGGGTTGATCAAATTAGAAAGATTTTTTAGATTATCATGTTATTGATTTCTTCCAGTAACCTTCGCGATCTTTGTTGGTGGGCGGTGGCAGTGAGGTTGGGTGGCTTACAATTTAATTGAATGCAAAAACATTTTTATCTTGAAAATTGTATGACTGTAAGTAAAATAGTGAAATAGAGTTTTAAATTTATTTGAAATTTTAATTTAATACTGGAGCATTTACATTCTAAATATAAAATGGCTAAAGGACAAACCCTCACCCAAATTTTTTTTTCCTAAGTGTTCAGTTATTAATTTTAAAAAGTTTAAATACTCACCTATTTATTAATTTTGATTATTACTGTTAAAAATAAAATTTTTATTTTAAAATTTTATTTAAAAAATTAATTTATCCTCATTTTCTATTTTAATTCTAAAAATTAATAATTTCTTTATAACTTAATTTTAAAAAATTACTTTTTCACTCCCATCATTTAGGGTTTTTAAGATTCTCATATTTTAATGTTAACAATCACTCTCTCAAAGTTTAAAACAATACACTTACACCTCCAAAAATTTATTCTCTCGTACCGATGATTGTTCTTTCTGACAATTCCCTCCACTATATTGTCAACCCCACTACTAGTAAGCGCTCTCCCTCCTAAGTGGCTTTTCGATGTGAAAACTATCAAAAATCTAGTTGAAATGGCCAAATTTGTCACACGAATCTATGTGGCAAAATTGCATAGATCCGTACAACAAATTTAGCTATTTCAACCCAATTTTTGGTAGTTTTCACATTATGAAACCATCGGGAAGGGAGAGAGTATACTAGTGGTGGCGTTGACAATGCGTTTGAAGAAATAACCAGAAAGAACGATTGTCAGAGAGAGATAATAAATTTTTAGTAAGTGTAATGTTTTGAATTTTAAAGGTGTAGTTGTTAATTTTAAAATATAAAAGCCTTAGAAACTCTAAATGGTAAAGGTGAAAAAGTAATTAATTAAATTAAAAAAATTATTTATTTTCAAAATTAAAATAAAAATGAGGATAAATTATTATTTCTTTAAATAAAATTTTAAAATAATAATTTTATCTTTAATAATAATAATCAAAATTAATAAATGAATAAATATTTATATTTTTTTAATTTAATAAATAAAAACTTGACAAAAGAGTAAACTTTATATGAAAATAACTCTATTAGCGATGTAAAATTATAACAAATTGGATTATTTAACAATTTTTTTAAGAGTCTATAGTAAATTTAATATCGTATCACGTATTATATTATTTACCACAAACACAAAATTATAAGCATATTCTTTTTCTCAACAAATTAAATAAAGTAATTCCAATGATAGCAACAAAACAAGTAGTTGGAAGCTATCGAAAGATTGTCCCGATTCTTTGTCGGAGGAAAAATATTAATCTATTTCAACATCGGCAATCTGTTCACTGGACCCAAGGTCTCAATAATCTCTAAAAAGCCACGTGTCCAGTGTGTGATTACAGACAACAACCCCTCCCTGCTTAAAATTGGTCAACCAAAAGTTGCTTTTTAAGGAAGTCAAAAGTACACAGATCAGACGGTTAAAACGCTAAGTCCCTTTATCATCACCGATCAAATTCATCACGCCACGTTCACAGTCAGACTGCAGGCGCCAAACCTCACCCTCTCGCAAAATATTTCCTCCTCCGCCGCCCCTGAAAAATATTAAAAAGAAAAAAAGTGAAGAAAATAAAGAAATAATCAAATAAAACCGGAGGTCTCTCTGATATTTTATTTATATATTATTTAATATTTATATCCATTTCTCTCTCTGTACGGTTCTTTTCAGTTCGAATTTTCAAGGGAGAGAAGCATGGAGCTCCAACAAACAGTGAAAGAAGCCCTAAATGCACTGTACCATCATCCAGATGATACGGTGCGTATGAAAGCCGATAGATGGTTGCAAGATTTTCAAGGCACCCTCGATGCTTGGCAGGTGACTTTATAATTTCTCATTTCTTTTTTATGACTTACAGTGTCAAGCATCTTAAACGTATCGAATTTCACTTTGATTGTTTACTGTCTATATTTTGAAATATATTTATATATTTTTAAAAATTTCTTTAGTGTTTAATTTCGCTCTGGCTGGATTGAATCATTTAGCCGTGTTACGTAATTCAAACGTCTAGGTTTGAATTCTGCTGTAGTTAGGGTTTTGTTTGAATTTCAATTGACCTTAGTTAACTGTAGCAGTGTCTTTACTTTCCCGTGTTATGCTGTTACATTTTGCTTCAGTTGCTGTTAATTTTATTTCATTCCTCTGTATGAGTTTTGTTATTCCATTTCCTCTATCGAGATGAAAATGTGTTTATTGTTCTCTTTCATGTTTTGTTAACATCTTATACTGACTTCAGGTTGCCGATAATTTGCTTCATGATGCCACCAGCAATCTTGAAACGTTAATATTTTGTTCTCAGATGCTTAGAAGTAAGGTAACAAATTGTAACTTTACATCATTGCTCTGATGGCTCATGATTATTGAGCCACTTGTGAATTTTACAACTGTTTGATCTTATATGGCTGGGAAATGCTACTGCTATAGTAATAGTTATATAGCATCAAGATCTTGTGTAGGACTCTAGTGTTTTGTTATTAATAGAGCCTGATTTTGATTCTTTCCATATTTTATTTATAGGTACAACGAGATATTGAAGAGTTACCTTCTTCTGAAGCTGTTCGTGCACTACAGGATTCCTTAAATGTGAGTGGGTGAAGATGTCTACTTTCTCCAAAGGCTTGGGTGTAAATTTTATTAATTTTTCTGATATTTTTCATTAGTTTTTATGCATCTTATGTCATCCCATAATAAGTTAAAATGTGGCTTTAATCTGTATTTGCATCTATTAAGAATGATGTAATGCTGTAGAGCTCCTGGTTCTGGTCCATGTACTTATTATTATTGTCATCATCATCTTCATTTTTTTTATGTATCATTTGCAAGTAGAAGTATCATTGCAAGGCAGGAAGATGGGAGGCTAAACTCCCACCCTGCTCCCAACCTTGGGCAAGCCATAAAATCTATGAGAGTGATCAACTTAGTATTTGCTTAGTTTAAATACATCTCTTTTAATTAATGGATTCTTTGAAGAACGATTGTCAAATTATTCCATCAACAATTGCTTATAAGATTTTCTTTGAGCTCCTTTCAAGTTTGGGAGGTTTCTGAACTCCATAATAAGTTCCTCCTGGATTTATTTTGTTAGTCAACAGATAGTCTTTAGTTTGGTTTTTATGAACTGGATATACTTCATGAGTATTGGTACAATTTATTTGTCCACTTTCACACATGTCAGCATGTACATAATGCTTAAATTTCCCATATTGCCCACGGAATATAATGGCATGGATATTTTAAAATGCAGACCTTATTGAAAAAGTTCCATAGAGGCCCTCCTAAAGTCAGGACTCAGGTATTTTTTTGATAGCTCCTTTTTACTTATTATGACCTTTATTAATCCAACTTATCAACACTAAGAGAATTATTGTGCTCAATAATTTGGCTTTTTAGATAAGCATTGCAGTAGCTGCCTTGGCTGTCCATGTTCCTGCCGAAGATTGGGGAGGTGGTGGTATCGTTAGTTGGCTTCGGGATGAGATGAATTCTCACCCTGAATATGTCCCCGGATTTTTGGAGCTACTTACTGTATTGCCTGAGGTACTACTTGAATCATATGTTGGGGATGGTTCTTTTTGCTGCATTTTGTTTGTTCCATTTCTATATATGTGCATTTGCTTAGGTTTTTAAGCAGATACAATATGGTAGCACCTGTGGCAAACTGTGAAGGAAAACGAAGAAAATGGTTCTTATGAGAGAAATATCCTGATTGAAAATTATGATTAGTCTAAATAATTGAAAAAACTATAATGATTCAATGTCTGCATGATGAAAGAGCTTGATATGCTTTCAGTCTCTTGAACTTAGTAGATGTACAATCATCAGGAGCTCTATAAGCAGCCCACAACAAAGAACTAAAGCAAAAGATAAACATAACACTTATCTTCAGCTTAAGCTGAAACAGATTACCTATCTCTATGAATAAACAGAAAGGGATTTATCCTTGAAACTAAATCCATAAAGAAGCTGAAGAGTGGACAATGTCAACCACTTTCAGAATTCAATATTTCAGAATATTAGTTTAGTTACATCATCGAGTTTTTCTTCAGCTCAATCCTTAATCATTCTAGATGTCGGATTTTCTAACTTGGTTACCTGGGAGTGTTAATTGGGGTGCACCTTTGGTGTTAGAGGATACTTTCTTGCCTAGCACTGTTTTCATGTTCTGAATCGTGAGGATTTTATGCTTTTGAAATATAAGCTAAATGCTTTGCTTGTATCCTTGAAAAATATATAATTTTAGCTTGTTCGTTAGTTTTGGAGACATCTTTACTACCTATTGTCATATATCTTTTTTTTTCTTTTTTGTTTGTCATTCCATCAGGAAGTATACAATTACAAGATAGCAGCTCGTCCAGAAAGACGTCGCCGGTTTGAAAAGGAATTGATTTCTCAGATGGAGATTGCTCTTAGCATATTGACAGCTTGTTTGCAGATTAATGAATTGACTGAAAAGGTGGGACTTCTCTCATAATGCTGTATTCAACTGAGTGTTGTATGGTTACTTTTAAGATTGTTTCCCTCATTGGTTTACCATTAAGAAGTGGGCTCGTGAAATTATGCTTCTCTGTATTGATGGGGTAGGAAGAGGAAGCTGTTAATTTCAAAATTTGAGTTTGTTGACAGTATTACCTAAATGATTTTTTTTTTGGTTGTTGCTTGTATACACATAGTTTACTTTTTTTATTAGATTATGTGTAAGCCCTTGAGCTAAAACAAAGGATAGCCTTTTGCTATTAAAATTGTTTCTTTACAATAAATATTATTGAAATTAGTCCTGAATCGAACAGCAAACCAACTTATACTGGAAATATGTACCATAAAGACAATTTCCATGGCATTGTTTAAATCATTAGTAAAATCAGGAGTAAGATTTTGGTGCCTACAAAGGCATTAGTATTAAGACATGCCATTAGCATGGCATTGTTTAAAGCAAGAGTAAGATTTTCCTTTTAGATCACACAATTTGGTACCTACAAGTAGCATGACATTAATGGTGTTGTAAAATCATGAGTAAGATTTTTATTATCTTGTTTTCTGTATGTCATGTGCAAAAATGATGTTGAAAGTGTTTTTATCTTTTTCTTCATTGCCCCATAGCTTTGAAATTGTTTTCAAGCTTTTATGCTGCTGAGGTATTGTGTGTAATTCTGTTCTCAACTGTTTTCTCAATCCTAAAGACTTTTTTGCTTTTGGAGGAGCAAGGAAGGTTGAAGTTTAATTGAAAATGTAGTGTACTAAGAATTCTTTAGATTATTTTTTGGACAGGAATTACAACAAGGTTTTGAATATGCTCTGGAGAATGAATGGGGCACTTTATGGCATAAGAATCATTCTGTAGCTTCATTATGTCTTCAATTTGTAGTGACTAATCCTTGCGCACATATAGACATTCATACCCTGTGTAATTGTAATTCCTGGCAATTTTTTTAACTTAAGATGCTTCCTTTTGTCATGTAGAAGCATTTTGAATCCTTCTTTTATCAAAAAAAATTGACAAGTCTGCCTTTAAATGCATTGGTAAGTGGCTTTCTGATCATTTCTTCTTGATTGATATGCTAGGTTCTCGAGGCATTTGCATCTTGGCTTCGATTAAAGCATAGGTGAGTATTTTTTTGAGTAGAACTAGAAATTTGACAAGTCCTGTGTATTTTTATTGGTGTTTTGCAATACTTCCCACTTAGTTTGAAAGCTGCTGCCAGAATTTTGTGTCCTTAACATGTTTGAACCTCATGGAAAATTTGAAATAGGGTTTTTACCTGTGCACGAAAAAGGATGGAATTTCCCATAAAGTTGATATGTCGTAAAAGGCAATTAGTGGCCCAAAAATGTCTCCAGATCTGCATTATTGTTTTTTTTTTTTAAAATAAATTTATTGACTTAGAGTCTTGTTTGATTTGTTTAGTATTTTCTTTTTATTCTTGGTTCTTTTTTTTTTTTAATTGGCTAGAAATCATGGCATAATCACACTGTGGAAAAGAGTTAATTTCTTAAAGGGGTTGCTTCTCTAACTCATTTTGTTGCTTTTTGTTAATTTAGTAAACAATGTGGCTATTGATACCATAAATTTGTATCAATTTGTAGCTACCTTGTATGACCTTTCTAATCTACCTTGCTTCATTGTAGTTTAAAATTTGTAGAACTTCTCTTAAATTCTGTTGGTTTCAGGATTCCTGGTTCTTTGCTTGCCTCTCATCCACTGGTCCTCACAGCTCTCTCAAGCTTGCATTCCGAGATACTGTCTGAGGCATCTGTAAATGGTACTGTTTTTGCAACGTACTCACATTACTCAGAACATTTTGACTTTCTTGTGATTTAGTATAATGTGTTTATGGCTTTATTTAGATTATCTGCCAACCATTTATGTGTGCATTATAAATGGATATCTGAACTTATCCAGAAAAGGATAGTTAGAGATATTAATAGAGTTTACCTCTCAAAATATATTGGCTTTTTGTCTTTTTCAAAATAACGAAAAGAATGTGGAAATTAATTGTTCAAGCCTGGACATTAGCTATAGAATTTTCTGAACTGTAATGAAAGAGCAAAACATTATGAAATTTCTTTTACATCTTTGCAGTCATCTCTGAACTGATACACTACTCAGCAGCTGCAAGCTCTGGTGGTGCTGCTGTAAGCATGCCCTTAATCCAAGTAATTGTGCCTCAAATTATGAATTTAAAGGCACAGCTTACAGATTCATCAAAGGTATTCTATCATATAATATTTCTGGGTCTAATATGGATACCCAATGGCTGGCCAATGTGAGTGATTGGAACTTGACGGCATATTATGTTTACTTCTGTATTTACTTTCAGGATGAGGAAGATGTGAAGGCTATTGCTCGATTATTTGCTGACATGGGTGATTCATATGTTGAACTGATTGCAGCTGGTATATATTATTTGCCTTTATAGAAACTTGTAATTTTGTGTGCTTTTTGCTTCTTATGGTTTGTATTACTCCTGATTAATTTAAAATACATTTGGATTAGTTTTGTTGTTTTACTATGACTTATTTTCTTTCCACAGGTTCTGATGAATCGATGTTAATAGTGCATGCCCTGTTGGAAGTTGCTTCACACCCTGAATATGATATTGCTTCAATGACTTTTAATTTCTGGCACAGTCTTCAGTTTATCTTGACAAAAAGGTATATCATCTGCAGCTTAGCAAAATAGATTGTTGGTCTTTAGTATGGTGTTCTGGATGTAATGATCGTAATGTACCAGGGATTCTCATGTCTCATTTGGTGATGAAGCATATGCTGAAGCCGATAGAAATAGAAGATTGCAGGTTTTTCGTTCAGCCTATGAGTCCCTTGTATCCTTGGTGAGTCTGCTGGTTAACTTCATAACGTCAACATTTTGTCGTTTCAAGTTATTAAGTTTCTTTAAATGGATTCTGCCTCACCTATTTCCGTAGTTATGGCACTACTTGCATTAGTTTAGGGGTTATTATCTGTATGTGTTGTTTAGGTTGAGGAGAAGTAGATGAGTCACCTTGATTTCTTCCATTTTATCAGCCTCCACCAATTTTTTTTTTCCCTAGAATTAATATTTTTTTCCAAATGCATCTGACCTGATTAGAAGAGGTAACAGTATGAAACTCTTATCAGCTAAAGCTTCTTGAGTGTTATGGTTTTTCTTCACAGGTTAGCTTCCGAGTTCAATACCCTCGAGATTATCAAGACCTTTCATTAGAGGACCTCAAGGAGTTTAAACAGACTAGATACGGTAATAACAAGATATTTGGCGTTGAGATTATTTTTGCTTCTGTTACTTGTTAAAGGTTTCATAGATTGCATGGTGGATGTTTCAAACGATACTCTTTTGCTAAGCTCACTGAAAGACAACAAAGCAATTTTTTTAGAATTGATTACCATCTGTTGCTGTGAGAGCATATTTTATTGGACAAACTAGTATCCTTGGATTGCAACATTGATAGATTGGACACATGTAAACCCCCAGAAAGGAACTTTTTGGAGATGAGAGGTAGAAATAACTACGGTTTAGCAAATGCTGACTGTTTGGTCATGCCCTCAAAAATTTGGAGTTTGCTGTTTGGTGACGGCAATAAATTCAGATCTGCTAACTTAGTGTGTTGTTAATATGTTACTGGGTACTGGTGATTTTTTTCAATATATGTTGACTTTTGCATATAATCAATTACTTCTGATATCTTCCACCTTTCATCTACATTGTTCATGTTAAAGATTATTTACTTAAAATGATAAGCAAAGTAATTGAAAAATTAATGGCCCTCAGTTAGCAGCATTTTTGTATCAGACACTCTGCTCATATTTTGTGTTTTAGGTATTTTAGCATGTTAATTTGAAAGATGCTTCTGCTGTAAGGCAGAGTTACAATTCTGGTCCTCCGAGTAATGCTTATTATAGGCTGCTCCGCCAAGGAGCATGTAATGATAAAAATCAGGTGTTTAATTTTTTCCCTATATTTACTGTGGTAATGATCTATAGGCAGAGTTTGGATTTTTCTTATCAGTGTAACGTATATGTTTGTTCTTACTCATATTTCTGATAAAAGTGAATCAAGAGCATTAAAGTAATTTGGTTTTTTCATCTCATTTAGTGTAGTCAACGAGTTGATTTTTACTCCATGCTGCAATGGTATTATTTATTTCATTGCTTATTCTATGTGATTCAGTCAAAGTTATCTTTTGAATGTGAAGGTTGTTACATCTGCCTCTTCTTTTATATTTTCATCTTCATGAGACCTGGCATCTAGCACTTCTTCAATGCTAACGGAATCTCTGATGTTCCTAGCTGTTGCGGATGTCCTAATTGATGCAGCATCAGTTTTAGGTGGTGATGCAACATTGAAAATTCTTTACACGAAGCTTGTTGAGGTGCGTATCATTTGCTTCGATGTGGGGTGATAATCTCCACTGTCCATGAAGTTGTTCGATCTTTTTTTATGGTTTAATCTTTGAATATCACAAGGCTTATAATATTGCTGGCATCAGAAAGATTGTGTTGCTCTCTTCTTTTGATCTATGCATGCCTCAGAGTTAGGGCCATAATACAACGGTGTAAGGGTTGTAATAATTACACTCCCCAATGAATTCTGTAAAATTCGTTTTGAAGATCCTCCCACTCATACATTGAAATGCCTAAATGATGCCAAGGTTCACCCTTACTGGATTTCTATAACTGTTCAACTCAAATGTGTAATTTCTTTATAAAATTTCAAGACTTGCTTCATTTTCTCTAGAATTGCTTATGTAATTTTTTATTGTAAATTTCTTTAACGTGAGAGTTAACTAAATTCATTTAAGATGCTCAAATTTGAATGATACTGATATATTAAGTTTTTGCTTTCTGTTCCTGTCTTGAACAGCTTGAGAGTTATTAGTTCAAATTAACAGTCTCTTTTCATGTAACCTAATGGAAACCTGTTTGTAAGATTTTGGTTGATACTAACTCTTTTTTCAGATTTTGATCCTTGCTAATTTTCTGTTTTTGAGAGTTTAGTCCATGCAAACTTTCTGTTTTTGAGAGTTTGATCCATGCAAACTTTCTGCTGCATGACATGACCTTAGATATGGCTCTAGTGACCAGTGTGATGTTATGTGTTATCTTAGTTGAGAATATTTATGGTTAAATATAGTGTCTTGCAAATGATGTTGCATTTCGGAGTTTTTCTTTGGAGAGTGAAAAGCTAATTAGATGGTGATATCCTCTTTTGAATAGACTTAAAGAATGATTATAAAAATAAGCCTCGACTGTATAATGGCTACTCCTGGGATGCACTGCTAGAGCTTATTGTAAGTTAAATCTTAAGGAATTCTAATTAATGGTATGAAATTGTGCACATTCTTGTGTTTTAGTATAGCAACTGAAAAGGTTATCACGTTGCATCATAGGGACATCTGATATTGCTTATGATAATATGAGAGTACTTGAAGCATCAAATCATTTTGAAGAATGGAACAGGAGATTGATGGCATGGAATATAATTATAATACTATAATCATGCAATTCAGTATTCTGTCCATTAATATAAAGTGTCTAATTATAATTTTTTGCGGTTCCCTCTTGGGTAACTTTAGATTGAGGTTTTGGCTAAAAGCTAAAACTTCTTCTGCTACATTATCAATCTTTCTTTAATAAGACATGAAGTAGGATTTGTGGCTAATGGGACAGGCCATTGGAATGTAGAATAGGGTGCTGAGATTCCGCCATATGTAAATTCTTTAGTTAATGGGTTGCTATGATGGCGCTATTTTGTTTCTGGATTTCAGATTCTTGTGGGAGTATATTAAGCTTATCCACCAGATCATGACTGATAAGAGCTGCATACCTTTTTACTGTGCTTGACAGTTTTTTACTATATTATGTTTGGCTTATTAATGTGACAACTTCTGTGGCTCAAATGTTTTTCTTTTGTATTATCCAAGGGTGTAGCTTGTTGTGGAAATGAACATAGTGGGTGGCATCCAGCAGAAGCTGCTTTATTTTGCATCCGGGCTATATCCAATTATGTTTCAGTTGATGAAGCTGAGGTGATGCCCCAGGTATGAATGTTCCTTGGGCTCTCTCATTTTTAAATGGTACTATATGTTATGAATATTTAAGTTTATCCTTTTGCATGGCTGCTTGGTGAGTGTTCCTGCACCTCAAGTTTCTTTTGAAAATTAACTCTGCTCCTTATTTGGTTTTTGTAATTGATTGATTTGCTTTTTATAGATTCTTTCCATGGGTAAGTATTTTTTCCTTTGTTTTTGTTCATATACATTAATTTCAATTTTGTTCTCTTTGTTATACAGGTTATGGCTTTGCTTCCTAAACTTCCTCAACAACCCTTACTGCTCCAGACTGGTATTGCGTTAATGGATATCTTTTAATTTTATTTTAGAAGACAGAAGATTGTTTTTTCTGTGCTAGTATTATGTTTCTCCAAATTGGTGGCCAACAATTATTAGCAACCTTTGTGATAAGAGTATTAATCCCTCATTATAAAGGTATTATCTGCTTACCTTATGAATTGCAGTTTGCTTAACTGTTGGAGCATATTCAAAATGGCTTGATGCTGTGTCAAGTGATCCGTCTATATTGGCTTCAGTCCTTGGTATGCTCACAAGTGGCATGGGCGTATCAGAAGATTCAGCTGCGGCTGCGGCTGTGGCATTTAGACATATCTGTGATGGTATAGGATCTCTTTTATTGAGTATTTATTTGTTGTGTATTTCTAAGATTGGGAGAAGAGGGGAGGGGGCCAAATAGTTGGTTGTGTTTTTACAAGATCTCGGTCTCCATTGGTTGCTTACAGGGAATTAATGGATTATATGTGCTTGTGACAACAATGAACTAATTGATCTAGATTTTTTCTCTTTTTAATGTAAAATTTTTGTTTTCTTTAAATGGCACTGAGTTTTTGATCTTTTGGCTTCATTACCTTCTTAGGAAATTCATAAAGAAGAAATTACTTTCGGTTACATCCTGGAAGTTTTAAGGTTCCTGTGGGGTTTTGGGTTGTTGGTATGTGTTTCAACAAGGATTGGAGTAGCTCATTTAGGTTCTAACTCATGTTCAGTAGACTGTTTATTCTGCCTTGGAAATCTTAAATAGTTGTAACATGTTTTCTATAATCTTTATGTTTTCCGTCCTTGTGCCTGAATTTTTAATTTCAATGCTACTATTGATGTGTGTTCATTTGTTTTTGATGTAGATTTAGTTTATCTTGATAGTTTCTTTGTTTACTGATTAGCATATCCATGGAAATATGAGTGTGCTTTTCTCTGGTTTTTAGTGTGATAGTAATGGTTTGTATACAATTGTAGATTGCCGGAAAAAGCTTTGTGGATACTTGGATGGCCTCTATAATGTGTACCGAGCAGCAGTTAATGGGGAAGGTAGTTTAAAAGTTTCTGCTGAGGACTCGTTGCATCTGGTTGAAGCCTTAAGGTATCTACTGCTCAAGGACTTCAATAGTGAAAAATACTAGATTATTTGAATTCTGCATAAATAACTTGATTAAGTTCTTCTAAATCTATTTTTGCAGCATGGTTATTACAGAACTTCCTCAAGATGATGCTAAGAAGGCTTTGGAGATGTTGTGCTTACCGGTCGTTACTCATTTACAGGTTAGTTCTGCATCTACTGGATTCAATGAGTATCATCTGCTAGTTTACTATATTATTAATTTTATGATCTTACAATCAGGACGTTATCAATCAAGGACCAGATGTATTGCAGAAGAAACATTCTCGTGACTTAACTGTTCATATTGATCGATTTGCCTACATCTTCAGGTGTGGTCACTGTCCTTTTGGTTTTTCTACCTATTTTAATCTATAGAGATATTCTGAATGTGCTACTGCCTCCAATTTCAGGCATGTAAATCATCCTGAAGCTGTGGCAGATGCAATACAAAGGCTTTGGCCCATATTCAAAGCTATATTTGATATGTAAGCATTTATAACCTACCAATTTTGGAAATTTCATGTAAATGTGCTTTCTCTGCTTCGCATTTTATTCTTGGTTAATATCTGTTGAGTATGTTTCTGGTGCAGTCGTGCTTGGGATATGCGAACAATGGAGTCTCTTTGTCGAGCTTGCAAATATGCTGTGAGTTCAATCAAACATTATAGATTTCTAATTGTCAAAATGATGCTTGCTGTTTTATTGACTTGGTGATACGCAGCTTTGTATTAAAAATAGTGATGCTATATATCTTTATGTTGAGATAAGATTCCAATGAAGTGCTATCTTAATTTTATGTTGAAGCTTATCTTTCTCTGTCCATCAGGTGAGAACTTCTAAAAGGTATATGGGAATCACAATTGGAGCCATTCTAGAGGAGATTCAAGGTCTATATCAACAACACCAACAACCATGTTTCCTTTATCTCTCTAGTGAAGTTATAAAGGTATGTATGTCCTAATATAAGCATCAACTGTAACAACCGGGTCAACTGTCAAGATATTATGTATTTATGTGCGTCCCTCTTGATCTAGGTTCAATTGAGAGGGATGTGCCTAAATATACAGTTCCTTGACAGTGGGCCAGGTTGCTACATCAACATTTGTCTATCATAAACTTGAGCAGTCAGCATGTTTTACTTCACAGATATTTGGTGCTGACCCATCTTGTGCTAGCTACTTACATAATTTGATAGAAGCTCTTTTCAAGCGCACAACATGTCTTCTCACAAGTATTGAGGTATGGTTTCAATGAGCTCTATGTTGTCTTCCTCTTTCAAGAGTTTCCTGATATTTATGTTACTTGATCCTCTATTTCCCAGGAGTTTACTTCAAGGCCTGATGTGGCAGATGATTGTTTTTTGTTGGCATCAAGGTGCATTCGCTATTGTTCACAGTTATTTATCCCGTCTTCTGTATTTCCATCATTAGTAGATTGTGCTATGATTGGAATTACAGTACAGCACAGGTCTAGCTTCTCTTTCTTACAGTGTGTGTTATATATTATATTTTTTAGCCATTATAGTTTTTCTTGAGTCCTTAGATATGATTGTTTAAATAAGTCTATAAAAATACAATAAGCTATGTTATGTAAAGGACAAGTGAAAAAGTAACACAAATGACCATTTAATTAATATATTGATCCTGATTTAATCCACTATCAATTAAGCTAGTTTCTTTGGATCTTTTATCAAAGGAGACCTTGAGTTGGGTTTATCTTCCTCAAAGTTTAAAGTACAGAACATCATTCAAGAATAAGGAACAAAGTTGTTTAATAAAATGTCAAAACTGAAAACAGTACTGTCCAAGGCCTTTTAGGAAAGCCAAATCTAAACTAATATCTGTGATCTGTAGGTGCTATCATGTTGTAAGTGATGCAGAAACTTAAAAAATTTCTTACAACAAAAGTGGTATTGCTTAGACACTAGGACACATGCTTACAAGCTTATCCAGATGTAGCCTAAAAAACCTCATGCATCTACAGTGTATGTTATCTTTTCTGCATTAGGATTTTTGATATAAAATATGTTGTAGATGCACTTTTAACATTTGCCCGATGAACCAATGCATGAGTGTATGCAGCATTCATGTCTTACAGGACAGAGACCTTCTATAAAGGCTTTCCCTTCTATAGGTTTCTTATCTTTTTGTTGTTCTGGCATTCATCAATTTTTTATTCCTATCCCTACAGGCAGTTTTCATTCTTGTGTAATTGTTATCCACGAGCACACTTTCTGAAACTCTATGTTGCCATAAGTTCATGGTTAACTGTCACTGTTTCTTCTCTTCTTCATCTTTTTTTGTTTTTTTTTCAACTTTTATGTTTTCTTGGTTTGCAGGGAGGCCTCCAATTCCATATTGACCTTTCTATCTGATATCTTTGATCTTGCAAAGTCTTGCAAGGGAGAAGAATTCTTATCTTTAAGAGATAGTATCATTATTCCTCGTGGTGCCAGCATTACCAGAATTTTGATTGCTTCATTAACAGGAGCACTCCCGAGTTCTCGAATAGAGATGGTAGGTCCAAGTTCTTTGTAAAAATTTAAACATGTTATAGTAAATATTGTGTATTAGATTAATGTTTACGTACTTTTTTGTTGATTAGACTATCATGGAACCTTCTTTTACCGCAGGTAACTTATGCATTACTGGCCTTAACTCGAGTATATCGTCCCCAAGCATTGGAGTGGGCCAAAGAGAGTGTTTCACTGATTCCATCGACCGCCGTTGCAGAGGTGGAACGGACAAGATTTTTGCAAGCATTATCAGATGCAGCATCGGGAGCTGATGTGAATGTCCTGATGGCTCCAATTGAAGAGCTGTCGGATGTTTGCCGTCGTAATCGAACAGTTCAAGAGATTGTCAAAGGAGCTTTGAAACCGCATGAATTGAATATGGTGCCTGTATCATAATGGAAAGTAACACAAAAGGGGCTGTTTTGCTAAGGTCCCGATTGTCGTTCCACTCGATTGTGTATTAGTCATATTTTTTTATCATTGTGTGTCCATTATCATTCTCCAATTTTTTTGTGAGGAGAATCTGGCGTTTTTATTGGTGGGCGAGATCAGGTTGTGCCATTGTTTCGTCATTGACTGAGTGGTCCCAATTGGCTTAATTTTTTTAAGGGTAAAGTTTTCCGTATAGATTTGTAATTTTCTTTGGTAATGGAAAGATTTTTTTTTTAATTTAATGAGTTGGTGATTTAGTTTGAATTCGGCCCAACATTTAAGATCTAATTTAAATTCGGTTCAAATCTTGCTTGTTTGTTTACATGAGTTGAGCTTAACTCGAAATTTAACTTAGTTCGGATCAACTGGATTGCAGCTTGGAATCAATGGCTCAGAATGGACATTCATGCAAGCACAAGGTGTTGCTTTAGCTGAAAGACTGATAAATCCGCGAGGAATTAGAAGTAACACAACGCTACAGTCATCATTCCACTAATTATGTTGATTTTGAAGAGAAATTTCATGGCTTATGGATGTGAAAAACTATGATAAGATGTTCAGTTTAAGTATTGAATGAAAACAAAATGTCAAATATATACAATTAAAAGAAAAAAAAAAACGATGAAAGCTTCAGTACTTAAAATTCTATTTGATTTTAGGGACGGGGACAATTTCTCACCCAATTTTTAGTGTAACCTTAAAGGGTTGTTTGGTTTAGATAATGTTTTATTATTAAAATAGAAAGATTATTTTGAAGATAGATTACTTAGAAGATTATTGGATATAAATGATTACTATGTTTGATAAAATTTGGTAGATATAAATAATTATTGTGTTGGTTAAAGGTAATAAAAGATTACTAGTAAATTATTTTACTTAAATATTTTTTATATTATTTGTTATATTAATTAAAAATAAATTTATTTTTATCTCAAAAAATTAATAAATAATAATATAATTATGATAAAATCAAGATTACCTCGGTAATCTTTATATACTTAAGGTAAATGTGGGAATTAGATTACCATCTATATTACCTGTCACGTCAGCATTGGTAATAGAAGATTACTGTAATCTTTTATTACTGATAAACCAAATAAGGGAATAAAAGATAGATTACTAAGGTTATCTTAAAAAACACAAACCAAACGCCCCCTAAAAGTATATTCACACCTGATAAAAAACTCAAATATCTATCTAAAGTTTAATTTATTAGGATACATCCATATATTTTCTATTAGGGTTAAAGGGTAAATTCATCATTTTATCGATAATATTAAATAATTAAAATTTTATCTCATTTTTCCTCCTTTAATTTAAAGAACTAATATTTTCTCTCTGAATTAAGTTTTAAAAAATTCACTTTTTTCCCCTAAAATCCAGTCACTTTCTTCAACGACGATCAACCGACAATGGAGAAGTTTTCATCCAAAGGTTAACCTTTGGAGAATGATAGTCATCTAAGGAGGACGACAATCGTCCAGATCTGGACAACAGAAAGTCATCTATTATGGACGATGACGAGCGTCATCCAATGAAGGTCGATAAGCATTATTTAGATCTGGACGACACTTGTCACTCTCCCTCCAGCCATGTCATCATCGATGGCCGGAGGGAAGGTGAAAAAAATTAGGGATTCGAGGGGGAGTAAAAGTCACTTTTCAAAGTTCAGGTATGGAGATAAAAGTTAATTTTTAAAATTGGAGGGGAAAATGCAATAAAATTATATAACTTGAATAAAAACAGTAAAACAACGGTTTTACCCCTATATTTAATAAAAAACTTTACAGCAGTTTAGAGATGGATAGATGTTTGGGTTTTCCATCAAGCGTGGGTATACTTTTGAAATTGGGCTAAAACTTGGGTGAGAAATAGTTCTTTTCCCTTGATCTAATTTGCTTGAATTTGCTGGCTAATCAAGCAAATTAAATTAGTATACAAAGTAACATAGATATCATTATTTTACAATACACGATATATATCTTATAATATAATACAAGTGAAAAATGACATGTATCAAGAAATGTATCGAATTAATATGATACAGTAGACACATCATACGATATGATATATATTATCAATATATTTAAAAAAATGATTATATGATAGATATATAAATAAGAAATTTAAAATTTTTAAAAGTGTTTACGATATTCTATAAAGTGATGATGTATCAATTAGAGTTTATTATTATTATTTTTTTTAAAATTGTATTATATAATACGATATAATACTTAATATATAATATAAAAAATTAGATTTTAAATACATGATTTGATTATCATGCATAGTAATCCTAGTCCTGATGACATCAACAAAGCATACACATAAAGCAAATTGAATACAAAGCAAGAATACCTTCAGATCTGGCGCTAGAAAAAAATGAGCTCCTGCCACAAATCTGACATCAACAAGAGAGGTTTATGTTTGTTGAAAAAGCGCAAAAAAACAGAAATAAAAAATGAAATTGAAACAGAGACACTGAATGCAACTCTGGGGTGGTGAAATCAATGTTTATATACCTAAAGGTGTGCACAATTTGATTTGATAAGGTTTGACAATTTTTTCAAACTAAACTAAAGGAGTAATTTGAAATTTTTCAAACCAAACTAAAAAAATATAGTTTAGTTTTTTTGATATTACCGTTTGAATTTATTAAAATTATTCATTTATAAATATATATTATTTAATAAAATTAATAAAATTATATTTTTTTAAAAATGTAATGTGAATATGTAAAATAAATATGAAGTATATATATATTACATAGATAAAAAAATAATAAAATAAATATGAAAAAATTATTCACTTAATTGTTTAATGAAAAATTCTATTAAATATATATATATATATATATATATATATATATATATATATATATATATATATATATATATATATGAAGTTAAATTAATTATATGCAATGGAAGTGGTGAGAAAAGAGACTATAGATAAAATTAATTATACTAAATAAATAAAATTTTGAATCTGACTCTAAGAGTTAACAAAATTGATAGAATATTATAATTTTTAAAATGAAATCATAAATTTAAACTTCTATCATATTTATAAAATTTTAATTTATGTGATATAATAATTATAAATTTATTTATTATATTTTAAATTTATCTATTTAATAATGACGGATTTTTTATTATAAAAAAATAAAACTCTTTATCCAAAATCCAATATTGTACTGAGTAAGCTAGATTTTATATACTAATATCCCACCGTTACCACTTAAGCTACCATTGGCGTATGTCCAACTCTGTGCTTGTGCTCCGACTGAGCATGATCTACTTGAGCATCATCGGCGATTGAAATTGACGACCCGCACAAGCGCGTTTAGGAAATTTTGTCAACGTCTCCCCCTCATCCCATTCCCTGAATAATAGATGCCCACAAATTCCACCAACCTCTGCTACTCTCGTTGATCTCAATCAACAATCTCTCAATTCTGCAAAATGTAACATACATACATACATACATACATACATACATCCTCGGCTTCCAAAGCCTCACTCGTCGGCCATAATGGTCTCCGCATCACAAAAAGGCCTTCACACTCTCTTATCGGCTAACCTCAAAAAGTTAACCATCACACCTCCCTCCGCTTCCGCTTCTTCTCCCGACTTCGATTTCTCTGAAGTTTTCGGACCCTCAAAACCCCACCATGACAACAACTCTACCCAGTTACCCCCTTCCACATCATCAGCCTCTGCTTTCTTAGTGGACCCACCTGTTATTCAAAACCGATCGCACTCCTTCGTGGGCCCCTCCCCTCGCTACACTCACTCTTCTTCTCTCCCATTCCAAATCCAGGAGCTTGAAAATGAAACCGAAAACGAAAGCGAGCTTGAAAGTGAGAGTGAAATTAAAAAGGAGAAGAAGATCGGGCCGGGGGATTTTGAGATACTGAGAGTTGTCGGAAAAGGTGCCTTTGGCAAAGTTTTTCAGGTGAGAAAGAAGGGAGATAACGGTGGTGATGGGACGGTGATATATATGCAATGAAAGTGATGAGAAAAGAGACGATAATAAAAAAGAATCACGTGGATTATATGAAGGCTGAGAGGGATATTCTCACCAAAGTCATGCATCCTTTCATTGTTCAGCTTCGCTATTCTTTCCAGGTAATTTTTTTTAATCTTTTTAACTATTAATTAGATTGAATTCTTATGCATAACCTTTCGCAGACAAAGTCTAAGCTGTATTTGATCTTGGACTTTATAAATGGAGGACATCTCTTCTTTCATCTGTATAGGCAGGGAATTTTCAGGTGATTTGCTTTAAAGTTATGAGATTTCATTTGTGATGTATGTTCAAGTCTTTGATTTTGGCCTTTGTTATTGTGTATATCTTGAGTAGTGAGGATCAAGCAAGGCTTTATACAGCTGAGATAGTATCTGCTGTTGCACATCTTCACAAGTGCGGCATCGTGCATCGGGATCTCAAACCAGAAAATATACTCATGGACGTTGATGGGCATGTAAAGGCCTCTTATGGAAATGATGTTATTAATATATATATATATATATATATATATATATGCTATGAGTTTTACATGTTTGTTGAATATAATGTATTTGATTCCTGAATGTGATACCTGTTTGCAGGTTATGCTAACTGATTTTGGTCTGGCAAAGGAAATTGATGAATCTAGCAGATCAAATTCAATGTGTGGGACAACTGAGTACATGGCGCCTGAAATTTTACTTTCTAAAGGACATAACAAAGATGCAGATTGGTGGAGTGTTGGAATACTTCTGTATGAGATGTTAACCGGGCAGGTAAGACCAGATGTGGAATATATATGTTTGGGAAACTAACAAACTAGTAATTGCTTGTCCGTTCGGTAATCAGATAAATTATTTTCTTAGTTTGTAGAAGTTTACAAACAATGTCTTGAAAGGGTTGTTTTCAATTATTTGTATAAATTGTTTTCCGACTTTCCTTTTTTGGGAATGATTTTAATATTGCTTACTCTTTTTACAGAGGGTTGCCTATGCCGTATTGTTGTTTTTGACTGACTTTTCTGAGATTTTTGCTACGCTTTCTTTCTGGCAGCCACCATTTACACATGCGAATAGGCAGAAGCTTCAGCAGAGAATTATAAATGAGAAAGTGAAACTTCCACCGTTGCTTACCGGTGAAGCACACTCGTTGCTCAAAGGAGTAAGAATCCCCCCTCCCTTCCTTTCTCAGTTTCCAAATTGATGGTTAAAACAATGGAAAATCTTTTTGTTTCAGTTGCTGCAAAAGGATCCAACCAGAAGGTTAGGCAGTGGTCCTAGTGGAGGAGATGAGATAAAACGTCATAAATGGTTTCAGTCAATCAACTGGAAGAAATTGGAGGCTAGAGAACTGGTGCCAAAGTTCAAGCCAGATGTGAGTGGAAAAAATTGTACAGCAAATTTTGACCGGTGCTGGACAACAATGCCTCCAGATGATTCACCAGCATCTACACCGACGGAAGGTGAGCATTTTCAGGGGTATACTTATGTTGCACCTAACCCCTGGCTTTCATCAGATGGCAAAGAAGGCCCAACCAAGGAGAAATAAAAGCTAAAAGAGATCAATAATGTAAGCATAAAATGAAGGAAGTCATCTGTAAGTTTTTATAGTTTCCAGCCTGAACAAAAATGATATTAATGTCCACATGATATGTACTATTTCTAACTGTCCTTTTACATATGATCATTGAAGGTGTTTGTAAAAGCTCTCGTTTGCCAATAATTCAAATAGATTTTCTATTGATTAAACCTTTTACGTACTATATAGAATATAAATGACAATTTCGGTCTGACTTTAAGAGTCTCAACTTTCTCCAACCCTAACGGAAAGAAGATTCTCCTATAGAAACAAGGAAAGGAAAGGGGACAGAGACGGGGATAAAAAAAATTCCCGCAATCTGAGACAGGGATATATATGTCCCCTCTGCGCCCCTTCCCTTCCCCGCCTCGTCCCGTCCCCATCCTCATCCTCGTCCTCGTCCTCGTCCTCGTCCTAGTCCTCGTCCCCGTCCCCGTCCCCGTCCTCGTCCTTTTATATTAATATATTTACTTAAAATACTAACATATTTTTATAGTGTTAGATTATTTATGTTTTTTAAATTTATTTAGGTTAATATATTTATAACATTTGAAATAGTGGGTTGATTTTAATTTTACTTAATTTTATTTTTTTAATATATTTATATTGTGTTTAGAGGGTATAAAGATAAAATTTTTCCTTACGGGTACAAGGAGGGGATTTTTTCCCGCTAGGATGGGAAAAAGATTTTTCTTCATGAGAAGAAAACAAAGAATCATTTTCATGACAGAGATTGATATTCCTTACAAGGACAGTAAGAGGATCGGGGACGGGGACGAGAATAGGGATTGAAATCCCCTCCCCGCCCCTCCCCATTGTCATCCCTAATACATAAGTGGATTCGTGTAAGAGCATTAAGTGTAATACTTTATTCCTAGCTAGAATAAATTATATGTTAATTCTTTTCGACCACAGATTTAATTTAAAAACTAAATACCATAAAAAATATCCAAAGCCTTATTTTAAATCTCAACTCTATGTTGTAATCTTGATACAGTAGAATTTTCCGAAGAAACAAACAGTTGTTTATAAGAAGTTAAATTGATGTTTGGAAATTGGTTTAGTATCAAATCAGAATAAGATGGAAAATGTTGGTGTAGGATCAAATCAGAATAAGATGGACAAAGTTGGCTCAGAATAAGATGAAAAAAGTTGGCTGAAAAAAGAAGACTTGATTGCAGTTGTGGTGAATGGAGTGATCCTAAATTTGCAGAAGGATCCTGGTTTTCACGTTGCAAGATTAGAAATGATTTTCCTAGGTGTAAGTTACTAAAAGATAAAATTCTAGATAGAGTTGTTGATACAGACCTTTAGATGGAGCAGAACTACTCCTTACTGCAGTGTACTCACATTTTCTGATGACTGGAAGATTCCTGTAGCAAACTTTTCCAGAGGAGTCTTTCACCAGCTCAGCTACTCAATACCGTTAACAACATTCCTAATTGTTTTCTCCAATATAACGTATTCAATGTAATTAATCACAGACAAAGATTCATTACACAACAGAGCCTATATATATATTTCATTCATTAATGGATTGTTTACATTTAACAATTAGGTTCCATGTCAATGTTACATATCCATAGCAAAATATATTCAAAAGAACAAGGCACTCTGCACCCTATACAATTCCTTAGCATTGCTCCAGCTCTTCGAGAGGTTGTCTCTCCCTACTCCACCTTCTTAGTTGAATGTCCTCCTTTTTCTCTGTCTTCCAAGTTTTTATACTCCTTTTCCATTCCCTCGCACCTACTGCTTCTCTCAGGGAATGTCACCTCATCTTTTAAATTCCCTAGGATCTGGTACATGCTCCTTGCTTCCATTACCTGCTGCCTTTGACTCATAATACTTTCCTGGCTTGATTGATCATCTTGTACTCTCCTTACCTGGCTGCCACTTGTCATTCTTCCTTTCTCCTTTGATTTCTTCTTAACATATACTTTTGCCCTAACATTACCCCTCCCATCAAGAGGCACCTTGTCTTCAAGGTGCAGTGCTGGAAAAAGGTGTTCCAGATTGTCATAGCGCTCCCATGAGTTTTGGCAATCCGACAGTGTTTGCCATTTAATCAGTAACTCTAGGTCACCCTGATTGGAATATCGATGCTCTAGCACCTTCTCTAGCTGAACCCGAAGTTCCAAATCTTCATTGAGACAGCCAGGCAGCGACTAACTAGTGGCAATGGCTGACTAGTGGCAGCAGCTCCCAGTTGCTTCTTTAGCTGGGAGATGTGAAAAACATGGTGTATTTTAGAGCCTTCAGGTAGTTTCAGTTTGTAAGCCACAAGTACTATCCTTTCCAGCACCTCATATGGACCATAAAAACAGGGACTCAATTTTTCATTTGGGTGGGACGCCAATGAACGAAATTGATACGGCTATAGTTTGAGGAAAACTCGTTCCCCTACCTAGAGTTCGACGTTTCTTTTGTGCTTGTCTGCTGTTTTCTTCATCTTCTGTTGGGCTAATTGCAGATTGTGTTTTAATTCATCTAGAATTAGGTTCCTTTTTCTGATCATAGAGTTAACTTCTTCCACCTTGAATTCTTCTTCTACCCATCGAAAGAGCATGGGAGGTTCCTTTCCGTATAGTGCCTTAAATGGAGTCATGCCTGCTGAGCTATGAAATGATGTATTGTACCAGTATGTAGCCCATGACAGCCACCGAGGCCACTTTTTGGGTTGTTTCGAACAAAAACAACGTAAGTACATCTCCAAACTTCGATTCACGACCTCTGTTCGCCCATCGGTTTGAGGGTGGTATGTCGTGCTATATTTCAAATGCGTTCCAACAGCCTTAAATAGTTTCATTCAGAAGTTGCTGAGGAAGATACGATCTCGATCAATTACTATAGTCCGAGGGAACCCATGGAGGCGAACCACCTACTTTATAAATATCTCGGCTACATCTTTTGTAGTGAAAGGGTGTCGCATGGCTATAAAGTGTGCATATTTCGTGAGCCGATCAACCACAACTAATATCGCACTCAGCTGCCTTACTTTCGGAAGGCCTTCGATAAACTCCATAGACAAATCTTCCCATGTGCTAGTTGGAATCGGTAACGGTTGTAATAAACCAGCCAGCGGCATGGCCTCATATTTTATTCTTTGGCACACATCGCATTCTGCCACAAACGCCTTAACATCTTGTTTCATGCCTTCCCAATATAGAAGTGAATTCAACCTCTTATAAGTCCTGAAGAACCCAGAATGACCACCCAAAGGTGAAGAATGAAATTCAGCAAGGAAAGAGAGAATAAACCTGGAGTATTTGGGTATCACCAATCTGTTCTTATATAGCAGTCTGTCTCCTTTGAACATGTAGCCTTCATGTGAAGTTGGGTTGCATGACAAATCTTGGATAATTTTTTGTAATTTCTCATCCTTCTCCACTTCCTGCAGCAGATTTTCGCCAGCCTCAGTGTGCACCACCGACATCGCCTTACATTCTTGAGCAAATCTTGGATTTCTTGATAGTGTATCCGCTGTCTTGTTTTCGCATCCTGGTCAATACATAATTTTGAAGTCGTATCCAAACATCTTTACCAACCATTTCTGCTGCTCATGCCCTGCTATTTTTTGTTCTGTTAAAAACTTTAAGCTTTTCTGATCCGTACGAACCTTAAAATGTCCTCCTAAGAGGTAGTGGCATCATTTTTGAAAGGCTAAGACTATCACCATTAACTCTTTTTCGTATACGGATTTACTGCGATTCCTCATCGATAATGCTTTACTCATATATGCTAGGGGCTTGCCATCTTGCATTAATACAACTCTAAGGCCTGAACCCGAAGCATTGGTCTCTATGACAAATTGTTTTGAGAAATCAGGAGCTGTGAAATAGGGACTGAGATCATGGCAGCCTTGAGGGCTTCGAAAACTCACTGTGAATCGGGTCCCCAATGGAAAACATTTTTCTTCAGTAAATTCGTTAAGGGCTCCGCAATCTTGTCATATCCTCTCACGAACCTTCTATAGTATCCCGTTAATCCCAAAAACCCCTGTAACTCTTTCAAGTCATGTGGAACCGACCAAGCTTCTATATCTTTTATTTTTCTAGGATCAGCTTCTACACCTTTTTTAGAGACTATATGCCTAAAAACTCAATTTTATCTCACCCAAATGAGCACTTCTTTCAATTGACTACCAAGCCGTGATCCTTGAGAAGCTGCAATACTATCTTTAAGTGCAACAAGTGCTCCCTAAATGCCTTACTGTAAATCAGTATGTCATCAAAAAAAACTAAGACGAATTTTCAGAGATGAGGCTTAAAGACTTCATTCATCAAGCTTTGGAATATTGCAGGAGTGTTGGTTAATCCAAATGGCATAACGAGAAACTCATAGTGCGCCTCATGCGTCCGGAAGGCAATTTTCTCCACATCCTCTACTCGAACCCTTATTTGATGATATCCCGATTTTAAGTCAAGTTTACTAAATACTTTTGCTCCTCCTAACTCGTCTAACAGCTCATCAATGGTGGGAATTGGAAATTTGTCTGGGATAGTGATACGATTGAGGGCTCAGTAATCCACGCAAAACTGCCACCCTCCATCCTTTTTTCAAACCAATATTACTAAGCTAGAAAATGAACTCACACTAGGCCTCACCACACCTACCGACAACATTTCCCTTACCAACCTCTCAATTTCATTTTTCTGATAATACGAATATCTGTAGGGTCTCAAGTTTGGGGTTTGAGAACCTGGAAGCAAACGTATGGCATGATCTCGATGTCTTTGTGGCGGAAGTCCCTGCGGTTCCTTGAATAACATTTTAAATTCTTCTAAGATATCCACAATGGCTAGGTGCAAGTTTGATTCATCACCTTCAACTGTTTCAGTCATTGCAGTCAGCTTGATCTAGTGCCCTTCTTCTCTGACAGTCACTAATTTGCACAAAGTTTTGAGAGAGGATTCCAACCGAATAGGTGAGGAATTTCCCTTAAGCTCCACCCTTTTTTCCATTCCACCAGAATTTCATAGATTAACTATTCCGGTAGACTTTAACCTACCCTAATTTCTTCAACCATTCAACCCCAAGAATAACATCTATTTATTCCACCTAAACAGAAGGGAAAGAAGTTCAATTGCATTGGGATGTCATTCACCTTCAATTCTACTCCCTTACAGTGTCCCACTCCTTATATCTTCCTATCGTCGCCTAACACCACCGAATACCTGACAGCCTGCACCGGTAGTTTTAGCTCCTGCACCAGCTTATCAGAAAGAAAGTTGTGCGTAGCCCCACTAGCCACCAAAATAACTATCCTTTTCCCCTTTATGCTTCCCATCAATTTCATGGTCTTGGGAGAGTCAAATCCCACCACCGAACTGCGATTTAAATTGATCTCCCCTTCGGGTCCCTCAATCGGAGTGTCCTCGTCGTTCTCTTCTCTTGGCTTCTCCTCGGTTTCTTCATTGCCTACTAACATGATCCTCAAATGGCGAAACCGACAGCGATGGCCCAGAACGAACTTCTCATCACAAAGCATAACCCTTTCTCTACCTTGGTCTGGAACTCTTCATCTGAGAGGTGTCGAAAATTTCCTTCTCGTCGAGGCAGCCAAGACAAGGCTTCGGTGCTTGCAATAGGTCATTGATTATTGTTGGGTGTCGACTGCGTTGAAGAGAAACTGGTTTTGCTGTGGAAAGGGAGGTGGGTTTCGTTTTGGGCTCGGTTTGGATCGCTGAATGGGTTAACAGGTGGGCCTATTGGGCTTTGGGTGAAGGGGCGAGACGAAGTTTGGGCTGGTGCAGAAGGAGTCATGTTATTGGGCCGACTACTAGAGGTGGACGCACTTGGGCTGAGTGTAACAAGGATTGGGTTGGTATGGGTGGGGTAAGGAAATCGGGTTGTTTGGATTTGGGTTCTCAGGTAGCTTCTTCCTGGCCTCAAGACATAACGCTCGTCGATGATTTGGTTTTTCCTCTCCACCTGGCGCGCCTTGGTCATCATCTCTGTCAATGTTCGAGGGTGAAACATCCTCACCTACGACTGAATTTCGTCTATTAATCCATTCATAAAAATAACTTTCATCTTGTCTTCTGGAAGGTCAGCAACTGTCGCCAATAGGAGCTCGAATCGACTGCGGTATGCTTGCACCGATCCTTCTTGTCGGGTAGCAAAGAGTTATTCCTCTGCCGTCTGTTCATCAGCTGGTGGAAATTGCTCCACTACCTCCCTCTTAAATGCCTCTCATCCTGAAAAAGACTGGTGTCTTTCCCGCCACTGTAACCAATGCAGTGCATCCCCCTCCATGCAAACTCCAACCGTTGTTAGTTTCTCCAGTTCCGTCAGCCTGTTCACCTGAAAATGGCATTCCACCTTCGATATCCAATCCAAAGCCTCTGCACCTCCAAACAGGGGTAGTTTCAATCTTCGATATTGTAGATCTCTCCTGTTCCCTTCCATCGACTCTCTTTCTCCTCTGTCTACATTATTCATTCCCCCTCCTTCAATCACAACCTCTTCAGATCGTTCGAGCGGCAGCAACGGGCATTCTCCCTGTGGAGGAGAGTAAGATGGTGATGGATTGGATTCCATGGGTGCCTTACCTTTGTCATTTCCCTCACGTGCGACTGCCGATTCTCTTAACTCCTTTAAGTATTCTTTGATGGTCTCTATGTTAGATTCCATCTTCTTCATCCTAGTATCTTCGTTCCTCATACCTGTTCGTAGCTCCTTCAACCCTTCCTTCACTGTCGCTAATTCCGATTCTACTCTTTCCACCCTAGCTTCCATCCTTGTCATGCTTTGATACCAGTTGATACAGACCTTCAGATGGAGCAGAACTACTCCTTACTGCAGTGTACTCACCTCTTCTGATGACTGGAAGATTTCTGCAGCAAACTTTTCCAGGGGAGTCTTTCACCAACTCAGCTACTCAATACCGTTAACAAAATTCCTAGTTGTTTTCTTCAATATAACGTATTCAATGTAATTAATCACAAACAAAGATTCATTACACAGCAGAGCCTATATATTTATTTCATTCAATAATGGATTGTTTACATTTAACAATCAGGTTCCGTGTCCATGTTACATATTCATAGCAAAATATATTCAAAAGAACAAGGCACTCTGCACCCTATACAATTCCTTAGCACTGCTCCAGCTCTTCGAGAGGCTGTCTCTCCCTACTCCACCTTCTTAGCTGAATGTCCTCTTTTTCTGTGTCTTCCAAGTTTTTATACTCCTTTTCCATTCCCTCGCACCTGCTGCTTCTCTCAAGGAATGTCACCTCATCTTTTACATTCCCTAGGATCTGGTACATGCTCCTTGCTTCCATTACCTGCTGCCTTTGACTCATAATACTTTCCTGGCTTAATTGATCTTCTTGTACTCTCCTTATCTGGCTGCCACTTGTCATTCTTCCTTTCTCCTTTGATTTCTTCTTAACATATACTTTTGCCCTAACAGTTGTACAAAGGAACTGTCCCACTATAATAAGTCGTTGAAATAAGGTTTATTGGGTCAAGCTGAGGCAATCAAAAGTCGAACACTGTTATTTTATGAAGAGATACATGCCATGGCAGAAACAGCAGAACAATACTATCTTTCCTGGTTAGCTTTTTTATCTCCTTGGGAAAATAGGAGAGAAGGTATTTAAATCTTATCTAGCACTAATTAAAGCATTGCAGAGTAATAATCTAGAGCACCAAGATACCTCAAGGCTGGCCTTTAGGGACATAAACCCAGAGGGTTGGTTGGTGGATTCCCTATATAGCTTACTCATGAAGATGATGTAGAGTAGTGACGTTGAGCAGTGATGAAAAGTCAAGATAAGCCATTACAAAGTAGAAAGAGGAAAGAAAGTAGTGTAGAAGAATCTTGTTCCAACCTCCTGGAACAAGCAACATATTGTGTTTTTGTGTTTACATAACTTATTGAGACACCCTTAGCAGCAGCATCACACGGAACTTTGAATGGGTTTCACCTTAAACAAATTAAGGAAAAAGTATAGGTGTGAATACATAAATATAATCCTAGCTTTTGCTTCCCATAAGTTAGGTCGATTGTTTAGTTTGCTGGGTATCAAGCAGAAAATTTGTATATGCATATTATGCCATAAGCAATCAACTCGTCAAGATATTTAGAAAGGATAGATTCTTCTCTGTGAGGTTTCAGTCTTTAGAAAAGGACTTCATATGGAATGAGAAAGGGATCACATTCTCAAATTTTGGTTGTTTTTGGTTGTAAAAATGAGTTACCACAAATCTAGATTACCCCATTCAGTATAGCATTATATTATATATAACCCCTTACAGTACATTGCTTGAAAACCAAGTTTCATAAGCTTATTTATATACCCAGTTCATTCAATCTTCAATCATCTCATTTTGTTCTAGGTGGGTAGTTTGTAGTAGACAGTTTTAGAGTAGCCATGAGAGGTAAGGATAGAAACAATTCTCTTCGTGATAATTCAATGAAGATGGTGGTGAATATCATCAAACTGTCATCTTTTTCTATTGCCAACATGAGTCTTGGAGCTGCTGGGCCTTCCACAGCAACCAAAATAGTGGGTGACAACGAACCTCTGCTTCCTCAGTTTCCGGGAAGCCAAAAGTCAGAAAAGTCATGGAACAGTTCAAAGGCCACTTTCTTGATGGAGCCAAGCGGAGGGGATAAGTCTTCATATGTGAATCTTATTCAGGAAGGGAAATGTGTGGATGGAATGGCTTCTGAATATATAAGGAAGGTGCACCAGAAGAACAAAAGCTTCTGTGAGACATCAAATCTTTCTCAAGACATACTGCCACCTCCACCTCGTGCAGTCATGTAGCCTCTTTCATCTTTGTTATGCTGTTTAATTATAATCCTAGCTGTCCTGTGTAGTACACAGCACTAAATAAAACAACATATTTTGCAGTGATTTTTGTTTATTGTTCTTTGAGTGTACATAGCATTAACTTCTGTATTTCATTTTCTTATATTCCTTGTTGCCTGGAGCTCTAGGGGCAGGACTTTTCTGCTATATGCTCTGTTGTCTCCTATATGCAGATGATATTTTCTTTTGTGATTCACCTCCTGATTAATCCATTCTTCATATTATTAATCATGGAGATATGATAGAAGACTTAACTTATCCAGTGTAGTGGTTTTGTATCCAATCACTATAACTTAGGATTTATCCATCCAATCAATCTGGATGAGATTCCTCGGTTACTAAAATAAAAATAATAATAATATCTCTGATAGAATTACTTTGTTTCCAGGCAATGCTTTTCCGTCAATTTCTATAAATCTTGAGAATCAGGGGAATCTATCATGTATTTCCTGGAAGTTTGTTGATAATATAAACAAATGCACATGGCTTCAATAATATCTAAACCTCTCAAGCAACACACTCTTACCAAAGATCATTGCAAAAGGATTTTGGATTAGTGTCAGTAGGGAAGGGCTTTTTTTCTCAGATAAATTTTAAATAGTAATTATATTGATGAAATATATTGTTATCAACTGATGTACGTAATCTAAAGGTTTGCGTAAGATAGTCTTATAATAGATATAATAGTTTTTTAACGTGGTTTGATCCATGATTCAAGAGTGTATGTCCACAATTATAATATTAATAGCTTAGATAAGTCCCCTGAAAAGGACTATATGTCTCATATCTATTTGTGTTTTTCTTGTGCCCCTTTCTCTTAACAATTATTCATATTTATAGGATTTAAAAAAAGATTACAATATTATCATTACAATTAAAAAGTCATTGTTTCTCATTATAGATAGATGACCAAAAATAAATGTTAATTAGTAGATTATATTCTCTGATAGAGAAATAAATGACTTTTTTTTATGTTTCCCATGTTATTTTCATTGATAGTAAAACTTAATTCGGAGAGGATCAAAATTTTGAAGAAAAAATTTGGGTTTAAACTTTTGTTATATTTGTAAAATCTTAATTTAAATTATTTTTAAAAAAAAACTTTGGTGGTTTCCCTAATATGTTCTCCAAAACTTGATCTAAAAACAGTAGCAAAAAAATTGAGAATATTAAACAAAAAAATTGCCTTAAAATAAGCAATTTTCTATGCATACTTAGTTTTAAGTATTCAGATAATATATATTATATGGTTTAGTATTATTTTATTTTTAATTTAAAATTATTTAATTACACGATAATATATCATCTAAGTATCTAGTTAAATATTCAAAACTGAGAACAATTGGTTTTATTGTAAAATTCATTGAGGTAATTAATTTTGTTTTTCTTTTTTATCTTTTATAACATGTCTTGAGGACACTAATTAATATTTTTTTAATAATATTATATATATATTTTTATACACATTTTGAATATATAGATAATATATTATTTTATTATTAATTTAAAATATACATTATTTATATATCCAAATTATGTGTAAAAAATATTTTTGCATAATTTTATTGAATTAGGTTTTCTACGCAATGGATTACAAGGAAAAAAAAAAAAGAGAATCTTGACAATTCTCTTCCTAACAAGCACCTGGTTAGCACAGGTGCCTAGACTAAGTAAATTACTTGCAATAGGAATTTATACTCAATCATTAAGCAAACAACAATTTTCAAAAGGAGCATCTTTAAAGTCTATTTATCACCAGGCATTTTCTTGCCGTGTTACCTAAGCCAGACATCTCAAAACTCTCATAATATATAAATTAGTATATTATAGTAGGGCTGGATTCGAACTGAGCCTGAGCTGCCTGCAAGTTGAGCTCGGCTCGGTTTGGTTTGGTTTATATATGGGCGGCTCAAGTTCGGCTTGAGCTTGATTCGAATTCGGTTCGGCTCGTTTTCGGTTCAATTCGGTTCGGTTCGTTTTTTATTATCAAAACGATATTGTTTTTAATATATATTGATTAAAACGATGTCGTTTTGTATAAAAAATTTTAAAAAAATCTATCAAGCCAGTTTGAACTCGGTTCGAGTCCACCCTATATTATAGACTTGCAGTACAGCCCCATGAGGATATCTATAGGGTCCTGCTGTAATTCTATTATCTCTCCATTTCAATGAAAAGTAGATAGCCGAAGATTGGTTCCCTGATAAAGCATTTATTGAAAAGAATGAACGAACCCATTAAAGAAAAAGGCCTTAGTTTTGCTTTATTAAAGCAGGTTCCTGCATTATTAAGAGCGCATGTTCCTGAACCCTAAAGGTTGTTGTACCTTACAAGATAGTTTGATTTACAAAGAAAGAGGTTTTATATATAAGAGAGTATAATTTTAAGTTTTTTCTGATGATATATTAAAATTAAATTTTTAATTTATTTTATTCAATTATTATGAGATCAGTCACTAAATACGAGATTTATTTTACTTGATATAATTGATTCGATTCTAATGTGACGGTTGAATTCGAAAGAGATTCCTTCTTACCAAAAAGAAAAAAAACAAAAAAGCAAGTTCCTCCGATATATTGTAGATCTTATATGTATTATTATTATTTTAGTTTGTATTTATTTATTTCTTGAAACCCAAAAATTGATAGTTTTAATTCCCATTGATACGTTCAATGATGAAGGAAGGAATCATCGAGTGTACGAAGATGAGCTTATGATCTATAAATAACATATAATGATTAAACTCTCAATGTAGTTGATATAATGGGTATAGATCTTGTCACTAGACTTGAGGTTTTATATGGTTAGTGGGATTGGTTCAATCCTAAAAGAACAATTAAATTCCAGTAAAATTTTATTATTAATAAAACAGTTTGGTTTATAGATAGAATGAGCCAACCCATTAAAGAAAAATGCTTTGGTTTCACTTTAATAAAACAGGTTCCTACAATGTATCGAAAATCTTATAGATTATCATTTCAATTGTATTTACTTATTTATGGAAACCCAAAAATTTATAGTTTACTCTAGATATGACAATGAGACATATTGAACCAACTTCGACACAACCCACTGTGTCAACGAGCCTAGCAAGTTAAACCAACCAAATAACATGTCAAGGCTCAAGGCACAATCAATAACGCTCTGAGTTATGCCTATGTAGGCTAACTCATATAATTATATATATATGTATCCATTTTTTAATTATTTATTATTTTTTAATGAGTCATGTCGAGTCGACCCACACCCCCAAAGCTCCGACACCACTCGCATGATCCCTGGGTCTGGTATGTGTCACAAGTTTGTTGGTTGCCTTAAAAATAGGGTGGTTTGGCCGAGAAGTGGGTCGACCTGACCCGCTACCATGGCTAATTTAATCCAAAGCCTTTTCAATGTAATGTTTATTCAAATCAGTATCTCCTTTAACATATAACTGAATTTGCACATGAGATCGAGCGGAGTAGGCCCCCTTTCAACATAAACATTGATGGCTAATCCTCACAACCTCTTTGTTAAAGATGCATGGGAACCCACATTCATTTGGCAGCCGAAACATTCAGTAATATGTATGACCCCCACTCCTTTCCCATTTGAACAGAAATAATATCATAATTAAAAGAATGTTTCTCCCTAAAATGCAATCCTTCATTCAGGTGGGAAAAAGGCAAAAGCCACTACTGTTTCACTTGTAATTTCTGCAATACTCTTGGCCTAAATACCAAAGTAAATTTAATTGACAGGTTTAAAGTCAATAAAAAACTAACTTATGCAATGATTCCTTTGTAATGTTTTTTCGTTTAAATTTTACACGAAATGATAAGTCAAAATTTTGATATTAAAATATCGTTAAAATTTGAGTCATCACTTTCAAAACTGAATTAATTATATTAAAAAAGATAAATTTTTACTCTAATAATTGATCTTATAAATACTAAATTAGATAAATTAAAATTTTAATTTTAAAAATATTATCATATAAAATTTGAATATATAAAATATTTTTTTTATCACTTAAAGTAGCTTACCGGGGAATTGACTTAGAGAGGTGTTGTCACTGTCTTCAAAGCTCATGCAAGCCCTCCTGTGGCGGAAGGCCCTTTCACCATAGAAATTATCCCATTTGCAGCCTATAAAATTGACATGACTGACAGCCTACTTTGCCTGTCTAAGTAAAGACCAAACAGCCATAACTGGCAACTCGTTCAGCTCTTTATATAAGTCCAAAGATAAGGTATCCTGTTATGACCCATACCACCAGTCATTGCATTGAAACACCACATGCATCTATCCACATCTATTAGTGAGGACCATATTCAATATCACATTATCACATGAACAACAGAGAAGAGAAAAATATGCTTCCCTACCACTAACATCCAACTTGATAGTGTTCAGTAGAACTGTATATCCATATGTATGTACTCAATTGAATGACACGCCACGATATATCATTTAGGTCAATAATTGAATACTTAAAATTGGATATATATAAGACCACTAAATATTTAAGATTATTAATGAAAAGAGAATATAAGTTATGCTAAACAAACAGACAAATTAGCAAGAATTAAAGATAGTTCCGTCGTAAAAGCAACACCACGAGAACAAGAAATCATAGTCTTTCTCATGCTCTTTACAACAACAACATTAACAGTCACCTACATACCTTATCAGCATAGCATCACCCTCTAATTATCCACCTTCCTTTCAACTTTTATTTCCCTTCTCAAGCAACACTGATCATGTTATTGCCATCCCCATGATTTAAGGTTGGCATCACCTGAAAAGCTGAATGCCTTGACGAGGAAGATTCCCTTTGCCCCCTCTGCAACGACAGCTTGAGGGGCAATGGCGATGGATCCATCATTAGATTTAAATTCAAGTTAAGATCGGACACTGTTACGGCTCCGGGAGCCGGAACCATAGGATTTGGACAAACATGGTTTGTCCCAATTATGCTTGACTGATTGAGTTTTCCTACTATCAGATTTTCCATTGGATTGTCGATGCTTGCTGGTAAAAAGAAAGGCACAGGAAGTATCATAGCAAAATTGTTTGTTTCAAGCCGCTGCACAGTGGCTGATGGATTGTTGTCTAGTTGCTCCACTTGCTCATCATCTACTGATATATCTACCACCTGAAGATTCAACCGAGAACATAATTTTCTTTTAAGATCCATAATTTGAACTAATTTAACGTATGATCCAGGAAAATATATATTTTCTCATTATTTGAATTGATTGATTTGAGTTAACATATAGAGATTCAACTTCATTTTATTATAGTTTCTCATTGTTTGAATTGATTAATTTGAGTAAATTGATTCAGATTTAAGAAATCAAAATGAAATCGTTACCGAATCTGTAGTGATATCGAAGAGGCTAGATCGGCGGCGTCGCCGGTTGAGATTGCTCCGGCGAAGAAAGTACTTCTGAGCATGACTAGCCACCTGTGTTGGAGTTCTAGTCTTAACGAAGTTTCTAGAGATTCCTCTCCAATCTCCTCTCCCTACTTTCTGTAACCCTAACAAGAACAGCTTATGCTCTTCCTCCGTCCACGGCACTCCTAATATTTTTCAATTAAATTAAAAAAAATTAACAACAAAATTGTAAATAATAAAAACTAATATTTAAACAAACAGAGATCTCAATGACTGAATCCAACCTCGCTTCCGCTCGCGACTCGCTCTAGAGTTTGGAACTGCGTCGTCGGCAGAGGCGTAACCAGCAGCCGCAACGTCATTCTTATTGTTGTTGTTATCGTTACCGTTGTTTTCATGAGGCTGTACATACTGAGACAAGTTATTCATACTCACACTCTTCCTCATGGAGTCCACCACCACTCTCACGCCGAACAACATAATCTCGCCGCCGTCGGTTACGGTGGAGCCGCTGGTATCCGACATCGTACCACGAGAAAAATAAGCGATAAAACAGAAGAACCAAACGATTGAACGAAGACGCAAGTTGAAGAAAAGGAAATGACTGATATGGTATGGCCAGTGATGTGAAGAGCTGTAACCTATATTTATAGAAGGGAAGGATTGATATGGAATTGACAACTGGCACCATGTGTGGCACAGATTGCTTCGTTTATTTGGTGTTGTTGTGTAATGTTCCTGTGTATTTCTCCTACTCCCATCCCATGAACATGAAAAATGTTAAATTTTAGTAAGAAAAAAAATCTCATTTTAATCTGATAGCTTTACATTCTGTCAGCTAAAAATTGAAGCAGAATTATATACACATTATTAGGGTTTCTGCAACTGGTCGAAAATGGGCAATGGCTTCTGATTCAGAAATTAAAAAACGTGAAAGCACATGAAGGGCAGCAAGCCAGCAACCATTTCTGAGGAAAATATTATCTTATCCTCTTTTTTTTCAATGTCAGATGGATTTAGTCAACCCAGCTTGTCCCATCAATTTGACTTAAAAAATTAACTCAATCATGTGAATCCCAATGAATCAAACTAACTCAACATGCGGTGCATTATCTTTTACAGAAAACTGGTTTATATGAAAAACTCACATGAAATGTTAAAAATGACTGCAAATATGTAATTTAAAAATGAATGTTGATGTAGTTGGCAAGATTATTGGCTTTCTGAGAAGATATTTGAAAGTTTTGATGATGAAAGAGATAGAGGAAGATGGGTCCATTTTTTTATGTCGCCTCTCATGGTGGGGGCTTTGTGGGTGCCACCATTTTCATCTAAGATGCGTCACATTACTCATCTTCCTCATTCCTTGTCTGTCAAAGTGTAAAGATAATGAATAAAAAAAGATGGGTTTCAGTTTCAGCGCACATTGTAAATGGAGATTAATGCATATGGAGCTTTTTCTTGAGAGCAAAAGTGATCATCAACAACCATTTTTCTATTTTAACAGATACAGTACAAGGTTTTCTCCGTTAATAACTTTTCACCGCCTAATATCTGCTTTGTCTTTTTGGCATGTGAATGAATCCAGAATATCTTCAATAAGCACAAATCCTTCCATTGATTGAGCTTTTGAAAACCTTTTGGACTTCTGATGCATGGTAATCCACATGACATGTCGCCTCAGATTACCAAAAGAAATGTCCAAATAATGAATAGGGTAAATTGGAAAATAACCATTGTCAGTATGTGATGTCAAAGTAAACCAACATTATTGTAGAGAAGGATTGGTTAAGGATGGCAATGGAAAGGAGCGGGGAGAGGATCTTAATCTCCATCTCTATCCCCATTCTCATAGAAGATATTAATCTCTATTCTTGTTACAGAGATGACAAATATCACGTAAAGAAAAATCTCTTTCTCATCCTTTTCCTCTCTGTTTTTCATCTTTACAAAGAAAAGTCTCTTTTTCATATCCTTTAAACACAATACAAATATATTAAATAACAAAATTAATTAAAATTAAAATCAACTCATTATTTCAAATGTCACAAATATCATATATTAACTATCTTAATATACACAACAAAAATATCAATAAATTTGAAAAACATAAATAAAACTATAAGGGTATATTAGTATTTTAAGTAAAAATATTAATATAAAGGGGTGAGGCAGAGAGAAGATACATGTATCCCCGTCTCCAATTACGGGGATATTTTTCATCTCCGTCTCTATTTCTATTAGAGAATTCTCTCTCTGTTTGGGTCAAATACTCTAAATTCAGACCGAAATTATCATTTCTATGATTAGTGCATGAGTTCAACTAACTAGTTTATGCAGATGAAATCTGAAATTATCAAATAAATAAAACTTTAGTCTTGAAATATCATCAAGAAGGGATTGCTCTCATATTTGGAATCCCCCTCTTTTTTCAGTCAAACTACCCTGCGTGTGTTGTTGGATAAGAAAACAATCACTAAAATCTGGAAAGTGAGTAAACCCATCACGCCTTTAACATATTTGTTCAAAAATCTTCGGTAAATATGTTACAATCTTATCGCTGTTATCTAAAAGGCATGGTTTCCATTTTAGTGCAATATGACTTCTTTATTGGTGGTCCATGGCTCAAATAATCGAAGGTCTTCTCCCATTTTGGTTGACAAGAAATATTTGATTTTGATTTTGTTTGAGTGCACAGGCCCACATGAAGGAATTTAATTTGCTCTTTCTTTATGTCATGCGTTTACAATTCTAAAGCTTAAAGATATCACTGTCAGGAGGATTACATTGACATCAGGTGACTACAATTTTTTTAAAACCTGATTGGTGGTGAAATCAGTTATCTCCTTAGTTCATAGTTCTTGATTCAATTAAACAATCAATCAATTTAACTTATTATTAAATTATTATATATTTTTTAAAATAGTATCAAATATTTTTTATTTTTTTAAATATAAAACATACGAAATATATAAAATATAATTTTAAATATCTATTATGTAAACTTAATTTTATTAGTTTTAAATAATATTTTGGTCAAATAAATTTATCAAATTTAATCAAATTTTAAATAAATTAATATTTATAAATAGGTCACACTAAATTTTAAACTGATTAATCATTTAACCGGTTAAACCATTTAAAAATATCCCTTTTTCGGCTAAAATTTGTTACCTTTAACCAGGAAATCTGTGTAGTGGAGCAATTAGAATACATCAATCACATCATCGATGACATACATGTAAAACAGGTATTCTGTTTCTAGCATATCAAATGAGTTCAATTAGGAACCTCCATTGACACTTCTTCCAATCTTTGATAAACTGAATTTAATACGGTACTATACATAGTAATATCAAAGATATTTGTAATATATATCAAGATGATGATATGATAGTTAAAAATTTTTATTATTATTTTAAAAAGACATATCTTATAATATGGTATAATACAAGACACATGTTAAAAGACAAATAAATATATAGTACGATATACGATTCGACTATTATGTAATAACCTATGACGTGAAAAATATCATGTAAATTTAGATTTAAATGAGGATAACTTACAGCTACAAACCACCCTTTCTTCATCCAAGCTCCCTGCCACTGTATCAAGGAATCAGAAATTGCTTCAAATTTAACCAGCAAGAAATTGCTTTAAATCCTACTTAGTTGCCTCTGGCTATTGCATCTGCTGATATCATACCTGTCAAGACCTTTTTTTTTTTATTCCTCCATGCAAATATCAAAAGGTAACATCATACTAGCCCTCAACTCTTCACTTTCTTTCGACTGCAGGTAGAAGACAGAGATCTTCCGAGCATTGAAAACTGACAAATAGATTTTGTATACATCTATTTATACTTGGCTTGCCATGAGCCCTGCTCTTGTACTTCTTGTTTCAGAAGCAGAAGTATCAGGTTGATCATTCTTCGCATCTGTTGCATATGTTTGTGTTTCTGGTGAAGAAAAGGGTGAGTTACTTAAAGTAATTATGTTCTTCTTAGACCCATCAGAAGACAATTCTATGCCTGTCAGAATTCGCTTTAGTTTAGACCGCTGGCAGATAATTCTTCCTTTATTCCATCCTGGGAAATTAAATAAAGGTGATACATCCTGCAGGAATGCGTAAGCAGCCTTCGCTATGGGATACTCTTGTGTGATTGAGTTTCTCTCCATGTGCCCCCTTCTGATCAACAGAAGGTATACCATCATTAGAGAAAACATAAAAATCATACAATCATGTCAAGTCTTATGAATTGCCAGCAAATTGCAACAGATAGAATGGTCAGCATCCCTTTGAAGGACAAACTTGGCTTGGAACTATAGACTAAGCCCCTCCATGTATCCTATACACTAATGTTAGCATTTGCATCCCAGCTCAGTCATCTTCCAACTACATGGGTCCACACCACACATGCAGTTCAGAATTAGGCATACAGAATTTCCACTGAGCTTAATCCCAGTTAGTCACCTTTCTGCCTAAACAGGAACAATATAGGTCCACATATAGAGCTGCAAATTTGAGTTGCCAGCCTATTTCCCAACTGCCCAATTTGACCTAAAATTTCTAGGGCCAACTTTACTAATCATAATTCCCAAAATGTCAAGGTTTTGATTAATGGACAGATTTAGCCATAAAATCATTTAACATAACCTAATTGCCTAAATGAAAATAACAAAAACAAAAATAGCCTGAATGAGCTAGATTACCAAGTCTAGAACCACCTAGCATGCTAGAGAATGCTTTATTTAGACTGTTAAACTGTACAGTTTCATGCCAGACTGTTGAGTCTAGTATTGTCTAGCGTTATAAATTAGGAATATATCGTTTGTTATTTTATCAAGGGTATAATGATAATTCATGGGATTTTATGACTAGCTTTGTCTATTAAAGAAAACCTGTTGGGAAAGGGTATTGATTGTCCATTGAGTTGGCTATATAATGTCCAAACCCATTGACTTAAGGTGGATAAGGTTCAATAATTGGCCTTTTGAGCTGGATTGGGTTTTATCGTAGCAGGGTCCATGGTCTGCCCCAGTACATGTTATGTAATATGTCAGAAACACCCTTAGGTCCAACCTCGGTTAATTTGTTGCACTCATATAATTAGCTGTTATGCTACATGAAATGGCAAAGGTATCTGCTAAGATTAAAATACTTGTACTCAATCCGAAAATGGTTTTTATTATAAATAGTATCTCTAAATTTCAAAAGAGAGGGGAAAAGAAATATTTTTAGAATTTTATAATTTAGACAACAAATCTTGACTGATTCATGAAGGTTTCTAATGTCTCAAATAGCCAAAAAATAAAAAGTCTCAAATCCTTGAATTGTCCAAAATGGAAGGTTTCAAAATTTTTGAATGGTTAGCTTTGTCTTGTAATTTTTTTATTAATAAAATAGTTTTATTTATTATACATTTTGTATGTTTCTCCTCTGTTTTTGTTGAATAAGAGTTAGTCCTTAACAAATTGTATCAAAACATTCAATCGAACGAGAGAGACAGATCGGCAACAAAAATGGTGAAGGGTGACCGGACTTGACACCAGAAAGGTGGCTAGAAAAAAAGGCAAACAGAAGAAGAAGAAAAGAAAGCAACAGAATATGAACAAGATCGATGATGCAGCGGTCGATTTGTGAAAAAAGTCTGACCGGCTAGGGAAGAAAATTTGCAACGTGAAAGGAAAAAAAAGACGAAAGAAGAAAGAGAAGAAACAAGACGACGACAAAAGCGTGAAGAAAAACAAATTTACAGAACACGTAGAGAAGACGGGAAGAGAGTGAAAAAAAATTTAAAAAGGAGAAAGTTGTGTGAGATAGCTGTAAATGCATGAAAAGTTGAAAAAAGAAAGAAAGAGAAAGTTGCGTGAAAGGTTAAAAAAAAATAAATAGAAATAAGACAAAGAAGTTGTATGAGACAGTTGAAAAGAAAAGATATGTGGGACTGTTTGGGAAAAAGTGGAGAAGTGGAAAGGAAGTGGACAGAAAAAAGGGTGAGTAGATATATAAAAAAAAAAGTAAAAAAATAAAATAAAAAATCTGAAAAATTAAAAAAAGGGAAAAATTAGAAAAAAATTCAATATATATATAAGAAAAAAAACCCATAATGAAGACAAGATGATTTTAAAGAGACGGAAAATGTTATAATAGCATTTACCCTTAATCTAATAGTAATTTTTATTATAAATAATGTTTTTAAGTTAAAAAAAAGAGGAGAGAAAAAATATTTCTAAGGTTTTATAATTTAGACAGCCAATTTCAACAGATTTAGAAAGATTTATGATGCTTTGAATAGTCAAAAAATAGGAGGTTTAAGAGTTTTTAAATTGTCCAGAACGAAAGACTTCGAACTTTTTAAATTATTTGATTTATCTTTCTAACCTTTTAATTAATAAAATAATTTTATTTTACTGTATTCTTTATGTTTTTATCCTCTATTTTTATTGGTCAAGAGCTGATTCTTAAAAGTGTCCAAGACTATTCATCCAGGAGTGAAGAAGAACAATGAGAATAGAGCAGGAATTAGGACAACTGATGTGAAGAACAACGAGAATAGGGCAGGAATTAGGACAACTGATGTGGTAAGAAGTTAACGACGACAAAAGAGGCTGAAAAGACCATGGGTTGCGACGTCATATTCAGAGATTACATGGCCCAAACATAACTAGCCAACAAAGAAAAGGTTAGACTCTCAACCATTGCCTGCAGAGTTGGGCTGAGCAAACATGACTCAGACAAGCCAATATAGTATTGTCTTCCTCTAAGAGGATAAAACAAAAATCATGATAGCTTCAGGGAAAAAAATTACTTACACTACAACAACAGTTGCAAGTTGAGGAAGATCCTCGCCGCTCATGAACATCTCATACATATTGTTGAGCCAAACTGATATTGCTGTATATGCACTGCCTTCCCACATTCTGTGAAACAATCAACTTAAAGATTAAAAGGAAATTACTATAAAAATATAAGAATTACTTGAGAAAGTAATTTTCATGGTACCTATGAACATCCACAGACCAAACAAGTCTGTTATTACGAAAAAGTTCAGGGAAAAGCCCCCGCTTTGTCGCTTCATGAAGCACTCTTGCCGCCCGTTCTCTCTGGCCAAGCCACCAAAGTGCTTCCAAAAGTGCATTGTAGAACCTCATTCCCAAACCACAACCTTCAGAGTTAAGTTTGTCAAAGACATACTCTACCATCTGCCAGTTAGACTCATCATCGTATTCTCCCTTGATCATCTGCCCAGTTACTTGGTGGATATTTGAAACTCTATTTGTGTACATCTCATCAAGCAATTCATAGGCATCATTCCACCTGAATTAAGGTTTTAAAGGAATCAGATATATTGCCAAAAAGGAAGTAGGCTGACACTGCTTCTGTGACATTTATAGATAACATGAATTAATTATTATGTCACAAGTTAATAAAAACTAAAAGCGCTGCTACTTCACTGGCATTTACAAATTAATTACAGTTGGGCAAGTTTAAAGATGTTATATGAAATCCATAATTTTGTTAGCTAAATAACCCTTATATCTCCGTTTATCATTTTATGTTTTCCAAGTTTTAAGCATCACACGGATATACAATATACATAGTCCATTGCTTTCCATAACTCAAATTCAGTGCACTTCAAGGCAATTTTTCAAGATATAAGGACTTCTGGTAACACTAACTGCCAGAACTTTTAAAAAGATAGCTTATCTAAAACACCAAGGAGTTGAAGAAATTAAGGACCAACTGATAATGAATAACGCATGGAGAAGACAGGAATAAGCAGTTAACAGAAAGTTGAAATTTCACATCCTGAGGCCTAAGAAACTTCAAGTAAATGTTTGGTATCTTCTGTGCAGAAACACCACTAAATTTACAGAGCATACAATGTTTCAAAAGGAAAAAAAAGACATACCACAGCATGTACTCTTAAAAGTTAACTTTTATGAAAGCAAAGCACCAAGCAAGAGCATTGTTTTCACATGCAACCTCTCAAATATTGCACTTCCAAATACTATTCCATTACAAGCTCAAAATGAATAAGCTGACAGCTTCTCAATCCTATATGAGAAAGCAAGAACCACACCTTGCCAAGTGTACATTTCAACCGCCAAACATACCCTTTTTGTATTAAGTTTGAAAACAAAGTATATAAATTAAATGTCACAAATGACATAAATAAAAAAATTTATCACACTAAAAGAATGTTCATAGTTACCATTCACAAAAACTTGTCCCTAGATTTTAACTACTTAATATCTAATAGAACAATGTGTTACTATTGTCATCTGTGATGAATCAGAATAGCTTATGTCTAAAAATTTAATCTGCTATATAATAGGATTCCTAGTGTTCAAGTTCTTCACACATTCAAGATTTTGAAAGAGATATGCAATTATTGAGAAACCCACCGTTCATGATTGAATACACAGAGAGAAAACTGACCTGTTACTCTTTGCATAAACAGCCAGCATCATACTGTAGCACATAACATTTGGCAATATCCCAGAAGCTTTAATTTCCTGGAATTGTTCCTTACTCTCGTCAACAAGGCCTGCAAAGCAGTAAACACTTAAAACCGCCTCAAGGGTCCTCTCATCAGGGTCACATCTCACCTTTTCCATCTGAACATACGCCTTTATAGCTTCCTCAAACTGGCCTCCTTGCCTAAAAGCTTCAATCAGAGCATTGAATGAATCTCGATTCCTTGAAACACCAGCCTCACCCATTCTTGACAAAATCGCCCCACACTCCTTGTACAGTCCACCTCTTGCAAAAGTATGCAGCAGTGAGTTGAAAGTTTCAAAAGTTGGCTGGCTCTGAATTTCATTCATTGTGTTAAAAGCAACAAGTGCTTCCTCATACAATGCAGCCTGCCCATATGCTGCAACAACACCAGTGTATACTTTGGAACTCGGTACTATACCTCTCTCATTCATGTAAAGTAAAATCTTCTTGGCATCCTCCTGTAGCCCTCCTTTCCCACAAGCAAAAATCAAACCCTCATAAGTCTCCATATTTGGCTCAACATTCTCCTCCACCATATCTTGAAACAAAGTTACCACCTCCTTAAAATACCCACCTTCCCCAAAAACCTGTATCAAAATATTATAAGTGGCTGCATTAGGCTCCGTATTACTCGCTTTCATCTCAAGGAAAAGCTCTCTCACATCATCATACCTCCCATTCCTCCCATACAGATTCAACAAAATACTATAAGTTGCAGCATTTGCAACACACCCTGCTGCCTGCATCTGCCTAAACTCTCCCATTGCCTCCTTAATCGACCCCATTTTTGCATGAGCTTCTAAAAACACATTATATGATGTTACATCTGGTAAATTCCCTCCAACCTCCATCTCCCCAAGAAGCTCCGAAACCTTTTCTAATTTCCCCAATTTCCCGAAAGTCTCAACGAGATAACTATATGTAGTTAAATCAGGTAACACCCCACCTTCATTCATTGTCCTGAAAACCATCTCTGCTTCATCACCTAAACCTCTAGCACCACAAGCACTTAACAATGTATTATAAGTCACAATATCAGGTTGTATCCCTTCATGTCTCATTTCCGCAAATAGTCCTAACAACCCCTCCCAATCTAATCCCCCTCTTGCACACGCATTAATCACAGTGTTATAAGTCAAAATGTTAGGCAAAATCTTCTCTCTTTTCATTCTCTCTAAGAGGTCAAGAGATGTTTCATACTGACCGTGACGTCCATACGCATTAATCAATGCTGTGTATGAAAAAACACTTCGTGGTACGCCTTGACTAGGCATTTCCTCGAAAATCTCAGCCGATTTCTCGAGCAAATTCTCTCGCCCTAACAAACTTATCATTATCGTGTAAATATGTTCGTTCGGTTTGCACCAGATCTGCCTCTGCATATATTTAAATAAACGAAGAGAGCGCTGCCAGTCGCCGCGTTGAGCGAATTCCTTGAAGACCAAAGCGAAGTCGTTTAGGGAAAGCTTGTTTTTGAACATGTCGAGGCATCGCGCGATACTGCCACGGGGTGGGAGGGAACTAAGCTTGTTAATTAGAGATTCGACGTCGTAACTATACTTTCCTTTCTCGACAATGACAGATGGATTCCCAAGGACCAACTCTTTCGGCTTGGCTCGGACTTTCACGGAGACAGTAGACAATCCACAGTCGCCAACTAGGAACATTCGATGTCCGTAGAAGATATCTTTGTCGCCGGAGAGGAATCTCCGTTGAAGTGAGAAATTACATAAGTATGGCTTCAAGTTTGGTCTCAGAAGAGAAGGACTGGGTATCGAGAGGGTCATCTTGGTGAAATAATTTGCATGAATTTCGAGAAAAATAAAGGAAACGGATTTTCTGGGTGAATTGTTGAGGTTTTCTAGCGAATTTCAATGGGAAAGTCATACAGAACTGAGAGTTTAGAAGTTGTTTTTCAATGAAGTCAGGTAGAGCTTTTGTGGATAACAGGGGGAAGGGATACTGGAGCAGGGTTTAAGGACCCTGACCCGAGACCCGTTTCTGAATGGTTGACCCGATACTAAACTGGTTTTTTGGCGGTAATTGGACCGATTAAAAAGTTCGCGATAAAACAACCATTTTCTCATAAAGGGCCGCACTATTCTGTTCGCTACCCCCCCATAATCCCTTAATCACCACCGCCAAACCTAACCGTCACACCCACGTATCTCTTCCCCTAAAATCACAACCATCGTTTTGCCACGTTTTATAATGCCACGTGCTTGACTGGACCCCACTATACGAGGCCCCCTCGCTCCCGTAGAACGCAACGGGGTTAACTGTCTGTCTTCTCACGGGGAGTCTTGTAGTTGTTATGAACTAGCGAGGGCTTTTTGGTAAAATTGACCTAACCTTCAGTTCGTAACAGTCAGCTGCAAAGGGAAAGAAAAAACAAAACAAAACCAAACCGTCTCCTTTGGTTTCTGCTTGTTAAGTTTTGGTCTGAAATTGAAGAGGCAACACATTAATGTGTTAAGCATTTAGCTGAACTTAGATTATGTCCGATTCCGAGGTATATTTTCTTTTTCTTTTAAACCCTTTTGTGAGCATCTCAGTGACAACTTAGAGCATCAGTTTGATATTTTGTGGGTTTATTTTTTTATTTTTATTTTTAGTTTTGGTGGAGTTTGTGGGTACAGAGATTGATTCTGATCTTGTTTTTGTTCGTTAAGTTGTGTGCTTTAAAGAGTGTTGTTTGATTGAAAAATTATTTGGTGTCTGTTGGTTTTGGTGTAGCATAAACTGATGGCCTTGAAGAAGGCCTATGCGGATATTATTTTGAACACGGCGAAAGAGGCGGCGGCGAGGATAATGGTGTCGGAGAGGAAAGCGATGAGATATCAGAAGGAGCTGTTTACGGCGAAAGAAGACGCGTTGCGTATGCTGCTTCGGCTTAAGCAAATGTTGGATACTAAGGTATTCTGTTTATATATTCCTTTCTGTTTGATCTTGTTTTTGTGTTTTGGTGTTGAGGAGTTGATGAAGGGTTCCTTCTGTTTGGTGTTAATTGTTCGTTTGCTGAGAAACCTTCTAATTTGATTCTTTTAATTCGTTCGTTTCATTTAATGTTTCTGTGTTTTCTTATTTGGCTTGGCTTGGCTTGCTGGGGTGTCTCTTATGATTGATTATGTCTTGTGAGGTTTTTGCTTTACATTGAAGAGAGTATTTCATTGTATATAGTTTCTTTCTTTTTCTTTTTTTTCCTTCTTTCTCTCATTTTTTTAATATTAAGCTCTGAACAGTCGATGAATCAGAGAGAACATGTAACCTTGGGGTTTTTACTTTTCTTTCAATGACTGTTTTTCCCCTATATGATTGTTCATGGTTAGAAAGGAGTCTGCATTAGCTGATGGGTTTGTCTTACTGTGGGATGGTGTGAAATAATGTTTTCTTCTCTTGCTAAAACTGCAATCTGGCCTAGAATACATGTAGTGCTTAGCAGTATTTGAAATCAGTCCTAGAATATGTCAAAGGATTAGCATTTTCTGAAATTTGTCCTATCATTCATGTTTTCAAGAATTTTCGTTGTTCATAAGCAGTCTTATTTTGGGGCATGTTTTTCTGTCTTTTTTTCAGTAAATGATGGATTCTATTGGTTTTTATGTTGTATTTTGTAATGGTTATGGCTTGTATAACATCTTTTACCCTTTTCATTGTCTAAATACTAGATTTCCCTGAAGACAATATTTGGTATCCCAATTCTATTGTTACAGGAGTTTTTGTCATCTTAAAATCATCTCATTGTGTAAACTTTCTATCATCATTCACTGAAAATAATCCAATTAGAGTTTCATCATGTTCATCAAATATATATTTTACTTATTTTATCTTGGAGTTCACTCTATTCGTGCCTGTGTTTGGGAGGAATGCAGGTGGGACTGCGGATAAGCTGTATTATAAAAATTGTCTAAATAGCACAACTTTTCATTCTAACATTAGACGATTCTTGTACATCTCTCTTGTTTGATTACTTCTAGAAAGTGAAAAACAGAGGCAGTTTTGTTCCTTCTTTTTTTTTTTTTTCTCCCCTACGGTTCTATCTTGTTTCACTCCTATTTCCTAATAGGTGATCTCAAATCCATTTTTTTCAGTTGCTTGCTTGAAAGAGTGTGTCTTCAGTCTCAACCTTGGCCCAAGACTGAATTCACAGAAAACAAACAGTGGGTACACAGCTTGTTGCAAATTTTTCGATGCTCCACTACAACTAATCAGTCATGTGTTTTGACATTTTTATGTCATATATCATCCCATGTATACGTTTTCAGAGAGTATTTTGTGTTGCTACATGATCTAAAGTGGAAAAATGGATTGCTGATTCTTGAGATGGCAGGAAGAACAGGGAATTAGGTTTGTTTGATTTGGGGTGAATCAAGCAACATAGTGAGGTCACCAGAATCTAATCTTCTGTTTGATAGTTTCTGCTCGTTTTGTGTTCTCCTTTTTGAACTCTTTCTTATTTTTTCATCTTATGTAGGATAGCTAAAAGAATTAAACTAATGGTGCATTAATTATAGGTTAATGAAGCACAGGTAGCAGCCTTGTATAAACAAAGTAAGATAGACGAACTTGAAGCACAACTTGGTGAAGCAGAAGATGTAGTAAAAGATCTTAGAGCAGAGTTGATAGAAGCACAAGATGAATTGGAGAGGGCAACAAACGATCAAATGCGACTTTTGGATGAACAAAATGCCTATGGTGATGTTGCTACTATGATGACAGCATCACTGGACAACAGACTCAATACTTCTGTGACTATGGTGTCTTCTCTACCAGATGCAATATCTGAATTGGTTGTGACGTCTGATGTGAAGAATTCACCTTTGAAGATGACTTTTGAGGGGAACCAATGTTATGGTGAAAATGGTTCTCATAAAGATAATTGTATTTTTTGCAATTCTGACTTTGCCTCTATAGTTACAAGAAGAAAAGAGCCTAAGCTTTACAGGAATGGGTGCACCCAGAGAATTCATGCATTTGAAAGAAACCTCTTAGGTGGAAATTTGTCTCTTCCTGGGCAAGTAGATGATGGAAAAAATGAAACCTCTATTGGAGAAGATGAAGATGCATGCACAAACCTTGACGCTGGGGCTGATAAAATGGATGGAGTAGAGAATAATCCAGATGAATACAAAATGACAGAGGGAAATAGAAACTGCATTTCAGTTCAATCTTTGAAGTCCTTTTACTGGAAAAGAAAAAGAGCTGGCAGATATAAGAAAAGAAAGGTTTTCTTTAGGAATTTTCCAGATGGGGTTGTAGAAACAACTCAAGAATCTGATCATTTCCGCCCCAGGAATTTCCCTGATGCAGTTGGTGACGATGTCCTACTTGATTCCTCTAAGATATTTGAAACTAAAGCTGAGAAGGATTCAGAATATCTGTCAACCCAGCAATCACTGTCAGATAATGGTAGGATGATTTTTCAGTCAGAATGTGCAGAAGTTATTGAAAGTGATTTTGAGTTTCACAATGCTTGTACTGTTCAAACCCTATCAAACAATGATGACTTGTTGGTAGATACATTGGAGTTGACAAGTCAGGAATGTGGATCTGTAGAGAGTTCTGAGGTTCCAGCTTGCAGTGCAGATGCTCAAGCTGTCAATATGCCTTCAGTAAATTCAGATGTTAAAGCGCCTAATTTAACGGAAGGGATTCCTACTCAACCTTTATATGTTAAATTTCTCAAGTATACCTTCCAAAGGAAGCAGAAGAAGGAATCTTTGAACGGTTATGATGGGAATTCTTCTGCCAAAGAAAGCATTGTGAAGACAAAGATGGGGGAAAAGCAAAATGGTTCTTTGGAGTCACATACGTCAACTGAATCATCTCGAGATAGTCAATGACTAGCACAGTTGGCTTGTCAGGTTGGCTATATGTTTATTTATAGTTCTGGTTTGGATGCATGCATTTGGAGTATGTTTGTTTTTCATGTTAGTACTCATCTAGAAATGATGATATCTTTATTTACTGGTTCTATGGTTGTCATGAACTGTGGCTCAATTGGCGAATTAGCTAGTTTTTATTTCTCTTTTTTTCTGAATATACTATTGCCTTTGTTTAAACTAATCAATTTGAGAATCTCATCTGAGATGCTGATGATGGATCATAGATTTATTTAACGCACATGTTTGCTTGTGCTTGAGGCTTCCAATAATTTGCCATTAATATAGTCATAAGTTCTGATTGATCTCTCTGCTAAGTAATATTCCTGTAGATTCAAAATCTCTCTTTCCATTTCCCTTTCTTAAATTTTCTGGAAAAATAGGCTGATTTGTCGATTTTATTACCAGCGAAAACATCAAAATATTAAGCCTTGAGCTGCGAAAAGCAAGCATATTGTTAAGTCCTGAGAATGGTTGCTTTGTTTCTTGTTGGTGTATTCACGCTTCATCTCTAAATCTCGCATTCTTTTTCCATCCACCTTTCTTTGTTCATTTCTTTTTCGTGTGCAAATGTGGGTGTCATATTTTCATAATCGGTTCTGGTCAGGTTTATAGTTGTGTCACCGTCTTGGCTGACTAACATGAAGCAGGTTGGTGATGAGAGAAAACCTAACGCTTTTTGAAGCATCTCCTTTCCGATATCCATAGTATCAACAGGAAAAACATGCAGAAAATTACTGTCTTGCTATTGACTTTGGACTGTCCCATTTATCATCTGAATATTCCAATGCAGCTATATTTGAACACTTTTTTCTTCCTAATCATGATATTATATGGCTTAGAATTAATCTCTAAATTTGTCCTTCACAGCTTATATGACTGACTGAGAAGAAATGCTGTATTCGGCCGAATGGAGCAAGCACAGAATTGACCCCATCCTAACCCTCTTCAATGTAGCTCAGAAGACGATGTTTGTCGAACAATTCTGATGAATAGGCTGCAGATTATGAAGGGAAAGCTATACATCTCCAACTTTATAATATATATAGACATGTTCATCAAGAAATCAAAATTGTTGTACTTTCTGTAATTGCTGCATCATATTATATTATATTTAAGTAGTCTGATGAAATTATTTGGGGTGGTTTAATGGAAGCCTTTAGTAAAATTGTTACTTGCTGTGTTTTAATGTCCATAAAATACATCACTGCTTCTTGATTCCGAGATCAAATGACAAGATCTGGAGTTTCACTCCATAACTGCATTTGTCAACTTTCATATCTTGTTATTTTAGTAACAAAAATCATTTGTATTTATAAATTAGTATTAATTCGAGTAGTAATAATAAATTAATATTATATGATGGATGATTTCAACCTAATCATATAGTGATACGTAACTATTGATATTTTAATTAGTATTCATTATACAAGGATATTGTATTGTTCTTTCAAGAATTTCTAGTTCACAACTTTTAAGGTATAAAATTTATGATGTGATTTACCTCTTTATTATAGTTATTAATATTTTGCAATATACGTTATTTTGGGCATAGAAGTCTTAGAAATCTTTTTGAATGATTCCTACTCATTAGCATTTAAAAGTGTAAGTGAATCGAGTTGAGCCACGAGCGCAATTTAGTTATTTTAAAACAAAGCTCAAGTTCATCCAATAAGAAAATTTTAGACTCAAGTTCGAGACCGAAATAGTTTATTTAAGCTTGGTTTAAAAAATTATATTTGAACTCTATAACAATTAAAAAAATTATATTTAAATTTTTTTAACACATATATTTATAAAGGCTAAGATTTTGAGAGTATAAAAACAAGATTTGAAACTTTTAAATATTAGTGATATTTTACTTAAACCAAATAATGAACTTGTGAGGTTACCAAACTGATTACAACAAATTTGAGTTTGAACTTAATTTGACACAAATCAAGCCTCTAGCAGCTCGTAAATGGCTCAGTTGATTTACCCCCTACAGCGAAGGCCCAAATTTACCATACAGTCTTGCATTAATTGAGATTGTGTGATATACAATATGTATCATACGATACGATACAGATATAAAATAATACATATCATTAGGTATACGAATTAATATGATACAAATTTTTTTATTCTATTTTTTAAAAACCGTATCATGTAATACGATACAATATTAGATGTGCAATACAAAAAATTAGATTTTCGATACATAATATAATATTTGATTTGACTATCATGGTGGTGATCTTGAATGTTACATAAAGGTGTGCTTAAAGATACCATAATTAATCACGAGAATCATTTCCATTTCATATTCAAGCTACAACGAAAGAAAATGACTAGCTAACCGTCAGGAGGGCGAAAAGGCTGCCCTAATCTATACACATCTCACACTTGGTGGAAACATTTGGTGTAAAGTGATTACTCTTCTTTCAGTCTTCGAATTACTTGAAAAGTTTAAAAACCAAAAAAAAAAAGCTAATTGAATTCAAGAATTATTGAATGAATATGCTTCTTGATCCCCTGACTGCTGACTAAGAGGACTACTTTCATGGGAAAGTAAAGAGAAAAAGAAAAAGAAAAACCTGAATCCATGTACTCAGTAATGGCCCTCAGATATATCCCTTACATAAGAGTATTTTCACCAACTATCACGCGTATAATGATTCCTTCATGACCTGCTAACTTCACACCTGCTGCACAATAAGTAGAAATCAAATGGTTACCAGGATAAACAGGAGTTAATCTAATATGTTAAATTTCAGCTTTGACAGAAAAAGAAGACAAAAAGGGAAACCACATTTTGTATGCAATGATCCAAATGCCCATCTTAGCATTATAAAAGATCATGGCAGAAGCTTCATGGGAAACAGCATCCATGTGACTTGAGCTAGCTGGACAGGAGAGATAAGTTTGGGGAAGGTATATGCCCCTCACATGAATTATCTAGACAAATCCACAGTCAAGTTGATTTTATGGAGGGTTCTAACTACACAAATTGTTTGTCAACAGCGATACAATTACAATTATATCAAGCATCACATGTCCGAGAACCCCTGAACTGTGCTGAATCACATCATGCATGAACTAGCAGTCTAGCAAGATTATGAAAGAAAGAACGAACAAATAAGAAAGGAAAACATGAGACTGCTTGAAAAATCAAAGGCCAAAATCAGTGTTATTTTATAATACCTACTGATTCCACTGGTTACTGATGTGCCACCTCTGATACACCCCTTGAATCAGTGCAAATTTCTGCTAATGGATTCACAATGAACCCACCGCCCTGATACCTCAACTTACGATTCTGTAAATTAAGAGTTCCGGAGTTTCCATTAATATCAGTTCTGTGATGCATAGCACTGCATGATGAGGTGCCACCAGAAGAAGTAAATCTCGAGGTTGAACTTCGGCTTTCTGTCTTCCTCCAGAATTTGGAGCTTAAAAATTCAGCACCAGGTAGCAGACAACATGTGGTTCCCTGGGAGTCAGTATCGGTCATCCTTCCAGTTGATACAGCCAAGTCATACGATATCCCATCTAGTGCCAGCTCAAGGCCGTGAACACGTGTCTCCAAAGAGTGCATCCCAGTTTGTGAGCTACCAATGAATCTCTATACATATGGGGGAAAATCAGCAACAAGTGAGAAGAAACACTCATCAAAATGCATTAATTGATTCATTACTTATATACTAGAACTCTCATATACGGTTCAGATCATAGAAGTGTTATAACACATGCACACATGGATTGCATGGATGTAAGCTTATTTTGAACAAATGAAAGAAAGAGCATTGGAACCAAATCCAAAGGTGAAGAATTATGAATTCTAGAAGCAATTAAAGACTATGAGAACAATAAAACAAATCTATAGAATTATTTGTCTTTCATATTACTTCTGTCAAGCTGACATTGATTAAGTGTTGACAATTAAGTAGCAGGCTTATTGTAATCCACTGATAATGTCATTTAGGGAGGCCATGAGACGAATATAAACTTTGTCTAACATTAAATGGTTTTGTATGTAAGGTAAATTTCAATGATAGGAGGAACAACTCTCTAACATATGGTACTTTATAAATAGGTGTAGGCATATGTATTAGACAGCAAAATATCAAGTTAAAATTGAAGCCAAATTTCGAGGCATTATAAACTAACCTGAAGGAGATCTAGTAGACTGGATTGTTGATTTTCAATCTGAACAAGTTGATTGCGGATCAAAGATAAATCTTCACAGTCCTTATGATTCATCTGCAGATTCTCACAATTATCACTAAATACAAGAGTATTTTCTCGGCTCTCCTCATGACATGGGACAACCCGAGATCCAGACCTCAACCCTCCAAATTTGTGCATCCTGTCATCAGAACTCTTGTTGAAAAGGGCACGTTTTGTATCAGGCTTTGGAGGCCTAGTTTTCTCATTCTTCCTTCTTTCTGAGGCATTCCCATCTCTTTCCATGACATCATCCTCAGCATCCATTAAAGAAGCAGAACCAGGAACAGAAATCTCAACTTTCCAGTTTGAAGGTTTTTTATGCTCCAGCTTTTGGAAAATTTCCTGACTCGTTTTCTTAAAGGGGCCTCTCTTCCTAACAGTGTTTGCAAATGAACCATCAGGTGGAGTTGACTTGCCAGCTGAAATCGATTTCCTCTGCAACTCAAGACCTGAAGTGAAATTATTCGGGCCAACTAGATATCTTCCATCACTTGCATTTTCTAATCCCCATCAACATAAAAGAGAAAAAAATAAGAACATCAGAGATATGATCAATCAAAAGAAGAGAAACATTCAACAAGCCCAAATCATCAGAAAGCAAATCCAAATGAAAATTCAGCAAATTGTTGCAGATTCAGATCTTTGAGTTCCCTCAGCAAATCTAAACAGATGATCCAATTCTCCTAAAGATCTATGATTTCTCAATCATGAATATAAAAAAATACCTTTGGATAAACAATGCGATTGTAGTGGCTGGGACACCTCCGGTATATCTGGAACTTGTTTCCATGCCTCTATCATCTGATTCATGACCTCCCTAACAGCCTTTACCTATCAACGAAAAAATAAAACCATACACTTTCAACAGCAACTATATAATTAACACTAAAACTAAAAAAATAACAAATGCAAACCTTATCAAATCTCCTACTCTCAGAAACTTTCAAGCAATTGGCCTTAAACTCAGCTACCGAATCCTTCTCCACCGCGGCCAACCTCCACAGCCCCTCCGCTGCGGCTTTTCTCACCGCCCAATCATCACTACTCAAAAACCCAAGCAAACAGCTTATCAGCCCCTTCAGCCCCTCCCCACCCGCCGCACCCGATCCGATCACACTCCCAACCACCACCAAAGCTGCTGCTTTGGCCTTGAACCGTTCATTCTTCACCAACCTCTCCAATCTCGCCAACAACCTGCCCAGCCTCCCCGCATCTGGATCCGGCGCCGCATCGATCGCTGCAGCCAGGCACAGCGCCGCACCGACCTGCGCATTCATATCCTGCTCCGTGAAAAGCGCGTCGGACAGCAACTTCAAAATAGTGACAAATGCCGACGCAGTGACACGTGACGAAAGAGACGAAATTGTGCTTATGCACGTGGCCTGGATGGAGGAGTTCTTGTCACGGAAATTGCGTGTGAGATTGTTGACGATCTTGGTTACGTAAGGCGACAAATTGTGGGACGACGACAGAGTGGTGATGACGTGGGTGCATTCTTTTCTGACCCCCAGTCTATCGGAGGAATTCGTAGAAAGAATACAGGAGAGAAATGTCGGGAGGAGAGCTGATTCCAACGTTGAGGCTATTGATTCCAGTTCGGTTGCTGCCTGTGAATACGTATCACGGTCCGACAGTTTTGTCAGTAAACCGTAAACTCTGAGTTTGAGAGGTTGAGCCATTTCGTTTTGCGGTTAATGTAACTTTTTAGAAGTTTCGTGATGGTCGTGGAGGTGGCGCCGCCGGGTCTCAGGAACCGCCGGTAACATTTGGCGGTGATGAGTGTCAGTGAAAGGACAATTGTGTCTAAGAAATTGCGTATGCGCTTTTTGAAAGTCGATAGGAAAATGTAATAAAGGAGAGGGATGTCATACTGTCACGACAGTTGTTAAGCACGGTGTCGTTTTACGTGGAGTGATGAAGGAATGGTTTTCTTTTTGTTTTTACTTTACTCAAAGTGGATCAATCTTTAATCGTAATTAATTATGATTAGTATTAGTAATGATGATCCCGTGAAGTCAAGTTCATCATGAGAACTAGCACAAACTGCCACGTGGAGGATCTCCGATTTTTCTACCATTTAAAAAATGAAAAATTAGTGAAAGGGGAAGAGTTAATTATGCGCTGGAGAGCATGTGAAGATGCATAGGCAGTTAATACCGGTAAATTAGCGCCAAAATTAACGGCCACGTACTGTAGCATGGATTATAATCTAAATTACTGTGACTTTAATCAAGATGCTTCAGTTTCTCACCTTTGAATCATTACTTGATGACGTGTCCGCTTTTAAGACAAATGCATAGACCTGGGGTCGGCATACAAATTTCTTTTGTTTTTAAATGGCCAAAGCACTTAGTCCCACCCGAGTTGTCGTCTATTTTTAAACTCACATTATAGAGTTTTAAAATTTAAATATCCCCCCATTATCCAAATACAATTAAAAATTTTTGTTATGTATAAAGATAAAATCCTCATTTCAATAATATTATTAAAAAAATTTAATTTTATCTCATTCTCTTTTAGTTTTTGAAATTTAACATTTTTTTTTTAATCTAAACTTTTCTAGTTTTAAAAAGTAATTATTTTTCCTTACATCTAAGTTTTTTGTTTCTCCTCACTCTAACCATTGTTGTATCTTTGACGACCTCTTCTTCTCACCCAAACTGTTAATCAGTTCTCCCTTGTCGTCGAGAGACTAAGAGGCATAGACGAATGAATGAAAATCAAATCTTCGTCCCTCTTCTATTGATGAAAAGACAAATTGTCTCTTTATTTGTTGATAGAGAGAGAGGAATTCATCTATTTCCATCAATGAATAGAGAGAGATAAAGACAATTCGTCTATCTTCATCAACAGACAAAGAGACAAAGATTCGTCTCTTCGTCAACAAACGAAGAATGAAAATTTGATCTTCATCTGTTCATTAACGTCTCTTGGTCTCCCAATGGCAAGAGAGAGTTGACTTAACGGATTGGGTGGAAAAAGAAGGTCTTTGGAGATGCAGCAATGGCCAGAAAAGAGAGAAAAAAAAACTTATATGTGAGGGAAAATAATCATTTTTTAAAACTAGAAAAATTTAGACAAGAGTAAAAGTATTAGTTTTTAAAATTTAGAAAAAATTAAATAAAATTAAATATTTTTTAATAATATTATTGTAATAATGATTTTACCCTTTTATATAACAAAAATTTTTAACAAAGTTTGAATGATAGGTAAATATTTAGTTTTTAAAACTCTTGGGTGTCAATTAGTAGCAGAGTAAAACTTGGGAGTTTGGCTTTTTCCAATGAACAAGAAGCAAAGTTGGAATCAACGACAATCTGGTAGGTGTCGGTAGCAAATCAAACAGTAAGGCGAGATGAGTACGACACCGTTCTAATCTAATGTTGCTTGATAGCCTCACTTGTCGGTTGGATGGAAACAATTAGATTAATACACATCGTTTTAAAAAGCCCATTTCAACCAACCATTTAAGTTATAAACATGTTTAACTTTCAAGGAAAAGGAAGACCGTGTGCAATTTTGTCAAAGGACAAATTTTACTGCAGTGTCGGTTAGCATTTAACCATGAGTTTATACGTTAATTTGTATTATAATTATTAATATCTTATAATACATAACATATATTATATAATATAATATGATATAGATATAAAATAATAAATATCATTAAGTATATCAAATTATATAATATAATAAATATATCATATAATATAATACGTATCATATGAGATAATATATATTATCAATACAGATTAATAAATTTTTTAGAGAAAATGATGAAGTGATAAAAGTATATATGAAAAATTTTAAAATTTCAAAGATATTTATAATATTTTTTAAAATAACGACGTCTCAATTAGATTTTGTAAATATTATATTATATAATATGATATAATATTTGGCACATGAAATAAAAAAGGTGAAAGGACTATTTCTCATCTAAAGTATGATGTTTTTTAAATTCTTATCTGTTAATTTTACAAATTTTATTTATCGATTTATAAATAATTAAAATTAATTGAGCTTATTAATTATGATTTATATGTGATTAAGAAACTTGTTCGATAAATTGAATTTTTTGTGACTTTGAATTTAAGGAAGTGGTGTTTTGATGAGAAATTTTATATGTATATATATATATATATATATATATATATATATATATATATATATATATATATATATTATATATAATTTAGGTATATTATTATGTATTTAAGTATAATTTTATTTATAATTTAAAATTATATAATAATATATTATTTATATATTTAAATTACGAATGATTGTTAATGAAGATGATAATGCCATGTGGTCTGATGTGATGTGATGGGGTCCCGTCTCAAATGCGTGTTTCGGTGATGTATACAAAACCGTATATGTTAGGTGGCGTTGTTATATTATGCGGTCACTTTCGTACTTCCACATGTAGGGCAGGCATCAATCATCATGTGGTGGTGTGGGGGCCTTGTTTTGATTTCACATACTTATTGTGCCTCCTCCAACGATTATAATAATTGACTACTGGCTTCACGAGATTTACATGACCTCTTCAGTAATTAATTAGAAACAATAAAAAGTACATGCACCAAGATTTAAGCATTTAATCATATGCTTACACGGTGAATCATGATTTAATTAAATAATTTAAAATTTAAAATAAAATAATATTTAATTTTTTATATATATATATATATATATATACACACACATAATCATATTTACTCACACCCATATGTATCTATACGCATCCGTAGGCACTTGCATGCTCTCACACTTGCCCACTCACACCCACAGGCAGCCACTCGCACTCACACACATCTGCTCGCACTTGTATCTATTCTTTACATTTATGTTTATCTTTTTGTTTCAATCTGTATTATACTAAAAATTAATTTGTTTCCGAATAAGTTTTTAAATCTTCAGAGCATAATTTACTAAACATAGAGTATGTTCTGGAATGAAAGGTTATTGAAAAAAATTATACTGAATCTAACATAATTAATAAGGAGGGGTATTTTGAAAACAAAATTAAATTTGCTTAGAAAAGTAAAACCACTCAAAATTTATCTAAAAAAGTTTAGATGAAAACTTTTGCAATTATTTTAATTAATATCCCAAATTTTACTATTATTATATGTTTGTAAAAATAGTTTTATTACTTTGGATCTGGGCTGAAGAAGCAGGTGTCATATGTGGGCCCAGATAGGCAAAGACTTTGTCAGCCCAAGAATTTAACCTGCTCAAGCACATAGGTGAGAGTTGGACTTGAGGAAGCGTTGAGAATGGTAATGCGAAGACCTAAACAGGCTAACCTGCCAATTTTATTCAAACCAATAACCGAATCGACTTAACAAAGGCTAAGAGGGTTACTAGCTCAAACTATATGGGCAACTTTACGTTTAAATTTGAATTAAGTTTGTTTAAGTTCAATTAAATAAATTCAAAATAAGTTTGACTCAAATAAATTAGAGTTTGGATTTGAGTTCAAGAATTAAATATTTTCAAATTTAAACTCAAATTTTAAAGGTGTTCCCTTCACCAAACTTTCGAACATAAAAATTTAGAAATAAATTTATTAAAGTGATATCATTTAATTAATACACATCAAAATAATATCATTTTAGTCATTTTTATCCAATTACAATTTCAAACTGAACTTGAAGTTTAACTTGAATACGAACTCAAACTCAACTCTTATAAAAAGAGTCGAGTTTGAACAACTTTAAAACAAATTTGACAAGTTCAAACTCGAGCTTAACTTCACTCAAATTTAGTTAAGTTTGAGTTATATAGACTAACTTTAAAATTACATAAATTTAATTATAATTGTATAGTGAAAAAAATAGTAATTTGATTTATATCAAAATAAAAAATAATTAAAATAATTAATTATCTGAATATTGAAGTTCAAATAAGTCATTTTATTTGTTATTTAACTATATTATAAACAAATTTAAAAAAAAAAACCTAAAATTGACATTCACAATAATTTTCTAGATATATAACAATTTAGAATAAACTTTTTTAAATATGTTTTTCACTTTTTTAAGAAAAAATTAATTAATTAATTCCACTACAAAAATATAGATGATGCCAGAAAAGATATTCTAGACCCCCTTAGGCACTATAATTTAAATAATGTATATTTAATTATGCTATTTAGAATTTCAAACTTATTAAATTTAAATTTAGTTTCTTATTCTTCCAATTATTGAGCTATTTTTTATCTTTGATTTTATATCGTATTATTGACATGTAAATAAATTGATAATGCATTGAATACATAGCAATTTGTGTCTTACAATATATTCAATAAAATTATATATACAAATAATAAGTACAAACTTATTATATAAATAATAATATGTTATTGTATGATTGAGTAATTTTAAATTAAAGATAAAATAATATCAAATTATATAATAACATATTATTATTTGAGATATGAAATTTGTAAAAAATAATTTGAAATGATTAGTTCTTTAAATAAATAAAAAAATGATAAAGAGTTGAAAGACAATGAAATAATTTATTAATTTGGTCTAGCCAGACCCATCCAAATCAATATATTTAATCTAGATATAATAACAAGATGAGTAAAGATTGAATTCCTTAAACTCTATCATTATTTTTATAGGAAATTTCTTTTTTTATCCTATTTCGACATAGGGATGACAAGGAATTTATGTCCCTTTTTTATGAAAAAATTTTCTCGTCCCCGGTTCAAATCCGGGCTCAGATAGACTTTCTTTATAAGTTTTATAATTATTAAAAAATTTGAACACATTAAAATAATCGTATTTACACGAATATTCTGATTCAATAATAAGCATTATCTTTGTCCACTATGTATATTATAATAATGTAAAATAAAAAATGTGAATAAATAGGTTCATGGATATTTTGAGGGGTATGATTGAAATTTAAAAATTAGAATGAGGATATTTTTGGAAAAATAATTTAAAACAAACAAATAAATCTTTAGGTTTTTATTTTTCTTCCTATAAAACTAGTATTATTTTTATCTCTATTTTATAAGAAAATTCTTTCTTCGTTCGAAAGGGAATGGACTGAAAACCTAATTTCGTGAGCCTAATTATAATCTCTAACTTGACTACTTTTAAAATTCTTTCCATTAAAATTCGGTTTTCTTTGACATGTAGTCTGAGTAGTGCAGTTGGTTATCACACTAGTTTTACACACTAAATGTCCTCGGTTCAAATCTAGGCTCAGACAGACTTTCTTTATAAGTTTTATAATTTTTAAGAAATTTGAACACATTAAAACTATCATATTTACACGAATATCTTGATTCAATAGTAAGCATTATCTTTGTCTACCTATAATAATGTAAAATAAAAAATGTGAATAAATAGGTTAATGGATATTTTAAGGGGTATGATTGAAATTTAAAAATTAGAATGAGGATATTTTTGGAAAAAAATAATTTAAAACAAACTAATAAATCTTTAGATTTTTTTTTCTTCCTATAGAATGAGTATTATTTTTATCTCTATTTTATAAGAAAATTCTTTCTTTGTTCGAAAGGGAATGCACTGAAAACCTAATTTTGTGAGCCTAATTATAATCTCTAACTTGACCACTTTTAAAATTCTTTCCAATAAAATTCGATTTTCTTTAACATGCAGTCTGAGTAGTATAGTTGGTTATCACATTAGTTTTATATACTAACGATCGTCGGTTCAAATCTGGGCTTAGACAGACTTTCTTTATAAGTTTTATAATTTTTAAGAAATTTGAACACATTAAAACTATCGTATTTACACGAATATCCTGATTCAATAGTAAACATTATCTTTGTCCACTATGCATATTATAATAATGTAAAATAAAAAATGTGAATAAATAGGTTCATGGATATTTTAAGGGGTATGATTGAAATTCAAAAATTAGAATGAGGATATTTTTGGAAAAATAATTTAAAACAAACAAATAAATCTTTTAGGTTTTTTTTTTCTTCCTATAAAACTAGTATTATTTTTATCTCTATTTTATAAGAAAATTCTTTCTTCATTCGAAGGGGAATGCACTGAAAACCTAATTTCGTGAGCCTAATTATAATCTCTAACTTGACCACTTTTAAAATTCTTTCCAATAAAATTCGGTTTTCTTTCACATGCGGTCTAAGTAGTGTAGTTGGTTATCACACTAGTTTTACACACTAACGGTCCCCGGTTCAAATTCGAGCTCAGACAGACTTTTTTTATAAGTTTTATAATTTTTAAGAAATTTGAACACATTAAAATTATCGTATTTACACGAATATCCTGATTCGATAGTAAGCATTATCTTTGTCCACTATGCATACTATAATAATGTAAAATAAAAAATGTGAATAAATAGGTTAATGGATATTTTGAGGGGTATGATTGAAATTTAAAAATTAGAATGAGGATATTTTTGGAAAAATAATTTAAAACAAACAAATAAATCTTTAGGTGTTTTTTTTCTTCCTATAAAACTAGTATTATTTTTATCTCTATTTTATAAGAAAATTCTTTCTTTGTTCGAAAGGGAATGGACTAAAAATCTAATTTTGTGAGCCTAATTATAATCTCTAACTTGACCACTTTTAAAATTCTTTCCAATAAAATTCGGTTTTTTTGACATGTAGTCTGAGTAGTGTAGTTGGTTATCACGCTAGTTTTACACACTAAAGGTCCCCGGTTCAAATCCGGGCTCAGACAGACTTTCTTTATAAGTTTTATAATTTTTAAGAAATTTGAACATATTAAAACTATCGTATTTATTTGAATATTCTGATTCAATAGTAAACATTATCTTTGTCCACTATGCATACTATAATAATGTAAAATAAAAAATGTGAATAAATAGGTTAATGGATATTTTAAGGGGTATGATTGAAATTTAAAAATTAGAATGTGGATATTTTTGGAAAAATAATTTAAAACAAACAAATAAATCTTTTGGTTTTTTTTTTTTCTTCCTATAAAACTAGTATTATTGATTCTCAAACTTAATCTTTGTACAAAAAAAATTAGGAATCTTATTTAACTTCTACAATCACACAATCAAGGATAGACCCTAGAGTAGTTAAGAAGAGTCACTGACCCTCTTTGCATTTGAAAATTTTGAATTACATATTTTGTATGAAAAATATGTATTTTAATAATTCTATAACGGTAAAAAATTATTAATTTAATATATTTAAAATATTAAAATAAATCCTAAAGTTTAATTATATTTCATAATTTTTTAATTGATCATCTATATTTTTATTTTTATTTAATTTTGACTTTTTTGAATTATATTTCAGAGCCCACCATTGCACACAATCACAAAGAACAACCTTACAAGGAATTAAAGGGTACTTGTTCAAGAAGCCTAAGACCTCAATAGCACACAATTATTAAATTTTTTTTTATTGGTAACGAGGAACCGATTACACTAAATAAACCAAACCCTGAATACAATCACTGATCTTATAACTACTACAACTAAAAAATTAAGAATTTAATATTAAAATAATATCGAATGAAATTTGAATTCATATCTTCTTATGTATAGAATCATTTTTTTATCACTTAAACAACTCTTTAGAGGCTACAACTATTAAAATATTAACCATTTTTGTCTAACAACTTGTCAAACCCTCCATTTATAAGTGTCTTATTCTCTAGCTCTCTCTCAACAATAGTTGTTCACATGTGGTTTAATCCCTCTTTTATGAAACAGTAAAACTATATATACCTATTTTGAGTACATAAATAGATACATATTTGATATATATTATCATATGAATGAATGATTTTAAATTAATGATAAAATAATATCTAATCACGTGATAATACATATAAATATATCTTCATTCATGTGTTTAATTTAGTACGTATAGTATTCCTCTTTATGAAATCTTTCAAAACCCATTTCATCTCCCGACAGACTCTCTACTATGTGTTCTATTCCTCCTATGATACACCTTTGAAGAGGTCTAATAACTGGATTTTCCTTCATGACCAACAATCGTTCAAAATTCTAAAGTGACACCAATGGCTGAAATTAGTGGCTCATAATGTTGGTCCAGATAGTGCAAAGCTAATGTATTATAGATAAAAATGACATTTTGGCTACATTATATTAACATTGGTTTTTTAATTCATGTATCATTATTTTTGTTCTCATTACACTGGTTGTTTGCCAAACAAACAATTAAGCCTTAGCCATCATGTACTAACTCTAGAATTATGTCTATATGGGTGGGGGTGATATAAATTGAATTGAGCTTGAACACTTTTTAACTCGAGTTTAGTTTAAACGAAAAATAGTTTGGTTTGAATTTCTTGAGCTAATATTAAGAGTGGTTCGAGTTCAATTCGAATGAAAATGATTAGGTTTGAATTCAGTTTGAGTTTAACTTAAATTTATAATTTAAATCCATATATGGAATATTTGACTCAAATTCATAGTTTGAATTCGTAATTTATTAATAAAATGACATTGTTTTATAATTAATTAACATAATTTGAATCAAGCCACGAGTCAAGTTCAAACCGAATTTAGTCATTTACCTAACCGTAAGTCAAACTGAGTCATACTCTATTTAGCCCGAATTTGGTTTAGTTTTAAAATGAACCGAATCTTTTAACTCAAACATGGTTCAAATTCAAATTAAACGAATTCGAATAGAGCCAAATCAAGTCAAGCCAACTCGATTAAGATCTAGTACTATGTGTGGGATAAATAAATAATATATATATATATATATATATATATATAAGAAGATACTCTCCAACTTTCAAAAACTCAAACTCTCACCCATAAACTAAATTCTATTAAAATTTTCAATTAGGGTTAAGGGTAAAATTGTTATTTTAATAATATTATTAAAAATTATATATAATTTATGCATTTTCCCTCCATATTTTAAAAATTAACAAATTCAACCCTAATAAAAGCTTTTCGGTTTTGAAAAATCACATTTTCACCTCCAACCAAAGGTTTTTCTTCTTCACTCTCTGGCCATTGGCAACCTCCTTTTTCCACCCTAAACCATCTCCATCACCGTCTCTTCACCTCTCTAGCAAAAATCCATCTTCATCTGACCTAGAAATGCGTCGTCTAGATGAGTTTCATTTGGATCTAACAAATCCAAATGAATAGTTTGGATGACGTTGTAGTCTAGAAAAAGATATCTCAGAGTGGTTTCTCGATGTTAACGGACGATGCAAGACGAAAGACAACGGATGAAGGATAAGCGAAATCAATGATAGAGGAAATCTCTTTGCTTGATTTCGTTGCTATTGCTCAATGATGAATGAAATTGACGACGTCTGGAGGGAAAGGGAGCTCCAGAGAGAGTGTTGGGAGAAATAGAGCGATGATGACGATGGTGGAAAAGCTTGTCAGAAAAATCTAAGAAAAAAATAAAACTTGGGGGGGGGGGGGGGGGGAATATTGCTTTTCAAACTTTTGATGAGAAAAATTGTAAGATTTTTAAATTAAATGGAAAAAAATAATAAAACTTTTTTTAAAATTTTTTTTATTAAATAATGGTTTTACCTTAACCATAATTGAGATTTTTAATATAAATTAGCTGATAAATGAAAGTTTGAGTTTTTTGAAAATTGGAAAATATGAGTTTAAAATTATACCCAACCTTAGATGGGAACAAGCTTTTGGCCTTTTTATAACTTGCTGGTGATAGTATTAGTTACAGCCAAATTTATTATTATTATTATTATTATTATTATAAGTTTGTAAAATAAATTTATTACTTTGGACCTGGGCTGAAGAAGCAGGTTTCATATGTGGGCCTAGATAGGCAAAGACTTAGTTAGCCCAAGAATTTAACCTGCTGAAGCACATAGGTGAGAGTTGGACTTGAAGAAGAGTTGAGAATGGTAATTGGAAGACCTAAACGAACTAACCTGTCAATTTAATACCAAGCCAATGACCGAATCGACTTAACGCAAGTCTAAAGAAAGGTTAAGAGGGTTGCTAGCTCAAACTTTATCGTCAGCTTTAAGGATAAATTTGAATTGAGTTTTCTCAAATAAGCTTGAAACAATCTCGACTCAAATGAATTAGAGTTTGAATTTAAGTTTGAGTGTTAAATATTTTCGAGTTTGAACTTAAATTTTAAGGGTCTTCGACTCATCAAGCTCATGAACCTGAAAATTTTTAATATAAATTAATTAAAGCAATGTCGTTTAACTAATATATATGAAAACGATATCAGTTTAGTTATTTTTGCCTAATTACAATATGAAACTGAACTTGAAGCTTGACTTGAATTCAAACTCAAACTTGGCTCTCTTGAAGAAAGCCGAGTTTGAACAACTTTAAGATGAACTCGACGAGTTCAAACTTAAGTTTAACTTTACTCAAATTCAATTTAATTCGAATTTGAACTTGAATTCAACTCCATTTAAATCGAATTCAAGTTTAAGCAAATTTGGTTAAACTCAAATCTACCCATAGTTGACTTTGTGTTATACACACTAGCTTTTTTTTACTAACTTAAATATGTCATGTTTTTAGAATCGATGCGTATTACATAATATATGAATCCACTTTTTTGAAGGCATCTTAGGAGAGTTGAAAGAGAGAAAATTTTGTATCTTTTGAAGACACAATATTGGGAGTAATTAATTATTTTAGTCATTTTTTATCTTATTTATACAAATTAAATTACTATTTTTTCACTATACAATTATAATCAAGTTTCTACTTTTCACGATATTATTGACACACATAGCACTCAATTGATCACTTAGAAATGTCAAAAGGGATTGGTTAGTCAGCATAGTATCTGATCAATTACTTAAAAATGTAAAAAGTGATTGGGTGGTCCGCATAACACTTAATCAACCACTTAAGAAATATAAAAATTTGACTATAATTGTATAGTAAAAAAATAGTAATTTAATTTATATACAAAGTAAAAAGGGACTAAAATAATTAATTATCTCAATTTCGGAGTTCAAATTAGTCATTTTATTTGCTATTTAACTAAACAAATAAAAAAATGACACCAATTTGAGTGGAGTTCAAAATTCTAAAGTGACACCAATAGCTGAAATTAGTGGCTCATAATGTTGGTCCGGATATTGCAAAGCTAATGTATTATGGACAAAAATGACATTTTGACTACATTATATTAACAGAGGTTGTTTAATTCATGTATCATTTTTTATGTTTTCATTACATTGTTTGTTTGTAACAAACAATTACGCCTTCGGTATCATGTACTAGCTCTAGAATCATGTTTATGTGGGTAGGGTAAGGGTGGATATGAATTGAATCAATTCCAAACACCTTTTAATTATCTCGAATAAAAAATAGTTTAGTTTAAATTCGTCAAACCAATATTAAAGATAGTTTGAGTTCGATTCGAATAAAAATAATTCGGTTTGAGTTTAACTCGAGTTTGACTTGAATTTATAATTTAAATCTATGAGTTAAATATATGACTCAGATTCATAGTTTAAATTTATGACTCATTAACAAAACGATATCATTTTACAATTAATTAACATAATTCGAATCAAACTACAAACTAAGTTCAAATCGAAGTGAACCACAAGTCAAGTTCAAACTAAATTGAGTCATACTCTATTATAAAAAAAAAAAAGGAAAATCGTGATGATAAAGCAAACCTTGTCCTTACTATCAGTGGGGAAATCAAATTCACGAGAGATCATTGACCGTAGCTATTTTATAAAGGATATTAATTAAAATAGGTAAAAAAATTTCCGCTTATACCCTTTTAGGCAAACACACAGTAGTTTTATTTTTATAAGTAAATTTTTTTGTAACTCCAAAAATACCCTCTCAGTCCTGTAGGTGTAGGCGCTGGAAGGAAGGTATGATGCGCGCGGTGCGTGCGTAGTGCGCGCGATGCATACAGAGTGCGCACACCCTCATATATATATATATATATATATATATATATATATATATATATATATAATATTTAATATAATATACATAAATAATAATAATAATAATTTTTAAATATATATTATATATATAATATTATAATATAATAAATATATATAATAATATAATATATATTTAAAAATTATTATTATTATTTATATATATTATATTAAATATTATAATATTTATTTTATATATTTATTTATTATATTTTTTTAAATATTATATTATATTATTTAATATATATATATATATATATATATATATATATATATATATATATATATATATATATATATATATATATATATATATATATATAAGAAAGTGTGCGCGTAGTTGTTTATATATATTATATGAGGGTGCGCGTACTTTGTACGCACTGCACACTGGGCACGCACCACGCGCACTCCGCGCGCATCGTGTGCACCACACCTTCCTTCCAGTGCCTACACCTACAAGGCTGGGAGGGTATTTTTGGAGTTACAAAAAAATTTGCTTATAAAAGTAAAACTACTGTGTGGTTGCCTAAAAAGGTATAAGCGGAAAATTTTTTGTCTATTTTAATTAATACCCTACTTTATAATCTCACGTAATTTGGTACATATTCGGAAGGCAATTCTATTTCTTCAGTGAAGCAAATTATAATTAATAATTATTGTATTGAATTAATCTTATACTGGAAAATCTAGTAGACTACACTAATTTTTTTTTTTATAACATATGCAACTCAATTTTATAAAGGGATGGTAACGAGGAGGGGTTGAGTCAAATATCCTATTTCTCATTTTTGTCTCTGTAGGAGATATCAATCTCTGTTCTCAACTCATTTTCGTTTGAGGATAATAGAGATTTTCTGACCTCTAACTGTAAAGAAAAATCTTTTTTTCGTCCCCTACTCCTTTATATCTTTTACCTGTGAAAAATATCTCATTTATATATCTTTTAAACATAATAAAAATATATTAAACAATAAAATTAACTAAAATTAAAATCAATCAATTATTTAAAATACCACAAATAATATATGCTAACCATTTTAATATATACAATAAAAAATATAAATAAATTTAAAAAATATAATTAATCTAACATTACAAAAAGAAAGTTAGTACTTTAAATAAATATATTAATATAAAAGAGGCGGAGTCGGGACGGGTTAGGAATGAGACATATGTATTCCTGTCTCCAATTGTAGAGATATTTTTTGTCTCCATCCCCTTCCTCATATTGGAGAATCTCTTTTTTGTTAGAGCAGGGGAGAGCCGAAAACCCAAAATCGAATCAAAATTACCATATTTGATTTCATACAACCACTCACTGCCTGCTAGTTTTATATATATTCATAATGAGTAATACTATATGTATCCATTTTGGGTACATAAATAAACATACACTTATATGTATCATTATATGATTGAGTATTACTTTGTCTTTAATTCAAAATTATCTAATCATATAATGACATATATAAAATATATATTCATTTATATACTTAAAATAGATATACATAATTTTATTAATTCATAATATGACTTTTATTTTAATTTTAATTTTAAAAAATTAAAATTAAATTGAAACGTCTAGTTTGGTCAATTTATATAATAAATCTAATTTTCTGAAGAACAAGAATTTGAATAATAAACATTACTGAATATGTTTTAAACTTTAATTTTTTTGAATTTTGAAAAATAATAATAATTAATTGAACAAAAGATATAATAATGGCTTTTGTCGTTCTTGTTATGTCAAGGTGCAAGTACTGAGCCCCCAAAACAATCTCTTTCCGGTTTGCCTTTTCACTTTTCAGCCCTATCTGGCTAAACATCTACCTCCCACGTTTTTGTATTTTATTTTTTAATCTCCAAAAGGACTCTTTTGTCCTATTATTTTATTTTATGCTATCAAAAATCAAAATTAAATTTATTTTTCTAACATTATATCAATACATAAATAGAGATGATAATGGAGAGGGAAAGGAAGGAGATGACTACCCTGTCTCTGTCCTGAAAGGGAGAGATATGCCTTCATTTATGTTTCGTCTTTGTTACGAAAATTATGGAGAATCTAATCCCTTTATCCACAAGAAATATTTTTTTTCTTTTTCTCTCCCATTTTCCCCTCTTTGCTCAAGTCATATTACAGTATTAACATTATTGTAAATAATTAAAAATTTAATAAAATTTTCATAAATTATACTTAAAAATATGTATGCGATAGAGAGGTAATGGGGCGAGGAGGGAGACGTCTATTTCCATTACTGTTTTGTCCCCACTTAACAAAAATTGTCCTTATCTCCATATTAGCTTTTGTTGAAAAATCTATTTTCGTGGGTTTAGAGCAAGGGCAGGACCCTATTTTAGGCCCAATTATCATTTTTTTCACATGAAGAAATTAAATTGATCTTTTAAAAGATATCATGTATCTCAATCAAGAAGTCACCATCTGGGATTGGGTAATTTTAATTTTGGGAAGACGAGACCTTCATTTCGCTTAACTCTTAGGTTTATACATCTTCACCGTTTATCCTTGTCCTTATCCATGAATCTTCACCTTACATGTTTGACTACATTAAAAATCTAAAAAAGAACAGGAATTACGTCACTAGATAATATGAAACTTTTATTTTATTGATGTGAAAATCTATATAACATCCATTAGTATATAAGATTAGACTTTTGCTTAGAGATGATAACAACAATTAAAATCTGTGCATAAAATGATTAAAATACCCTTTATTAATAAATACCCAAAAGAAGCGACAAAAGGATGTCTTCATAATTAATAACATAAATGTGTATAAATCATCAAGTACATAACTATAACAAACATGTGAATATAAATAAAAGGCCAAATGACTATTTCCCACCTAAGGTTTGATGCAAACCTAATCTCTCACCTTTTAACTATTGAAAATCTAAACTCTCACTCATTGACTGTTAAAATTAACAGAAATAGATAATTCTAGGGGTAAAGTCATTTTTTAATTAATAATATATTAAAACTAATAAATTATTATCCATTTCCTCTATAAGTTTTGAAAACCAATAATTTTCCTTTAGGATTAAACTTTAAAATCTTACATTTTTCCTTCAAGGGTTTTTTTCTTTTTCCCTCCCTTTCTTCGACGTTGTCCCCAGCCTGATTCTCTCTTCCTCCCTTTTTCTTCCCCTTTCGCGACTTCTCTCTCCCTTTTCTTCTCATTTCCTATGTTGAAAACCAAAAAGACTGACAAAACAACTAAAAAGACCTCGGGTGGGAGATATCTGGACGAAGCAAGAGGCTTTGTCTCTGGACGACGGACAAGATGAAGACGACTTCTTCATCCAGAGGCTAAACTTTGTCTCTTTGATTTTGACATCGAAAAGGAGAAGAAAAGGGAGAAAGCAGCCAAAAGAGGGGAGGGAGAGAGGATCCAACCAACGACAATGTCAAAGAAGCGGATGGTAAAAGAAGGAAACTGTAAGGTGGAAAATGTAAGATTTTAAAGTCTAATTTTAGTTTTCTAAACCTAAGAGAAAATTGATAATGTTTTATTATTTTTAATATATTATTTGTTAAATAACAATTTTACCTCTAGAGTTAATTGTTTATGTTAATTTCAACAACCATGCGTGAGAATTTGAATTTTCGGTAGTTAGCAGATAGAAGGTTGGGTTTGCATCAAACCTTGGGTGGGAAATAGTCATTTGGCCTATACATCTAACTATTAGTCTTTTATGTGCTAATACTTATTTTCCACTTGAACTTGGTTATCTAGAGTATATATTCAAACTCTAAACTTCAATGAAAAGAAATTTTTTTACTTAACTTTTCTAAGTAATACCTTTGGTCCTTCTCAAGACAATTCATTGTAATCTTTAAGCAAACATACTTTGCCAAAACATTTTCCCAGAGCTACTAAATTCAAAAACGTGGAAATAGGTTATTGAACAACGGACCAAACCACATTATAAAAACCATTGTGTCCAACTTTATCTTTGCATGTATGTCATATTGTTGTAGTAGATATCAAGATTCATTGTTAGATCCTCAACGACACCATCATAGCCTCTCTTGCTAAGACTCTGAATTGTGCTTATTGTTTGATGACAAAAAAGTAAAGGAGACTAATTAAGATAAAAATTAAGGAGTCCATGCAAATACAACCACATTGTTGACTTTTACACCCATATTACCATTAGATTCAAGTTTGACAAAATTACGAGAAATTAATTATTTTATCCAAAATTATTCTTATAGATAAACTCAATTTTCAATCATTCTACATATTCAAAGTAACTATATACGACTTAAACACATTTTATGTAGATGAGAAAATATGCAGTTTGAATACAGTTTTACACTAGTCGTGTACTTTTTTACGAAGGTCACATATTTTCCTTGGTCCACAGAAGTAGTCGCGTATATATTTTTTTTTATGTAGGTTGAGTATTATTTAGTTTTTTTGTCATATTTGTATAAGACTAGGGTTTATTTAATTTTTTCTCATAAACTCTTAGGATTGTGCAAACTTAAGAAATTGTATACTTTTCTTGGTCTATGAAAGTTGATTTTATAGATGAGTAATGTTATATATATATATATATATTGGTATATAATTCGTGTATACAGATGATATATTATTATATAATTAAGTGTTGTTTTATCTTTAATTTAAAATCATTCAACTATATGATGACATATCATCTGTAAACATAAATTATACACTAAAAATAAATATACATAATTTTATTGTATTTATAGTTTCACAACCCGGTGAACAAAAACACTCTATTTTCAACGATAATTTTAGTTGTTCTCAAACTATTTACTTTCTTTATACATCTTTGAATCTTGAGAAACAATTAACCAAATTGGAATAACACATGTTACACCATTTAAATACCATATTCAATAACATTAAAACAACATAAATTACATTTTAAAATCTTTTGTTTGTTATTCATTTTAATATCAATAAAAATATATATACTTATTGTTTATTCAAAATTTATATACACAGATAATATGTCATTATGTAATTGAGTAATTTTCAAATAAGAATAAAGTAATATTCAATCACATATAATATATCATTTACTTACATAAATAATGTATCAAAAGTGGGAACATATAGTATTGCTCTCTTAATATTTGGACTACTAATATTTTTTTCTTGATTTTTAGTTTTAAGTGTTATATATATATATGACTTCACTCTCGTCGGATAATCTTTTTTCAGGACCAAACCAATCACACTAAGCATGAGTATGATAAATTTTTTATTTAGTGATCGATCCCACAACTATTGAACCAGATAAGTCAAAAATTTGATCTTGATATATTATCAAAAGATTAAATGTAGTGTTAGACTTGAATCGAGCTGGCTTAAGATTGAAAGGTTGTTCCACTTGATTCGATTTAGTTTGGTTTAAATTTGTTTAGTGTGAATTTAACCGAGTTTGAGTTAGGAGGTTCAACTTATTCTAAAATCGAACTAAACTCAAACTAGAGAGAGTTTGATTCGGTTTGACTTGAGAGCTGATAAATAGTTTGATTCGATTCAAACTTGATTGATAGCACGATTTGAAATATGTTAAGTAATTATTAAATGATATCGTTTTCTCAATAAATTATTAATTCAATCAATAAATCTAAGTCATATATTCGAGTCACTGATGTAAACTATAAATTTGATCTAAACTCAAACTGAATTATTTTTATTTAAACTATTTTTAATGTTGATTTAATAAATTCAAAATGAGTTATTTTTTATTTAAATTAAATTTAAATAAATAAATATTTAATTAAGTGCCATATATTACAATGATATAAAAGTCGGAGACTTACAAGTTGAAGTTTTTAATTTAATGTTTTGCTGAAATGACGAAATTATATTTAATTACATTAATTTGTAATATTAATAAATAATTAAAATTATTACCATAATTATATAAACCCTCTAATTTGTAATATTTTAATTGATATAAAGAGAAATATTATCCCTGTGTAAAATGTTATTTCATTGGCCTTAACGCTCATGTAACAATGGTTTCTAGAACTCTCCTCAGAAACTAAAAGAAAAATCTACAACACGTGTGTACGGAAAATTGGAAACTTTAAATGAGAAAAAGAAATTATTGCCCTTGGTTTTTTCTTATTATTACAATATAACCATCAACTTTTTAAAATAAAATCCAAAAGACAAAAAACCAGTCAGCTTAAAAAGCCATTAAAATATCCAATTTGTTACCGTAATTAAAATTATATTCATTAATAATATATATTATTTTTAAACCATATTTTTAAAATTGAATCAACAATTAAACTAATTATTTTATTAATTTATAATTGAACCAATTTAATGAAATAATTAATTAATTTAATTTGTTATAGAATAATTAAATATTTCTTAAAATATGCAAAATATAATTTTAAATATATTAATTAAATAATAGATAATCCATTATATAAATAAAAAAATCAATTATAAATTTTATTATTTAAGATAAAAATTATGTCATATTATGTAAATTTAATTTTATTAGTTCTAAACAGTTTTTTATTTAATAAATTTATTTAATTTGATTGAATTTTAAATAAATTAATATTTATATATAGACAAGATCATATTATAAAATGGGATCTGATTGTATGTGGAAACCCTTTTTAAAAATATTAGTTTTTAAATTAGGTATAAATTAACACTTAATTACCATTAATATGCAAGTGGTCATAATTAATTTTATTAATTACCCAATTAATCACGCCTCTGTCAAGTTTAAGTAAGGAAAATCTGGAAAACTTGAAAGAATTGCACTCTTGCAACGACGTCGTATAACTTCACTTCTCTGAAAAATACAAGCGTAGCCTTGTGATAAATACTTCTCCCACATAATTCACTCGAAATTCTAGGCAGACTCAGCTGTTGGAAGCCATAAATAAGGTGAAAACGAGGGGTATTTTCGTAAAGTGGATATTATATAAATGGAAGGCTGGGCCTCTGCCATTTGTAGGTATTGTGAAAGAAAAGGCGAGCGGAGAAGAGGAGTTTCCGTTATCCACATTGTCAATATCTCTCTTGGAAATTAAAAATAGAAAAATCCCCAGTTTCAATCAAAATTTTATTTCCGGGATCAAATCTTTAGTTTTTGTAGTCCGAATTCATTGTCAGTCTTTGGTTGCGAGAAAAAATGGTTTCTGATTCAGTCACCAACGCTTCGATTCCGTCTAACCCCAACTGCAAGGATTTCGGCAAGAAAAAGAGGGTAATTAATTCTTATTTCCGTCTTTAATTTTCATATTGAAGCTTTATTGTATTTATTTTTTTATTTTTATAACTATTTTTGTGTTTTTGTTTGGGTTTCAGACTAATAGGACTGCCAAATTGAAGCAGTACAAGCTCGACGCTCGCCGTGAGCAATGGCTTTCACTAGGTTTGTATGCGATCTTTCTTTGCATGTGTTACATCTTGAGTTTGTAATTGTTCTGAAATTAATTTGACTGATTTTTTTTTGTTAGATAATTTTTAATTTTTATTGTTTTCTTTTTTTATTCGTGATGGTTTGGTATTTGTTAGGTGCGGTGAAGAGCAGGGGATGCAAGGACGGATTAGGAGATGGCCGGAAAGAGAGGGACAGGTCCTTGCTGAATTCAAGGCAAAGAGATGAGGACAATAACAACGAAAGATCGATCCATCATGAGAGCGACTCAGAGTCCCCGTCGAACAGCCCAATTAACAGCCCCTTAAGTAGCGGAGGAACGGATTCGGCTACAAATTTTGGCGGAAGCAGTAGTAGTAGCAGTAGCAGTAGCAGCAGCGGTAGTAGTGTTTGCGAAAGCAGCACTGGTGGCTGTTGTTCTGGTAGCATAACGGAAGAGGAAGATGATTGTTTGGACGATTGGGAGGCTGTGGCTGATGCTCTTGCGGCGAGTGATGATAAAAATAACAATAAACCGCAAGGGGAACATGATAAACCCTGTCACCAATCACCCTCCGAGAGTCATTTAAGTGTTCAGTCGGATTCTCCGCATGAGTTGACCTGTGAATTTGGTTTAGATTCTGTCAACTCAATGGCTGATAGTGCGACAGTTGTACCAAGAAGATCTGGGAATAATATGCGGGCATGGAGACCGGATGATGCTTTTAGACCTCAGAGTCTGCCTAACTTGGCAAAGCAGCGGAGTTTTCCTGCTTCTGGCCGGCATTTTGTTCAAGGTGGGGTTCCATGGACTTGCAACAATGTTTTAACAGTGCCCTCTTCTTGTCCTATATGTTGTGAGGAATTGGACTTCACGGACTCAAATTTTTTGCCCTGTTTGTGTGGTTTCCGACTCTGCTTGTTTTGTCACAAGAGGATTCTTGAGGAGGATGGGCGGTGTCCTGGCTGCAGGAAGCCATATAAGCCCGATGAAATCGAGTTGGAGGCAACTGTGCAAGGAGGCAGCCTGACATATCGGCTTGCCCGTTCCTATAGCATGATTGCAAGGTCTTAGGAAGTGGAATTGTCTTGGTCCCTATTTTCTTGAATTAAGTATGTTGTGTCTATCTTTTTCAAATGCTTTTTCTGTGTTGGTATGTTAGAGTTAGATTCATTTCATAGACATTTTTGATGTTGATATAGGGTTATTGTCTTTTTGCACCCGGGAATTGAGCTGCTTCTCTTATGAGTTTGGTTCTTATTTGTATGGTGCATGTGCTAATGTAGAGGACTAAAAGTTGCTATTATGTGAATAGACAAGGTGGTATAGAAATCGAATACATAAAAAACTGATTATAATAACTGTTTTATGGTTCACTTAGTTTCAATGGTGGGTGAGCTTTTTTTTTTTATGTATTTCTTCCTTGTTTAGAATAACTTAACAAGGTTAATTTCCATGATAAATGCTGTACTTAGACTGTTGATGGTCAGATTGGCAACTATTTATTTGAAATTTATTGTCTAAGCACAATTTCATTGCAGCCTTGGAGCCAATGTAATTTTGGTTGTATTCTTCCTTAACACATTTCTTATTTGTATTACATTTAATGACCTTAATGTATACAAAAAACATTTAGTTTTTCTCTATGTTTCTGGTCTGAGCTGTCTATAACTGCAGATTCACATTGCTGAATTTGACTGTAATACTTTTCAATCTTAGGTTCTTGCTAAAAGATTCAATACGTGCTAATCTATCTCGAGATTAACCTAATTCTTTATCTTAAAAAGTGTTAGAATAGAAAATATATGGAGGTCCCAATAAAGCCTAAAATATGTTGACAGGAAATTCTTTGGATGATTTTTGCTGTATAGCTTTGTTTTTGTCCCTGTTTAGTCTTCACTATCTTGTTCCCTTTCTTCTGTTTGTGGAGATGGTAGGACAGGATGAACTTAGGTTGTTTCTCTAGCCTTTTTTTCTTAAGGCTCACGGTTTTTCTTTCTTTAATATACACTTACAAAAAAAAAAAAAAAAAAATCTTTGGATGACATATGCTCAGTTTAGGTCTGGGCCTAATTTCTTGTGGTCTGCTTCATGCTTCCAGGTTGTTTGTTGATTGTTGTATTTCACTATGTACTTCATCACATGTATCAAATTTTTTTTGTCTTTTGTGGTCCTAGTTTATAGACTGTAGAATTGAATGATGGATAATGCCATAGCGAGGGTTTGCCTCTGAGATTAAAGTGGTAAATGTCCTGCAGGCTGAAATCTATCGGGTTCTCTATATAGTGAGTAGATTTAGAATGTTCTGCTGTTGCTTCTTGTATAGAAGTTTCCAGCCTCACTTCTTAGGCTTTATTTATAGTGGGGTTTGTTTATTTACCAATGTAGCATATATGGGGTTAGAGGTAATCTTTACCTCCAGAATGCGTATAGATTGTGTTATTTACAATATTTTATTTCACTGCTATCATGATATTGTTGTCTTGCAAGTCAATATAATATGTCACATTCTGATTCTTGGTAATAATTGGCTGTGTTTGCATAGCTATAAAGTTTCTGTACTCACACACACCTCTTATAAGTATATAGTCGCTGCCTGCATATGACAAATTTTACTTGTTATTAGCTTCCCTTTCACATTCAAAGAATTGTTATACAACAATAGAAGTAATTATTTTCTACAAATGGGAAGAAACAGAGGAAGGTGAGTATTTGACTTTTTCATGAGAGGAGAACGTGAAAAGCCAATAAAAGTTACGGGTTCTTATTCTGAGATTGGTGTTTAACTTTGATTTAGTGTTCCTCTGCTGCATGCTATAACTAATATTATCATTATGTGAGTTGATCAGTGTAGTGAGGTGTCATCTTTCTCTAGCAATTGATTTAGGTGGTGACATATTACATTGAAGTTTTTGAAGTGTTTCTTTATCTATAAGTACTTCCAATCTCCCCTCTCCATACATGTTTGTATTTCTATCTAGAAACCCTGGAAATATAACATTTTTTCCTTATTTTAATCTGTTTGTATAGGTCAGTAGATTGGTATGATAATTGATTATCATATGCATGATTATTTTCTTGGCCAGTAGGTATCTTTTAATTTTTGTGGTTCGCTTTTGATCTGCCTCTTATCTATAGTTGCTTTATCCTTGTGGGGAATTCTTGTTTAGAGACCTTTATTCATGCATTGACAGCCTTTTCATCATAGATAATAGCATTTGTCTTAGGTGCACTACTAATACTGTATCTTGATCATGAAGTCATATCCTTATTCAACCTGAAGTTGAGTGTTCCTGTGTTTGGGGTAGGCAGTAGCAATTTATTTATTTTACTCATTTTATATGGTCACTTGTGATGTTATTCATTTGAAGCAATGAATTTTTGCATTTTCCTTGTGTGAATTACTTCGCAGATGGTGTGGTTCTTGAGAAATTGAAGTATTGTGAAACCTTCTGGTCTCTTCACTTTTTAATCCATGCAGTCTTATAATGCTAGATTATGACAAAATGTAATCATTTAGATTGTAGTTTTGCTCAATTTTGGCTGGGAACTGGGATGTAGAACAACTTCATTTACCTTTGAGGCTAGCCTAAGTCTAGCAAATTACAATCTAAATGATAAATGAGATCCTGCATCTAGTAAAATGCAATCTGAAGTACCTTTGCGTCTTTAAATTTATGTCTTTGCAAGCATTGTTTTCATGCATTAATTATGCTTGACATAGCTTAACTGTTGAATATATTACCAGACTAGTACTCTTTGGAGCTGTTACATTATCAACATGTACTATTTACTCACGATCTCTACCTGCAAATGGGACATTTATCTGGATTGAATTCATTAGGATGTGGGGATTTCTGTTATTTGTTTTTCATTTTCACCTGTAATTGCTCTGGTAGGCTGATCTTTTGGCTCAAACCCTGTTTATTAAAGTCATTTCCAGTAAGTCCTGACTATCGAATCCCATCATGAAGTTTGTTAAATTTTGTCATCTTAAAGTTATAATACATATAAAATTCTGGTTGAACTGTATTGATGATTTGAAATGCCTGGTTTCTTTACATTAATATTTGCTGTTCTGTTGTTGACAGTCCATGAAAGACTTACAAATTCAGAAACTTGAAAGACTCGCGTTTTGATCCTTTCGAACCTTAGAAGTTCTAGATCTAGCATACATTAAAATCCAAGATTACTACTAGTTCTGAGGCACCTCTGCAGCTCCTCTACCTCTGCCCAGAAAGAAACAGGATTCCCATTTGGATACTTTTTCCATCTTTAGAGCATACTCACACAACTTCAGGTGAATTCGTATCGTTTCAGTCTGCCCTTTATAATATAGGATGATCATTTATCCTCGTTGTTCAATTGCCCGTAGTATTTAGGGATACTTAGAGGTTGTCGATAACTTGTTCCTATTTTTATTCACTCATTACTGCCTTGACAATTCATCAGGAAGTTCATGCCTTTTTATCATTTCCATCCTCTAATCATCTAGGAGTCCAGCCACTTCCAAGCGTCATCACATTTGCATCGCAATCATCATGGTCTCTCGACTTCCTGAAGGGGTCATAGCTGCTCTCTTTGCGAGCCTCACACCTGGCTTTGTACCTTTCTAGCATTTCTATTCCTTATATATATATATGTATGTATTTATTTTTTTCAAACTTTATAACCAATCTTTTCTTGTTTCTATTTGTATTCTTATTTATATAAATATAATAAATTGAAAATTTTTATATATATATCATATATATATTATTTTATAAAAACAATTAAACTGTAATTTTTAAAAAGTTTAGTCTAATTTTACAGTTTAAATTGAATTGTGTATATTCATATAAAATCAAACAATTCTGCATATTGTTGTAACAACAATTACAGTAATTAATTACACTATAAAATCAGTCGAAACTCTGAAATAGACTACAAACAATTAAATGAATCTTTTGAAATGAGGCCGAAAGATTTATTCTTACCCAAAGTTTGCCCTAGATCCAAACTTTCACCTACAAAATTTTAAAAACTCAAATATTCACCTTTATATTAAAATTTTTTATTAGGATTAAGCATAAAATTGTTATTTAATAAAAATTAAAAAATTAAAAATTTAAAAATTTATCTCATTTTTCCCTCAGTTTAAAAAATTCTTGTCTTTGTTTGTTAAGGTTAAGATTAAATATGACGTGTTTTTATCTTATACAAAGGCGGTGATGGAAGGAGATGATAGAGACCAGGAGGGAGAGAGAAATTGAGAGGAAAAAAGAACGTAGCCGAAGATTGTGATGTGCGTTGGAAATGGTGACGGAAAAAAATCAAACTCTAGAGGAAAAAAATCAAACTCTAGAAGAAAAAATAAACTTTTCAAAATTATTAGGGGGGCATTGTTAGTTTATTTAACTAAAGGAGGGAATGAGAACAAGTTTTAATTTTTAAAATTTTTTTCATTAAATAATGATTTTACCCTTACCCTTAATAGAAATATGAGTATTTGAGTTTTTAAAACCTTGAAAGTGAGACTTTGGGAATAGCCGACCCTTAGGTGGGAATAAGTCTTTTGGCCTTGAAATAAATTTAAACATACATTTGGATTAAATAATGTTTTATTACTAAAGACGAAATATTACCTTATTTGATATAAATTATTATTATATTTAATAAAAGTTGATAAAAATTAGTACGTATAAATAATTATTGTGTTTGATTAGATATAATAAAAAATACTAAAAAAATATTTTACTTAATTTCTCATACGTATAATTATTCTTAAATATTTTTTATGTTACTATTCATGAAATTATTTTTGTTTTAAAAAATGAATAAGTAATGATATAATTATAACAAAATTAAAATTAGTTTGATAATATTTTAACACCTACAATGAACATACTAATCATATTATCATTTATATTATTTGACACATCACTATCAGTAATATAAAATTATCAAAATCTTTTTATTATCTGATAAACCAAATAAAATAATATAAATAATAAAAGATAGATTATCAAAATAATTTTTATATCCTTTAACCAAACAATACTCAATAGTACACATGCTAATACAAATCTTTGTCAGAATTACAGGTGTCAAATGACTTGAGTTAGTTCGTGGCCAAGTCTAAAGCACAAGAAAATAGTCCAACCTAGAAAGGCCCAATTCACTACTATTCTTGACTTTAGACACAAGACTTATGAGACATAGCGTGAAAATTTTCATAATAATTAAAATAATTAATAATTATAATATAAAAAATTATTTTTTATTAAAATTAATGAGTTGTCTATTACTGTTAAGTTCGATTTGATTCATTACTTTAAAGCCTAACTTGGCCGTATATATAAAATTAAATAGTGAAAATTATACTTTTTATAGGTTAATCAACCAATAAAATTCGTTACTATATAAGTCTTCGATCGGCCGGACAAACCACACCATAGACAATTTGATCCATTACCATCTCTAGTTAGGATATTTACATACACTAGGGAAGTGCTACGAGTAAGATGACCGAGCTTACATTGTGACACCATAGAAGGTTCAAATTTCAATGTCAACGGCTGTTTGTTCCACAAATCTCCACAACAACCTATTGTTTTTAATATTAGATGTTTTCTAGGTAACAAAAATATGATAAACCAATTGATGATAAATAATTAATTTAAAATTATATAAATTTATTTTAAATATATAAATAAATATATATTTATTATATATTATAATATAATTAAATAATTTTAAATTAAAAATAAAATAATATTTAATTATATAATAATATATATTTATTTATACATTTATATTAAATATACATATATTATTATTTTATATAATTAATAATTAATAATTTATATATTTATTAATAATAAAAATTATATAATTGAACAGACGCTTCTTTGACTATCTGATTCCATTGAAAAGCCTCAGCTTTAGAATTCCCAAATTTTTAGGGTTTCTAATTTCCTTTTAGGGACCTCAAGTTTCCCTCTCCAACGGAAGTAGTCGGAAAAGTGCCACTCTTTAATTGACCTTAAAGTGTGTTATGACCGCAAAATTAAATGTTAATATTTTGACAGAAAATAATAACAAAGCAATGGCACGAGATTCATCAGCGAGTAATGCCGATGGAGTTCAAGTATCATTATTCGATTCTTCAGTGGAGAATTATTTTAAAGCCATCGACAAAATCTCGGAGCTCTGTGATGAGCCAGAGACAGATTGCCTTGATGAATCCGACATCCAACGGTTTTCTTCTTCAATTACTTTCTTGAGGTGATTAATTTTGCCTATATGTCTCTGTTTAGGATTTTATATATAAATATTTTAAGTGTAATTGAGAAATTTGTGTTTGTTCAGAGAATGGAGATATTTTAATTATGAGTCAAGAACCGTTAGGTTTGCTAATGAAACGGGAGTTGGTGGGAAAAAGTTGTTTTAAGTGAAATAAACTTACCTCAATTTTCATCAGCAGCTGTTCCTAAGGTATTTGGTACTTGTTGCATGACTAGTTTTTGTATACTTTGTGATGTATTATGATTTGTTATTTATATAATTTTGTTTGTATATTCTTGCAGAATGAAGGTTCATGTGCTGATGCGACTTCACTAGAATCTTGGTATGATTAGACTGTCTGAAGAGTTTTTGATTTGATGTTTGGTTTATGTTACTTATATTTTGGATGATATTTAGTTTAAATCAAGGCATGTACCGATATAGATATCATCCATATGTGTTGAAATTAGTATAACAATGGTTTTAATTCCTGTGGATATTTTTGTATATCCGGCTTTGAAACTTTTCTTCTGCATTGTGATATGCTTTCAACAACCCAATGGTTTTCTAGTGGGTTTAATTGCAGCAAAGACTTTGTGATGTACACCGGAGGATCTGTTTGGGCACTGGATTGGTGTCCTAGAGTTCAAGAAAGGCCTGAATGCCATACAAAATGTGAGGTACTTTTGCTTTTATCTCATAGAACAGTACCATTCATTCTGCTTTTTCATTCTATAATGTTTGCAAATTCTAATTTTCAACTTCATATCATCACCCAAGCCTTGCAAATATGATTGTCTTAATTACTCAAATATTGATCTATTTAAAATTTAGTATCGTTTTTATTAGCTTGGTTGGTGCAATGTTCAGAACCTCTAGCTTCAGCTTCACATCATCACCTAAACTACCTTTGCAATGAGATCAGTATGGGAGCTTCTAGTCTTTAACAAAGATTGAGAGTATGGCTTCAAGAAGATTTATTGTTAGAGTGACAGAGTAGAGTGTCTCATTAGAATTAATACAAGGGAAGAATATTAGGTTTTAATCAAGTTGGTATGGAGAGTAATTATGTATTTTCTCATTGGGTTACTGTGTTGTTATAAGTATTATTGTTTAAGATTATTTGAGTAATAAAAGCTTTTGTCAAATGGCGGGTGTGGAGCAATTTTAACAGTGCATAGTTTATTGTCTTGTGTGGTCGCTTTTTTTTTTTCTTTCTAATTTTAGTTCTTGGTGTTTTTGCCCAAGTTTATTGCCGTTGCTGCTCATCCTCCGGGATCGTATTATCATCAATTGGGTTCTCCACTTACTGGAAGAGGCATTATTCAGATATGGTGTGTACTCAACGTTAGTCTAAATGAAGAAGAGGCATCTCCACCAATAAAAAACCCTAAAAAACGACATAAAGCTGATGATGCCATTGAAGATGAATTAAAGAAACCAAGAGGAAGACCTAGAAAGAATCCGATAAATGAGTATCTTGACAGGGAAGCTTTAACGGATAAGTCAATCCAATTAAAGAGGCCAAGAGGAAGGCCTAGAAAGAAACTGAGAGATGAACCATCTGACAATTTGGATGTTAATGGTCAGTGTGTTCAGCCACCTACTGTTCAATATTTAAATGATTCATCTGAGCTGCAATTTATACAAGAATCTCATGGAAATACCCAAGAGCATAATGTACAGAAAATTATTGGTAAGAAAGAAAAACATTCCACAGAGAGAGAATCTTCAATGCATTCATCCCTTGAAAATCCAGCGAAGAGCAAAAGATTGAAAAGCAAGGGAAATGGTGGGAAAAATAACGCTGACATATGTCAATCATCATGTGCCAAAAATAGCTCTGGACAGGATTCTTTACAATGTAACAATGTTTCAGGCAATGATTCCTTGGACATAAGCTTGGCCTCATGTTCTACCCCAAAGAACATTGTTCTTCCACGAGTCATTTTATGCCTTGCTCACAATGGAAAAGTAGCATGGGATGTAAAATGGCAGCCCAATAATGTGAAAGGTTCCAAATGCCTGCAACGGATGGGATATCTTGCTGTCCTTCTGGGAAATGGATCCTTGGAAGTGTAAGACACCGCCTCAGTTTTCTAGGTCTTTAAAGACATTTCAATTTTTTTTCTGTTCAGTCTTCTGGATAGTTGAGAAATACATTTCTTTCTCCTGCTCATTTATGGGGAAATAGACTTGGTGGCATATCTGAATGGTCTATATTCTGGATTGCTGTTTCTGGTGAAAATGATGACCACATACAAATTGTTGTTATATTGGCTCTATAAAATCTCATTAGCTTATCTAAGTGATGTAGAAATCAGTGTGAATCTATAGAACATAAAATTATTGGAACTCTAGAGAGGTAGTTACCCTTGAGAGTTGCAATCACATGGTGACATAAGATAACATGCTAGGTTTTCGATGTTAGAAAATTGATATATAGTGATAATATAAATAGTTAGCTAATTTTGTTCTATTGTTAAGTTTCTCTTGTTATATTGTTATGCATGTAAGAGCTTTGACTTCTGTATGACCTATTGTTTGCCTCAGGCTATGATCTCCCCTAAAATTGCTAGGTTTTGTATTATAACAATATATCACGAGAATTTTTTTGGTGAGGTCTTATCTCATGTTCCCACCTGTCATATGCAGGTGGGAGGTTCCTCTTCCTTGTACAATGAAAGCTATTTACCTGTCTTCAGTTAATGAGGGCACTGACCCTCGCTTTGTAAAATTGAAGCCAGTATTCAGATGCTCAATGTTGAAATGTGGTGGCATACAGAGGTAATTTGCATTTATGCTGTTAATCTCTTTTAAATAATTTGAATGTTGGCAAAGAATTTCCTTTTCATGGTGATAAAGACGGATATTTCAATATGCTGTTCAACAGAGTTCACCATCATCGCATGAGAGTCCCTCTAGCTGACTGCAGCATTCATTTAGGTTATCTGAAACATAACGAGGGCAGTCTAGAAAAAAAAAAGATTATAAGTATGGTTTTGTTTTTTCTTCTGTTTTATTAGCTAGAGGATGGAAATTTTAAGTAGTGGATTGGGAATGGGAAGAGTGCACTTCACCCATTTCCATTTCCATGTCTGTTTTGGATGCTTGGCTTAGGAAGGCTCTTCTATAGAAATTGTTAGAGCCAAGGCATATGTAACTGGCAAGAAGAAAAAAAGTAGTTGTTTGAGAGTTAAGCTGAGCATATTGGAAGAAACCAATTTAGCAAAAATATTTTATGTTTTCTGATAATTAGCTGTAAAACATCATACTGCCTTAAATTTCATAATTATTTGATACTCTTAAGTGATCTTTGATTTAATGCTTATTTACTTTTATTAAACAGCATCCCTTTGACTGTGGAATGGTCAACCTCACATCCACATGATTTCTTGCTAGCTGGATGCCATGATGGATCGGTAATACATTATTGTATATATATTTGCATTATCCCATTCCAGTTTGCTTCCTAGTTGATTTGAGGCTGTAATTATCTTTCTTTAACATAGATGGTATCACAGATGGGAAAAAGGGTGTCTCTCTTTGTGAAATCTCTTTAAAAAACAGATACGAAAGATATTAGAAGTGTATTCACCAATTGGCACATTTTGATTGAATTTATGTTGATTTACATATCCCAATAATTGTTCAGTCCGATTTATAGGTTACTTATCTATCATTTTAAATTTTCCATCATTCAGGTTGCTTTATGGAAATTCTTTGCAAGAAGTTCAGCAGAAGGTGAATATAGCACGTAATTCACTTCTATGTAGTATAATTTTTTTTCTCTTGCTGACAATTGCTTGGACTTTTGAAGTATATCTAATTAATTATTTCTACATAATTTTTGATTTGCTGATCTACAGATACGAGACCTCTGCTTTGTTTCAGTGCAGATACAGTTCCTATCAGAACGGTTGGATGGGCCCCAACAGAAAGGTCAGTGATTTGAGAAGATTAATTTCCATATTTTCTAGTCTTTTTGTGTTTATATATCTCTATATTATCCTTTTGCAGTAAATGTATGCTTATGCCTATCCTGTGGATGTAATACAATATTTTACATAAAGGAATTTTCTCTTATGCGGAGTGTAAATATTCTTTTTTCGACCACGGCTTTTTTGTAATAACAGTATAAACTTCTAATCTGAAATGTCAATGCTCTTACTGTATCTCATAGTCTGGTATGCATTCAGTAAATAAACATGTCCATTGGATTGTTATCGTTTATAGGATGAAGAGATTGGATTAGGTGGCCCTTTGGCTTGGGTTCATTTGGGAAGCATTGATTGTATTTAGGATCCTGCTGCTACCTCAAGTATCTGTGCAGTAATTGCTTGGTGTAGGATGAGGAGATTAAACTTTATTATTATTATTTTTTGAAAACTAATAGGTGTGTGATGGAATTTGTTGGCTGGCCAGATTTTATTACCTTTAGGCACTTCTTGGTATATGGGATGGACTGGACTAGGTTGGATTGAATTATTGATTATATTTTCTTGCGTTCAGTACAAGATAGGGTTAAATTCCAAAAAAATGTTACTTGATATAAATGTAGGTTAATATGTAAATAAAACTAATTTATAAAAATTTTGAAGGATGTAATTGAAAATTGTGTTAATATTATAAAATATAATTGTAATAAGTTGTTACAATTTATTGTTATTTAAAAAAAAAATGCATTTTTCCTAATTTAATACCAAAACAATTATTTATTGTCAATCATGAGTAACAATATAATTAATGTCATCATCAGTGAAAACCTATAGGGTGGGCAAGATTCTTTTACTCATGGGAGTAAAGATATGTAAGCCAATGGATAGCTAAGAGGTTATGTATCCTATGTACAAAGGATAAAATGGTGTGTACCACAGATTTTATCCCTCGCATTCTACTACCAGACAACCAAATTGGGATTAAAATTCACCGCGATCTCCAGTCTCAGGCTTTCCTCATCCCGAGGCCTTATTGTGTATTATGGACCATCAGTCTGAATAATAATGTCATGAGTCATTCATATATGACTGCCCCTTGATCCCTACTGCTTTATTCTGTTAGACATCCATATATGATTATCTTACTCCTCAACATTAAGCTATATATTATATATTGAATGTCCTAATGTTTGATTACTATAGTTGCTATTTTTGGATTTGAATTATTGTTTTATTTGGTTGCCAATCTAATGCAATGTCATTTGATGGGCTAGGTTCACATTCACTAAAAGGAGCTAAAACATTGTACGTAAATGTTTTTGGTTTCTCAGATTAGGTCCTTTGTTCAAATCAAATGCATAAAAAAAATCTACACCCATAAAAAAAGATCTTTTTATCTATTTTTCTATATGATGCTTTGATTGTTGATATAGCAATATAAAATTCTCCTTTAAATGATTTTCAGTGATCAGGAGAGTGCAAATGTGATAGTCACTGCTGGACATGGAGGTCTAAAGTTTTGGGATATACGGTAGGTTTTATTTGTTTCTTTTTTAATCATATACAATGCCTTTTCTTCCCTTAAGAAAAAAAAAATTGATATTCCTCGTTGAACATGTTTGCACTATTTGAATCTCAACTACTTGATGACTTTATCTGTTCACTTTATTAGACAGATATTTTATAATATATAGTTTGTAAAGAAAATCTACTCAATATTCTAGAGTTTTTCATGTGCCTGGATCATAATGGAGATGCTTCACCTACAGAGCTCCTTTGTTAACAATGTTCAGCAACATAATTGAGGCCCTCTCCTCCAAGCCATGGCTTGTTTAAATATCCCTTACCTTATTTAATTGTAAACCCTGGTCTAAATAGGTAAATATCCTTATTCAATTCTAAATCTTAGTCTAAATAGGTAAATTCTCAATTACCTTTATTCAGTCTTAACTACTAATTTAAATAGGTAACTGCTTTAATTTCTAATTCCCTTTGATTCTCCTATCAAAAACCTTCAATGCTTCGACCCTTTTTGGCCTCCTATGATAAGTGGCTATAATCGGGAGTCTAACGCTGTTTCTTCTCTATAACTCTAAATATAACATGCTTTGTCACAACATCTGTTTTTCACAAATTTTAATAGTACTTGAAAACAAAAATATTTAACATTGACTCCAAGGGTTAGCAAAACTGGTAGAGTATTAGAATTTCCAGGGAGAAGACTTGGATTCGAGTCTCTATTATACTTATGAAATCTTAACTTACCTGGTACAATAGTTTTGGATCATGTCACTATGCCTTTGCTTTACCCGTCCGTCGATGCGCCCAGTTACCCCCAAAAAAAAAAAATTTAGTGTTGACCTTTATGTTGAATTTGTATCTTAAGGAAATTCTAGTTTTTTTTTTTTTTTTTTGTGTAAAATTGAATTCTGTCCTTCACAATACAGATGTACGGCACATGAACACTTTTTGGCATTTTAGGGTTTTTCTTGTTTGTCAAGGAGAGAATTCTGCATTGGGAGTTTTCATTAATAAGACATGTTGAAGACATGAACTCCTATGTTATATAACCTTTCATTTTTGATGATAGTAGGCAATAACATTCAACCTTGTTTAATTTATGCATTGGTTTGATTTGGGACTTTGCAGTGACCCATTCCGCCCTTTGTGGGACCTCCATTCAGTGCCAAGGTTTATATATAGTCTGGATTGGTCTAGAGATCCAAGGTGACTTTTTTATCTGTCTTCTAGATAAAAACGAAATTACATTCCTTATGTTCATTATGTTTTTTCCTACTCTTAAAAGTTGCTTTTTCCATGTGTAGCTGTGTTATTTTATCCTTCGATGATGGAGGATTGAGAATTCTCAGCTTGGTAAAGACTGCATATGATGTCCCTGCTACTGGAAAACCTTTTGTTGGGACAAAACATGGTTTGCACCTTTCAAATTGTTTACCCTTTGCTGTGTGGAGTGTGCATGTGTCGCGACAAACAGGTATCTCTCTTATTATCTGGTATTATTTGTCAAAATGATGTGATATGTTTCTATTTTGGAGTTCTGATCATCATTTCACAGGCAATAGATATGAAATTTCATGCATCGAGTTTTACATGTGAAACAGAATGGATTGGCCTTTTGCAAATTATTGGTTGACATCTATTTAGTGCAACCTTTGCATTTTTTTTTATCTGGGTGAAATTAGTATTTTTTATCCATATATTTATTGCCAAACATTCTTGTGTAGGTATGTTTATGATTCTGGAGATGAAAGAGAACACTGCATGATTAACATATACTTCTGCTTTTCTACAGTGTTTCAGCCAATGCTTTTAGATGGCTAAACTAAAATTTCCTAATGCCATTATTGTTTAATCTTTATGAATTTGATGAATTTCAATTACACTTTAGGTATGGTTGCATATTGCAGTGCAGATGGCACGGTTAACCGATTCCAAGTGAGTGTGACTTCCCTTTCCTGATTAACTTCTGTTAAGAATTTTCTGTCTTACCAGGTTTATAGAAATTTACTTTTAGATAATAACCATTCCCAAGGACCAAACTGTCAGTAAATTCTTTTTATCACATTTAGTTTCCATTACCACCTTTTCACTAGGATGATATTTGAGCATTGGGACCTTAAACAGGAAATCTCCTTCTAAAGAGGTTTCGATACTGAAAATTAATATGATTTTGTCCTTTGAACCACATATCAAAGTTGATAGAACTTTATGATGCGTGTCTATAAAAAACTTTCTGTGGTATGTTCAGTGGGTTTGGTTCACAGCACTCAAGTCGTCTACATCATTATGTGCAATGTTTATCATAATTAGAATTGCGTAGAAGGTTTCAAGTCCCTTTTAGGCTTACTTAACCATATGATCTTGTCTTGAGGGTAGCTCACAGCAAGAGCAGCTGAGAAAGATTCAGCACATAACCGTGCCCCACATTTTATGTGTGGGTATCTGACAGAGGATGAATCAGCTATAACAGTGAACACTCCAATACTAGACATACCAGTAACAACATTAAAGAAGCCAACTAATGATTGTGGGGAAAGAACCATGCGGAGTCTTGCAACTGATTCAAATGCAGTCAAACGAGCCAATGATAAGAAGGGAACAGGTTCAAATTCAGATAATCAAACTTTACGTAAGCTTCAGAAATTTTGGTTAATTGCTCAAATTCTCACACCCATTCTCTCCTTGTGTGGTAATTGTGTTTACATCATCAAATTTACTTGCAGCAATTTGTCATGACAATGATGGAGCTGGGGAGTCTGATGATGATATAACACTGGAAGCTCTTAAGAGCAAGAAAGAATCTAAATCTGTAAGTAATAGTAGAAAAAAAGCCAAAGATGATCAAACAATGGTATGCTTAGATAAACAGGCAAGAAACACGCAAGGGAATGAAATGGAAAAATTAGAAACTGGGGATGATGTTGAAGTTTTGCCTTCGAAAATGGTAGCGGTGCATCGAGTGAGATGGAACATGAACAAAGGTAGTGAGAGATGGCTGTGCTATGGAGGAGCTGCCGGAATTATTCGATGTCAAGAGATTATAGGTCCCCTGCCTAAGAAAGAACGTAAGCGAACTTGATATGGTCATGAGCGTTAATATCGTAATGTTTTGTCTATTATTTATTTATTTGTTAAATTGATTATATATTCGCAAATCAGAAATATATTTTGGAAGTGCAGTTGGAATTCTCATCTAAGTTCTGATGTGTCAATTGAAACTTCGGTGTCACTCTATTTTTGGTTGATGAGAAACTTTTACTTGAGTTGGATTGTTTTGAAAAGAACAAAATCGGTCATTTCAAACAGGTATAACTATGGATCCAGTGAGATCAATGGTATGCCTACTGATGGTTTACACAATCCCTCAGCATTCCACTTCTTGCCCCAGAGTTAAGTTTCCAATGTCTTCCATGCATGAACAAAACACTGCAAATAGAATTGACATCAATGGTATGCCTGCAAGGCTGTATGCTGAGTTAGGTTCTCCAGAGAAGTCTGTAAGTATTAGAACAGGATAATTACTTTGAGCCCTTTGTCTTTCTCTTGCCAACAAGTAGGGTTATGAACGGTCCAGTTTGGTATGGTTGAAAGTTTTTCCAAATCAAATTGAAAAAAATATTTAAAATTTTTTTTATACTAAATTAAATTATTTTAGATTTTAAATCAAATTGAAAAAATACAGTTTGATTTTAGTTAGAGTATGATTTGAATCTATTAAAGAAATTTATTTTTAAATATATATTATTTAATAGAATTAATTGTATTATAGTTTTTAAGAATATAATATAAACATGTAAAATAAATTCAAAATATATATGAAATATAAATGTCAAGAAAATGATAAAATAAATATAAAAAAATAAATTATATATCTAATTACTTATTAAAAAATTATTTCAAGTATAATTTTATATATATTTAAAAAAATATGATTTATAATTTAGTTCGATTTAAAAATCCTCGAACCGAATTTTAAAGTAAAAACTATTTTTTAAAATTTTATTAATCAAAATTGAATTCTCTTATAAATCAACACATTCTACCAATAAGCCTGGCCTTATTGTTGACATTGAAAACTAGTAGGCTGATTTTAGGTTGATTTGAAAAGAGTATAAGTTAGCTTTTATTGGGGTTTGATTTGGTTAGAGTCATGTTTATTTTCTTCTGGTCAGGATTTTGGCTTCATTTTACCGAACGTGGGACTGAACTAAAAATAAAAAACTCTGTACTAATCAGAGAAATTAATACCCATCTCCCCGATGGGTTTACTTTGCACTGGATTCTATCATAAATTTTTACATAATTTTCATTTTTTAAAATATTAGATTTCTTTAAATAATTTCTACCGGACCCAACGGTGACAATGGCAAATCTGTCATGAATGGTATTTTGCTGGAAAGATCAATGAAGATTTGATGAATCTTTTTCGACTATTTTCAATGAAATTTTGTCGACTAAATACTTTTCTGTTAAAACCTTTTGGGGAGATTGGTGGCCAATGATACCGACGGTGTTGTCAGACTCTGTGGCCTGGCGGCCGACAACCCTGCAGGTAGTTACAAATTTTTAATTTTTACATACTTATTGAAACATTTAATTAAATATAATTAATTAATTAAATAATTTAGTCCTATGTTTCGCTGAAAGCATGGAAATATTCTCATTCAAGTCACTGTAATCCATTCTGTAGATGTAATCTATTATTAATTATATAAATGAGATATATTTAAGGCCAAAAGAGTTAGTTTTTAGGGGGGAAAATACAGTTTTTAAAAACTTGGGTTGGGGGAAAGTAGTTTTTAGGGTTTGGAGAGGAAAATGATGATGACCAATGTAACTGTTAAGACAGACCCATACAGGTGGGTAAATAAGATTTTCAGTTAAGTTAACGGGGTGGGTAACGGGGGGAACTTTAAGAATTCAGCATAGTTTGGGTGGGAAATAGTCCTTTGGCCTAAATTTAATTGATATTATTATATAATTAGATAATTTTAAATTAATAATAAAATAATATTTTATTGTATAATAATATATATAAATATATATTTATTTATATAAGGTTAAAGGACTATTTTTTACTCAAGTTTTAATACAAAAACAAATACATACTTTCAAAGTTAAAAAAACTCAAATACGTACTCATAAGTCAATTTCGGTTAAAATTTTCAATTAGGGTGAAAGATAAAACTATTATTTTGATAATATTGTTAAAAAAATATATAATTCATTATATTTTCCCCCATAGGTTTTAAAAATTAATTTTATTCATATCTTAAATTTTCTAATTTTGAAAAATCATATTCTCCCTTAGCCCCCCTAACCTAAGGTTTCCTTTTTTTTTAATTTCAGCTGCTCCCTCAAATTTTTGAAAACTTCATTTAACCCCCTCTTCAACTTTAGATTATTCAAAAATCCAATGACCTTTCCCTCCATCAACCGTCAACCGTTGCTTCTCTCTAGCGATCGAGTCAACGTCGACAGTTTCTCCTTCATCGTGCAATGTCTCTAAGATCTTTTCATTTACTAATTGTGATAGATAAAAAAGTCAATTTGTCAAGTCGACCTGGTACTATAGTGTGTCGAGCCCAACCCATGACTTTTCTAGGTCGGGTTGTGGGCCTAGACATAGGTAAGGTTAGATTTGGGTCGAGCCAAACTTGAACTCGACTTGATTTGTATATATAACAAAACTTGAGTTCGAGCTTGTGAAAGCCAAGCTCAAACTAGTCTTGAATTCAGTTCGACTAGTTTTAACCTCGAGTTTTTAACTATTTCGTTATTAAAACGACGTTGTTTTAATACATATTAGTCAAAACGATGTTGTTTTGTGTTAAAATTTTTAATTAAAAAATTTGGTGAATAGCTCAACCGAGCTTGTATACGGCTGACTCGTTTCAGATTCGTTCAAACTGGGCTCAAACTCAAACTCAAACTCGAACTGACTCAATTCAAATTTAGCCTGAAACACAGGCCCGTGGGTTGGCTTGGTCTGATCGATATTGTTCATATAATATTTAAAAAATAAAAAATAAAAAATTATAATATTTAAAATCAATTTTTTTATTAAAATTACTAGATTGCCCATTTAAGGCCCACCCTTATATATATTAGGTCAGGGCTTGGGCTTATATATCCCATGAGTCGCCCAAGCTTGAAGACCTGTTACTATAGCGAGTTTAGCCTAACTTGAGCCATGGGCTTGATGGGTCGCACCGAACCCAGTTTAGCTCATGGACACCTCCAGTGATAGAGGTAATATAATTACTACCTCCACTTAAAACATAAAAATATTTTTAAAATATTTTGATTTTGTCATAATTTTTTTATTTATTAATTTTTTTAGGACAAAACTCTCATTTTTAATTAATATAACAAATAAGGTAAAAATATTTTAGGATAATTATACCCAATAATTTTTAAGATATTTAAGTAAAATTATATCATAGTATTCTTTCATTAATATCAATAAAACACAATAATTATTTATATATACTAATTTTTATCAAATATACTAATATTTTATTTTTGGACCTTAAAAATTAGTAAAATTGATAGAATATTAAAACTTCTAGACAGAAAATCTGGGTTTTGAGTCTTTACTATGCTTGAAAAATCTTAACTTATTCGATATAATGATTATAAACTCGATTACTATATTTTAACTTATTTAGTGTAGTGATTATGAATCTGATCACTACGACTCTAAAGTTATTTGGTATAGTAATTATAAGTCTGATCATTTCAACTCCAAAATTTATTTATTCAATCAAATAGATAAGGTTTGGGGTTAAATATATATATATTTGGCATTAAAAGATCATCCAAACTATACATAGCCCCTTAGTGCACACCCCCCTTTTATATTAGATTCAAATGCTCACCTATAATATGCTTCTTACTTCCAATCTTGAAGGCAAACTTAAGGAAACGTTACTTTGAGTTGGTTCCACGTTACTTGTTTCTGGGTCATCCAAAAAGCTAAAGCAGTACCGTTGAAGCAGAGTGAGTTTCAGCAATCAATTCGAGAGGGCCCTACTGCATAAATTACCAGCCAGTCTTATTGGGCACAGTAATTTTTATTTACTGTGAAAAAAGTTTATTACCTCTTACAGATGCATCTCTGAGAGTAGTTTGAATGTTAAACGAATCTTTATTAAGGAAGCCCAGGAGGCAGGCAGACTCCTTTGTTTGTTTGTTTTTTTAAATAAAGGAAAACGTTCATATTTAGGAAAAATGACTATGTCCCATCCAAATTTAAACTCAATTTCAAAGTCACATCCATGATAAATGAAAATCTAAACTCTCACCCATTATAAAATTATCGTCCAAATTTTCAGTTAGAGGCAGAGGTAAGATCATCATTTTACCTATAAATGTTAAAACTTCAAAATTTTTATCATTTTCTCTCTTCAAGTTTTAAAAACTAACACTTCAATCTATTCTTAAAGTTTGAAAAATTTAAATTTCACTCCTAGGGTTTACTTCGTTTTCTGACCACCATTGACGACTGACGTTTTTCACCGATCTCCTTTCTCCAGCTACAAAGGATGATGAAAAATGAACCTTCGTTGTCCAGATCTGGATGACGAAGCATCATCCAGATTTGAAAGAACAGACGAAAGATAATGTTTTGTTGTCCTTCGTCGTCGCATTTAGATGACACGACGAGCTTCATCATCTGGGTTGTGTGACGAAGAGAGACTGTCGTTGTACCAGGAGAAAGAGGAGGCCAGAGATGAAGTCGGAGACCACCAAAAGATGAAGTTGAAGAATGGGGTGAAATTACTGTTTTTAAAAGTTATGGGGGTGACTGAGTTTTGAAAAATATGAAAATCCAAAGTTTGGAGGTGAAAATATTATTTTTCAAAGTGTAAAAACTTTAGGTAAAGGTGAAATGTTAATTTCTAAAACTTAGGAAAGGGAAAAATAATAAATTTTATAACTTTTAGTATATACAGTAAAATGACTATTTTACCCTTCTTTAACAGAAAAAATTAACAAAAATTTGGTCATACATAAGAGTTTGAGTTTTTCATCTTCCGTAGGTATGGGTTTAAGATTGGCTAAAATTTGGATGGGAAATAGTTATGTTCCCTTATATTTATTAGATGAACAAATCTAAAATATAATAACTAAACCCATAATTATTACACCAGATAAATTAAAATTTTGTAAACATAACAAATTCAAACCTAAACCTTTACTTTAGATTCGAACTAAACTTATTTGAATTCAAAAACAAACTAAACTTAAATCAAACTAGTTCAAAACAAACTCAACTCAAGCTAGCTAATTCAAACTCAAATATGAGAGTTAAATATTTTTAAACTTGAATTCAAACTTAAGTCTTAAAATGTTCAATTCATCAAACTTACAAAACCCAAAAATTCTAAATATAAACTTATTAAATCAATATCTTTTTGACTAACAAATTTAAAAAATACACCATTTCATTGGTTTTTAGTTCAATTACTTTATCAGAACCAAATTCAATCTCGAACCGAACTCAAATTTGAGTCGAGATCAACGAGCTCCATCTTAACTCTACTCAAGTCAAACTAAGCTCAATCTTAAGCTAGGTTGAGTTTCACTTGAGTCAAATGAAGCCTTCCTCATACCCGGGATTTCATTAAAATAATCAAATTTCATCTACCACAAAACGCACAGAAAGATTTCTTGAAGTATTTTTCTTTACATTTCTGACATAATTTCACTATCAATCTCAGCTTTTTTTTCAAAGATATAACAAAATTAATCTTCTACTTGCGGTTGCGGTAAACTACTGATTTGTATGGACAATAAACGGCCAATCTTTGTCACTCATCAGTCTCTGCTAAGGAATTTCGACCGCTTGACCGGTGACAACAGAGAAGACAGTGGAAGCTCTGCCGGACTACATGGTGATGACAGAGACGACGATGGTTCGGAAGTCGATGCATCATCGGCAGGAGGCTGTGAGTATGATAGTGAAGTTGGAGAGGAGGAGGAGGAGGATGAGGGCTTATCATCATCCTCTTCCCTCTGCTTCGTTGGAGAGGAGGAGGAGGAGGATGAGAGCTTATCATCATCCTCTTCCCTCTGCTTCGTTGGAGAGGAGGAGGATGAGAGCTTATCATCATCCTCTTCCCTCTGCTTCGTTGGAAAGGAGGAGGAGGATGAGGGCTTATCATCATCCTCCTCCCTCTGCTTCCTCTTCTGATGTCTTCTCTTAGAATTTTCCTCCAATTCCCCTTTAATTATAAATTCTTTTAGCCTTCTAACATCTGATAGTTTTACAGGCTTCACTATGTACTCCTCAGCCCCTTCTTCCAAGCACCTGATTTACAGTAAAACAAAGGAAAGTTGTTCATAAGATTGCTGTAAAAACATTGTTTCAGAAACAATATCTTCAAACTGATTTTTTGGGTATTTAATTCTGAAACAAGATTATGAATATGATTAACATATAATAAACAAGATTTTGATTCTAAACATTCAAAATTTTGCCTTCAAAATATTAAGATTCGAATCCTTCCCTCAATTCTAAATTAGACAGTGGTTCCAACCAACACCAAAACACCATGTGCAGGCTTTTATAATAAGTGTAAAAGAACCCACAAGATATTATGAGTCTAAAACCAGGCTGGAAATTCTGATTAATTGAACAGATTTAAGATCAGAATAATTTCATAGGCAGATGATGTTCAATACAAATCAAATAATGGCTAACTATTGAATCATGTCAGAAGATCCCCTGGATTTTTCTGGGTCCATGATTGATTTGCAATCAAAATGCATTCACAAATTTGTTGTCTCTGTAAGAAATTTTCAAATGAAAGGGGATTATACCTGTCAATACGAGTGAGTATGTTCTCAGATGACATTATCACAACTGGGATTTCTCTGAAAGCTGATGATTCCTGCTCAAATGTACAGTAAATGACAGATCAGTATAGAAGGTTTTGAAATAAATCTTGGCATAAAAATGCAGTGGCCTTGTAAAATGCCTGGTGAAAGAAGAGGAAAAGGCCTAAAGGGCTCACTTTGATCTTTTTGAGCAGTTCATAGCCAGTCATCCCAGGCATGGAGTAGTCTGTCATTATAAGATTCACTTTCAGAGCCTGGATCCAAAGCCATCAATCAACAAAATATCATTAGGAAGAACCAAAAAATAAAAACTTTTGTACTGTTCCATTTTCTCATCAACCAAGCACAAAAAGTAGCAATTTGAAGACATATTAGCTTACATCAAAATCAACAGAGCTCTTCCTTCCATCCAATCCCAGATATTGCAGAGCTCTTATTCCACTTTCCACGGTCGTCACTGCAAGAGTCCAAGTTCAATCAGCTTCTTCAAAGCATTTTTCATCTTTCACCACCCATAAAACCAAATAAACAAAAACACATACCTTTACAAGCCGACACCTTGAGCAATCGTTCAATCACCTTACGATCAACATAACTGTCATCAACAGCAAGGACATGCAACTCCTCATCAGACGGTGTACCGTAAGCCTCTCTAGCCGTTGCCATTTCCAATCCTCAAATCCAAAAAGAATCTCCTTATGCAGGAGCCGTTGGTGGGTTTTCTTTAAAAACTTGTCAATGTTCAAAGAAAGAACATAACAAGAGACCCTGCACCTTGTGCTTTAACTTTATAAATAAGGCAAGCAAGGAAGGGAGGGAAGGAGAAAGAGAAGGAAAGAGATAAAAAAGCAAGAGATTCTGAGGATCCAAATATCGTAAGATCTTTAGCAAATCTTTCTTTTTAAGAAGTAGCAGTTGGGATGAGCATTGTTTAGCCACTTGTTATTATTTGTCGTGTCAAATTACTAAATTTTCTCGGGAAATATTTGTAGGACCAACCTGTGTCAGGGAGAAGACAAAACGTATATATTATAGCCTGTGTGCTGAGTCGAGGATTTTGACTCCTGGGCTCTTCTTAGATTTCCTCAAGATCTCAACTTTCTCCACTCGTCTTCACTTTGACCGGCATTCTGTGACCCACACAGCAGATAAACCTCCCTCCACCTCCACTCTCTTCTTCAATCATCAAAGTTAATCAGGATTTTATTATATTCTATATATATAATGAATAAATCTAGAATTTCAAAACCTCATTGTTATTATCCATTAATCTGAATTTACATCTGATATGCTCAGATTAATTTTCATTTATCCCAAAATCAAAATATTAATAATGATAATACAATTTTAAAAATAACTATTTTTCATCCATGGGTGTTTGGGTCCACCTCATCAAATATTAAAAATTTATATTTTATAATTAACATTAAAATATTAGATAATTTGGTTTAAGATAAATAAATATTACAGTAATATTTTATTATTTATAGTAATATAATAAATAAAAATAATAATATATATATATATTTTATACATAATTTGAATATATAAATGATACATTATTATATAATTATATATTATTTTATCTTTAATTTAAAATTATCTAATCATATAATGATACATTATTTATGTATTTAAATTATATATAAAAAATATATATGTATGGTTTTATTAAACGAATAATATATGAAGTAATCTGATTTATACCTTTTTTATTTTTAATCAATATAATAAAAAAATAAAAAATTTTAAAATAATTATATCAATAATTTTAAGATATATAAGTAAAATAATCTTTTAATAATATTTAAAATTATATCTAATTAAATATAATAATTATTTTTATTTATAATTTTTATTAAATATAATAATAATTTAAATAATTTATTTTATATTATTTTTTATTTTTTATAATAAAATATTACCCAATCCATTCCTACTAAAGTAAAGCAACCAGATATCTTACCGAAGATATCACTTTTTTCTATTTTTTCTAATTACTAACAATAAATCTGAAATATTAAAGGCATACAAAATAATCTAATAATCAAAATTCTGAAAAATTGATTTAAATATCAATTTAAAAATATAAAAAAATTAATTTTTTAATTTAATTATCGATTTATCTAATTTTTAAAATCAAATAATCGAATTAAATTGATTTTAAAAAAATTAGAAAAAATAAAAAATATGATAATTTTTTAACATTCTATTCGAAAACCAATTAATTGATATTTTTAAAGTTTTTAAAATCAATTAATCTGTAAATTAATTCAATTTTAATTCATAATTTTTTTGAATTAAAAATTTAATTCCATTCAAAAAAAAAAAAAAGCCTTAATCACCCTGCATAATATGAACAGCCTGAAATAACTTTGAACATAAAGTAGAACTTTCGCAGCGAAAACGAGAAAAAGAAACACGGTTTGACCAAAGGTCAAGAGCCAGATGTCAAATATATTAATAAGAAACGTGGCATTATGAAAATTAGGTGAAAACGGTAAGAGTGGGCCGCAACGGCGGCGGCAAAAGGGAAAAGCGGCCCTCGGATTGGCTGTGACTGTGAATAGATAATAATTTAATTGATTGAAGTGGGTTGGGTTCTTTCTTTGATTCTTCAGATCTTGATTGCTCACTCTCATGATCTGCCTTTTGGGTTTAAAATTTTGGAGAGAATACGAATCTCTGATGGAGTGTAAAAGGGAAGAGATTTTGCTGTCCATCCATGGTGAATCCTCCTGAGGTGACCACTCAGAAGCCCCTTTACAAGGAGTTTCGATTTTGGTGATTCATTTTTCTTATTTTTTTAACCTAAATTGGACCACCAACCCAACTGGGATCTCCCTAATATCAACATTGGTTCTGAAGAATTAGTTTGAATTTAAAAAAAAAAAAAGGACTATAAAGTGTATAAAGTTAAGAATTCTTTTAATAATATTTTAAAATTAATATTTTTATTTATACAATATAATAATTATATAATCCATGATTAAATTAAAATTTTATCTATTTGCTAGAAAAAAAAAAATATATATATACATAGGAAATTGCTTGCCTTGCCACATTAGGGATAACTCAGAGTCTTCTAAATATAAACATTGGGTCTAAAAAACAGTTTGAATAGTTAAAAAAAATAATTTATAAACCCATATATAAGGTAATATAAATTTGGTTTTTCTGATAATATTTTAAGATTAAATTTTAATTTATTTAATTAGTGATTATAAAATCACTAATTAAATCTAAAATTTTATCTGTTCAAAAAGATTAATTCAATCATGAAAAATAATCAAATTTAAATAAAATTTTTTGTTTAAAAAAATAAATAAATAAATAAACATTGGGAATTGCTTGGCTTGCCACATTAGGGATGACAATGCCTTGTACCACCAACCCAACTAGAATCTCCCAAATGTAAACATTGGGTCTAAAAAATAGTTTGAATGGTAAATTTTTTTTTTTTTTATAAATTTATATATAAAAATATATAAAGTCAACTCCTCTAACAATATTTTAATATCAAATATTAACTTATCTAAGTAGTGATTATAGAATTAGCCATTAAATGTAAAATTTTATTGATTCAATATGATTAATTCGATCATAAAAAATAATTTAATTCAGATGAGATTTTTTTGTTAAATAATAATAATAATAATAATAATAATAATAATAAATAACCATTGGGAATTGCTTGTCTTGCAACATTAGGGATGATAGTATCTTGTACCATAAACAATGTAACAAATCTCAAAATTCAAATCGCATATTACTAAAAATGCCTTCACGAATTGTATCCCACTTTTAATTATAAAAATATTAATTAGATTTTGCTATCCATAATGCAATATAGCTGTCGCTCATATTGCCCATTGCTTGTGGCAAATCCACAGCTTATGCCCAACCCATGCTCTGAGAGCTTGGATCTAAAGAATATTATAAGAAACTTCTCTTATATGGAAATTTCCGACCAACATAACATTTTTCCTGGAAACTTCTCTTTGTTCGAATTGATACAAACAATTATGCTTTGTAAATAGCTATAGTAACTGCAGTTAAAAACATCTTTAATTTATTCACCTATACCTAGAAATGTGGATATATTTTTTACTCTGCATCAACAAGAAGAATCTCATCAGATGGAGCATCTCCTGGACATCAAAGAGATAATTTTTCTATTATTTCTTTACCCAGAAGGTAAATTTTACTCATATTCTATTTTTTGAATGTAACTTCTTCTCTGGCTTTGACACCCCCAACAATCTGCTCTCCTTTATCTAGGGTTGCTTAATGGTTCCTCACAAAAAAAAAAAAAAAAATTGTTCCGGTTGTATACACCTGAAACGTAGGCCATGTTCACTCGAACATTTTGCTCGATGATGTCTCCCATATATATAGCAAGTTGGGGTATCATTCATTCTCTGATTCTTGTTGTTCGTGTTCTTGTATTGGAAATGTCTCTTGCCCTTGTCTAAATTGTTTGTGGTATGTGGTTCAACCTTTTACCATGAATTGCTTGATACCAATATAAATTTCTCCATCCTGTCTTAGGTTGTACTTGTCATTCCCAAAGCATATCTCACCAAAGCGTTGAATATGGTGGCATATTCTTTCATTAAGTTATTCCCTTGTTACATATTTATGAACTTTTCTGCCCTCAGGTATGTCATGTATGTTGTCTTGTACTCCCCATCGGACAGTCTCTTGAACTCAATCCAAGTCATCTTTGCCACCTCATAAGTCTCAATGATCGTCATCCACTGGACATTGACATCACCCTTGAGAAGGTAGTTGGATATCAGACCTTCTCTGAATTTGTCATATAGAAGAGGGACATAACAGTTTCTAATATGTCGAGCCACTCCCCGACTACTGTTAAATCACTAGGGCTTGAAAATCTAAAGGGTTGGTGCATACTAGACAAATAATAAACCCAACGTAACTGAGTTTGGCCGATAACTAGTGCCATCTCTCACTCTCCGGGCATCCCCTTTCGTACTACATTTATCAATGGTGTTACCCAACACATTTAAACTGTCTGGAGTGCCACTTTACTGTATTAATACCTCTTGAACTATATTTTTGGTATCGGTGGCATTTAGACCTTACTGCAAGGCTAGGGTAATTGTACCTAGATCTTGCGTCTCTAGTAGGTTAGTTGTCAGAGCATTTCTATTTAACCTCTTGGATTTTCTCATTTTAGTCCTATAAAACCCATATTCATTGTCTAATAAACATAACTTGCAAGTATAATTAAACTTTTACATACATTGGTAACCATGCGAGAGTGACCAATGTTGTATAAGAGACTTCAATAACTGAAAACTACAATAATCTATGTAAAGAATATTGGGGTCATCCATATCTTGCCTATATTTATATAGATTTTCAAATCAGATAATTGTTAGAATGATTATTAGACCTTAGTAAACAGTATTTCATCACTTAAAATTGATTTGACGTGATGTGTTCTTTGATTTATCCCTTTGACACGATATAAATGGGCGTGCACTTTCATGCATGATCGCTTAATAGTTTATTTTTATAAACTTTATTACTTAACTATTTTTCAAACTTACACTTAATCTCAATAACTTAAACTTAATATGAAAGACATAAATGATCTTGCTACGTATTTGTAGGTATTACATAACCTAGAAGAAGAAATCTACATGAAGCCTCCACATGGTTATAAACACTTTTCTAATAAAGTTTGTCATTTTTAAAGGCTCTCTTCATATTGAAACAATCACCATGAGCTTGGTTTGCAAAGTTCAACAATATTGTTACACAATATGGTTTTATTTTATGTCTATATGACTCTGTTTTCTTTATAAAACAGACTGATCAAAGTGTCATCATTCTTCTTCTTTATGTTGATAATATGATTATTATTGGAGGCAATATTGTAGGTATATCCAATCTTAAATATTTTTATGCCCAATTTGAGATGAAAGATTTCGACTCTTTTATTTACTTCTTAGGACTTGGTATTACATCTTACTCAAATGACTATTTCCTCTCCCAAGTTAAGAATGCTTTAGATCTCTCTTGTACTCCTACATTAGATGGTGGTATGTTTTCTACTCCACTAGATCTAAACATCAAGCTTAAAAAACTAGATGGAGAACCTTTTCTTGATCCCACATTGTATCATCAACTTGTTGATAGTCTAGCCAATTTGACAATCATTCAACTTGACCTTTCTTTTGTTGTCAGCCTAGTTAGTCAATTCATGTATATTCCACACATTGCTCATTATTTATTGTACTTTGAATCTTTTAATATGTTTGAGCTACAATATGTTATGGCCTTGAATTTTCATCAACATTTTCTTTTCATTTGTGTGTTTATTCTATGTTAATTGGGTTGGGGACCGTACTAAGCATAATTCTACTATTGATTATTGCAATTTTTTTGGAGATTCACTGATCTTCTAGTGTATTAGAAAGCAAAAGGTTGCTTCTTGCTCTAGTTTTGAATCAAATTACAAAGCTCTCACTAACACCACTTTTGAATTCATATGCCAACTTTTGAACTCGTATGCTCGTGAGGTTTCACACGATGGTAGTGCTTCACTTTATTGCAACAAAAGAGTGTCATAGGCATTGCTCAGAATAATGTCATCCATGAACATACCAAACACATTGAAATTGATTGTCACTACATTTGTAATCATATTTGAAAGAGTACTTTACATCTTAAGATTTGGATCACTAGATTAGATTGCTAACATTTTAATGGTCTTTCCAAAATGCACGATTTTGTCACCTTATTTCCAAACTCAATCTAGTTTCCATACTACCATTTCCAGTTTGAGGAGGATTAGTAAAGCTATAATTGTTAATTTGTTAATCTAATTTCCTTGTACACATTAGCTCATTGAGTCTCCTTGTTTGCATTATTTCATTTTCGTACATAGATTATACTCTTCATTATATATTCACATAACACATTACAATTGATATATACACAATATACCATTTTCTTTCAGTAATATTTGTCTATCCTTCTTACAAAAACAAACAAATACATATAAAAATAGTACATCAATGTTTTCTGCAGCACAGATTGCCAATATATGCTTGTCACTGTAACCAAACACATCTCAAGCGTTTCACAGTTAAATAATACCTCAAAACTGTGAACCAGAAGAGTCCCAGCTACTGCATAGGATTTTTAACTTGCACGTGTGATAGCTAAAAAATCAGGGAGGAAAGTGTACAACATCCATTGAAGCAAAACTTGATTGGGCTGCTCTCATTCCCCGGAGCATACTCTTTGCAGTTTCTTTCTCCTGCAATCATGCACAAAGGTAATATATAAAACACTTACGAGTTTTGACATTGTTACTATACATGATTTATATAAAATTGACCATTAATCTCTTTATAAACTATAAATTAGGAATATTAGCATAACTCACTGGACCAGTAAAATCCAGAAGTCTGGTACAATACACCTCTGCTTCTTCAAGCCTGTTATGGGCTCTGCAGTGAGTCGCAAGAAATAACAAAGCTTCAACAATATTTGGTCCTTCCCTCTCTTCAGCTTCCATCCTATCTAAATCCTTCTTGTAGTAAAATGCTGCTTCCTCATCACGCCCAAGTTCATGATGCAGCTTTGCAAGCTCGTTTAGGGCAATTGCTTCCCTGTCATTACAATTTGCAGCCCTTCTATAGCATTTTATAGCCTCTTCAAGCATGTGAAGCTGTTCAGTTTCATAACACCGAGCCATAGCAATCCACAATCGAGAATCGTTTGGCTGCAAAAATACAGATTTTCGAAAATAATGAAGAGCATATAAAGGCATATGCATCATCTCATAAGCTTGTCCTAACCCATACCAGGCTCGATAATCACAAGGATTTATATCTACAGCTCGTCTATAGGCATCAATGGCAGCTGGAGTGTTTTTCATCTCAACATATTCATGGCCCATCAGTGTCCAAGCTGACAAAAAATTTTTGTTCAATTTAAGTGCCCTCTGAAAATATACAACTGATTTCTCATGCTGCCCCTTTAAACTGTAGTAATTCCCAATTATGCAACAAGACTCAGGTCTGTATTTGTCAGTCATGAATACTCTGTGGGCAAGGTAACTTAAAGCAGAGAAGCACTCCTTTGCATATAGCACATTAGAATACATATCCATGTCTTCAACTCGATAGGGGTCATTCCTTAAAAGCTCTTCAAATATCACTTCAACTTGTTCAAATTCTCTCAGACTGTACTGTGCTTTTGCAATTTGAGCCTGTATGTAATTGCTGAAACTGAAAGTGCCCTGTAGATATTCATATTTCATTAAGGATTCATTGTGCATCCTAAGCTCTTGATAAGCACTGGCAAGAAAAAAGTCCTTCATCCAATGATTATTTAGATTAAGGCTGTTCAAGATGTCAACTGTAGTGCACAATGACTGCAGCTCTAACCAGGCACTCCAGTTCCAAGGATAGCTATTCACAGACTCCACTAAAACTGTACGGGCAAGATACTCACTGCCTTTATCTTTTAGTACCATACCATATAGATACAACCCAAAGGGATCAATCATTCCATTTTTGCGAAATGTAGATAACTCTCTCTCAAGGGAAACGAGTTCACAATTCACAGCATCACTTTTGCCCAATGGTCCCTCAAGTTCTATCATTTCTTCGTCCTTCCGCTTTTCTCCAGCCTTAGGAACCAAATAAAGTTAAAAAATATGTAATTATAGAACTCCTTAAATATAGCATAGCTTTACTTGATCACAGTTAATTTAAAAAATAATTGGACCACCAAATGCTCAGGCATTGCTGTGAGTGACAACATCGTGCATTATTGATGTACACATGTGAAAATTAATACAACACCATCAGAAGTAAATACCAATATGTAATTGCAATTTCTGATTCATTTAAGAAGTTAGCCTGTAATTCATAAACCAATTCATAGACATAATGAAAGTTCTCCCACATTGATGGTAACTATAACTTTGCAATATGTCCTCTTGATGTGAAAACTTTAAAAGCAAAATCAACCAAGTAATTTGAGGATTCACAAGAATGAGTGTATTTCAATCAAAATGGGTGGAAAACATGCAAAATGAGGCAACAGCAGGGAATGGGTATCCATACATCTATATAAGCGCATATGAATATACATTCCATGGGCAGATGTAATCCAACAGCATGGTATATAGAAACAAATATTGCAACCAAGGGAACCCTAGTTTTGATCCTGGATGATCAGCCGTGTGAAAATGAAATAAAAAAATTGCAGAAACAATATGAATGGCAAAACATGAGCAAGACATTGCAGAAACAGTATCAAGTGGCAAAACATGAGCAAGACAGTCAGTTAAATATTTTCTTTCCCACTAAACTCTCTGTCATGAAAATTTTCAAATACTGCACAATTTTGTAATCAAAACCGTGGATAAAAAAATAATAAGTGTCAGAATGAAACAAACCAGATAAAGAGCATAGCAGCGCAAAAACACCGATTTCTTTCCATTTTGATCACGGAGCACGTGAGCAGCCCTCCTATACTCCCTACAATCGAAGTATGACTTTGCCAGAAGATAAAAATCACCATCCACCACCTCATCTTCCTCCATTACCGGAGTGGAGACGTAAGAAACACCTGCAAACGGCGTTGAAGTAATCTCATTGGTGCGGAACCTTCGACGAATGCTTGAGCTTCCACGCTGGAATCTAGTGTTTGAGGGTGTATACTTGGTTGGGTCTTGTTCTATTCCAACTAATTGTTCTGCTGCCCTGCATATCCAAACCCATTAATTAAAAAATTAGCCAATTAGCATCTTGAAATTATCATTTCGTAGCTTATAGAAAGAAGAATCGAGGGGTAATTGGTTTCAAGGTAATAAATGAGAAGAATTAGATAATTGGGGCTTAGGGTTTTAGTACCATTTGGAGGCGGAGTAAAGGCATCGATCACTGAGTTGACTAATGGCCGTGCGGAGCTCGTTTCGGCAGCTCTCTTTGAAACTCATGGATCTGCTTGACTAGGTCACGGCGGGCTCATGGAGCGGGTGTAATGTGAGTGATGGTGGTGCTTGCTTGCTTCTCTCCGCGCCCTGATTTTTGAAATGAAATGGTTGAGCGGATGCTCCGGTGGACTAAACTACAAAGAACGATGGAAATATTTTGAAATTTAAACATTACCTTCAATAATTTATCGACTTTCTTTTGAAATTTAAATTTAAATTTGGTGGTTAAAAATAATGATTTTAGAATTTGATTGGAGTGACATGATCTAATTGATGATCAGTTTAGTTGGCCGATAATTAAATTAGTTGACTAATCAAAAATAATTTTAATAAAAATTTTATATAATTTATAATTAAATATATAATTTAACTTTTTTAACATTAAAATACGTTTAATCTAATAGTATATATATTCTCATATGATAAATAAAATTTTAGTTCGAGTTTTCATAGTAAATTTAAAAAAAAATATTTATATTGCCTAAGTTAAACTCGATTTTATATATATTTTAATTGGTTTAATTAATGATTAACGATTCAACTAATCAGATCGGCTAACTTAATATAATTTTTAAACCCGTAATTGAAAGTAGGAAGCAAAACATACCAAAATATAACCAATAATTGATTTCCAAAATTTAAATAGTAATGTCATAAATTTTATTTATTTTATATTTTTATAATAAGATAAAACAACAAAAATGTGTTTTTTTTAGGGGACATGTTGCCAACATCACTACCACCTCTTGCAAAACATGTCACGTGCTAGTAAGGAGTGAATTAGTTGAAGTCTTTCCATATAAAGGTCTTAGAATCGATTTCTTGTTGAAAATAAGGGTATAATCAAATTGAGTAGTATTTGACTCAAATTGATTTGATTATTTTAAAAGAGAGCTCGAGCTCGTTGAGTTGGTAATATATCAGTTTGAGTTTGAGCTTTTAACAAGAATGAATGATTTGAATTCGACTTAAACCTTTAATTTCCAAAATATCATATATAAACTCTATATAACTTATATATTTCTAAATTACCTATTATATTAAAAGTCAAAAAACAATATTTCGCATGTGTAAATGTAAGATTTAAAACTATTATATTTTTCTTGAGCTAACTAGTATAACACTCGAACTCAGCTAGAGAGTCAAGCTCGGGTCGAGACAATCTAAGTCATGAGCGACTCGATGCATTTACAGCCCTTGTTGGAAGATTGATTCAAAGCCATTAAGCCTAGAAAAGGTTATGAAAATGATAGTCTAAAGAGGGAGTAATAGTCATTCCATACTAATTAAATGACCTGTGAAATATGATAAAAGTGATTGGGTTTTGTCTCTTTGCTTGTTGAGGATTTGCTTAAACAAAATTCAAAACAAAAATTATTATGGCTTATTGAACTCCCCGATGACACTAAATGTCCTCCCACTCCTCACACATTTGTCATTCTTAGGTTTTGTTGTCAGTATGATTACATCTTATACCTATGTCTGTTAATCACTCATCATCATGATATGATATGACATCCCTTTTTAGATGCAAACTCTATGAAGAGAATACGAATTTGAAGATACTTTCACACGCAATAATGCAACAAAAATTCAATTTCAATAATAAATGAGCATGACATTCATTTTATAAAAATATGTGCAAAATGTGTTTCATATAATTAAAACAAATCTAAACATCACCTATACATGAAAGTATCTCAAAATTCAAGAAGTCGATAAATGTGCACAAATAAATACGTTATCCCTATATACATAAACAAAAATGACAAATATATCCTTCCTCACGCATCTGAGGCTAACTTACCTGTTATTTTCTTGTTGCCTTACTAGCTCATCTTCTGATTGCAAAACAATTTAAAGAACACATGAGTGTGAAAATACTCAATAAGTAGCTGACATATTAGATATCACATCATGCACAAATCATATACTTATTCTTAGCATTCCATATAAAACATTGTGTAGAACTAGCACATAACAATTGCCATTAAGGTTTCCCATTCATCCCTTCTCTCTATGACATTACATATTTATTTCTAAATTGATATTCTTCGACATTACATATATGTCCAATCTTGCAGAACTTTAACATCCTAGATGACTAGTTTTCAAATTTCTTTAGTATCTTAATGATACATATTCTTATCTCTTTAACATCTCAAATGTTTTGTGAAAATATGTCACTTCTAATTTAATCATCCCAAATGTCTCATTCTTAATCACTTCTACTAGGTACACATAGTACATGTCAATCGAACTTAGGTTGTATAGGGATCAACTAAGGCTGGATTTGAGCCGAGTTGAGTCTGAACATGGCTTGGCTCGGTTTCAGCTTGTTTTATAAAAGGTAAGCCCAAGCTTTGGCTTAGGGTCGGTTCACTTGATAGTTATGAAGTTAGGGATCAACTCGCACATACTCAAGAGTTAAGACAGTGCAATAGGAGATTCGGAAGCGAATATGTTTGGCTTTGCTCCAAACGAAAGTGTTAAGCTTAGAGGCTGGAGATGTCAGAGAGTCGAAAACAGAAGCAAGAGGAGATGGACTCATGACATAAGAATAGGAGAAATACAACCAACAACACTGAAAAGTTGAAGACATAAAAAGAGGACGAATGACAGGAGACGATAGAAAAAGAGGAAACACAACAGAAGATATGAAGAAAATGAGACATCTTTTTAGGTTTCTATTTTATATTTTGACTTATATATATATATATATATATATATATATATATATATATATATATATATGTATATATAAGTCGAAATACAGATGTGTACGCGTTTCACATCTAGCGTGCACTTGATGCTACTATGATTTGCACTACTCACCAGAGGTAGTGCTTTTATAGGTGTGGGTATGACGCCTTGGTGAACTTTAAACATGCCTAAGTCGCCAACCTAGCTCTTAGCAACGTCAAGTGAAGACCCAACTGAGGCACTATCGATAAATTCTCATGTGCTTATGTCCTATCGTCGATTGTTGCACTCTGTTTTTGACTTCTGTTGATCTAAAGTTCCAGGGGTCGTAACGTCTTTAACCATCCATTACAAATCTTTATCTACAAGTTCCCATGCTTATATGAATTCCATTAACACAAATTATGAAACTCCATTCCAATGTATATTTATATATATGGCATTTCTCTGGTTTTTGTAACCTACACAAACGCCGTAAGCACATGTAATTTCTCACAAATGAAGACTAAATAAGCACACACATATAATATAAATAATTTTAATTCTTGGAAGCATACAAAGACCATAATTAAAAGGCTTAGATGCAAGAAAATTAAGGATTGATAGCCTACCTTTCCTCCAGGGATCACGTTGGTCTTCCCGTGGCAAAGGTTTCTCTAGCGATCTCCTTCCTTGTTCGGTGCACAACAACTTTTCCTCTTGCTTTCTTTCTGAGTTTGAGTGCTATGAAATTCGGAAAGGTTCATCAATCCCTTCCGCATCGTACTTGTGAAAATAAAGGGAAGGCAATGCTCTTTCATGGAAACTTCCTCCAATTTCCCCTTTTCTAACGCAATTCTTTGGAGTTATATCAAAATAGAGCAAAGTCTATGAGATTTCTATTTAAATTCCCAAAATACAATTAGTACCGAATAATAAGGAAATAATCGAATTATCTTTTACACTCACCTAGGGTATTAGAAGTATATTGTCAAACCACGTAAATTTTGTTTGTGTTTTTGTGATTGATCTTTGTCATAGGTTTTCTTTATTTAAATTTTAATTCAATGCAAAGTCATTTTTGGTGGACATAAAAATTTCATTTCAAGAAGAGCCAATTAGTTTATAATTGAGAAAGTAGTAGTTTATGGTCTAAGAGGCAAGGCAAGATTTCTTTATGCAAGTTGCTAAAATAGTCTATTGACCAAAGGACTTAATTGGTATATTGTGGAATTTATCTTAGGGAGAATGGTCATTTCTTACTCTTTTTTGTCTGAATGACAAATACTTAACCTTAAAATTAAAAGACGACAAATTACTACTTTCCATCAAATTCTATTAATAAATTTCGTTAACTTTTATAATGAAAAAACTTGAAAGAAAATACGAAAAATACCCTTATAACAATATTAAAATAATGAAGCAATCCATTCACAATGTATGTATGAATCTTTTACATTGAAGAGTTATTATACTTTAAAGGGCCAAAGGACTATTTCCACCCAAAGTATGCTCTAATCTCAACTTCTCACTCTTTAACTTTGAAAATCCTATTTATCTACCTATAAACGGTTAAAATTAACAAAACCCTAACTCCTTAAAATTTTATTTTTCTCCCCTTAAACCCTAAAAACTAACATTTCCCCTATAGACAAAGTTTTAAAAAATGATATTTTTCCCCCTAGGGTTTAATTTTCAAACTCTGGTGTCATTGTCAATGACCTCTCCCTCTTAAAGTTTCCTTTCCCTCCGATAATCTCTCTTCTCTTAGTTGGATGTTTGATCATCTTCATCTGGGAAGACAAAGAGCTCCATCTTCCTGACGAAGCTCTTCGTCTCTCCAATGTGATTTGACACTGATCGGATGTCTACATAAGAGAAGAGAGATCGTCGAAGGGAGAGAAAACTTTGGAAAGGAAAAGCCACTAACAATAGCGCTAGAGATGATATCAGAGTTTGAAAACTAAATCGTGGGGGGGAAATGCCATTTTTTAAAACTTTGCCTATAAAGGCAATGATTAATTTTTAAGGTTTTGGAAGGAAAAAAAGATTAAATTTTAATTTATTTTTAATATTATAGATAAAATGATGATTTTACCCTAAAACTGTTAATTTTAACTAGTCATAAGTAGATATTTGATATTTTCAAAGTTAAATAGTGAAAACTAAGATAAGAGAATACTTTGGTTGGGAATAAGTCCTTTGGCCAATTTAAAGATATGAGGTTTCTTTTTATGCCAAAGGACTTATTCCTATCCAAAGTTTTATGTTTTTCCAAGTTTCCACTCTTTAACTTTAAAAATCTTAAACACTCACTCATGAATAGTTAAAGTTAACGAAACTTTAATCCTTTAAAATTTAATTTTCTTTTCCCCTCTTAAACCCTAAAAACTAAAAGTTTTCCTCCTAGATCAAATTTTAAAAAATAACATTTTCCCCACTAAAGTTTAGTTTTCAATCTTTGGCACCATCACTGGTAATGAAGAATGCCTGACACATCACCATACTTTGATAGTCTCTCTTCCCTCTTTTGAAACTCTAATAGATGAAGATCTCATCTTTGTTTTCTCAAACAAGATCTACATCGGTTAGAGTTCTAGAAGAGGGGAGAGAGACTATTAGAGTATAGTGAAGCATCGGAGACTTTGTATTGTTGACAATGGCTCTGGAGATTGAAAACTAAACCCTAGGGGGGAAAATATAATTTTTTAAAACTTGATTTAAGAGGAAACTTTTAGTTTTTAGAGTTTAAGAGGAGAAAAAGAGATTAAATTTTAATTTATCTTTAATATTATAAATAAAATGATAATTTTATCTTTGAAACTAATAGATTTAACCTCTCATTGGTAGGTGTTTGAGGATTTCATAGTTAAAAAGTAAATATTTAGGAAAACGTTACACTTTGGGTGGGATAAGTCCTTTGGCCTTCTTTTTATTTAGCATAACATAGCATAAACCATAGTTGCTTCATCAAGGAATGTTCATATTTCACTCCCCACATTCGTAGAGGTTATAGCAGCAATTTTTTCCACACTCACAATTTATGCTCCATCACCTGTTGCCACAATCGACAACCCTAATTGAACATTTAATAAAAAAGAAAAAACAAATCCCGTTGAACACTCAATCAAACAAAAAACATTTATCAACATTCAATTAAATCAAACAGACTCAAGTGAATCAATGAAACAAACAAACATAATTTTCATCGTAGTTTCATTAACAATCATATAAATCCAGTCGAAAATTGTACCATTTATTTAGTTGGTAATAAACACTATGTTTCTTGTCAATACAAAACAATAATAGTTCAACAAACCAGTTATCAAAGGTAAAATGACCAAAGCTTTAAATTTCTTATATATAAAATATTATTCAATAAATATATTTAATAAATACAAAATTATAATGGATGTCCCCGGCCCGACCATCTTACTAGATCAAAACCTTGTTAGATGTTTTGTTGGTAACGAAGACTTTTATTCGAACTGAATCTCATTTGAGCTATATGACCAAAGTTTTATCCGAGTTAAATTTAAACCAACATTTTAATAAAAATCATTCACGAAAACCCTAAAAAGTACCATTTATTTTGATCACGACTTACGTGGTTCTTGATGGGACAACCTCATTTGGGTACATCCAAGGGCATGGTTTCCTTCTTTCACCCGGCAACTCACGTAACACAAACCCTCCACAACAAATTCATTGCGGTCGAATCAATTACATCGAAAATAATAAAGGTTTATTGATCAACCTTGTAAGTACTAAACTTGGTAAATTAATAATTTATTCTTGATACTTAAACCTATACTCAGATGTTTAAAGATTTTGTTATCACAAGAAAATTACCACCACACCCTCGAATCATGAAGCCAACGGATTATTATTTAAGTCGAGAGCTTCTAAATTCCAATTCAAATTTCCGCTAATCCAGGTCGTCTTTTAAACTTTTAAAACCCCAACGCCCTCCTTCAGATCCCTCGCTTTCAAAATTTTTACCCCGCCAACGCCATTATTCAATTCCCCTCTCTGTGCTTAACGGTCCTCTTCGTCACTGTCCTTTTTCAGCAGCGCGGCACCCACACCACCCCCCCCCTTTCTCTCTCTTTACAATTGTCTTTCTACAGTATTCACTCTCTCAGAAATGCCGCAATCTTCTTCCAGCAATATTCTTGATCCTTCTTCTAGACACAATACTTACAGCCGCAAACAAAAATCTCTCGGACTTCTCTGCTCAAAGTAGTTTTCTTTATTTTTTTATTGGAGAAAGAACTGTTTCATTATTATTGATCTTTTTGATTTGTTTTTTTGTTTGATTTGCAGTTTCTTGACCTTGTGCAATCGAGAGGGTGTTGAGTCGATTGGTCTTGATGATGCAGCGACAAAATTAGGTTTTGGTCTGACTTTGAATTTCGTATATTATCTTTGAAATGTTCTGACTGTGTAGGATTTATTTGGTTTGAGGCATTGCAGGTGTCGAGAGACGGCGAATCTACGATATTGTAAATGTTTTGGAAAGCGTTGGAGTAGGTTTCTTGCTCTTTCCTTTTTATTGGTTCTAGTTTTCTAATTTTTAATTATATTCTTGCTTGCAAATCTGTGTTCATCTTTATTATTATTATTTTTTAATTTAAGCTCTTTTGGTTAATTTAGGTTCTTGCAAGAAGTGCAAAGAATAGATACACGTGGAAAGGGTTCAAGGCAATCCCTAGGGCTTTGCAGGAGCTGAAGGTAATTTTGATTTGTTTTGTTGGGTTTATACTATGTTTTAAAGGTTGATATTTTATATAAAAAAGTCCAAGTGATTTTGTTTGGTTTGATTGTAGGAAGAAGGTTTTAGGGATGCTTTCACTACCTTCGACGCCAACAATAATGCAAAAGTCCGTCAATTAGGGTCATTGAATTGATATATTTTAATGGTTTTTTTTTTTTTTGGGTTTTGTAGTGAAATTCATAGCGTTTATTGTTTAAGGTTTCGGATGATGATGAAGAGGATGAAAGTTCATCTAACCACAATACTGGAAGCCAAAGCGATAATGCGAACGCTAGACCTTTTCCAAAAATTTCTAAGAACGGTAAATGAAGGAGTTTTTTTTTCTTTGTTTTGATGTAACCTTTGTTTTTAAGGGTACAATATCTGTTCATGCTTTTTAAAAAAAATATTTTTCAACTTGCATATTCTTTACTCAAAGCTGTAGATCGCTATTTAGTTTACAAAATTGACGACTAATGAAAAAATAAAAGTGAATATGATTTTAATGTTTTCGTATAATTTGAGTTCTTTATATGATCTTGAATTGGCGACAGTGCTTTGTAAGTTTTTTTCCCACGTGGTCGTTATTATAAGCAATAGATGTTGAAATTATCAGAAAACTTGGACAAATTAAGTGACATGTTTCAGTCAGACTTGTTTGTATATTTTCTGTACAGATAGCAGAAGAGAAAAGTCTCTCGGACTTCTAACACAGAATTTTGTCAGGCTCTTTGTCAGCTCTAACGTGAGTGAAAACTAGAGAATTTTCTTTTAGGGTTGCCATTATCTTATAAGTATCAATAGTATGCAGTTTTGTTTCTCAGGCAGATATGATCACCCTGGATGAAGTTGCAAAGTTACTGGTTGGGGATGCACACAATTCATCAATAATGAGAAGTAATCGAAGTCTTTAACTTATACTGTTTCATTTTGACCTGTCTTTGTAAGGAGGAACTGAGAATTTCTCTAATTATTATCTTGTTTATTAATTCTGCAGCAAAAGTAAGGAGGTTGTATGACATTGCTAATGTCTTGTCTTCCATGAATCTCATTGAGAAGGTAAACAAAGAATCGTCCGTAACTACTTGTGGGATAAGGATATAAAAGCCACTTGATTTATTTGTTTTAGTTATATAGAATGTGACCCAACTTACTCAAACACTAATGCAATTATATAGTTCTCAAGTTTCAACTTTTTCTATGTAGACCCATCCTATAGATAGCAGGAAGCCAGCTTTTAGGTGGTTGGGGGTAAAAAAGTCAGATATTGGTTATGATGGTTCGTTGATCCTTAATGAGTCTAAGAAGAGAGCATTTGGAACTGATGTTACTAACATCGGTTTCAAAAGAAACAAAGTGGACTCTTTAATTGATGGGAATATAAGCCAAAGCATTAAAATGGAAAAGCAACAGCAATTTGACGATTTGATAAAGGTGGTTGATAGTAGCGATGTAGATAATGATGGAAAACAGTGTCAACGAAGTTACCAGTTCGGTCCTTTTGCTCCTGCAATTTTGCCCGAAGCTGATCCCTTAAAGCATAATGAGAAGAGGACATATGACTGGGAGGGTCTAGCTTGTGTGTGTCGTCCTCAATATTACAACCAAGGTATGATCTGATGCTTATTATGATCTGTGAAGTTGTATGACTGTTGATGCCTAGGATCCAGCCAATCGAATAAATTCTACTGCAGAAATGTATATGGTTGCAGCAGACTTTATGGGAACAAATAAACGGAATTAAAAAAAAAAAAGATATTGGTGGAGATGCCAAACTATTTGTACTTCATCTATCTGTTTTCTGGTTTCCGCTTCTTCCCCTTTAAATGCTTCTTCCAGTAATATTGAGCTTTTTCTTTCAACAACACTTTGTTATGGTTGGGGATGAATTCGAATTAGGCATCTCAAGTTAAACTTGAGTTTAACTATAATGTTAAGTTGAGTTGAGATTTGAGTTTGGCTTAGTATTATAATCGAATAAAAAATAATTAAAATAATATTATTTTAATTTGTATTAGTTAAAATAATATTGTTTTAATTACTTTATATAGAATTTTTCTAAACTCACAAGCTTGATAAACTAAATATCCTTCAAGCTGGAGTTAAAAAATATTTAAGTTTTAGATTTGAGTTTACACTCGAATTCACTTGAACCAAGTGTGTTTAAGGCTTATTTGAAAATAAGCTTGTTTTCTAATTTTATGAAACTTGGTTCGAATCTAATCTTAGTTATGATAAATAAGTTTGTTTAATCTTACATGTGCATTTCCAGGTCTCTATCACAGTGTTAAGACTGAAATATCAAGAAAATACACAGTAATGATCTTTAATCTATTCTTACTATTAGTTTGTTCGTTCATTCACTGTTAAAATATTTAAGCCTAATGGTTAAGATTTTGCCTTCTGTTCTCAGCGGTTATCTCAATTCCAAGAATCAATCTTTCATCTTTCAGCTCATTAAAGACGTTTGCTTTATTTAAGTACTCTTAAAGTTACATCTTTAAGCATCGTATTGCTGAAAATGAAGTTGTGCTAATAATATTGCAGCTCTAAGAGACCTATTTTCTCATTACGTGGAAGCTTGGAAATCGTGGTGCACTGAAGTTGCTGGTAAGAAGACAATACATCAAATCTCCTGATGTTTATTACCTCTTAAACTTTTCTGATGACCACATAATTTATTATAGCACTGAGATAACAAGAAGGGATGGCCTCATGTTAGATGCATGCTATGCATCAGTCAACTTAGGAATGGCTATCCTCAGAGTAGTTTTAATGTAGTGCCCACGCTTGTACACATTTACTCAGTGTGCTAATTCATTATATTGCAAATCTGACTTCTCGGCCAAGTCCCATGGTTCTTTCAACCAATTATCTTAGGTTTAATCTTATGTCTATTTTGCTTTTGTTAAAAACCCACCAATTCTGTAAACAAATCAAGATTATAGTGAATAGATCCGAAGCTTTATGTGTTTCCACAACACATTTTATGTGATTGTACAATTTGGATTATGGATCGAGTTATTATGAGTAGATCGAAGTTCAACAACATTATATTCAAGGTTACAAGTAATTTAGCTTAAGTAATTGAATATAATAACATTTAAGTATATGGTAATTTATTATTTATGTATTTAAGTATATAAACATGAGATTGCTCCAAATTAAATGAAGAAATTTGGTATTTATATGTAGATCATTCACACACAAGGCTAGCACTTTGTATCAAAATGGTACACTGTTTTATCGTGATAAAATTGCATATAAACAAAAATTAATATTAGATATGATTTATGTTTAAAATGTGAGTATTAGGGTTGGAATCGAACCGAGTTTATTCGAATTCTAGCTCAAGCTCGGCTCGAACGAGTCTGAAATGAGTCAGTCTTATACGAGCTCGAGCTCAAGCTCAAGTTACTAGTCAAATTTTTCAGTTAAAAATTTTGATATAAAACGACGTTTTGACTAATATGTATTAAAACGACGTCGTTTTAATAACGAAAAATGAGCGGAGCTGAATTCGAATAGAGTTCGAGTTTGACTTTCACGAGTTTGATGAGCTTGGGCTCGAACTCAAGCTCAATTATATGTAAACTGAGCCGAGCTCAAGTTTGACTCGATTCGAATCTAACCCTAATGAGTATATTAAAGATGGGCATGCATTGTAATGGTTTAGATTTGAGAGTTGACTTCCAGGGTTGGATTAATTTAAATTTGAATTAAGTTTAAATTAAAAGATTTAATTTGTTTTCAAAATTTAGTTAGAGAAAATTTAATTTAATTTGATTTGACTTGTGAGTTAAATAAACGATTTCATACGATTTTATTTGATTTAAATTTAATTTATGATTCGATTTGAATTAGATTTATTAATTATTTAAATCATATTGTTTTACTTATTATTAGATAAGATAAATGTTATTTTGTCCATGAGTTACAAATTTAAACTTTAAATCTAAGTGATAGATTTGAATCATAAATTTGAATTGAATTATTTTTATTCAAACTGAATTTTAACCATCTTTAATTTTAATTCAATAAACTCGAACTGAAGGATAACTAGGCTGGATGGCTCGATTTGGTTTTCACCCACCAATTACATGGTGCACAGTATATGTATAAAGCATTGTGATAAAGAACACCGATAGATGAGATTTGAAATACTTATGGTTTACCAAATGCATTTACAATAAACGATTATGACCCAAGCGAAAATGGGAGCGGCTGGGGCTCAAAAGTCGTAACTTTCCCACCCTCAAGGAACTATACGAGTCTCTGAGTGTCTTGAAGGAAGCAATTCGGCCCGATGGATGCCTATGGTTGCTTCACGCCCTCGGTTTCAGAACTTCCGATAAAAGCTGTCCTTTGCTGGTAAGGCTCGTTTAAACTAACTAATCTGGTGACTGCTATTGTTTTTGACAGTACATTGAAAAATGGGATTTTACAATACATTCAGATTTTAGACTTCTGGGAATGTAAAATTCATGATGCCTGTTATGGACAAATCGTAAAGTGACATTAACTGCCATGAAAAATTAGTTCTCACTTGGTAGAATTGCTATGGCTGTTATGGACAATCAATACTGAATATTGATGGCTGTTTCTGAATAGTTGGATCGGATTAGGTTTAAAAACTTTAAATTGCCAAGTTCCATTATTGGGAAGAAGATTTGACGCATTGTGTGTGTTTGTGAAAATTTCACTTCAATCCGAGAAAGATAAATTACACAAGGGAAAGGGAGAGATCAGAGAACCCAAATGTTCCCTTTGCTGTAAATGTCTCCTTCCCATAGTAAGCTTCTTTCTCTTCACTCACCAAAACTTGTCTCACCTTTCACCATCGCCCCTACACTGCCACCGCCGGCAGCCAATCCCACTGACATAGCCAGCCTCATCCTCAATTCCAACAACCCACATACCCTAACCCAAATCCTCTACTCTCCTACTCTCCATTGGACCCCACAGCTTGTCGACCAAATTCTCAAACGCCTCTGGAACCATGCCTATAAAGCCCTCCATTTCTTCACTGTCCTCTCCCACCATCCGACCTACGCTCACTCTCTCTCCTCCTTTGACCACACCATTGACCTTGCGGCTCGCCTGTGCGACTACAAAACTGTATGGACCCTCGTGAACCGGATGAAATCCCTCCACCTGGGTCCTACCCCAAAGACATTTGCCATCATTGCTGAAAGGTATGCCTCTGCTGGGAAAGCCGATAGAGCAGTAAAGATTTTTTTGTCAATGCATGAACATGGTTGTAGTCAAAGTTTGACTTCTTTTAATACCATTCTTGATGTGTTGTGTAAGGAGAAGAAAGTTGAGAAAGCTTACAACTTGTTGAAGATTTTTAGGGGCAAATTTAAGGCTGATGTTGTTAGTTATAATGTTATTGCAAATGGGTGGTGCTTGGTTAAGAGGACTGGCAAGGCTTTGGAGATTTTAACGGAAATGGTTAATAGAGGATTAGAGCCCAATTTGACGACTTACAATATAATGCTTAAAGGGTATTTTAGAGCTGGTCAAATTGAGGCAGGTTGGAGGTTCTTTTTGGAGATGAAGAAGAGGAAATGTCAAATTGATGTTGTTACTTACACTACTGTGGTTCACGGGTTTGGTATTGTGGGTGATATTAAGAGAGCTAGAAAGGTTTTTGATGGGATGATTAGGGAGGGTGTGCTCCCATCAGTTGCAACTTATAATGCTCTAATTCAGGTTTTATGTAAAAAGGATTCTGTCGAGAATGCTGTAGTGCTTTTTGAGGAGATGGTGAGGAAGGGTTATGTGCCCAATACGACAACTTATAATGTGGTGATTAGAGGGTTGTGTCATGCTGGTGAAATGGAAAGAGCTATGGAATTTATGGGAAGAATGAAAGATGATGAATGTGAGCCAAATGTACAGACATATAATATTATCATCCGGTACTTTTGTGAAGCAGGAGATATTGAAAAGGGTTTAGATTTGTTTGAGAAGATGGGCAGTGGAGATTGCTTGCCAAATTTAGATACATACAATATTTTAATAAGTTCAATGTTTGTGAGGAAGAAATCAGATGATTTGTTGGTTGCTGGGGAGTTGTTGATTGAGATGGTTGATAGAGGATTCATGCCTACGAGGTTCACTTTGAATCGGATTTTGAATGGGCTTCTATTAACAGGTAATCAAGGTTTAGCTGAAGAGATTTTGAGATTGCAGAGCAGATGTGGCCGTTTTCCTCGTCAATTCAAATTGTGAAGCCTGTTTGCATTCAGATTTGCTGATGAATCTGCCTGGACCATTTCAGACTCTGACATTCAGAGGATGGCTTGCTTCTTTTCCATACGGATGTATCATGATTGAATTTGGATTTAATTAGGCACTGGGCTTGCGGTTTTCTGCTACTTTTCTAGCAGTCCAAAGAATAAGACCTTTGTTATGTGTTTTGATTGAGGTATTGACAGTCTTAAGACTCCATCCTGGAGGTTTTGTATCTCTTTCAGTCTTGAGGGAAATCAGAGTACCATTCTGTATGGAGGCAATCAATAGTGGAAGCATTAACTGTATGGCTGTGATCAGTTTCAAGGTTTGTTTGCTTCCTTTCCTATTCTAATGTGCTATGCTGGGATTATAATCATGTCAGTTTTAAAATCAATATATGATTGTATCAGTTACTCTACCTGTAAGTCCTTCATATCAGGTGCAAAGATAAAGACGACTGCTGTCCCCGACTGTTATTTCTGTATATTTGTTGTAATTAGGATAAGGCAATATATTTCAGTCAGAGTTGTTAACCTTATTGTAGAACAAAGTTCTCTAATTTTTTACAGAGTATTTGCTTAATCAATTCAAGTTTTTACACCGGCCAAAACAAACGCAGATATTAAAGCTTTCAGCCGCTGAGTCCCTAGGCTTAGGTGGTTGTAAATTTGGGTCTTAGACACCATCAGTGAAGATGTTAGAACTGATTGTAGTGCATCAAATGTGGTTGGTGATGCTCTAGCAATGGTGTTGTCCCAAATCTCAGTATGGGTCCTTATGAGATATGTCCTTAGGGAGAAGATTGCTGTTCATAGTTCTTCAGCATACATGACGAATCTGACAAGGAATGCCAAGATGCAGTCTTCAATTTGAAGCACATTGCTACTGGGGTTGAATTCTGTCCTCATCTAATTAAAAAACCACATCTTTGTTCATTTCAAAGTTGTGGGTTGACTAGGATTATGCAATTTCACTTAAACATGATCTTTCCTTGTGAATTACACAGGTGCTTAAATATCCATTCTAAAATTGTATTCCGATCTAGAAAATGTCAATGTACAAATTGCGTAATAAACTAATTGAAAATTTATGTTGGTTTCCCTGCTCGAAAACCAGTATGAGCAATCAATACAATAACAAGGACAAGAGTTGTAGATATGTTCATCTCAATCAAAGAATAATTTCCTCTTGAACACTAACGTTGAGTGTCTTGTTTGGAAGGACAATGCTGTTTGCCACCACAACTTCATCTTCAACAGCCACAGCTTCACCTGGATCATATATTTTTACAATTCAGATTACACTGGGTTAACATAAATATACCTATATATAAATATGTATAAAGATAGAAAGAAAGAACAAGAGCCAGAAGGCACTAAGAAGATACCGAGGATTGTAATCCCCAGTTTAGCATTGTAATCTCCTTGAGCCTGTAAGTCACTTTGTTAGACTTGGAAATATATTCAGGATTTGAAACATAAGCAAATGTTAACCAGTATAAAATTTGACAGAAATATAAGAAAACATGACTAGGTCATCACCGATGCATTGATCATAAACAGTTCAGAAGAATTCTGAACAAGGTACCTGGACACTGGACCATTGAAGATTTCCACCCAACAATTGCACTTGTGACAACTGCATTTTCCTGATAAGGGGTATACATGTGCTAAGTTTATAGTTTTGACTTGCCTTGAATTCTTCACATCTTTTTATTTATTTATTACTTACCATGATTTCAACTCCGTCAAGGATAATACAGCTCTTTAGCCTAACTCCTGCTCCAATTCGAGCATTAGCAGATATTGAGACATTGGGAGCTATCTGTTTCCATCATTGCACAAAAATCAAATCAATTTAAATCTTAATTACAGAAAATATGAAGGAATCCAATGCGTACAATGGGAACATCTCTGAATAAAAAAAATAAATAGGAAACAAGAAACGCATCCCATAGAAGAAAAGCAGGGAAGGGAAAAACAGAACTACAGCACAGTTTTATGGCAAGGATACCATTGTCATGTAACATCATTGTGGTGTATGAGAATTTAGAATTGAATTTTTTAGCTAAGTCATGCAACTTTGTTACAGAGCATCCGGCAATGATTTATTGAAAGTAATGAAAAAATACCTTAGCAGTTGGATGCACTTTTGCTGATGGATGAACATACACATCACCGATAATTTGGCATTCTTGGTACCATCTCCACTAGCCAAAACATGGGGAGAGGTCTGCCGGAATAGGGAAAGGTACAAGCCAGAACATTTTAGTGACATTCTGCAGGTATTAGCAAGAAAAAGAAAATCAGTCCTACTTAGAGAGCTTTCTGTTCTGATTTTCATTTGCTGGTTTCTTTTTAGTTTTGGTTTCTAATTGTCACTGTTTTTTGCTGTTTGAAAGAGAAGAAGGAGGGAGGTGTTGTGGGTGTTTTTTTTAATGAAGCAACATGCTCAATTGCTTGGCTTACCCAGGAGTTTTAATTTGTTCCCAGAAATCCAAGGTCTCATATATATATAACTGCTTCTTTCCTGCAAGAGGTGACAGGATATCTTGATCCATTCAGACAAAATCCGCTGGAAAGCTCCTGTTTAAGGACCTCATGTTAGGATAGTTGACATGAATCATAGTCTTTCAAACAAGAAACTGCCAAAAGTGACATTATCTTCCCAAGTTGAGATTAGCTTCCAAATAAAAATCAATGGGCAAATGTCTTCACCAAGAGACATACAGCCTACAGTTTTATCAAGATGTCGTTTTCCATTGACACCCAGCCTTGCTCATGGAGGGTGTAAAAGATATTATGAGTTTACCATAGTTAATATATACCTAGCCATCTATCAATGCTGTTAACACCTGAAGAATCAGAAAACTAAACAGTGAAAATTTTGAGAGCAGGAAAAGAGAAATACCTCATAGCTGACTGAAGTGCTTCAAAGCTGGACATTTGTCTCAGATTTTCTACAAGTGACAAAAAGGGAAATTGGTTTTATAGATCATCCAGAAGTAGCAAAATGAGACAAAAGGAATTTGTATTGAAACAACATATGAATATTAAATTTCAATATCTTGAAATTCTCCGATAGTTAATTTGATTTCTAATAAGGTCATGCCTTCTGCAGTTAAATCTGTAAAGAAGTCTGTTTTAATCTACAGGAACTTTTTAACTGACAGTTTAGAATCACTAACCTCTGTGTTTCCGTTGTGTTGAAACACCCTTGATGGCAGTAAAGATATCTGATGTAAATACATACACACCACAATTTATGCGGTCACTTACCTACATTACATCAAAACTGTCACAAACTTACAAAAAATATATCGACTGAAAAAAAGATTGAAAGAGCAAGGCAATAAGAAAGGCCCTTAACATGCTAAGAAGTACAAAGCTCTCTGATATTGGACATACAAAAGTTTCAGGTTTCTCTGTGTAATGCCAACAATTCGTTGGCAACTGGATCAGCTACCAATTCACCAAACTGGCTGGCTGACTCTGCAGAAACCTGCACAATAAAATAAGATGGCAACAAATACAGAAAAATGAAAATTTTGAAATAAAATCCATCTATACAATATCTTGCACATGTCTTCACTAACCTTGATGACTAGTATAGTTCCCATGCCACCGTATCTCTTGTGAGCATCTGAAAATATTGAAAAAAAAAAAAAAGGCAACAATTAGAGCTCCACGAGAACACAAGTGAACTAGAAATATCAAACTTATAGTATAGGAATATATCAAAGTTGTTGCTTTACTTGAATCATTCATGCACGACATTCAAGAACACTAGTAATTGGAAAATATAGATTCAATGAGTCATACAAAAAATGAGAAGAAAAACCAATCTTAGAGATAAGACGATGGTTACCAAGCATTTCTGGAAGAGGAAAACTGCAGCAAACATCGCAGTTCAGCAGGAAGATATGAGACTGTTCACAAAATAATTGCACATCAGCATTAACATTCTAATAGAAGAAAAAGAAAAAAAAAACTATAATCTACTAAATATATTACAACTTACACATGTATCCAACAATGATCCCTATTATTAGAGAAAAAAGTACAAAAATTTTTCGAAGATTGAAGTTTTAGACAAACATCACGTCTACACAAGATTCTTAGGTTTAGGTAATAACCGGACTATCTTCCATGATCAGATCTCTGAAGTTGTAAAGTGCACCAGCTGAACCATGAGGCCTGTCTTCCCTCAGATATCTAAAAGCAACAGAAACAACAAGAATGACCACTGAAATTTTAATAAGACAAATACCTAATAGATAGCAAGAAGTTACCTGACAGGGACCTTAAGCTCATTGGAGATTGAGGACACATACAATGCAAATTCACGCTCTCATGGTTAGAAATCCGTAACAGAAAAAACAATCTCAAGCTCTCTCAAATAACAAACAGGGAAGTACTTTCAGTAAGGCTCAAGGAATATACTCTTTTACAAGCAGAAATTGGATGATGGACCATTGGCTTTCCAGCTAAAGGAAAAAGAGGCTTTGGAATATTCAGTGACAGAGGCCGGAATCGGTACCTGTAATTTTAGAAATTTTTAACAAAATTCGATATAAAATTTTGTTTCATTTCCAAAATTTTCAACACCAATCAAGCTTCATAATCAATCATATCTAAATTCAAACCGGGTAACAAATGTTCCCAATATATTGAATTGGACTGGTTAATGCATCCAAGATTGAAAATTACCCACAAAAAAAAGAAAGCTGCTAATGAAATGAAATCAAACATCACAATTCAATTACCTTTCGTGGGACCGCCCACCATGATCATGGCAACAACTCTATCCTCTGAGGTTCCCATCTTCAATTTCAACACAAACCGAGATCTTCAAAATAATGAACACACAATTTAAGTTCATTCAAGAACCCAAATGAGCAAATACATACAACTTTGTGTAGCTTCAAAAAGGGACCAATCATCCCACTGAAAAAACAAATAAGCTCACAGTAATGACTCAAAAATATCGGTACTATTAGCATGTATAATGTATAATCTCTCAGTGTGTGTTGTGAACGGAGAGAGATATAGATTAATAAATGAATACGAAAAACGAAAGATATAGAATGGGGCTACGTTAGAATTGTTGTGAGTGAAACGTATTTATTGATTGCGACTGAAGATCCACGTAAAGTCTGATTAAAGAGTTAAAAAGGTCAGATGATGAGGGCATGGTGACAACATAAGAAGCAAGACAGAACTCTTACTTTCCATCCAGTAAATCACATTGTCCACCCAAAGATTGGCCCTAAATTATTTCCCATCCTTAATGGCATAAATCATATTTTTCACTCAAATTAGAACTCCTTTCAAAGGGAAAAAAATGTTGGCATAGTGTTACACAGTATTGGGATCATACTTTCAAATTTTATAATTCTTATAAAGGCTACAAGACTTGTTTCCATCCAGGGTACAATGAAAAACCAAAAAAACTTTTTCTAACTTTCAAAAACTCAAATATTTATTATATAAGTCAAGTTCCATTAAAAAACTCAATTAGGATAAGTGTCGAAAATATATTAGATTTATAAGTGTGAAGATTGAAACTTGTATTATACAAAATTAAGTTACATGTATTAAGGTCTAATCTATCACATTTATATATCACTCACTTTTTTATATGTGAGACTTTTTTTTCTTTTAGTCTCAACAATAATGGGTAAAACAATCATTTACTAAAAAAATTTTAAAAATTAAAGTTTTATTACATTTGCATCTTCAAATTTAAAAATCTTATAATTTGCCTCTACCCAAGGTTTGAAAAATTATGATTTACCCTTTAGAGATTTTTCCTTTCTCTTTGGCAAAGATTCATGGCCTCTGGCCATCGGCCATCTTCCCTATTGCCTTATCTCTTCCTCATGTCTTTCTCCCTTGCCTTGCCGACCATTTTTTACTTCGTTCGAGACAAAGATGATTTCTTCATCTTGTCTTGGCGGATGATGGTTGACAAGGCAAGGGAGAGATCAGGAGGGAAAAATAAAGAGGAAGTGAGGATGACTAGTGGTTAGAGGCCAACAAATCATCGTTAGAGAGAAAAGAAAAAACCCTAGGGGATAAATCGTTGTTTTTCAAACTTTGGGTGGGAGGAAAATTATTAAATTTTTAAATCTGAAGATGAAAATATAATAAAATTTTAATTTTTTATTTTTTTAATAAAAGACAGTTTCATTTCTCATCCTAACTAAATATTTTGATGAAATTTATCTCATGAGTAGATGTTTAAGTTTTAAAAAATTAAGGAAAATAACTCTAAGTTTTCATTATATCTTTAGAACAAGTCTTTTGGCTTTCTGTAAATGATAAATATGAAAGGGTACGGTGGTGGAAAATGCAAGAGGGGATGATTAAAGGATGAAGGGGCTTGGAATGCTGCTAACGGTGGTGAAAGAGTTTGTGTGGTTTGTGATGAAAATGAGAAAGAAAAATAGAAAATGAAGAAAAATTTGAGAAAATTGAAAATAATGGAAGTTCTTTTCCTCTGCGACAAAGACAACCAACGAAGTTTTGTTTCCACGTGCTTTTTATCGCTTGTCAAGTCGGGGGGCCTTTTCCCATATAGTAGAGAAATTTACTTGGCAAGTGCCAATGGTTTTGATTGTTGCCTCCTTCATTGAAAATACAAAATAAGGAAGGCATTAGAACAGGTGAAATATCATCATTTTCGAAAAGGATGTTTAGGTTAAAGTTTTTATTATATTTATAAAAGAGATATTAATTAAAATCGGTAAAAATTTTTCTACGTAAACGTTTTTAGGTAAAGTAATAGCGGTTTTACCTTTATAAGCAAATTTATTTGTAATTTCAAAAATACCCTCATGGCTTATTATGTCACTTTCAACAACTTTCGTGAATGAGATGTCAAGGGTCGTACAAGGTGCGTAGGTGCGCATAGGGTGTGTGAGTGCGTGCAGGGTGCATATAGGGTGCGTGAGTGCGTGAAGGGTGCGGGGGTATGTGCGGAGTGCATGCAAGGTGCGTGCGGAGTGTGTGAAGAGTGTGTTAGGGTGCGCAAATGGACAGGTGATGCATGGGGTGCCCAACTTTGGGAAAATGATTATTTCTAATCATTAATGAACATATTTAAAAAATTGATTATTTCTAATCAGTTACATTACATAAACATATTTTAAAAAAAAAATTGATTTGAGTAATTAATGAATTGAATTGTTAGCTTAAAGGCAGGTGAATATATTTACTTCGTCAACACAGTTTCACCTTTTCATTCTTTATTTCACTTTCTTCAATTCATCTTTGCCTCATTTCACTTGTTTCAATTGATCATCCAACTGGTTAAATTAATTGAAAATTTTGATAGAGATGATATTCATGATTGGATTTGGCCAGCAATAGCACAAAGAAGGTAATAATGATTTAAAATATATTGGTGGAGTTCAATTGTTAGTTTCAGTAAGTAGAAAAATCAATTATGATAGATTTGTAGAAGTAGTATCTTCTTGTTTAAATATCGATACAAGTTCTTTTGAGATAAAAATTTATATGTCAAATCCAACATAATTTAGTGATTTGCCATATTTATTAAAAGATAATTATGATATTCAGATGATGATGAAGTTGTCTAGGTCATAGAAAAAGTCTTTTGTATTTCTTGAAGTGGTGGTAAACCAAATTGAGCAACAACATTTAGAAGAAGTACAAACTAACAATGAATAACAACATCCAGAAACAGAACAAAGGATTCACCGGACGGTTCAGCAAAATCCTTTCCCATCCACTGAAGTTGACTCTGGATATAATATATATAGGCAACGAGAAAGTACATCAGAAAGAAGTAGAATAAATATAAACTTTGATCATGATGATATTGAGGTTGGTGTTAGTTGGAATCCTTCTCAGGATTGGGCAGATGACGAAAGAGGTCCACCTGAAGGATGCTATCAAATGGGCGACTTACCAACAAATGATTTTCATTCTAGCGAAGAAGATGAATATCGTGGTCATGATGACGGTGGCATTGATTATAATTGTGTCAATGATATTGATGGTCCTGAAGAAGGTGACGATGTTGTTGATAACACAGGGATTGGTCCATCAGGGTTAGTGCACGAAAGTTCAATACAACATGGTTCAAATCATTTTTTTGGTGTTCTAGAGCCATATAGAGACGTAGAAAATGAGGTAAGTCAAATTCATGCAGCTGCACCACGCGATGACAGATTCAAAGTCAAAGATCAATTTGCTTCTAAATAAGTTTTAATTGACACCATATATAAGGATGCATTGGAAAATGATTATCAATTCAAAGTATCAAGTTCTAATAAAAAAAGATGAAATATAAAGTGTTTGCATGGACAGTGCAAATGGAAAGCAGGAGGGGTGAAGTTAAGCAACAGTGATATTTTTGTGTTACACAAGTTTGGAACACACACTTGCCCTCGTGATGTCATTAGATCTCATCATAGACAAGCAGGTAAAAGGGCACTGGGGAAAATATTACAGACATTGTTTACTGCAGGTGACCGTGTATATAGGCCAAAAGATATTGTCACGGATATAACAGATGGATATCAAATTGATGTCTCTTATGCGCAGGCTTGGCGCGCTAAGAATTGAGCTTTGAATGAGATAAGAGGTTCGCCAGAGGAGTCATTCAGACTATTACCGACATTCTGTTATAACCTTGAACAATGAAACCCTGACACTATTACACAAATAGAGACTGATGGGGATAATCGATTTAATTTTGTCTTTATGACTTTAGGATGCTTAATTAGGGCATTTCGTGATTATTGTCATCCTGTTATCTGTATTGATGGGGCATTCTTGAAAGGTCAATATTGAAGTACACTTTTTATTACAGTGGGTAAGGATGAAAATAATCAAAATTTTCCATTAGTGTTTGGTATCGGAGGAAAAGAGGAAACGATAACTTGGAGCCCGTTCTAGGGCTAAATAAAATTATTCTATAATTAAAATCGCACCCATACGCACTCACGCACCCTGCGCACCCATGCACCCAATGCATTCTACGCCTGTACGCACTTTAAGGACCTTACCACTTTACGCACCTTGCTTTGCCCAATTTCTCACTTTGTTAATATTTTCGATTGGACTGAGAATTGATCTTTCGAATAAGTTTTTCAACCTTCGAATTATCGAATGTAACAAATATACGATGTTAAAAGCTATTCGAAATTTTTTTTTTGTGAAATTAAGCATAACGGTTATCTAATAAGCCGAGAAGGGTATTTTTGGAATTAAAAATTAATTTGTTTATAAAAGTAAAATCGCTATTCCTTTGCCTAAAAACGTTTACGCGAAAATTTTTTTACTGATTTTAATTAATATCCCTTTATAAAACTTTAATTTATTTAATATAATAATTATAAATTTGAGTATTATATTTCAGATTTATCTGTTTAAAAATATAAACAAATTTTTTATTATAAAATAATAATAATAATAATATAAAAAATAAAATTAAAGAATGTCTCAAGTGATTGGGATCAAATCATCTTCTACGAGTTTGAGATCCTTTTCCTATTTGATGCTCTCAAAATTCCCATTTTTGCCTAGAGTCATTAAATTTGAATAACAATATAACTATTTATACATATTTTTGATATATAATTTAGATATATAAATAATATATTATTATATAATTAAATAATTTTAAATTAAAAATAAAATAATATCTAATAATATGAAAATATATTATCTATATATTCAAATTATCTATAAAAAATGTATATGTATATCATTGATTTTTAAATAATGGATAAGTTATTCAAAAAAATTTCATTATAGACAAATAATATGCATTTCCTAGCATAGACATGATAGAATATGAAATGAATTCCGTAAACAATAAAGGAATATATTATTGTATGAAGTTCTTCTCGTTGTGTCTAAATAATAATACCTTTACTCGGGTTCTTGAATGATTAGTGAATAAGTGGTATAAATGTGTTTACATTTCCTGCCTGACATTATTAGCTTAACTAAAAGCTAAAAATTAATCAAGATTTTTTTTTTAAAAAAAAAAGGGTAACAAAATTTGAGTTAATCGAGTTAAATTTAGCAACTTATAATTCCCTCAGGATACAGTAGCTATGTATGGGGGTAAATATAAATCAAACTGAGTTTAAACATTTTTTTATTCAAATTCGATTTAAACAAAAAATAATTCGGTTTTAGTTCATTGAGTCAACATTAAAAGTTATTCGAGTTCAATTTAAATAAAAATTATTCATTTCTAGTTTTGCTCAAATTTAAAGTTTAAATCTATAACTTAAATATATCTCATAGATTCATAGTTCAAATTCATAATTTATTGATAAAATAATATTTAATAATTAATTAATATAATTCGAATTGAATCATTTATCTAATTTGTGAGTTAAATCATGTTAAGCTATCTCTAATTTAAATTTGATTTGGGCTTTCAACTCCAATTAAACCAAATCGAGCCCACTTTGAAACTAGAGTCAGCTCTGTTCGGATAACGAAGCATTGCGCTTTGTTCAAACGTGGCATGGCCGTTGAGGATTGAATTGTTGAAGAAATAACATCTGACAAGGACTCACCTCAGTGACACCCGTGAATATGGGCCTGTCTGAAAGGGATAATGGTACCACTAAGTTATTTACTTTTTTGCCCGCAAAGCATGCCAATGGGCCCTTTTTTGGTGGGCTACAGAGTCACAACCAAGCAGCAGATTCCCCCAATCTGTACCCTCTTGTAGCAGTGGATATGAATCATGAACATCTTTCGATTTAAATTTGATTCGAATAAAAAATAATTTAATTAAAATTTGACTTAAGGTTATCAAGCTAAAATTAAAAATGATTTAAATTGACTCAAATAAAAATAATTATGTTCGAATTTATGATTTAAATCCATAGTTTAAATTCATGGTTTAAATTTATCATTTATTGACAAAATAACATTATTTTATCTGATAATAGATAAAACAATATCATTTTAACAATTATTTAACATAATTTGAATTAAACTAAGAGTCAAGTTTAAACAAAATCAAACCATCCACAAAATATAAGTCAGACCAAATCAAACTCTCTCTAAATTAAGTTTGATTTGATTTTAAAAATAATTCAAACTTCTAAACTTGAACTAAATGAATTTAAATTAAACCAAACCTAACTAAGTAAGCTTTTGAACTCAAACTAGCTCGGTTCAAGTCCAGTCATACCTCTTTGAGCATATTTGAAACATCCCATTATTCTGTGAAGTATTGAAGCAGCAAAACAGGACTAGGATTCTTGTTCTGATATGATTAATCATGATCATCCAATGTATCGGATTGTATAGAGGCCTTAACTATCAAATCTGTGTGTGTTTTCAGGCTTAGAGCCATTATTTTTTCTTTTATTTATAATCTTTTAATTTCTCAATCTCAATTATTTCATTATATTTTTAATCTCATTAACTTTCTTAAGAAAAATATTTGAATTCGTAAATAATAATTCGTTCTATTTATAATTTTATTTTATCATTACAAAATATTATAAAATACTTGAATTCGTAAATAATAATTATTTATCTTTGAAAAATTTAGAGATTTAGATATAAAAGATAAGTAAATAAATATTATATAATAAATATATTTTATTTATGTTTTATAATTTATATAGTATGTAAATTAATTTATTTGTACTATGTTATCAATTTATAATATTTTTTATCATATAACTATGGTATTCTTCTACCATAAGTGAGAGATTATAAATAAAATATTTGAGGTACTGTTCTCAATTTTAATAATTGAAAAATAATTTGTGTTTAAAAATTTTAATTATTTTTTTTTAAATATTGATTAAATGGGCCAGGTTGGGCGATTAAAGCCCAGCCCAGCCCAATTAAGTCTCGTTATTAAATAGGCAGGGCTTTTATATTTCAATTAAAGCCCAGCCCAGCCCAAAGGTCTATTACTGTTTGGGCATCGGGTCAGGCCCAGCCCATTGACATCTCTACTTAAGACTCTGCAAGAAATACACAAATGGCAAACAAACCATTCTCACAAACTAGTTTTCATTTCACGTCTTATATTATTAAATGGTCTTTAACATAGAGCTCTGTAAACTACATAACTCTCACCTTATTTGCTCGCTTTTGGTACATTTGCGATTTCCCATTTCCATTTCAGGCACACTTTCACAACTTTGAAGGAGATTGGTACCATCCCCATGGTTCATCAGAGACATATTGAGTCACCTGCTTCACACTCAAGTAATTATCAAGTCCCCTGTGAAAAAGCCAGCAAAATTATGTTATCAGTATGAGCCATATACGGAATTATGGCACTTGTGCCATTTATGCCCAAATAAAGAGAACATACCATGCTCCTAATTCACGCCCGAAACCACTACGTTTTTTCCCTCCCCATGGAGCTTGACAAAAGCACGGCTGTGAGCAGTTGATCCATACAACACCCGCCTGGAGAGACTGCAGAAAGCATACAAAGGAAAACCATTCACTCATTGACTCAGATAGTCTGTACAAACTAATTTTAACATGATTATTTTAAGCTGTATGCTTGCATATAACTTCAGAATTCTCACCTTGCTTACACGATCACACCTTTCTAGATCATTGGATATCACAGCAGCACCTAAGCCATAACTGTGAAGCATGGATTGTCAGAACTCAGAATATAAGCTGGGAAATGAAGGTAGGAGAAAAAAGATCCAAAATATATTTTTTAGTAGAAAACAAATCAACTAACTGGGTGTCATTTGCCAATTCAATGGCTTCATCTTCAGTACTAAATGTTTTAACACACAGAACGGGTCCAAAAACTTCTTCTCTCCAAATTTCCATAGATGTAGTTATGTCAGTTATGATGGTTGGCTCAACAAAAAATCCCTTCTTCAAATGCTGCCAATCATTAGCGAAATAAATGAATATCATGACTGACTGAAAAAGAAGTCAATGCTGACAGATTACAGGATAATACCTGTGGACGAGCCCCACCATAAAAAATGGTTGCACCTTCATTCTTGGCGTTTGAGATGAATTTCAAAATTTTCTCATACTGCAGCATATTAAGTAAATATTAGAAAGATCATTTTCAATTTAGAGAAAATCTTAAATTCATATCAACATATCCATCAAGTTATATCAGTATCCAACAGCCAAAATGTGTATCACATTCCAGGAAAAGAAATGGATTCATATTGTTATACAGAAACCGTGCTGCTGATACAGATTATGTCTAGGGGAATTTTGTTTCACAATATCAAATCAGCAATCAACTTAAATAGAAATGGAAAAAGAGACAAAAAGGAGTCCTTCGTTCAACTATTCATCTTAAATATTGAACAGTCTTACCTGTCCTTCACTAACAACGGGTCCAAGCCTGCAACCTTCTTCCAATGGATCTGACACCTTAATGTTTTTGGCCCATTTCACAAGCTCGTCAAGAAATTCTGCTGCAATGCTTTCCTAAAAGATATCGGGCCAATATATTCCTCTATATAAGTGAATAAGAATTCAACGAAAAAACAAAATGGAAATTCTGAGTGCAATAAAATAACCTCATGGTAACAGAAACATTTTGCTTTTGGATGGTCATCAAGTATAAGCTTTTAATCGATTGAACAACTGGGCACATCTATGATATTCATCTTATCTGTCAGAAGGGTTGGAGAATGGTATTTATGGCATTAGCTGCTTTTGTACACTCCACCAAGAAGTAGAAACCCTAGTTAGTATTGTTAGTGTATTATTCGCATTCTCACATTATTTGTGCATTAAACACATTCAAAAAAATTTTAACATATTAAACAAGTATTTTACACCTTTCCCATATTAAACGCGAATTATACACTATATTTTTGAATTTTTTACTAAACTTAAAATACGAAATTGTCTCTTCTATTTTTAATTATTTACAAAAATGCTACTACCATTTAAAAGAAAAAAAACCTAACAACATTTTTTTTCTAATTCCCAACCCTAATTTTGCGTTTTCCTCCTCTATAGCCGATACAAAAATTCATTTTAATCTGAAATTTGAAATTTAAATTGATTAATTCGTTTGTTTTTCTCAATTGATTAGTATATTACTTATTATACAAATAATTTTGCTTATGTATTATGTTATATTAGGTTTAAAAATTAATTAAATACTTTATATTTGAATTATTATATTAATTTTCAATAAGAGATTCGTGAAAAGTACTAAAATTATTATGATATTTTCATATTTTTAGAAATGTATTATTGACAATATATCATATTAAACCTATATATACACGTTCCGTTTCCTATATGTAAATTTCAGGGACTTTTTTTACAAACACATTTTTCATTATTCATCGTATTATACCCGTATAATTTGTATATCGTTTTTTTTCCATTCCTGCATTTACTAACTAGCATAGAAACAAAGATAAAGTGGCATTAGCAATCTGTTATGATTAATGCAAGTTTTAGATTCTGTCTCATATACAATAATGAAGTTTATCTTGCCATCTTGTTAGTCTGGATTCAGACATAGGTCTCATAACTAGCAAGATGGCACATTGTCTAACGTTCACCTCAGTTGATTCAGTGATATCTATCTTGTATAATATAGTTAAGTGAGCCTGTTGTTGGATCATTAACTGGCTGACTAAGCTTGAAAATCTAACCTAGCCTTTTCCTTTTCATCTAAAAGTTACTTTTCTGTTTGCAGAGTGTCGTACTGTCATTTTTCCTCTGGCTTGTGGTATCTTATAGTAGTTTATATATCAGTTAGGTGGTTGATATTAGGATTGCTTTTAGGTTAAAAATAACCCAATTGATGTACCCGTTGACATTTGTCAGAGTAATTTTCATGGAAGTAATAAACGTATAAAGGACATTTAAAATTCATTTAGGCGCTTACATGTACAAGAAGACGGGATGTCGCACTACAGATCTGACCATTTGTCCAGAAGCAACCAAAGAGGGTCCATTCAGCAGCTGTTTGAATTATAGACAAAGAGTAAATTGATATCAATATCAATAAATGCAACAATATATCCTAATTTTTCAAATATAATTAGCTTCAGATGACCGGGGTCACTCAGCAATTTGTTTCTATCATAGAAAAATGAAGAATCTGGGAAGCAAAGATTTGCAATTCCCAGAATTGTCCAGAAGCTAACCTTTATCAAGATCAACATCCTCAAATACAACAATTGGGCTTTTTCCTCCAAGTTCCAAAGTAACCGGCTAGAACAAAAAATCACATACAGTGTCAGCAAAAGAGGGATTGCAAATGTCAGCAAAAAGAAAAATCATAATGTTTTTAGCACATGCATACCTTAACCATCTGAGCTGCTGCTGTCATTACCTTGCTCCCAGTCACAGAGCTTCCAGTGAATGCAATCTGTAATGATTTGACATGTTAGGAGCATTGCATGGTAAATAGAAAACATAAATATCTGCCAAATTTTAAATATGTGAGATATATTTGAAGATCAAATTCATAAAATTCAACAAAGAAATAACAAAAAATAACAGGTACCTTGTCCACATGGGGATGAGATGCCAATGGTGCACCAGCTTCAGGGCCCAGTCCGGTTAGAATATTAAGAACACCAGAAGGAAGGCCCACCTCTTTACATATATCGGCCAGCTCCAAACAGGTCCTGAAATTAAAAATATAATTGTAGACATGCATTGTGATTAACCACATATAAACAGATGCTCAGGGTAATTGAAGACATACACGGATGCCAATTCAGATGGTTTTAATATTGCAGCACAGCCTGCAGCTAGGGCAGGAGCCACTTTCCATGTAGCCATCAATAGTGGGTAATTCCTTCAACACAAAGAAAAACAATTCTTAGTTTACTGAAAACCAGCTTTTATTTTACAAAGTAATCAACAAAAATAAGTAAAATCTAGTGTAAGTACCATGGGGTAATCAACCCAACAACTCCAATGGGTTCCTGAAGAACATAACTCCTAAAATTCTGCATCGGAAGAGAAACAGGAGCCTTTTGCTTTGCATCTAAACCCTCAGCAAGGTCTGCATAGTACTCAAAACATCCAGCAACATCATCCTGCAAAACACAGTCTGTCATACAGTATGAAAAACAAAACAACGAACTTATAATTTTCAATAGTGCCATGGCCATACAATGTCCCATGCTGCCTCTTCAAGTGGCTTTCCGCAATCAATTGCTTCAAGTTTTGCAAGTTCAGACTTCCTCTCTGTTACCTGCATAAAAATGTCAACTATAAGAAACTCAAAAATGTAAAATAATATAGGGTTTTTCTTGTTTCCAAGACAGTGAGTTTGCCTAAAACTTAAACCAATTCATTGTTAGCTGATTTGTGACTATTTGAAGATAACTTAATCTGAACTTGGATGGGAGACTGATCAGGGTTATTAGGAAACAAGAGCAATAATGATAAAAGGGCAAATCTAATACCTTAGCAGCAATAGCACGCAAAACTTTGGCACGAACCGCTCCAGATGCAGATGCCCAATCTCTGCCTTTGTTTCTGGCAAGTGCTTTTCGAGCAGCATCAACTGCGAGCTCAACATCTTCTGCCGTAGCTGCCGGAATATCACCTGCCATACCAAATCACATATTACTCAAAACTGCAAATTTCAAAAGTGTTTGTATCAATTCAAATGTACCATGTAAAAATAATAATAATAATAACAAAGTAACTAAAATTTACCACTTATAATCTCGAGAAACAAACTACTAAATCAACAGCTAAAGCTTAGTGAAATAGAGAAAGAACAGATAGAGAAGCACAAAAGTAGATAGAAGAAATGTACATAAAAGAAAAGAAGGTAGGATCTAACCGATGGTTTCTTCAGTGGCAGGGTTGATGATTGGGATTCGCTTCTTCAAGACAGGTTCTCTCCATTCACCGTTGATGAAAAGCTGACGAATTGGGATCGGGATCGGGCTCGCCATGGTCAGAGTTGCTTGGTTTCAGTTACTGTTCTTGTAACCCCAGATTTGTGAAGTTGAAGCTTTTAGGCGACTGTCAGACTCGGAGGGCACCAAAATAGGCAAACGATGTTCTTTTTTGTTTTCTTCCCGCAGTCATATGATCTGCAGGTCGCTGCTTATCAATAATTTAGGGAGTACAAAATTTGCTAAATTAGGGGTGTGTATAATTAGGTTTAGATTATAAAATAAAATAAAATAATATAAAAATTATGATTTGATCTATAAAATAATTTAGTTTGGATTAAAAATTTTTAAATTATTTTTTTAATTTGGTTATGATTTGGACTATTTTTAAACTAAATCAAACTATAACCATATATTTTTAAAATACATATATATAATTATATTTGAAAAAAAAATTTGATAAATATTTAGGTGTATAATTTGTTTTTTAATATTTATTTATCATTTTCTTTATATGTATATTGTATATATATTTCATATTTATTTTATATGTGTATATTTTATTTTAAAAAATTATAATTTAGTTAATTTTATTAAATGATATATATATTTAAAAATGAATGATTTTAAAAGGTTCAAACCATGGTAATCGAATTATGTATCATATCATGTATCAAAAACCTAATTTTTCATATAGTGTATCATATCGTATGATACACTTTTGTAAAAAATAAAATAATAAAATATTATAATTGACACATCATTATTTTGAAAAAAATCACAAACATCTTTAACATTTAAAAATTTTTCATATACACCTATATTGTACTATCATTTATCTAAAAAAGTATATTAATCTGTATCGATAATATATATTGTATTATATGATATATTATTGTATTATATTCATTTAATACGCCTTATGATATACATTATTTTCAATATATATTATATTATAGGATACGTGTTGTATACTGTAGAATGCTGATAACTATAGTTCAATGTAGTTATAGTTTGGGCAATTTTCAAATCAAATCAAACCATAAACCGTATATTTTTAAAATACATATATATAATTATGTTTGAAAAAATTTGTTGATAAACATTTAGATGTATAACTTGTTATTTTAATATTTATTTTATTATTTTCTTTATATGTATATTGTATATATATATTTCATATTTATTTTAAATGTATATTGATTAGTGTTTTGTATCATTGCATACTTTTAGACATGAATTCTCTAATTCACCAGAAAGGAATGTACAGAGAGTATCCATACGGAGGGGGTTTTACAACCATCTAGTGAAGTACTCGAATCATTTCTTGACGTCAACTAAGGGAACAATTTGAATTATTCTGATAAGTGTGCACCACATTATATGTAAATCAGAAGTGTTGTTTTCACATTGTATCACAAATAAGGATGTTGATTGTATACGTGTCATTAATCAAAGCAGAAAAGTTCTGAAACCCTACTCAAACTTTAGAAACTAGGGAACAATTATTGTTTTAGTCAAACTTCCCTTAAAAAAAAATACATGAGGGTTGCACTAAAGAGGCGTCCAATCATGATATAAGTTAGGAACCAACTATGTGAGCAACATGTAACGACTTGACATACCATTTACACATAGATCATTTCTGAATGCAAGACAAAGTTCTTTTATCTAGAAACAACGAGAAAAGTGAATGCATGTAGGAGTTCCTCTATCAACTAATGGTAATTTCTTAGATATCTAAATTCAGTGTATTAGCATATAAATATATTTACTTTCAATTATATAAATAATAATCTATTCCATTATCCAATAAATACAAGATTACACAAAGGCAAAACGTATGATATATTGTATCTCATAATATAACAGTAGACATAGGCTTCTGATTTTATAAGTCGAATCACTTAAAAAAAAAATTGGTGCTATTTATTAGGGAAATTATTAATTTTGGCCAAATTACCCGTACATTAAGCAAAAATGCCCAATTTTCCTATTCATAAGCAAAAATGCCAAATTTTCCTATTCCTAACAAAAATGCCCAATTTCCTATTCCTAACAAAAATGCCCTAAACTTTTTTTAAAATATCAAAATTACCCTTCACCACATCTATATAAACCCTCTCTCTCACTCTTATTACACATACTTCTCATCTCACTCAAACACTCATTCTCACTCTCATTTTTACTCAATATCAATTAGTACAGGTTCGTTCGGACGAAAAAAGTTCACAAAAATTGGTATCTTCAAAGCCAATTTTCCAAAACATTTAATGCCTTTACACTATCTTTTGGCCAAAGTTTCTTTGGCGTGGTGGAAAATCCACCATCTACAACAAGAGGGGTAAGAATTTAAAAAGATGGAATTTTTAGAGTTTGTATGTGATGGGCTTCCTTACAAAGTCCATGCACCAATATTTAACTTAATTTTCAATGGGTAAAAAGATATTGAATTGCTCACACTTTCCATGAAAAACATATGAAAGTTCTACCAAACTTAGGTGAAATCTAATCCTTCACCACTTCTAAGACGTATCTGGGCATGGCCTGGATGTGAACTTGAATTAGAAGATATTCAATTTAATTTGATTTAAGCTTAACTTAAATTTATAACTTGAATCAATCATTTCAATTTATGATTCGAATTAACTCAAATTAATAGTTTAAATTGGTGGTTCAAATTTGTGATTTAATTCGATTTAAATTCATAGTTTGAATAAGTAATTTTGAATATTATTCAGATAAAATAATGCTATTTTATTTATGAACTATGAACTCAAATCATAAATCTGAATCATAAATTCAAATTGAATCGCACTATGAAATAGAATCAAATCTAATTTTAAGTCAATAAACTTAAATTAGATATTTTTTACTGAAGCCGAATTCAAACTAAAGGATGATCAGGCTCAGCAGCCTGATCCGCGTCCACCCCTATTCTGGCCATTTTTAAGTCGTTTAAGGATCAATAGAAAGGAAAAGAAACAGAGCAATATTTAAAACCGAAACAGAAAAAATAAGGAAACTCCATATTCTATAAATAAACAAAAGATAAATCAAGTCAATCGAAGAGAAAAGGAAATAACAATTAACAGATATGGTAATACCACAATCCTACTAATGTTTCTGGGTCGTCTTCTGATACTTGTCTTTGATCCACTGAAACCCAACAGACGTCCCTTCCTTCACTTTCTTCAACCCAGTTGAAGCCACCGCTTTTGTCTTATCAAAACCCTCTTCAACCTTCTGTTTATACTTGCCTCCCGTGCCGTTGCTCTTCTTTTTTCCCTCAACGGCATCGGGGTCCGGGCCGTTGTCCCACTGATCAGCCCACGATGTTCCAGAAGAACTGTGTCCCTCCATTGAAAAGAAGACTTTCTCTTTACGAAATCAACTCAGAAAGAAGATGGAGATCTATGACAATACAATGAAATAAGTTAAGACCGGGTATTTTGTTTAGGGAGGTGAATATGTTTTAAAGCCGGGTCCAACGAATTCAAGAAGAAGATAAAATAGGGTTATTGATTGGACCAATCTTAGGAGGAGTAGGTGGCTTGAATTGAACGTTCAATTTTTCAACTTATTTTAATCATAATAGACAAAAAACAGAAAAATTTTCCTTTACAAACAACCAAAATTATTTTGATTCTTTTCTTCCCTCCCACCCTCTTCATTTCATTCCCAAATATATTCATGTGCCAAAGCATCAAAACAGAGTGAGACAGCTAAGAATTCTACTGAAAAAGGAATAAAACTTACCCCATATAATGTTTGAAGGGAATCTTGAGAGTTTTCTCCATACAAGGCAGGGCAGTGAGATAAATTTAGAAAAGCGTGTAGAGCCGAGTTTTTTTGAATGATCTGGAAAACTGTTGACGACACGCTTCTCTCACGGACACGCCTTAACACGGTTACATCCCTATCGACATTCTTCTTCAACTGTTTTCCCCAGAGGCGAGCTAGTATTTTTGGTATTTTATTCAACAAATAAAATATATAAGGAATGGTCATTCACCTACCTATTCCATTGAATATTATTATAACAGGCAACTAATCTATTTGCCGTGTGGCATCAACCGGTATATATTTTCAGTTTTCACCTAGTCCGTTGTGCAAACTAAATATTACTGTAGGCCTTGTTGGGCTAGCTTTATCATAGCGCATTGTGCCTAGGTGTCAGACCGTGACTACACCCTCCAATTGATGGATTTAGTGGGCCGGGCCAACACACTAACATGTTAAGGCCCACAACATCTCAAGTGGATCATATTTTTTAATTATTTTTTAATGGGTTGTACTGGCTCATGCTAAAAATAGACCACATGCAGTCTGGCTCGGCCCCTAACCTACCCTAACCAGGTCTACACAAAGGTATTAGTAATCCTCTTACCTAGAGGTGATAAAATGGGTAGGTGACTCGTATAGCCCACGGGTATCTCGTGTAAATATGAGTAGGAGTTTAGATTTTTTGACCCATACCTTGGATAATAAATTTTGGTGTGTGGGTTGGGTATGCCAGCGGGCACCCCCAAACACCCTTTTTTTCTATTTATTTTCATTTTTCACTTTAACATAAAATTTACAACATACTAAACACAAATTTCATATATTTTTCCTTCTTTTTAACATAAAATAAACTCAAATCCACCCTAAAATAAAATAATTTATTGGGTTGAAAACAAATTTAAAAAATATGAGCATTAAACACTTTGTTATAAATATTTATTTCATATTTAATATTAAAATTCTTTAAATTTATAAAAATATTTTTATAATTTGAGATACATTTTTGTTCCTCTACATAATACTTATGTATTGGAAGAAAAAATAATTAAAAGTTAAGAAAAAAATATATATTAAAACAATAAAAATAAAAGAAAAATATTGAAAAATTAGTATTAACAGGTAACACGTAAATCAACTTATACCTACTGAAGCGGATATGGATTTTATAAATCATTATTTGTATAACTCGATTTGTACCCATTTTATCCGCACCCAGCCTGCACCACCCGTTTGCCAGGTCTACTCTTACCATAGTCACAAAGCAGACTTGCTTTGTCCTCCAAGTCGCGGAACCACATTGGTATTTGAGTTCTTGCATTCCATTCAAACTGTTTTAATTGATCTTCACCTTGGGCAAGCTGCACAGAAGTTACTAAGAACAGGAAAAAAAAAAAAAATTCAAACAATTAAGAAATCAAATAGAACGACAAAGAAAATGTGTATAGCCTGTACTTCCTCAAGAGAAACATAAAGAAAAAACACGGGAGTCTCTGACAAGCTAATCTGTTAAGTGTTATTAGCCAATAGTTCATCCCCACTTGCCATAAAAAGTTCTAACGCTTGAATTACTTCAGAAGTTGGATACTATAGATGAGGATGATCATATTAATCTGTTTGGCTCTTTATTACAGCACTTCTTGACAATGGTTTGCCAAAGGGGTGAATTTTTTGCAAGCTATAGAAATGAATAATGGATCAACATCAGAGAATGCCACAATTACATCCTTGCTTTTGTCCTGTTTCAATATCATCAAGAACGTACAATTACATCATACAGATGCACTTGTGTTCTAGTAAAGACTGACATTGATTTTAAAAGATCTAGGTGATGCATATTTGTCTGGGTTGAGGATGTAATCACCCACTTCCATGGGAACAATTAACCAAAATAAACAGGGTAAATAACTTACATAGGCATCATCAGTGCAGTCGCAGAGTCTGTGGGATAATACATTTCAGGCTTCCTGTATTTAGGGAACTGATCTACCTTAACCTCTTGCCGGATACTGACCGATCCATACCTGAGAAAAAAATGCTTGCCATTTTTTTTAGTTTTAAAGCATAATTTATACCCAAAATCTGAATTTTAATCAATTTTCATGCAAAATCAAAATTCAGATTATATAATTTACAACATCGAGAATCTAATTTACAGAAAACACGACATATACACAGTCTAGGCTCTAATGTCAATATTGAAAACATTTAAACATGTCAAATCGAATTTTGTAAATTCTATAAATATAAATTCAGGGTACTTGGCTTGTAATTTGTGACGAAACCCATTTGAATATGACATAAGGTATTGACGTGAGTCATTTTCATGCTCTATTTGTTTGAGCACTGCCATCCTTAGAAGACATAATCTTTGTGCATTCTTTGTGCTTTTGGTTTCTTGGAGAGAAGAACAGAAAGTCTTCTATTCTTTTTTAATTTTGCGTTTTGCTTCTGAGATTATAGTTTTTGGATATTTAAATAACAATCTAACTCTCATCTAACTACCTCCAACAACTGTCCTTTGACAATTTACCCAAACCCATAATTACACTAACAAAAGTAAATGATAGATGCGAGTTTGAGTTTTTGAAACTTAAAGAATAAGAATTTATCATTTTAACAAACTTTGAATGAGAAATAGTCTTTTAACCGTAATTAAATAAGCAAGAGGCCTCAAAAGAGATCCGTCATATCTACTAGGGAACAAGAAATAAAAATTAAAAGAAAAAGCCAAGATGAATAATAATAATAATAAAAGAGCAATGATATGTATGTCAATTTTTGATACATAATTCATATACACAGATAATGTGTCATTATATGGTTAGGTATTACTTTATCTTTAATTTATAATTACCCAATTACATAATGATATATTATTAATATATATGAATTGTGTATCAAAAATAGATATATATAGTTTTATAAATAATAAAATATAAAAAAATAGAAATATAAAATTAAAGATCTTAAATATAATTTTTGTAATTTTATTATTTGTTTAATATATCACAATAAACTTTTATCAAAGTCAAGGGTCAGTTGAACCCATTACCACCCTTTCCTCCAACTGCTTTTTCCAGCTTTAGAAATATCTTCTTATAAAAAGATGAAACGTTAAGTAGGCCTACACTATTGATGCCCAATTTAAATGGTGTTAATGAAGGGATTCGTTGGGACAGACGGAGCCATACCTCAATAAGCAGGTGAGTTTAGTGTGGTCGATTCAATCTGGTAAAGATGATTCGATTTAAATAAAGTTTTCTCGTCAATATCCCTAGTTGTCATGCTTTTTGAAAGATAAAGGTGGCTCAAATGCAATAATGCATGGCTTCACATGCACTGTAATAATGCTATAATCATGGTGTTGTTTTTTTTGGGTTAACGGAGATGCGTCTATATTTATTAGATAAATAAATTTAAAATATAATAATTTGATCTATAATTAATACACGAGATAAGTCAAAGATTCACAACTATAGTAGAAATGTGAACCTAAACTTTCACTTTAGAAGTTTTTATGTTTCATCGTTTTTGCTAACTCTTAATATCAATATTACAATTATAGTTATATGTATTTTATGATATATGATACGTATCCTATGATATAATAAGATGTAGATGAAAAATAATATATATCGAATTAACACTATACAGTGAACGTATCATACAATATGATATGTATTATTGATATAGAGTGACACATTTAAAAAAATAATAATAATGTAATAGAGGTATATATGAAAATTTTTAAAATTTTAAAGATATTTATAATATTTTTTAAAATAATGGTTTGTGAATTATAATTTTTATTATATTTATTAATATTTTATTATTTTAGTTTTTATAAAGTATATTATATGAAACGATACTATATATGGTATAAAAAATTAGATTTATAATATATAATATAATACATAATTCAACTAACATGGTTACAATCCAATTCCTTACCAGAAAATTATATGATATAGTTTGAACTACAAGAGAAAAATCTTATAAACATTGAAATTGAAATCCTGTGCAGCTTGGGGGGAGTCCAAATATCTTCGTGAATGAAGGCCTAGTGACGGAATCGGGACCAGCAGATGGCATTGCAAGCTGTACGTTGAAAATGGCAAGTTATTGATGATAAATTGAGACCCCATTAATTTTATTCATTATCATGTAGGCTAGAGCAACCAAAAATGGAAAAGGCGAAATAACTTATTCCCACCCAAAGTATAGCGAAATCTCAAACTCATACCATTTAACTTTTAAAAATTCAAATACTCATTTGTAAGATAATTTCTATTAAAATATTAGTTAGAGTTAGAGATAAAACTATCATTTAACAAAAAAATTTAAAAAACCAAACTTTTATCACATTTCTTCCCCTCAATTTGAAAATTCACAATCTCCCCCTCCGAAAATTTCTTTTACAGTTTGAAAAGTGACAGTTTTTCCCTTAAGGTTTTTTTCACTTTTCTCAAGCATTGATCCGCTGTTTTTGGTCATCAACCGTCTTCTCTCCCGAGCTTTCTTCGACCATCGATCGAGAAATCATCTAAAAATACTTTTAGATAGAAATCGTATAAATTTTCAAACAAAAATCATTTAGATTTTCAGACAATTTCCTTCGATTGGTGGTCGAAAAGAGGCTAAAAGAGAGAGATAAGATAGGAGGGAGGACTACTGATGGTCAAAGACGACAGATCCTCGTCAGAGAAAAGAGGAAAAAATCCTAGGAGAAAATTGTTATTTTTCAAACTTTAGGTGGAGGGAAATTGTGAGTATTTAAATATGAAAGAGAAAAATGTGATAAAACTTCAATTTTTTAAATTTTTTTCATAAATGATGATTTTACCCTTAACCCTAACTGAAATTTTTAATAAAAATTATCTTATGAATGAGTATTTGAGTTTTTGAAAGTTGAAGGTTGGAGTTTGAAATTTCTCTATACCTTGGGTGAGAATAAGTCTCTTGGCCAAAGGAAAAATATCTTTAGTCTTTGCTGCTTTTTTTAGCAAGATTATATGTATACATTATTAGTGTGTGTGTGTGTGTGTGCATATATATAATATATATATATATATATATATATATATATATATATTTATATTTATATATATATATATATATATATTATATATATATATATATATATATATATATATATATATATATATATATATATATATATTGATGTAGCTTTTATTCAAATAATTTACATAAAAATGATCCCCGGGCGGCTCTCATAGAACTTGTTCTATGTGTTTTCCACATGGATAGAAAGGATTGATTTCAGGTCTCAAAGTCCATTTTGAGCCGATTTTAAATTGGTTCAAATTGAATTTACAGTTAAATTGTCTTCTAGCTGAATTATGGAGATGACGGTAATTGAAATCAACCAATAAGTCACCCAGAAATTTGGTGTATAATCAAGGGTATTCAAAATTGGTTAAATGAATCAATTTAATAATTTTTTAAACTAATTAATTTGAAGAAACTCATAAACCAAAATCAAACCGATTAAAAGATTAACTGATTTTGAATCGAATCAAAAATACTAATTAATCAAATCAAATTTTTTGTTAATCAATTTTGAATTGAATTTCAAAGAATTATTATATTTTATTTTTCTATATTAATTTTTTATTTAGTTTTTTTAAACCAATTTTAAAAAAATTGAAAAACCGGTAACCAAATCGAAAATCTGGGTTTTCTATATTCTTGAATCAGTATCTGAACAAGTTTTTCAAATACCCTATTTTTTGGTTTAATTTTCTATTCAAAAATCAATTTGGTTCATTATAGTATGGAAATCAAATATGAAAGAACAATGTTGTATGCATACAATTTTGAGTTCATAATTTTATACATAAATATTATGTTATCATGTGATTTGGCTATTATCTTATTTTTAATTAAAATGACTCAATCAAATTATAACACATCATTAATATATTTAGTTATTTGTTCAAAACTAATGGTTTTATTGAATACGAAAATTTTTTTGAGACTATAATTATCAGTATCTTATAATACACGATACATATTTTATAATATGATATGATATATATAATAATATGTATCATGATTTGTATCAAATTAATTTGATATAATAAATGTATCATATGATTTTAGAAAAAATGATAATACAGTAGAGATGTATATAAAAAATTTTAAATTTTATAAAAATATTTATGATATTTTTTAAAATAATAATATATTAATTATATTTTTCAAAAATCGTATTATATAATATAATATTAAATATATAATATAAAAAATTAAGTTTTTAATATACTATATAATATCTAATTAATTCCCAGATTGACACTTGTTTTATCCATACAGTAGCAGAAAAAATTTCCCACCACTTGTTTGTTGATTAGAAGGCCTCGGCTTTCTGATAAAGTTTCGATTACAAGATAGAAAGATGTTAGAGGAAGAAGACAATCACCAACCCCATTGCCCGTACAGCAATAATACAAGTCGCTGCTTACCTAGGAGCAGTGCTGGCGAATTCTATGATGTAACATCAATATATGTGAATCCTTTGCCTCTGAAAAGTGAATAACAGAGGCATTTAAGGGGCAAAAATTGCTACTACTGCGTTATTTTCTGTTAAATCTTTGGTCTTTTCTGGGTTCGAAGTGACAAATGCACCGACCGCCACATCCCCACAAAGTCACACTCCAGACAGGTTAAATTTATTGGAGCTGAAAGGTTCAAAGGGCAATCAGAATTCGCTTGACAGAAGAAACTGAGGAGAACTGGACACGTAAAGAAATGTCTGTAGGTGAAAGCGCCTGTGGCCACTGTCAAAGGCCTATATTTTGTTGTGACCGTAACAATATATATATATATTGTTAATAAAAATTAATACATATTTTTAAAAAAATAATAATGTAATAATGTAATAAAGTGTATTTAAAAAATTTGAAAATTTCAGAGAGTATTGATGATTTATTTTAGGAAGATAATATAATAATTATAATTTATTATTATTATTATTTTCAAAAAATTGTATCTTTCGATATATTATAATATAAGATATAAAAAATAAATTTTTAATACATAATTCAATATATGATTAGAATACTATGAGTCTGATGATCCTTTTTGTAGGGCACATTCAGTGAAGCTCATAGCGAGAGAAGTGATGAAGACCTAATGGCTGTAGTGAGAAAGTAAAGCAAAGTCACATGGGTTGATTCCACCTAACCTATACAATTTCAACTTCCTCTCATAATCATGACCCCTTGTAGGTTCAACATGAAAAACAAGAGAGGAAATTTAAAACTCCAAACGTTGTTCAGGCCTCTTGAGAAACTGATATGTAATATTTAGTATAAATGAAGGAAAAAAAATCATTCAATCCACGATAAGTTATAAAATATTGAATTAAAACTTTAAAATTATAAAAATACATTAAATGTTATGTAATCTGACTTGAAATTATTTGCTAGTATTCTACTCCTGAAACCTCTCCTGAATGACAGATTTCAATTGGTAAAACTATATTATATTAGTTTTAAAATGGAGACCTAACTAATATATAACTAATATATACAAGGCTAAACTTTATCTACTTAGATTATAACTTTAAGTGTATTAAACTTATAGTTATTAATCAGTAAGTTCATCTACAAGTTGTTATTAGACTATTCAATTAGTTGGTTTTATAAAACCGGAATCACAATTAACGTTAGCTCAGATCCGTATATTTTCTAACACGAAAATCCTATTGTTCGGGTCTGTTACTATTGAAAAAAGGCATTAAAAATGGATGATGAGCAAGTTGTTTAGTGCAAGACATACTCAAAATTCAAGAACATAGAATTGTCTTCCACTACTAACAACAGCAATAAGATGTGGATGGGTAGATAAATACATCCTTTGCCCTTGAGTTCTCAAGCTTGGTTCTTTCCTCAACAAGCCGATCATCACCAATGACTTAACCTATAAAATTTGTCAATCAACCTGTGGATTATCAAAGTGTTTCTCAGTTCTTAGCTTGACAACTTTCAATAGGTAAAATTATATTGTATTAGTTTATGAGTGAAATTCTAATTAACATATCTTAGGTTTCAAATGTCCAATATAGGACCCACACTCTATTTACTCATATTATAACCTTAAGCGGGTGTTTGGTTCATGCTATGTAAAGATTACTTTGGTAATCTATTTTTTTATTACTAATCTTACTTTGTTTGATTTGTCAGTAATAGAAAATTTCGATAATTTTTTATTCTTAATGGTGATGTGACAGGTAATATAAAAAATAATTTGATTATCATTTTCATCTTAGATATTAAAATATTATCAATACAATTTTGATTTTATTACTATTTTATCCTTATTTAGTAATTTTTTAAGACAAATATATCTTTATGTTCAGTTAATATAATAAATAACATAAAGAATATTTTATATTAATTACACCAAAAGTTATTTAAGTAAAATAATATATTAGTATTCTTTTATTTTTATTATTCTTTTATTATTTCCTATCAAACACAATAATTATATATACCTATCAAAATTTACCAAATTTTAATAAATATAGTAATAATTTATATCTAATAATCTTAAAGGTAATATATTTTTACAGTAATATTTTATTTTTGATAATAAAGAATTACTCAAACCAAACGCACCATAAGTGTATTAACCTTATCTTTATTGATAGCTTAAACTCATTTGCAAGCTGTTATTAGACTTGTTAACAATAGAAAATACTACTTTGTATTTCATTTGATACAAAAAAGGTTTGTACAAAGGGTTATTTATACAAGAATGAAAAATATATACATGGTATGAATGTTGATTAATTGAGGAAATCATGTTATGATTGGTTTATTAAGGAAATCATGTTATGATTGATTGAAAAAATTATGCTAACACCCTTCCTCAAACTCAAGGTGGTACAGTTGGGACCAATTTTAGTTTAGAAATGAGATCATGAAAACGACCTGAAAGATGCGACTTGGTGAAGATATTTATAGTTTGATCATTAGAATGAATGAAGATAAGTCAAATGATACCATTCACAAGATGTTGACGAATGAAGTGGTAATCATTTTTAGTATGTTTAGTTCGTTTATGAAACACATCATTATGGGCTATTTGAATTGCACTTCGATTATCAAAATAAAGGGGGGATGAAGAGTGGGAAACACCCGTATCAGCGAGTAACCAACAAGGCCATAACAGTTTGATAGTAATATCGGCTAGAGCGTGATATTCAACTTTAGTGATAAATCAAGTAGTCAAAGTCTGTTTCTTACTTTTCCAAGCTATTAATAAATCTTCCAAGATAAAAACAATATCCAATAGTAGAACATCGGTCAGTGGGATCACTAGCCCAATTAGCATCAGAGTATTTAAACAACTATAGTTTGAAATTAGAGGACAAATTAAGACCATGAAAAAGGGTACCTTTAACATGTCATAGGATTCGACGGACTATAGCAAAATGAGTAGTCTTTAGGGCACACATGAACCGACTAACCAGATGAACAATATAAGTGATATGTACTTGATAAACCAAGCTGCCAACTAATTGGAGATAATGTGTTAGATTAGGTAGTGGTGTGTCATCTATAGTTATTAAGCAAACATTAGGCTCAAGTGAGATAATAGCTATTTTACTATCAACGAGTCCAACACGATCAAGTAAATTAGAAGCATACTTTGCTTGGGAGAGATAATAACCATCCGTAGTAGAAGATAATTTAAGTCCTCAAAAGTAGCTAAGAGGTCTGAGATCTTTCGTTTCAAATTATTGATGGAGATAGTGTTTGAGGTTAGAGATACTCACAGTGTCACTACTAGTGATGATCATATTGTCCATATATAGTAACAAGAGAACAAGTCCACAATTAGTTTGTCGAATAAATAAAGCGGAATCATAAGGGCTCGAAGTGAAGCCAAGATGACAAGTTGTAAAGCTGAACTTAGCAAACCAGACACGAGGGGCTTGCTTAAAACCATATAAGGCACGTTAGAGTTTACAGGGTGGTTGCGTGTAGACTTTTTCATTAAGATCATCATTGACGAAGACATTTTTGACATCCATTTGAAATAATTTTCATTTTTTAACTGTCGCAATAGCTAATGGACTGTTGATAGAGGTGATATAGGCAATAGGGGCAAAAGTCTCTTCATAATTAATCTCATCCTCTTGTGAATACCTTTGGCAACAAGTCGAGCTTTAAAACGTTCCATAGAGCCATTAGGGCGAGTCTTAATTTTGTAAACCCACTTGCATCTAATAAAATTCTTTTTGGATGGAAGATCAACTAAATCCTAAGTATGTGTTTTCTCTAAAACTTGTATTTCTTCCAACATTGTTTGTTGCCAAACAAGGTTAGAACTAGCCTTATAATAAGAATGAGGCTCATATAATAACCTAATGGTAGAAAAATAGTGATATCAAGAAGTTTGACAGAAGGCTCTCTTACCCATAAGGAGCAACAAAGAGCATTGTCAGAAGGAATCTCATTATGAGATGAAGAATTTTCAAAGAGGAGTAGAGTCCCTAGACAGAGTAGATTCTGATGAAGAGGCTAAAGGTGACAATGGATTGAGCTTTGCAAAAGTATATGTATCATATTCATTAGGAAACAACTCGATATTAGGATCAATGAAAAAAATAGTAAAAGGTATAAAGAACTCATGGAATTTAGATATGAAAGAAAACATGGTGTGATCCTAATAGGTAATAATTTAGGAGATGCAAAGATGTTTAGAGACAGGATCCTAACAATGATAACCTTTGTGTTTTATCTTGTATCCAAGAAAACAACAAAAACGAGTGCAAGGTTTAAGTTTAGTATGCTCATGAGGCTGAAGAAGAACAAAACAATAGCAACCAAAAATTGTAAGAGTATTAGAGTTGGGAGATGTATCATACAATTTTTCAAAGGGAGATACATCATGAAGAATAGATGAGACGATTAATTATGTAAACAGTTATGAGTGTTGCTTCTCCCTATAAGCATTCAAGACATGAGGTTGAAAAAAGTTAAGACATAAACAGAATCCAAAATATGTCCATGTTTATGTTCAGCATGACCATTTTGTTAAGAAGTTCCATGTAGGAAAGTTGGATAAAAATGCCTTATTATTGAAGAAAATAGATAAGATGAAAGTCTTGATACTCCATGGCATTATCAATATGTAATATTTTGATTGTTTGAGAAAATTGGGTCTTAATCATGGTTACAAAGGTAATGTAAATTTGCAGAAGCTTGGATTTATTTTTCAAAAGATATATCCAAGCAAATTGTGAGTAGTCATCAGCAAACAAAACAAAATATTAGGAACCTCTTATAGTTAGGGTTGGGGAGGGACCCCAAATATCATAATGTACTAATTGAAAAGTTGTAAAATAAGAAGAATTATTTTTATTAAAGGATAATGTCAGTTGCTTTGCAAGCTGACAATATAAACAACAAGAGACTTAGTTTTAATGGAATATAACATGCCACTAGACACTAAAGGGTGCAATTTATTCAAATATGCATGACCCAAATATAAATGCCAAAGATGAAGGGAGTGATGGTAATAGTCAAAATGGTAAGAGAGGTTACGAGATGTGAAGGGAATTGAGATCAAACAATTGTCCCATTCTATGGCCTATCCTAAGAATCTGTCTCATTTGAGGATCCTACACTCAACAACTATGAGAAGAAAAATGTAAGTCAAAACCAAGTTCACAAAGTTGTCCAACAGAGATAAGATTCAATGTTAACTTAGGTATTACAAATGTATTAGAGAGTGTGAGATGAGACATGGAAATAAGACCAGTATTACTAACATGAATGTGAAAACCATCAACAATATGAATTATAAGAGTAATGGGGTTTGTGTGTGTAAAGGAAAAAAGAGAGGAGTCAAAGGTCATATGATTACAAAATCCTAAATCAAAAAGCCAAGAGGATGTATTTGGTGTCATAGATAAAACAGTGGAGGATGAAACATTAAAAGAGATAACTTGTTTTAGAAGAGATTCCAGATCACTCATAATGTTTATGGGTTAAGGAGGAGATGGCTTAGTGGCTAGTTTAACAACAGCAACAATAAGATAGGATCTAGTGTGTCCTTTGGATTTAAGAGGTCTTGTAAGGAAAATTTCTACAATATGCCCAAGTTGATGGCAATAACGACACTCAATGGAGGACATTTAGAGAGAATATAACCAGTCTTACGACAATATTTGTAAACCTTCTTATTGGAGTGAGAATGTGGGGCATAAGAGTTGGTTAGAACACCAGAGGAGCTAGCCAAAACGATGTCTGAGGAATGAGACTTTGTAAAGCCCAATTGTGTCTCTTCAAAAATAACTTCAGCAACAACACTATAAAAGGTTAGAAGAGGATCCCTATGCAGTAGTGATGCTCAAATAGGTTCAAAATCATAATTGAGTGGCATAAAGAATTGAATGAGATGCATCTAGTCCTCACTAACTCTTGCTTGAGTGAGTTATGTCCAAAGGGGTTGTATTTGTGCCAAGAAATCATTGATGAATTGTCTTGCCTCTTGTTTCAGATTGCGAATTGAGCTCCATATTTGGTATTAGTGGGCAAGACTAGTAGTTGTATATTTATTAGCCAAAAAATCCCAAATTTCTTTGGCAGTCTCAAATTACTCAAATGGGATATGTATGGAAGGAAGGGATATATTGCGAATGTAGGTAATAATTTGATGATTTTTACTTTCCCCATTCATTAAGGTGATCAAGGTAATTGTCTTTATTCTCATCAGTTTATTGAACAACTTTAGAAACTTGACCTATGATTACTCGCCAAAGACAATGTCCAATAAAAAATTTCGCATACATTAGGCCTAAAGATTGTAATTGGCCCTATTTAGGATTATTTGAATGGAGTGAGAAACTTCAACTTTGTCCATTTTGAGATTTGAGAGGGATTGTGATGAAATAGAATTAATTGGATGGATGTCTGTTAATATTAAAAATATAATAAATATTGACCCAACGACGACTGATGGTGATGAAGGTGGCTTAGGGTAGAGCGACAAATGATGATCAAAGGATCAAGCTATATGAGGAGAGGCAAGGCACGACAAACGGAGCACACCAATAAGTCACAGTGACATTAAACTATGCACAAAAAAAAACTAAAAAATTTTTAAGAAACGATAAATGAGCCTAAAATAAAAGCCTTAATACCATGTTAACAATAGAAAATATTGCTTTGCATTTCATTTGATACAAAAAGAGTTTATACAAAGGGGTATTTATACAAGAATGAAATATATATAGACATGGTATGAATCCCGATTGATTTAGAAAATCACGCTCTGATTAATTGAGGAAATCATTATATGACTGATTAAGGAAATCATGTTATGATTTATTAAGAAAATTAAGCTCTGATTGATTGATTGAGGAAATCATGTTAACATGCTATTCAATTAATCAATTTTATTAAACCAAAATCACAATTAATATTAGCTCACATATGTAATTTTTCTAACACAATAATCTTGTTGTTCAGGCCTGTTGCTACTGAAAGAAGGCATAAAAAAGTGGATGGTGAGTAAGATGTTTAGTGCAAGACATGCTCAAAATTCAGGAACATAGAATTGTCTTCCACTACTAACAACAGCAATGGGATGCTGATGAGTGGATATATTCATCCTTTGCCCTTGAGTTCCCCAGTTTGGTTCTTTCCTCGACAAACCAGTCTTCACCAATGACTTAACCTGTGGACTATCAAAGCATTTCTCAGCTCACCTACGAGAATTAATGAAGGATAAGGAGTTTCATTAATGTTTCCAGGTTAAAGTTATGCCCATTCTTTATATGGAAATGGAAGCATCTAATTTATTTCTCTGCACCCAAGCAAGGGATCTCCATTTAGCAATAGATTAGAATAAAAATGGGCCACTCTTGCGTCCTCTGCTCTTTTTGCCAACATAAACCCCTTTCCCTGAAGTAATCCTTTTATCAAAAATAAACTTTTTCTTCTTTATATATCCACTCTCTTTGATTTAATCCAACTCACATTCTTTCTTCCTCAGTTTAACTCTCTCTGTAACTTGGGAATCATGATATTGCACTCAAATGGTGATTGTCAATTTCATTCTGCCTGCTTTCAATCACATTTCTCAGCAGCACCCTCACTTACTTCTCTGCCAAGTCTCCAATCAGTTACTTCCCTTACCTCTCAAAATCACCAGAGCCTAAGCAATGCTTCCACCATTCATTATCACTGCCTCACCACCTTAAAGGGTCACAATTCTTATGTATCCGCCCTTGCCCTAGCTGGGAAATTCTTATATGTGGGCTCTTCTGACAGAGCAATCCGCTTGTGGGATTGTAATCCTTTAACCACACAACCTGAGCAAGATATTATAAACAACAGCATAGTAGCTGTTGGCAAGGGCGCTGTGAAGTCCCTGGTGGTTTTAGCTGACAAACTCTTTAGTGCTCATCAAGATCACAAAATCCGCGTATGGAAGATCAATAATCAAGAACATGATCATCATCAACAAAAGTACACTCGTTTGGCCACATTGCCAACACTCGGTGACCGCGCTTTCAGGCTGCTGATGCCCAAAAATCATGTACAAATCCGGAGACACAAGACATCCACTTGGGTCCACCATGTTGACACTGTGTCAGCTCTCGCCTTAGCAAGCGATGCCACTCTTCTCTACTCAGTTTCATGGGATCGGACCATCAAAGTTTGGCGAACGTCAGATTTCAAGTGCCTGGAGTCAATCAGGAACGCTCACGAAGACGCAATAAACGCAGTGGCATTATCCGAGGATGGGCATGTTTATACGGGCTCAGCTGACAAGAAAATCAAAGTGTGGAGAAAAAACACCGGAGAAAAGAAACATTCTCTAGTTTCAACTCTGGAGAAACACAACTCAGGGATTAATGCGTTGGCGCTGAGCAGTGACGGGCTTGTGTTGTACTCTGGTGCATGTGACAGATCGATTCTGGTTTGGGAGAAAGACAGAAATGGCAACATGGAGCTTGCAGGAGCATTGAGGGGACACACGAAATCAATATTGTGCATTGGTGTGGTTTCGGATTTGGTATTGAGTGGCTCTGCAGATAAAAGCATTAGAATCTGGAGAGGGGTTGACAGAAATTACTCATGCTTAGCCATCTTGGAAGGCCACAAAGGCCCTGTCAAATGTTTGACAGCAGCCATTGATGAATATTATAATGACTCTCACACTGCTTATCTCATTTACAGTGGAAGCTTAGACTGTGACATCAAGATATGGCAGATTCTTGTTCCACCTCATTAAACAAACAAACAATTTAAGGAGTTTATGTAAGTACAATAGTGAGATTGTATATTTTCTTGAGAGTTTCAACTGATTTTCCTGGAAATTGTGGCAAGGGCCCCAGGAAGGTTTGTCCAACAAAAGAAGGGATGTATCTTCCATGCCTAATCTTTTCAATGGATTAGCTTTTCTTTTAATTTATGAAGTGAAATTCATTATATTATCAAACATTAGGTTGGATTGTGGGACTCAAAAGAGACAGACACGGCCGGCTGTAAAGTCACTCAATAATACCTAAAATATGGGATGTGTGGTTATTTTATTCTTGCTTACCTTCCAATTCTAGAATATCTTCATTTTTTTTTTTTTTAATTTTACACCTTTTTATTAAGCTATATTATTGAGATTGATCAGGATACCCTTTTAAACGATCATGGAAATTTCTTATTAAAAATTGGACAAATATAAAGTTAATCAAAAAAGAAGATTAAAAGAACCAAGAAAAGGATATATGCACGTGTTAATTGGGTTGGATTCGATTTGAACTTATTCATGTTCGAGCTTAAGCTTTAGGATGTTTAGCTCTTCAAACTTGCGAGTTTAAAAATTTTGATACAAAACGATATCATTTTGATTAATATGTATTAAAACAACATTGTTTTAACAATGAGCTAAGTTAAAAGCTCGATTTAAGCCCGACTCTTTTGAAACGAGCCAAACTCGAACTCCTTTGAAGCAAGTTGGATACCATACAAATCATAACTCTAAACCAAAAAATTATGTTAAATATATTTATATATATAGTTTATAGTTTGATTCGATTTAATTTAAAAACCCTCTAAACCATAACTCATATTGTAACCTTTCTCTAAAATCTATCTGCATAAACTAAATTATTTTATAAACTAAATTAAATTAAATAATAATTTTTGAATAATTTAACCTAATTTTAAAATTTGGATCGAATTTTATACCTCATAAATCACACTTAAGTTCACATCAAATGCAATAAACCCTGATGTCATTAAATTAGACAAAGTTAGGTAAAAGTCATTTTATTATTATGACAAGTCACTTCCAACCTTATTCTACTAATTAAAGACCCATTACTGTAACCATTTCGTCTTATCTACATGGATAAGCCATCAACATGTGTCACTGTCAGGTAAAAAGTAGGTTAAGATAACGGCAGAGAACCATTTCCTATCAAAGTCTCAATATAATTAGAAATATTCGGGGTTTAAAGAATTTAAATATTTATTTATAAATTAATTTTTATTAAATTTTTTTTATTAGAGTTAAAGATAAAATCGATATTTTATCATTAAATCTTAAACCCTATCAAATTTATACCATTTCTTCATTTTCATTTAAAAAACTAATAATTTTTTCTCAAATTAAATTTTAAAAAATAATATTTCTCTCCCTTGGATTTCCTCTTTTTTTCTTCTCCATCTCTTGTGATCAGAATCTAACCATGCTCTCTGTCTCCTATCGCTAATGCTTTCTTCTCTTGGATCATCCATAAACAACGACAAAGATGTCTTCGTCTTTGGCCGAAGACAAAGATGAGGTCTCTGTCCTAAAAGATCTAGAATCTCTTCGTCTATGGTGGATCGAAGAGAAGAAAACATCTACGACAGGAGATAGAGAGGCACAATAGGATTCTGATCATCAAAGATAGAGAAGAAGAAAAAAGAAACCCTATGAGAGAAAATATGATTTTTCAAAGTTTAACCTAGAGGAAAATTGTTAGTTTTTAAAGCTAAGGGGAGAAAATAATAGAAATTTGATAAAGTTTATGGTTTCGTGGTAAAATAATAATTTTGTCCTTATCTCTAATAGAAAAATTTAACAAAAGATAACTCATGGGTGAACATTTAGGCTTTTCAAACCTTGCGGTTTGTATGTGCATTTAAACTTAGGTGGGAAATAGTCCTCTGGCCTTAAAATGATGCATCTTTATTGATAATTTAAAGAATTAAAATCTAGGCCAAAACGCTTTTTTCCACCCAACATTTGGTGAAATCTCAATCTTTTATTTGTTAATTTTCAAAATTCTAAATATACACCCTCCTATTAAAATTTACTGTTAAAATTAAGGGTACAAAAATTCATTTAGCTAAAAATGTCTCTTTATCCAACATAATGACCACTAACCATCGAGCTTCAACGGGAGAAGAAGAGATTTGGGAAGGCCAGTTGACTACCATAACAAAGATGGTCATCAAAGAGAGAGAAAAAGATCATAAGAAAAAATTATTACTTTTCAAATTTTAGGTTTGAAAAATTATTAATTTTTTAAACTAAATGGGAAGAAATGTGATAAAATTTTAGTTCTTTTTAAATATTTTTAGCTAAATAATATTTTTACCATTAATCATAACAATAAATTTTAATAGAGTAATGGGTATTTGAATTTTTAAAAATTAATGACTAAAATTTAATAGTTCATCAAACCTTGGGTGGGAACTAGTCTTTTAGCTTAAAATCTATCAATAGTACGGTATGCACGATATATGTGTATAGAAAAATTACACAAATTAATATGAAGTGGATATGGTGCTGATATGGCTTATGTTTTTGACATGTGACGTCTATCACATCAACGGCACATCAGTGTGTATAATTTTACTGTGCACAAATATTGTGCGTATGGTATTACTGAAAATCTATATGTTGTGTCTTGATTTATCTTTTAGAAGGTGTAGTATTAGATGTATTAGAAACCGTCAGCCTCTTGAGCCCCATTCAACCATCTACACACAGAATAGGGAGCAAGAGTCTTATTGCAGAAATCATATCAGCCAAGAAATTACTCATATCTAAGGAAATTTGAGAAGCAAATGTATTTACTATTTTTGCTAGGTTTGTGAAATTTGACTTACCTGGTATAATGGTTGTTAGTCTGGTTTTTTTGTCTTAGGTTTACTCATTTAACCAACACGGATAGAATCCACATTTAAAAAAATAATGCATTTAGTACAACTATTTTCAGAAAAATTTTGAAGCAGCACAAAAATAACAAATATAAATAGAAAATATGGATTTTGTAAACAGAGACCAAATAGTATATTTCTTCTCCGTTATGCCTATATTCTGAATTGAATAAACTATCAAATCAGAAAAGAAGTTATCAGTAAGCGGTTGATGGTGTGCAGGCAGCAGAATGAGAAAATACGAGCCTTCAAGGGTCCCTTCAATGGCAAAGGAGTATGGGTTTAAATTCCCTTTGACAATATTTTAAGACTAAACTCTTGATTTATCAATGTAATGATTGCGAGACCGATCATTTGACTCAAAGTTTTACTTATTTGATATAATCGGTTTGATCCCAAAGATAAAGTCGAACTCAAATAAGGTTTGAGATAACACTAAAGGTAGAACCAACATCCAGTTCATCAGTAGTGACATTTTTGTTGGTGTACCTGGATCACAATGGTACTCTTTTGGAGTATGCTGATCTTTCAAACATACAATGGCAGTTTGATGTCCATATGGACTCTGATTCCACTGCATGCAACTGATGATATATTTGAACATATCTGAACAAGTTATCATGTCGGATTAATTACATAAATTCATACACTCTATTTATGCAATTAATCAATTGAATCACAACAAATTCTTATACACAGATTATAAAATACTTGAATTAAAAGATTTCGGAATTCAGATAAACCTGATGCATCATAGTTGATGCCAAATCATCTCTGAATTTGATTATTTATCGATTTGTAAAATTGATCTTCGTTTACCATATGCTCCCAAAATGAAAATATTTTGATGGATGTTTTTATGGTGAGTGCATTGGGAAAGGGGACATAGCCTCTTTTTTAACAGTTTATTGGGCTCTTTCATCGAAGACCCAATAAACTCAATAGCCCATACTTGAATCATAACAAATTTTTATGCAATGAACTAGTTATCATATTGGATTAATGACACAAATTCATACACTATATTCATGCAATCAATCAATCGAATCACAACAAATTTTTATACATATAAGCTATAGAATACTTGAATTAGTTGAAGCAAAATCAACTTAGAATCTGATCAATTATCGATATATTAAACTGATCTTTATTTCTCATATTCTCTAAAAATGACGATGTTTTTATTGTGTGTTGGAAAAGGGGATCCAACATTTTTTATAATAATTTAGTAGACTCTTCCATCAAAGACCCAATAAACTTAATAATCTATACTTGCATCATCATAAATTAGACTTCTTTTTTATAAAATGCATGAATTATTTAACAAAATTGATTGTGGTATACCCATAAAACTTAATTCACTGAATCATACATTTACGCGAGTTCAATGTTTGTCCATATTCAGAAAATTTTCTGACGTATCAAAACCACAAAGAGGAAAATTGAAAATTTAGTTAAAACTAAGAAATGATATGGGCATCTAACTGGCTTCGATGAAGGATGAAACAATGTATACTCTTGACCATTAACGTTAAACTGACCGCCAGCAAAATTGGATCACTGAGTAAAGTTCACAAGCCACTATATAAACCTAAACACAGGAAGCAAGATTGTAAACCTCAATTTTCAATGCTCACTTTTGCAGAAGCACGGCAGGACTTCACCCCAAGGTAATGTTTAACCAAATATGACAATACTTGATTAAAATGGGTTTCCTTATAGCCTCTGTGTATCTGCCCATGCACTTGCAAGTAATGTCTACCTAAACTGATCCCATCCAATTTTTAAATGTTGAAGTGGACAAAATGACAATACTTGATTGATATGGGTTTCCTTATAGTCTCTGTGTATCTGCCCGTGCACTTGCAAGTGATGTCTACCTAAACTGATCCCATCCAATTTCTAAATGTTGAAGTGGACAAAATGCAAGGGGGTCTCTTTCTAGATATCATAAGTCACTGCACAAATGTTCTTATTTTCAACCAGAGGGCATCTTGACCTAAATTGCATCTTTCTTCACTTTTTTTTTTTAATTTTTGGTATCGAGAAAACTTTACTTGAGTCAATCTGCCGCTTCAAGGTAGACCTAACTACACTAAATAGGTAAAACCTCGAATCTAGTGAATAAACTCACAACCATTACATCAAGTAAATTAAAAGTTTAATCTTAAAATACTGTTAGGTGGGATTTGAACCATTACTCTCTTATGTTTAAAATTTTCTCGGTTGTCACTCAAGTTATCTTTAAGAGAAAAACATTGAACTGATGTAACAACATCGAAATTCTAAGAAACAAAAGGTCCCAGCTATAAAAAAGAAGTAAAACGCTGGCTCATAGAACATGACAATACCCTGGTATGAATGTAAAATTTCAATTAATTAAAATCAGCAAACAAATAAGTATATGCATCATCATGGACAGCGCAGAGGGATAATACAGAACTGAGCACAGTTGCAATAAGGAAGCACCCATCACTTGAACTGCCATTTCTGCATATCAAATGTAAAAGTTAGTTGTAGTTGCCATTGATTATAGATTGGAAAGAAAGAAAGAAAGAAAGAATGGTCATTTCTCCTTGCTGGCAGAGGAATTTAAAAGTATAAAAGTCTCATCAGTATTTGCACATTCTACCAAAGTTATTATTTGTAATATACATAACCATCGAACTGAATCTGAATTGACCCTTTCACTTGAAGATGCAAGTATGCAGAGTTTTTTTTTTTCATTTTTTTTGTCTGGGAATCTACCCGACTTGGTTAGCTAAGTAAATCTTAGATACAGTGACTGAACCTACAGTCACTGCACTAAGAAATTCAAGATTTCACTGCATACCAAATTTGTAAAACATATATTTGTCCTAGGATCACGGCCCCTTGCAGCAACAAACAACCCACCAACACGAAATAGGGGAAGAAATTAATAATAAGTTTTATCAGAAGTTATTGTCATCAACTTAAGACTGCATTCTAACTTGTCTAATCTTGGCAACATAAAGGCATTATTAAATATCAGCAGCTCAGTCACTCTATAATTGATAATTAATTCAATTTCATTCCCAAAACAAATCAAGAAAACACCAAAAAAGAGAAAAGAAACGGAATATATTTAAAATTAATCGATTTTGAATTAAAAATAAAATAACATTATATATACTTTATAATTTATAATTAAATGCTTATTATAAATGCACTCAGGATGATGCATTATATAAATTTTTGACATTTTTCTTTTTCTTTCCAGCTTGTCAATTTTTTTAAGTTTATAATTATTAGATTTTATTATAAAATTGTCAGCAAAAAGTAAAAAATAAAATAAATTTGGGCCCGGCCCAACAAAACCTTGGTTGCAAGAAAATCCACGATCAAATCTCTTTCAATGAAATTTTATAATTAAATTCTTGATTTATAGCAAGTACAGTAATCATGGGGTGCAAAATGTATTTTTAATTTGGTAGACTATCAGTTATGAGTAAGAAAAGCTTTACTAGCAAGTGAGGGCAAGCAGTATTAAGTCATTAATGTGGGTAGGGTTTTTGAGTAGTGACCAACAGTTGGTTCTGTTGAATACTGATTACCAGATAATTAATATTAGCCCAAAAGACTTATTTCTACTTAAGGTTTGTTAAAAACCCAAACTAATACCGCTAATATTGAAAACTTAAACTCTCACTTATTGACCATTAAAATTAACAGAATTAGTTGGTTTTAAGGATAAAATAATCATTTAATTATAGTATATTAAAATACTTTATCTCATTTCCCTCTTAGTTTAAAAGATTAACAATTTTTTTCTAGGATTAAACTTTGAAAAGTCACATTTTTTATCTCTAGGGTTTCATTTTCAACCCATTTTCTCTAGCAGTTGGAATCCAACTTTGACCTCTCTTTCTCAACCACTAATGGTCTCCCTCCCAACGGTCATGACTTCTCTTCCCTCTTGTCCGACATCTTCATCTATAGACGAAGATGTTATCATCATTGTTGATGACGATGTAGATGAAAACAAATCGTCTTCGTTAGAGACGAAAATATAGAATCGAAGGGAAGAGAAGTCACGACTGTTAGGAGGGAAATGGTCAGCAGTAGAGGAAGAGAAGTCACGATTGGATTCCGATGACGGAGAACATGGGTTGAAAATGAAACCCTAGAGGGGAAATGTAACTTTTCAAAGTTTAATTTTGAAAAAAAATTATTAGTTTTCTAAACCAAGGGAGAAATAAGATAAAGTTTTCTAATATATTATGATTAAATTATGATTTTATCCCTAGAACTAACTAATTCTATTAATTTTAACAACTCATGAGTACAAGTTTGGGTTTTCAATATTGATGGTAGACCAAAATATTTAGCTCAAGGAAGGAAAACGAGGGTAAGACATGGAAATAAAAGAGGTCAATAGAAGAGCAAAGGCAAGAGAGAGGTTGGGTGGAAGAAACGAATGAAGAGAAGAACATTGTTAGTGACATTAAAGACTCATGGCAAGAGAGTGGTAGGGTGAAAATATTGAAGATGATTAATAAACAAGCCAAAATGGAGAAGATGATGTGACACATGATGTAATAGCCAAGAATGACATGGCAAAATGAGGTGACATGTTTCCTAGTTGTATAGAGTTTAATTAAATTAAATTTTCCTAATGTTAGTATTTAATTTAAAGTCAATTTCTTATTCTTTTGGGATTAACTATAAAGTTTTTAAATAGACTTATTTTGAATTCAGGAATATTTTGAGTTTAGGAAATTATTAAATATAATAAAAAGTTTTAAAGAATATTTGTTTAAGAAAGTTCAATTTTAGTAAAGTCTATTAATATTATTTCTTATAATCATAGTTCCCTAGAATTTGGATTTAAATAATATTCTTAATTCTAGTTAAACTAATATCCTAATTTAATAAATTTTATATTCTGGTGGAGTTAGAATTTCTATTTTAATTAGGAAAGTCATTAGCGTATATAAAGGGCTTAAATCATTGTAAATCAATCAATCAATTTATCATATTGTTAATAAAATTCACTTGAATTTTATTAACAATATGATAAATTGATTGATTGATTTCAGAAGCATTGCTTTTGAAAATGATATTCTTGTTTATCTCTTTGCGTCTGTTGAACGATATCAACCTTAAATGTCCTTGTAAACAATATCACAACTTTATCAGCGTTTGTCTTGCATTAAGTGGTATTAGAGCCCTATCTTGAGATGGTTAGACACGAAGAAGATATGGAAAAGAGTTTGTTTTACACTCCTACACAACCCAATGACTCACAACGCTAGAGAACCTTTCAGAGTGAGTGCAGAATTAATGGTAAGTTGTGCAAGCTTATGATTGATAATTATAGTTGTGAAAACTTTGTATCTCACAAGTTGGTGGAGTACTTCAAGCTAGAAACCAAACCTCATCCCTCTCCACATCATATAGGTTGGATTCAAAATGGTCTAAGTATGCGAATAATGGAACAATGTAGGTTGTCATTATTTTTAGGCAAAACCTACAAAGATGAAATTTTTGTGTAGTAGAGATGGATATGTGTCATGTACTCTTAGGACATCTAAGACAATATGATATGGATGCTACATATAAAGGTCGAGACAATGCTTATCTTTCATGTGGGGGTAAAAAGTGAATCATTGAAGGAAACAATCCAAAGCAAGAGGAGAGAGTTTTGATTTCCATACCACTGAAGGAGAATGAATTCAAACGTGGAGTTGACAAAGAAGTTTAAAAAGTGGAGGAAACTTCATGTCAAATAGATGTTCTCATCAATGTAAATGATGGTGAGGTCAGAGTTGCAATTGCTAATCAAGGTGAAGAAATTGAGGCAAAGAAAAAGGAGCACCTTAGGGATGATGGAAAAATCAAAGAGATGAGCGAAATACCTTCAACTCAAAAAAATATTCATTCCCTTTACAAGAATTTTGAAATCAAAAGTATTATTGACAAAGATGATCTCAATGTTAATCAAGATGGTACGTTACATGATGACAACTTGAGGGCGAGTCTCTTTTTTTTAGTGGGGAAGAATGATGGGGGATCAAGACATTTAACTCAAGAAAAGAAAGAAAGAGTAAGACATGGAAATAATAGAGGTCAATGGAAGAGTAAAGGCAAGAGGGAGGTTGAGTGGAAGAAACGAATGAAGAGAAGCATGTTTAAACATCCTTGTAAATGATATCACAACTCCCTCAACATTTGTCCTGCATCAAACATTTAACGGGTATTAGTTTTGGGTTTTAACAAACCTTGAGTGGGAATAAGTATGCTGGCCTTAATATTAATAGGGAAAAGTAGAGATTAAAATCCTTAATTAAAAGCGGCGCATGGTAATTAATTATTAGCCTTAGGCACAGACAAAGTCGAGGAGTCTCATCTCCTCTTTAATTAGGTGGCCTGGCCTGTGTGAATTTAAAGAAAATTTCACAAGTGAGATGGTGTCAACCCACATTCAATGGCATTCATGATTAGCAGTTTTCGGAAGAAGCCCACAGTACTACTGATGCAAATGGAATCACCAAAACTTTAATTTAATTGGTGTAACTAGTCCCTCTTCCTCATGGAGCCACCCCACCAACAAACCCCTCATTCAATGTTCTACTGGAGCCCCCCAAGTGACAAAAGAGGAGACTACATATAGAAAAGAGTATAAATTTGAGTATCTTTTAACAATATTTTAAGATCAAACTCTTAACTTATCCAATTCAGTGATTATAGATTTAAGATTTAACTTGTTTAATGTGACTAATTTTATCTCAAAAGACGGTCTGATTTGGGTGGGATTTTTTGTTTTTTTTTTTTTTTAAAAGTGCAGGCGCCACTGGAATCATGGAATGGAACATATATATATATATAATTCAAGCATATATATCAGCAGTGGGTCCAATTCCAAATTCCACCAGCATTTCTGCATATGCTTCTGCAGTTGCTATCCTCGATAGTTGTTTGCATGTGTCATGGAAAACTGCTAAAAAGTTGAGAAAAGAGTGAAGAATAAGAACATAGATGGCCCTATATAATGTGATTTTAAAGCAAGAATCCATAAAGATAAGCAGACAAGAAATAATGTGAACTTGAGTTGCAACTTTGGTAGAAAGATTTGAATCCCTGGAACAAAAAAAAAAAAATTTACTTTATTCTAGAGTTTTCATTCATTCACCTTTTTTTATTAAATAAACTTTGTTTGTTTGCCGCTGATTTCTTTTCATTCTCATATGTTGAGGAGAAAGGTGAAAGAAAAGAGAAGGATGGCTCATGTGGGGCTTCAATCAGAGTCAAACATAAAGTCATTGATCAGAAGTTTATACGGGTTGTTTTTGCTAACCCTAATTAAAGCTTGTTTTTTTTTTTCACAAACCTATGCCTGAAACTACAAGAAAGTTAACCTCGATCTGCTCGGTTCATTGTTTAAAGTTATTCAAACAGTAGGTCTAGAAACCTGCACACCAAGTACATGTTTCTTTCTTAAGTCATTTTTTATTTTAAAAAATAAATAAATATCACAATGATGTATTATTTAAAAAATTATTACGTATAAATTATTATTATATTTGATAAAAATTAATAAATATAAATCTCAAAAGTTAACAAAATCGATAGAGTATTAGAACTTTAAAAGTGAAGACATAGATTCGAGCCTCTGTCAAGCTTGTAAAACCTTAATTTACTCGATACAGTGATTGTGGGTTTGATCATTATACTTTGGGTATACCCATCTAACAAATATAGTTGAGGTCCTCGGTTATCAAAAAAATTGATAAGTATAAATTTTCGCTAGATGTAATAAAAGAATATTAAGATATAATTTTACTTGAATGTCTTGGGTATAATTAATTTAATATATTTTTCATGCTACTTGTTATATTAGTTGAAAAAGAGGATATTTTACTCTAAAAAAATAAAATCAAGGATAAAATTATAATAAAATTGATATTATCTTAGTAATATTTTAATACTTAAAGTGAAGGTGAAAATCAGATTACCTCTTATATAATATCTCATATTATTATTAGTAATAGAAGATTGTTATAATATTTTATTAAACAAAATAAAATAATATATGTACTAAAAAATAGATTATTTATCGTAATAACCTTTGATCACCTTAAATCAAACACCCCTTTCTAATTATTCAAACAATATGCCTAAAAACCTATACAGAGAGATATCGAGCTCTTTTTTTTTTTTTTTTTGTCTTTTGGCCAAAGGACTTATTCCCATCCAAAATTTACTCTTTTCCTAATTTTCATTTATTAACTTTTAAAAACTCGAATATTTATCTATATGTTAAAATTCATTATTAGAGTTAAAGGGAAAATAATCATTTTGCTAAAAATATTTAAAGAAAACTAAAAATTTATCATATTTCCCTATTAATTTAAAAATCTAACGATTTCTCCTACTCAAGGTTTGAAAAGTGACTGTTTTTCCCGAGGGTTTTAATTTTTCTCTAATTTTCTAATGAGCTTCTTCATCGCTCTCTTCCTCCCAACACTCTTTCTCCCTCTCTGGCGCTCCTCTCCCTCCATACATCACTAATTTCATCCATCATTGACGAACAACAATTGGATTTAAAACCCATGAGTGGATTTCAAATCAAGACGAACTGGCATTAGGGTTGGGTTTCGTCCGTCGTCAACCTTAGTTTGTCTTCCTTCGTCTATCATCATTAGGGTTGAGAGATTGGGTTTTGTCCATCTTATTTCCTTCGTTTGTTGAACCTTTGTCAACAAAATCGACAACGTCTAGAGGGAGAGAGAGTACCAAGAGGAAGAGAGTGATAGAGAAGCTCATCGAAAAATCTAGGAAAAAAATTAAGAGGGAAATGCAATAATTTTTGTTTTTTAATACTTTTAGTTAAATAATATTTTTACTTTTAACTCTAACAGTAAATTTTAATAAATTAATAGATATTTAAGTTTTTAAAAATTAATAAATGAAAACTTAATAAAAAAGTAAATTTTGAGTAGGAATAAGTCCTATGGCCTTTTTTTTCTTTCCTACAAGTCAATGTGCATGCATGTTAATTACTTGTTTTAAACGAGATACATGAGAAAACAAATAAGCAGTTAACCTATCAGTTTCATTGATTATATAAATATCAACCGAAGGGTTAAATGAATAAAAAATTATAAATCATTAAAAATTATTTTTTTAATATCAAAAAATTTTATTTAAATCAGGTTATTATCTTTTTAAAATTAAATCAATTATATTAAATAAATTATTTTCTGAATTCATAAAAGGTATTTTGTTGATAAGAGTTTGTCGAGTATCAAAATTTCAACGCCAGCTAGGTGAATAGGCAACCCTGTATTCAAAATATGCTTATCTGGGAATCTTTTCCTTGTCTCTGTAATCAATAAAACGACAGCTCAAAAAAACAAAACAAATCGGGAATTATTTATTTATTTTTTATTATAATAATAATAATTATTTTTTATTAAAAAAAAGAAAGAAAAAGAAAGTTACATTTGTAATCATTTCTGTTGACAGCAAAAGATTATTGCATTGGAGGAACATAAACTTATAAACATTTTTGTCTCCATTCTGACCTCTTTAATCTCTTTTTGCAGGGAAGAGAATATTTTTCCATGGTCTTCTCTGTGTCATTCCTGAGTTCTATGAATTATGATTCCTCTGTCATTCTTGCTTCTTATTATATATACATCTATCTATATACACCTGTGCCCTGCCAAATTCCCGCCCTTTAACTAAACCCAATAAAGTTTAAGCATTCTCATATCCGTTTCATTTCATATACAGTCATAAACAGCCTTTTACTCTTTACATTATAATTAATTTTGATATTAAAAAATTACGCGTATAATTTTATATATAAATAATAATATATTATTATATAATTAAATAATTAAAAATTAAAAATAAGATAATCTCTAATTATATGAGCACGTATCATTATTTTTTACACAAAATTTTACAAGTTTTATTGGAAAATTAATTTTGTCACCTATCTTTTATTATTTTATTATTAATGTTATTTTGTTTATTTTATTCATTAATATAAAATTTTAATAATTTTATATTATTGATAAGGATGTAACAAGTATTGAAAGATTAATAAGAGAAACTTAATTTTATTATAATTGTATTTTTATATATTAATTTTGCATGAAAAAAATTATCTCGGTTTCAATTTATATAACAAGTTATATAAATGATGTTTTAGAATAATAATACTTAAAAATATTTAATTAAAATAATATTTTAGTATTTTTATTATTATTTTTAACTAAATACAATAATTATTTATACTCATATATTTTTATCAAATTTTATTAAATATAATTATAATTTATACTTAATAATTTTATAAATACTATATGTTTAGAATAATATTTCATTTTTTTATTATAAAAAATTATCCCAACGAAATGTTAAATCTGCTAATGCTGGCAAACCCCAAAACCTCCAGATCATATTTCAAAATGTCATTGGATAGACTGGTGAAGGTGTTGAATGGGATGATTTCGTCTAAATTGAAAAAATGAAATAGGGTTATTACCTAATCTTACAGAAACAAGAGCTGGGGCAGGAAAAAGGTAACACCGTGGGTTTGATGATTTTTTTCAACCAAGAAATCCCATCCAAGCTGATCACTTTTTTTTTAATATTAAATAGATTAAATTTTAAATTTAATAATTAATTTAATAATTATTAAATTAAATAAATTAAAAATTAAATCTTAATATACTATTAAAAAAGATTTAAATTTATAATTTTTATATATAAAATTTTTTCTTTTACCACTTAAACTATTTTTTATACATAAAACCTTTGTTTTTTTTTTCATAACTCATGTTACCATTTGGTCTGTTGGCACAGTTACAAAGAAAGAGAGAGATTAGTGCTATCATTTCTCTTTCACTCTCTCTCTCTCTGTAGAAAGAGCTTGGATTTTTGTTCATCTCTTTCAACGGCATCACCCAACAGCAATCATCATGCCCTCCTCCTCCTTCACCTTCCCTCTGACTTATCTCCACCATCATCATTACCCCCTCACCACCACTTCCCTTTTACTTCTAATTCACATCCCAAAACCAAAACAAGAAGAAGAGGAGGAGGAAGAAGGAAAAATAAACATCGAAGGAACCCCACTTTTTCTTTTAACTTCCAATTAATCTTTTTCAAGAGTTAAGGGTCTTTTAAGGATCCAACAACAACTCTGCGGGGAATCAAGCGTCTCGGTCCGATTATTTGCTGCATGAAGCGAATCATACAGCTTCTACTTTACAAGTTTTTTGGCTCCTTCATTTTCCTTTCTCGGTGATCATGATCATCACTTGATTGATTCGTAAAACATCAAACCCTGTTCGCATATGTTCTTATTATTTATCTAGTTCCTCTTTCAAGCTTAGGTATGATTAATATATATAAGAAGAGACCTACTTTATCATTGTTATTCTATCTGTGAATGGATGTTTGCCTGTTTATTCCTCTCCCATTCAATCTCTGTGCTTTCTGTGGATTTTTGTTTGGATTTTTGGCTCAGTAGTGATATTAATTTCAAGTTTGAAGGATTCAGTGTTTCATATTATGTTGTTGAAGACATGAACAATCATAAACTGTGCAAGACTTTCCATTCTAAACTAGGGTTTCTCATTTTTACGACTATAAACAGTGCAAGACTGTATGTAGTTTGAAATGCTTGATGACTTGAATGAGACAACTAAGTGGAACAACTGACATTTTTCAAAAAGAAATTGCAAGTTCTCAGGTAAAGGTTTTTTTTCCATTTTTTTCCTTTTTCACATTGGATTATTGAAATGAAATTCTAAAGGATGGATCGATTCGTATGTGTAAATTATAGCTTAAAGTCAAGGTCTAGTGTTTCAAACCTTATCACTTAAAAGTCCTCTCCTCTACAAGAAAAGCTGATGGCAGGTGAAAGCTAATTGACCACCTAGTCATTTTAGGTTTAATTCTTTCCAGATTTTCAATAAAATATAGTTTGTTAAATGATAAATCGAATTATAAAATGCTTAGGAACAACAAAACCTTTTTTTTTTTTAAATTTTTTAATATAAATTTCGCGTTTTTTGGAATCTGAGATGATGAATGCGTGAAATGAAGCCCGAAAGTTAGAAACTTTGGATTTGTGTTCTATCATAATAATTGTCTAAGAATTGTGTGTTTAATCAGAATAATTTTATGAGAAGAAGCTGTTAATAGCCTTATAAAAGTTTAAATTTTAACTTAGATAAATTACAATTCACATGTTGAATGATACTGTATATACAAACAAATTTTACTTAATTTATTTATATAAAGTGACAAAAATATGTAAATGCATCAAAGTTTACTCGTCCAAGTAATTCAGATTAGGTTTTCCGGTTACCAAAAAAAATATATAAATAGGTGATTTTGAAATAAAAAAATTAATTACATCATCTGATTATATTCGGTAAGATTTATATATATAGTTTTATTCATTTTAAATACCATAGGATAGGATGATACTTAATAGACAATTGTTATGCAAACTATTTTATACAAAAAATTAGGTGCTTTTGGGTGATTTTAAAACAAAAATTAATAGAAATTAAATATAAGATGGCATAGTAATAATTTGTATAGATAATAATACAATAAAACTATACACATATTTTTTATATACAATTTTAGTATATAAATTATATGTCATTATATGATTAGATGATTTTAAATTTAAATTAAAATAATACTCAACACATAATGATATATTATTTGTATACCTAAATTGTGTACCAAAAAATGAATATGCATAACATTACTTATGGTAATAATATAACTATGTGTATATATTTTTGGTACATAATTTTGGTACACAGATGATGTGTCATTATGTGATTAAATAAATTTAAATTAAAGATAAAGTAACATTTAATCATATAATAATATATTTTTTGTATACCCAAATTATATAATAAAAAAATGTATATATAACATTACTTACAATAACAATAAAACTATGCGTACACACTTTTAATATTGTTATAATATTCTATCAAGATTCGTTGATTATTCAAAATTAACAGAGTATAAAGAAGAGAAACAACACAAGCATATACTTGGTTTGGATTTCGTACATGAAATCCTATATCCAAAGCAGAGGCATTTCCTCTAGTCTAATCAACTATTATTAGTCAAGTTACAACAACACAATACAATGTTCTCAAGATTAACAATACAATATACAGTATTAATCTGAAACAGAAAAGATCAAAGAAGACACTGACTTCTCACCAATTAGAAACCTTAAACTAGACAAAATCGGAGCAAATCAGAAAACTCTAAGAAGCTTCTAGAGAGAATTACATAACCCACCAAGAGAGAGAGCTAAACATATACGTAAAAATTGAAGTAAATTAAAATCTGGGTTAACATGACTCTCTAATGCAAATAGGTTAATAATATCTAACCCTCAACTTTACCCAAATGCCCTTGCATCCTAAAATAATGACATAACAACCATTTAAACATCTAATTACAAGAATGCCCTTGTCAGTTTGAGACACAAATAACACTTTACAAACTCCACCTTATTAAAAACTGACTTGTGAATTCAACTAGGAAAAAACACTTCTACATCTTATTCATCTAGACTTTACTAACATTCAACAAATTCAAGGCTTACTCAAATTTGTTAACTGAGACAAGTTTAGTCAAGGCATTAGCTGGATTGTCCCCAGTTGCAACCTTCTCTAAGACTACTTTCCCTTTATTTAGTATATTTCTAATAAAGTGCAGTCTCACACACATTTATGTGTTTAGTCCTATCATGGAAGACACTGATGTTTGACAAGTGTATTGTACTATGAGTCACAAAATACCACAAGATCATTATCAGACAAGCCAAGCTCTTGTGTTATTCCCTTGAGCCATAATGCTTCTTTCATAGCTTTAGTGAGAGCTACATATTCTGCCTCTAATGTACAAAGTGCCACAATGTGTTGTAAATAACTCTTCTAGCTCAACACATTACCTCCAAATGTAAAAATGTAACCTATCAATGATCTCCTCTTGTATAAATTTGTAACATAATCTAAATCATAGTAGCCTTTTACAAATAAATTGTTAAAATCATTAATACAAAATTTCAAACCAAGATTATAAGACCTTTTTAATTATCTAAATAACCATTTTGTAGCATTCGAGTGATTCTTAGTTGGTTTTCCCATAAACCTACTTACCAAGTTAATTGCATAGGCAATATTAGGCCTAAAATCCATCATTATATGCATCAAACTGCCCATAATATTAGCATAAAGTATATTCTCCATATATTCCATCTTATCATCAGATATATCATGTGAGACAAATTTTAACTTGAAATGAACACTCATTGGTGTATTAACAGGCTTAGAAACCAACATACCATATAACTCTAAGACTTTCTTTATATATGCAGTTTGAGATAAAGTCAGAAAACCTTTATTTCTATCTCTATTTATGTTCATTCTTAAAATCCTCTTAGCTGAACCTAAGTCTTTCATTTCAAATTCCATTTTCAGTAGTTGTTTTAAACTGATTTAATCACTCTTTTCCTTTAAAATAATAAGCATATCATCAACATAGGTTAATAAGTACACACAACTACTAGAATCAAATTTAAAAAAATACATATATTGATCAAAATTACATCTAATGAAGCCAAGAGATAACAAATAATTGTCAAATCTCTTATACCATTGTCTAAGGGACTATTTCAAACAATAAAAAGATTTTTTTCAGTAAACATACCGTACCTTCATTACCTGGCTTAATGAACCTCTCAAGTTGCTTTATATATATCTTTTCTTCCAAATTGCCATGGAAGAATGCAATAGTCACATCAAGCTGCTCTAATTCTAAATCAAATAAAACTACAACAGAGAGCGTTAATCTAATTGATGCATGCTTTATAACTAGTGAAAACACTTTATGATAGTCAATTCCTTCTACTTGGAAAAAACCTTAGCCACAACCTTAGCCTTAAACTTGGTTGGTTCACCACTAAGAATAGCAAGCTTAATTTTATAAACTCACTTACACCCTATAACTTTTTGGTTGACAAACCTATTAACCAAAGACCAAGTTTCATTTTTATGCAGAGAGTTCATTTCATTTTGCATGGTTTTAAGCCATTCAACTTTGTTCTTACTTTTTACAAGCTTGTTTATAATTCAGAGGCACATTTAGTTCAATCACATCTCCAATTTGAAATGCATATGCAATCAAATATGCTCGTGCATACCTAAAAGGCAACCTATTATTCTTTCTAACTCTATCTCTAGCCATTTGATAATTAGATAAGTCATTTTTATCAATGTCTAAACCAGAATGACTTTGACTCTATGATGGTTGTTGGTTCAAACCCTTATCTTCATACATTAGAGTGTGAATTGGATCTAAACCCAAATCAGGGCCATCACAAGACTTAACAGCACTATTTCTATCAAAGTTAGATTGTTCCACCTCAATGCAAACATATTTAGACTGTTTATTATCAAAATTAAAAAAATCTTTATTGAACAAAGTTTTATTAAAAACCACATCTCTACTTACAATGCATTTGAACTCGTCAATCAACCAAACTTTATAGCCTTTTGTTCCCTAGGGTGGCCTAGAAAAACAACTCTTAAAGCTCTAGGGTTGAGTTTTCCTTTGTTTTCATGTATATAAGCAAGACAACCAAATGTTCTTAAGTTATTCAGTTTAGGTGGTCTATAAGACCAAAATTCCATAGGTGTCTTAAAATTAATAGCAAAGGAAGGAGACATATTTATCAAATAACAGGCTGTTGAAACAGCCTCAGCCCAAAACCTTTTACTCAAGCCAGAATCAGCCAACATGCATCTCACTTTTTCTAGTATGGTTCTATTCATTCTTTTAGCTAATCCATTTTGTAGTGGAGTGTCAATGTAGGTTTCGTGTCTTAGAATTCTAGATTTTTTACAAAGATCTGTAAATTGTTTATTACAAAATTCAAGGTTTTTATCTATTCTTAACACTTTAATTCTTTTATTTGTTGATTTTCAACTAAAGTTTTCCATTTTCAAAAGAAATCAAAAGCCTGATCCTTATTTTTCAAGAAATATACCTAAACTCTTCTAGAATAATCATAAACATATGTTAACAAATAATGTGTATTAGAGAGAGAATTAGGCACTATATAGATCCCATAAGTCTGAATGAATATAACCTAACACCTATTTAGATATGTGAGTCGCAACAGTAAACTTTAATCTTTTAGATTTGTCTAAAACACAATTTTCACAGAAATCTAATATTCCAATCCTTTTATGATCTACTAATTTTTGTTTACAAAGTTCTCGCAACCCCATTAGACTCCTATGTCTTAATCTTTTGTATCATAAAATTGTATCATCAGTTTTATTAGAATTAGAGACCATTGAATCCTCTACCACAGACCGTTCTAAAATACAAGTCATTAACTAACCTGCCTTTCATTATTACTAGTGCACTCTTCATAATTTTTAATATGCCTTTTTCAAATTTGTAACTACAACCATTGGAAACTAAAAGACCTAATGAAATTAAATTTCTTCTCAGTTTTGGGACTAACCTGACATCTTCCAGAATTTTAATTGAACCATTTAACAATTTAAATTTTATTATACTTGTACCAGTCACTTCACAAAACTCATCATTACCCATGAGAACTTTACCCCCATTAACATGTTTTAATTTTAAAAACCAGTCTTTTCTAAGTGTCATATGAAAGTACAGCCAGAATCTAAAACGCATTCCTCTTTAAACATCTCTTTAGACAAAACTAGGATTTCTACACTCTCATAGCCATCTAAAATGTTTACAATGTTTTGTTTATTAGAATTTAAAGAGTTATAAACTTTCTTCCTATCAGGGCAATTCTTTTCCATGTGCCCTTTTTATAAAAATGCTAGTAGACTCTTTTAGGCGTAGATTTTGATTTATCACTCTTTTTATCTTTACACTCAATTTTCTTTTTAGTTTTGTCCCTAGCTTGCAATTGTTCTCCTATGGTTTTCTTCTCAAATTTTATTTTTAACTCTTTAGACCTAAAAAACCCTAGAATATCATCTAATAAAAAAGACTTTCTATCATATTTAATAGCAGTTTTAACATCCTTAAAAGTTTATGGCAATGAGTTTAATATAATGATTACTTGATTTTCATCAAAAAAATTTCATCTATATTAGCAAGACTAATTGTTATTTTATTAAACTCACCTAGATTTTTTTTCTAAACTTTTACTATGATCAATTTTAAAACCAAATAGCTGCTCTTTCAAAAATATTTTTTTTGTCAATGATTTTGTCATATAAAGAGATTCTAGTTTTAGCTATAGTTTTACTATAATGTTAGTATGTAATACCCTCTGGTACGTTTCAGGGGTATTTATGTCTTTTGATCATGTTTTAAGATATTTCTAGTTTTAAATACATATATATATATATATATATATATATATATATATATATATATATATATATATATATATATATATATATATATATATACATATATGCATATATATACATATATGCATATATATACATATATACATATATATATATATATGGACAAAAAGATAAAGTTGTATTACATAGATTTGGATATATATAAAGAGAAAAAAAGACAAAACAAAGAAACTTCAAGGCTTTTCCATCATCTCCCCATCCATTCTAGTAGCCAACATTCTTCAAGCTATTTTCTTTTGTTTTGTGAAGATAAAGGAAGGAATTGAAGGGGTTTTGGAAGACAAAATAAGAAAAGGAAACAAAGAAGCACTTTGGAAGTCTTGGTAACTAAAAGATCTCCTTCCTTTCCCTTTTACCTATGTTTATATGTATGTTATGTGAGTATGTTAGTGTGTTTTGGTGTTGATTTAAAGTGGTTTTAGTGATAAAGGAAGCAAAACAAAGGGGAGGTAACCAACTTGTAAAGATTTGGCTTGAAACAAGGTAAGGGGTATTATCTTTGATATGTTTCATATCTTATGCTTTTGGTTTCTTGGATCTATGTTATAAATGATGATTTTGAAGTTGAGAAATGTTGTTTTGCCATTTGGGGTATCTATGTGTGTAATTTTATTCATGACAAAGAGTTGGATAATATTTATAGTTTTGCCACTGATTTCGTCTCACGTTTTGGTTGTCTTATCTAATAAATTATGAGTGTTATTATAGCTTGTTGGAAAGCTCTTTGAATTCTATTTTAAGTGATATATAGATTGTATGAATTAGAATCCGTTTGGACTGTTAAATGGCATAAACAAAAAAACTGTCTTACCCAATAAACAGTGAAGACAGTTTTTTGCCACTGAATTCATCCTACATTTTGGCTGCATTATCTGATGAATCATGAGTGCTATTATATCTTGTTGGAAATCTCTTTGAATCTTCTTTCCAATAATATATAGTAGACACGTCAATTGGGCCGGGCCAAATGGAGGCCCGGCCCGAAGCACAAATAAAGGCCCGGGCACGATAAAGCCCGCCCCGACACTGTAGAGTGTCGGGCCGGGCCCATGGGCCTACCGAGCCGGGCTAGGGTTTTAATATTAGGCCCATGAGCTAGCCCGGCCCGGCCCGATACTGTTTATATATATATATATATATATTTCCTGGGCAGCAGCTTCTGCCAGGTAGAAGCCTCTACATAATTTAAAAAAAAAAAATTTTAAATAAATTTATTTTATTTCCTTTTATTTTCACTTTTATTTATAAATCTTTTAATCACTCAATTTTAATTATTTCATTATATTTTCAATTTCATTAACTCTCTTTCAAAAAATATCTAAATTTGTAAATAATAATTATTTATTTTTGAAGAATTCAGAGATTTAAGTATAAAAGATGAATAGATAAATATTATATAGTAGATATATTTTATTTATGTTTTGTAATTTATACCGTATATAAATTAATTTATTTGTACTATGTTATCAATTTATAATATTTTTCATTATATAACTACGGTATTCCTCCGTCACAAGTGAGGGGTTATAAATAAAATATTCGGGATACTGTTATCGGTTTTAATAATTGAAAAAAATTTATGTTAAAAAATGTTAATTAAATTTTTTTAAAAAAAAATTGATTAAATGGGCCGGGCCGGCCCGATTAAAGCCCAACCCGGCCCGGCCCTATTAAAGCACGGCCCGACTCGATTAAGGCCCGTTATTATATGGGTCGGGCCTTGGGCCTTTATATTTTAATGGGCCGGCCCGGCTCAAAAGCCCGTTACTGTTTGAGCCTTAGGCCCGGCATGGCCCATTAGCCCGATGGGCCGAGTCGGAGCCAGTCCGGCCCGGCCCGACCCATCGACATCTCTAATATATAGCCTGTATGAATTAGAGATCATTTTGACTGTTAAATATTGTATGAACCAAAAGGACTGCTTTACCAAATAAACAGTGAAGATGATTTTTTGCCACTGATTTCATTTCACGTTTTGACTGTTTTATCTAATAAATTATAAGTGCTATTATAGCTTGTTAGAAAGCTCTTTGAATCCTCGTTTCAATGATATATAGCTTATATGAATTAGAAACCGTTTAGACTATTAAATTGTATGAAGAAGAAGATTGTCCTGCCAAATAAACAGTTTCGTAAACAGTATTTCACAGTTTTTGGAAAAAAAGAAAGAAAGAAAATGAGGAGAAAAAGGAAAGGAAGAAAGAAAGAAAAGAAAGGAAAGGAAAGGAAAGGAAAGAAAGGAGAGAAAAAGAAAAGAAGAAGAAAAGAAAGAAAAGCAAGAAAAGGAATTTGAGGCTCAAGATTCAGGGGTCATCCTAAGGGTATGGTATGATGAGTTATGAATATATTTAGATGGAAGCAAGATTAGTAAGATAGAAGACACGCATGTATGCTATGAACTATGAGGGGGCACTTTACACTACACCGTCCGCAGTAAGGCACGTCCGTAGTAAGACATAGACCCCTAATAGAGTCCGCTCGCAGTAGAGCATGCTTGTAGTAGAGCTTAATTTAGATTCAAAAATGGCGTAGTGAGAGAAAGAAATAAAGCTCGAGCTTAGAAAAATGTCAAATCTCTATAGTCAGCTTCTAGAAAGTATCAAATAGACACCATATGAGACAAAATATGACCCAAATAGTAAAGAATGAATTAGATTATCCCCTCGATTTCTTATGGAGGTTATGATGTGAGGTTGAGTCCCAAGAGTGAGTTAGAACAGGAAAGAAGATAGTTTACTTAATTTTTTCCCCTTACTAAGTATTCTTATCTCTCACTTCCTTTTCTTTTATGATTGTAGGTACAGGTGATCAAGGTAGCTGTGAGGCAGGGTTAAGTCAACGAAGATAGATCTGATTGGAGCAGGTTATCTTTGGTTGTTCTTGTTGACTTTTGACCTTTTTAAGATGATTGTACAGTTGTATATAATTACTCCATATTTTCAGATGCTTTCATATGAGATATATATATCTTTTGTTCGCTTCTAGATTTTTAGTTTTCTTAGAATAATTTTTAAATACTTTCAGTAATGAGTTGAGTTCAAAGTAGTTTTTTTTTTAAATAATAATAATAATAAATAAATAAATAATATACGCTCTAGATATTAATTCATAACATTTCTCCTTCGGTGGGTAGTACTTCTGAGGAGGGATGTTACACAGTGTCATTAACTTTCCTAAATGCAATATCATATAGGTGCAGAATTAATAATTGTAAGTAGTTTTCTTCAGCTTTTTCAGAGTCTGACATATCAGTAAACCAAGCTCCTTCCCCACTAAGAGCTTTGGCACATTTTTTATGGACTATGTCTTCTTTCATCTTCTTTCTCCATATATTAAAGTCGATCTTTCCATCAAATTATTCAATATCAATCTATGTTGGTGCCATATTATTGTCCAATCACTCTTTAATCTTTTTCCACTGCAAGAATCAAAAAAGAAATAGAGCAATATCCAAAGAAAGAACAAAAAATGCTAATAATTTAAAGTTCTTTCTATTTTAGGTTTTCTTTTCACAGATTTTTAGCAAGACCGTAACAATAAGAGCAAAACCCAATAATATTTAAATGAAAATACAATAGATCAACGAATATTGAAACAAAGCACAACAAATTGATGAATCAATGTAGCTCTGACACCACTTATTATAATATTTGATAGAGATTCGTTGATTATTCAAGATTAATATAAAGAAGAGAAACAATACAAGCAAATACTTGATTAGGATTTTATATACAAAATCCTACATCTAAGGTAGAGGTGTTTTCTCTAATCCAATCCACTATTATTAGTCAAGTTATAAAACCACAATACAATGTTCTCAAGATTAACAATACAATATATAGTATTAATCCAAAACAAAAAAGAGCAAAGAAGACATAGACTATTCACTGGAGCAGAAACCTCAGATTAGACAAAATTAGAGCAAATTAGAAAACTCTAGGAAACCTCTAGAGAGACTTACAAAACCCACCAAGATAGAGAGCTAAACATATGCATAAAAAATTAAGTAAAATAAAACTTAGGTTAATATGACTCTCTAATATAGATGGGTTAGTAATATCTAACCCTCAACTTTACCTAAATGCCCCTGTGCCCTAAAATAATGACATCACAACCATTTAAATATCTAAACAAGAATGCCCTTGTCAATTTGAGACACAAATAACACTTCACAGGTATACAATTTTGTATTCATGAGTAAATATCTATATCATTGTCATCAGATTAATATTTATCAAAGATTTGTGGAATTTGAGTTTTTTTTCCCCCCCAATATCTATATCATTGCCATCATATTAATATTTATCTTTAAGCAATTATAATTTTAATAAAATTATATACACAAATAATATGTATAACTTTGTATATAAACAATAACATGTCACCATATGATTAAGTGTTGTTTTATCTCTAATTTAAAACTATTCAATCACATTATAACGTATTATTATTTGTGTATATTATTTGTACACATAACACTACTTTTATAATTGATATTCCATCTATATTAGAGGTGGCAAAATGGGCGAGTCACCCGCGTAACTCATGGGTAACCTGTCTAAATATGGATATGAGTTTTAGATTTTTTGACCCGTACCCATAGGTAATAAATTTTTGCGAGCAGGTCGGGTATACCACGGGTCATTTATTTTTCTATTCATTTTCTTTTTCCACTTTAATATCAAACTTATAATACACCCAACACAAATTTTACATATTTTTCCTCCTTTTGACGTGAAATGAACTCAAGTACACCCTAAAAATTAAAAAATTTGTGTTGAAAACAAATTTAAAAAATATGAACATTAAACATTTTATTATAAATATTCATTCCATGTTTAATACTAAAATTCTTCAAATTTATAAAAAAAAAAAAAAAAAATTCATAATTTGAGGTAAATTTTTGTTTATTCACAGAATACTAATATATTTGAAAAGAAAAATGTTGAAAATTAATAAAATAATACATTAAAAAATTAAAACAGAAGAAAAATAGCGGGAAATTAATATTGATAGGTAACCTGTGGGTCGACCTTTACCCAATTATAGATTATAAATCATCACTCGTATAACTTGACCTGTTTTCAATTCATACCTGTTTTACTTGCACCTGTATCAACCCAGCCCACCCGTTTGCCAAGTCTAGTCTACGTGTTATATTGATTGAAGAAAATTTATTTTTGAAGCATACAATATATAATTAAGGGATAATGTTATGTATATATATATTTTTTAGTATACAAAATGTATAACTAATGTGTCATCATGTAATTAATTATTATTTTTATCTTTAATTCAAAATTATCTAATCATATTATTACACATCAATTGTATATTCAATAGTGTATATACATAATTTTATTGATAATTTATAACAATAAATTATGTGCATTTAGTTTTGAGTATTTAATTGGGTATCCGGTGTCATAATGTAATTCATGATTTTTAAATTAAGGATAAAATATTACTTAATTATATAATAACATATTATCTAGATATCTAATTAAATACTCAAAACTAGATAACTAGAATGTGATGGTGTCTAATTCATCTTGGGTCTCCAAATGCTGCTGGGCCAATATATGGGTATTGGGTTGGTCTTGGAATTCAGATAGAACCCGAATATGAATTTGGACAGGTTTTTAAATGGGTTTGTACCTTGTGTACATCGCAGTCCACAAAATTGAAGATTTAAGCATAGAAAGGTGTAATGAGACGACTAAGGAGTAGGCTAATTTATTAATTTATTAAAAAAAAAAAAAAGGTGAAAATTGCTCGAAATTTTCATTTTAGACAAGTAAAATTTGAAAGATAGTGGTTAATTTGTTAGATTCCAAGTTTTATAGTAATTAAAGAATAATTATTTATCTGTATAATTAAAGTTAGATTCAAATCAAATCAAATTTGAGTTCGTCTGAGCTTGAGTTGAGCTTGATTTATATAAAACTTAGCTCGTTTCAAAAAAAATTCAAGCTTGAGCTCAAATTAAGTTTTTAGTTTAATTTAATATTAAAACGATATCATTTTAATGTATATTACTTAAAATAACATCATTTGATATTAAAATTTTTAAATTCATGAATTTGACGAGTTAAACACCATAAAACTCAAGTTTAAAAATATTAAATTTTTAAGATCGAACTCTTTTAAGTTGAGTTATTTGAATTAAACTTGAATCTAACCTTATATATGATAGTAAACAAGGGTGACAACCTATCATAAGTAATAGTGATTGAGTCTCAGTGGCTTGGGAATTAAAATCGAAATCGAAATCGAAACGAATCAATTCCTAGTTTTTATAAATCGAAATTGAAACATGTACGAATAGTAGCCTACTCAAAATCTACCCAATGGATTTTTATTCCCGTTCCAAGCACTTGATATGGTTCAGCTTAAAATATTTAATTAGGTATTCAGATAATATATTATCATAGATTAAATATTATTTAATTTTTAATTTAAAATCATATGGTGATATTTTATTTATTACTAATAACCTAATAATAGTTTAAATGTTAACTTAAATAGATAAATTATTATACATATTTATTTTGAGTACATAAATTGATACATACTTATATATGTCATCACTTGATTGGATGTTATTTTATCTTTAATTTAAAATCACTTAATTATGATATATAGAAATATGTATCTATTTATATACTTAAAATGAATACATATAGTTAAATTATTTTTAAAACAGATTTTACTAATTAATTGACACAAAGTGGTGAGAATATGTAACGTGGGTGATTTTAAAGTTAAAAAAAAAATGAACAATGATATCATCTAATCTTATATTATTACGTCAATTTGTATAAATAAATTAATAAGATTTATTTATATATATAATTTTATTCGTTTTAAATATGATAGGATAATACTTTACATACAAATTTTATATAAGTATTTTATGCAAATTAAAAATAATGTGATAAAAGATAATTAGGAGATTTTAAAACAAAAATTAAAGGAAATTAAACATATGATGGCATCAGTAATAATTTGTAAAGATAGTAATATTGTATTTTGGGTTCAATTAGTGGCATGATGAATAGTGTATGATTAAAATCGGGCTTATAATATTTAGGCCAAAACTCTTGTTCCCACCCAAGGTTTGATGTAAGTTAACCCACACCTGTTAAGTTTAAAAAACTAAAAGTTTCACTCACAAGTTAAATTTTGTTAAAACCCTCGGTTAGATATAATAGTAAAATCATTATTTCAACAATAATATTAAATATATATATGTGTGTGTGTGTGTGTCATTTATTACATTTTTCCCCTAAAGTTTTAAAATTTGATAACTTCACCATTTACTAAAATTTTTCAATTTTGAAAAATTATATTTCCCCAAAACCTAAGATTTCTTTTTTCTTCATTTCTCTGGTCACTATCTCTGTCTTTGACGACCATCGAATCCACCTTAAACCGTTGTGTCAAAGTCTTTTCAACTCTTCAATTGCAGACGGTCAAATTTTGTCTAGACGAATTATTTGGATGTATCATCATATAGACGATTCAAGGAAATTCAATTATGATAATTTTGAATTTAAAATAAAATAACATATAATCACATAATAATACATATAAGTATGTACAAATTTATATACTCAAAGTGGGTATGCATAGTATTACTAATTAATATTGATCTTAAAAGCAATTATAATTTATATTTCATCTACGTGTTCTATCTATACAAGGAAATTCAATTTTTGAAGTGTATAATTTATAATAATAAAATTATGTGTATTTAGTTTCAAGTATTGGACATTTAGATAACATATTATTATATGATTTAGTGATTTTAAATTAAGAATAAATTAACACATAATCACATAATAAAATATCATCGGAATACCTAATTTGATAATAAAAATAATAAAATTATACGTACAAATAAATTTTACTAACATATTTGTACAAATTAAGATGAGAACTTGTAATTATGTGATGTTATTATTTATTATTTATTTTACTTCAAAATCACTTAATTAAATATTATTATATCAAATTATATATATAAATTTATATAATTTATTTATACATATAATATTAACCTATTCAAAATTGAATACCCTTAACATTGCTCAATTTATAATATTAACAAAATAAGCTTTGCCACTGGATAAAATATGGTGGTGTCAAGATCATCTTGGGTCTCCAAATGTAGATGGGCCAATATATGGGTATTGGGTTGGTCTTGGAATTTAGATAGAACCGAATATGACTTTGGACGGGTTTTAAAATTGGTTTGTGCTTTGTGGACATCACAATTGGCAATGGGCAATGCGACGCGTATATTTTTTTATACATAATTTAAATATATAAATAATATATTATTATATAATTAATTATTATTTTATATTTAATTTAAAATTATTTAATTATATAATAATATATTATTTGTATATCTAAATTATATATTAAAAATATGTAAATATAATTTTATTACTACGAAAAATTGAACATTTAAGCATGGAAAGGTGGGAAGAGATGATTAAGATGTAGGTTAATTTATTTATTTGTTGGTGTCAAACTCAATAAAAATAAGAACGTGAAAAATGTTTCAAATTTCCATATTAGACAAATACAATTTGAAAGATATTGGTTAGTTTGTTAGATTTCAAGTGTTATAGTAGTTGACTTGTTTCAAATTTGATCGATTTGACTTATCAGTTTAGTTTAGTTTGATTTAATTTTATGGTTTGATTGAAATTGTGTGCATCCCTATAATCACTATAATCAATGTCTTTAAACACATATTGGATCAATCAGTTTAACTGATTAAAACGTAAACTACTCTACAATCTGGTCCGTTGTATATATAAATATTAACTTGTTTAAAATTTGGTCAAATTTAGTAAACCCATTGAATTAGAAAAACTATTTAAAACTAATAAAACCGGGTTTATATAATACTACACAATTTTTGTTTTTATTAAAACTTAAAAAAATTACAATTTTTAAGATTTTAATTAAATTAATGATAAAATTTGTAATTGGTTTATTTCTTTATTTATATAATGAAGTGTCAATTTTTTAATTAACATATTTGAAATTATGTTTATTATTAAAAAATATAATAAATGTTTGATATTATTAAAGAAAAAACACAATAATTTGGAAATAGGTTGAACTGGTTGAACTACAAACTAATAAAATAACCGATTTGATCACCAATTTGGTTTTAAAAACATTGAAAAAATCAATATTTATTTCACAACGACAACAATAAAAATAAAAAATTTAAGTAATTCAACTTACCTAAAAAAAAAATAAAAAGGATGTAAATAAAAATAATGTTATATATACACAATTTTTTATATATAATTTAAATATATAAATAATTTATCATCATCTAATTAAGTATTATTTTATATTTAATATAAAATCATCATTTTATATAATAATATATTATCTGTGTATATAAATTATATACTACAGTATGTATATATAATTTTATTGTGCAAATAAACCCATGCCACTAAAGAACTTTAATTTAAAAAAAAAAAAATCTTGGCCATATAAATTATTTTTAATTTACCTCAACCACAACAAAGACATGCATCATAATAATAATAATAATATATTAGCATTAAAGTCAATTAAGTACTTATTTTTAGTACATAATTTTTATATATAGATGATATATAATTATATGATTAAATTATTTTAAATTAAAAATAAAATAATAATTAATTATATAATAATATATTATTTATATATTTATATTATATATAAAAAAATAAGTATCCATGATATTGCTTGAAGAAAAGAAATGAGGGCACATCAAAGAGCTAGGCAGGCTGGGCCTAGCTGTTGATGACAGAAAGAAAATTTGGTAAGTGGCTCAATGCTGAATTTGGAACATCTTAGAATAAAATATTGCGACGCATCACTGATCTACCCCACTTTATATTTTAGTTATGTACTTGCAAATTGGCTTATATGTAAATCAACATCTACCACTTTATATACGTGCCAATTGCCATTCCTTACAAAAAAAAAAGATCAGTCAACTATTGCATAGCTTTTTTCTGGGGAAGGTTTTTGGTCATATTGAATTTCTCTGGAGAATCCAAAAGTATTAGTTTATGAAGGTGCATATCAACATAGAAAATTCCAAGGTGAAAAGGAGAGAAATACTTGTGACAATGGAGGAGGACAAGAATAAGTTAATTTTAGGGATATTGAATATTTTAGTCTCCTTTTAAACCGTGTGTATATATATATATATATCTCAAACTTTTAACAAAAGTATCATAATAGTAATCTATTTCTCTAAAATACTTTGATTGATATGACTCATATAATGAGATTTTTTCTCCTTTTTTTTATGCAGAGAGATTTTTTCTTTTTTTCTTTGCAGTTTTGATACTTTGAAAGAAATCTATGTATCTTGTGTCAATGAAAAATAATTGAAGTAGTGAGAAATTTTGAAAAATAATTGACACAGTGAGAAACTTTGAAATATAATTGAAGCAACACATGTGATTGAACAACATCTATGAAAAATAATTGAAGCAACACGCCATTATAAAAAATTTGAGGAATTGAAAATTTGAAACACCAAAGGAAAAGACATTTGTGAGCCATGACCACCGACAACCTACAACAATCATCGGTGACAACAAAACATAGTTAAATGATAGCAGACGATTATATGGCAGGATAACATATGATATTTTTTCGATTCTAGTTGCTAGATATTAGATGAAAGAAAAAGAAAGTTATGGAAATAAATATGAAGGAGTTGGAACCGCTTAGCGTTACTGCCAAGCGGTTATTTTTTTTTCAAATTATGCATTTGCATATTTTTTTTAAATTATGTTTATATGTTAATTCAATAACTGTTAGACATCTGCAAATAACCTAATTTTTGATCTTATATGGTAATTCAATAACCAATTGTAGTTGCTGAAAAAAAATTGATGGCCAAGATATAGGTTGGCATTAACGCCAACCTGTTTTTTATCTTTCTTTTTTAATCTAGACCTATATCTTTGTCAACTCATTCCTAATTTTAATTATCGATACTTCAATTATATTATAACAATATTAAACAATATAATAACATGAAATCAAAACATTAAACAATATAATAACAAGAAATCACAACAAAATTATATTTCACGTGAAGTCATAAACATGAATCTACTTTATATTATTTGATTTTTAATTGTTAAACAAGAAAAAACATAACATAAGGGCTTGAATCAAGACTGACTTGAATTTAGATTATTTTACTATGAAATCTTTGCAACAAATATGAATTCTCTAAAGAAATTTGACAATTTTCGTCTTTCACTCCCTTGTATTTATATAAATCTTTTATAATGGTTAGCAATTCCTTTCTCTTAATTTCTCTCATGGGTTTTATTGTTTAGTCATAGGTGTCTGCTTCAATTATTTTTCAGAGTTGAAGAATCATTCTGCTTCAAATTTTTTTATATTACAAAGATTTTTTTCTTTACTGGAAGACTGACGAAAAAGAGAGAGAATCTTTCTGTATAAATTTTTGCATGGGTCACATTAATGAGGGTATTTTGAAAAAAATGAAATACCGTTATGATATTTATTTTTAGAGTTTGAGATAAGTGGTATATATGTATACACAGTTTAAAAAGGAGGCTAAAAAATTTAATATCCCTTAATTTTTATTTCTCATAATGGGTTTCTATGATTCATGTGATTTTTTTTATTAAAAAATAATAAAAATTACAATGAAGATAGATAAATTATTAAGTAATATTATGTATACATATTTTTTGTGCACAAATATATACACACATAGATTTATCATCAAGTAATTAGATGTTATTTTATTATTAATTTAAAATCATTCAGTTACATCATAATACATTAATATGTGTATATATTTGTATATAAAAATATGTACACATAATTTAATTGAAAATTAATATTATGTTTAATAAAATTGTAATAAATAAATAATTATCGTGATTGTTGACAATAATAAAATAATAATGCAATATTATTTTAATTAAATGCCCTTAAAAGTTAATGGTATAAATTAGTCGAACAACATTACGTATATATATTTTTTGGGTAATATTATACATATCTACTTTGAGTATACAAATTGGTACACAATTATAAGTATCATCATGTGATTGAATATTATTTTATTGTTAATTCAAAATCACTCAATCATATAATGACACACAATAAACATGTATTTAAAATAAATATACATAATTTATTGATATTTTTTAATACACAAATGAGTAATTATTAATTTAAAATCATTTAATCACATAGTTATACATTATATATACATCCAGTTATACTCAAAAGTATGAGTAATATTTTTGTTAAAATTAATATTATGTTTGATCAATTTAATTTATTTATATATATTTTTAAAATATTTTTTATATTAATAATATTTTTAAATTGTTTGAAATGGTTAAACATAAAATTAATTAATTAAAATATTTTTTAAAAATTATTATCTTTTATTTATATATATATTTTTTTAAATTTATTTATTTATTTGATTGAAAATGATTAAAAAAAAAAAAGTCTAACTTTACGTGATAATATTATTATATCTATTACTTCATTTTAATAGTAAAAAATGAATTCCACAAAATAATATTAAAAATCAATAAATACTAAAAAATTACCTATTCCTCGCATAAATGTTTGGTCACTCATTGAATATTGAAATGTCCACCAGGGATGACCAATCATCCCTGTAATTGTAAACGAAAACGAATACTCCCAGCAAACTGACAAGGCCGAAGGATTATTTTCCAGGGAAAAGTAATTTCGCACCCAAATTTCAGCCCAATTTCAAACTCACACCCATGAGAGATGAAAAATTTAAACTTTCACCTATGGCCAAACTTTTATTAATTTTTTTCTGTAAAAAAGAAGGGTAAAATAGTTATTTTACTATTTATATTAAAAGTTATAAAGTTTATTACTTTCTACTCCAGATTTTAAAAACTAACATTTTACCTTTACTTAAAGTTTTTAAACTTTGAAAAGTAATATTTTTATCTCCAAACATAGGATTTTCATATTTTTCAAAGCTCAACCATCCCCCATAACTTTCAAAAATAACAGTTTCACCCCTACTCTTCAACTTCATCTTCCGACGTCATCTCCAACCTCCTCATTCTCTTGGTGCTATAGCAGTGGTGTAACGAAGAGATTTCTCTTCGTCGTCCTTCGTTTGTTCTTCCAGATCTAAATGACAAAACGTCATCCTTCGTCGTTTGTCACGTCGTCCTTCGTCTGTTCTTCAAGATCTGAACAATGTTTCGTCGTCCAGATTTGGGTAACAAAGATTTGTCCTTCGTCGTTTCTTGTAGTTGGAGAAGGGAGATCGATGGAAAGAGTCGGTTGTCGGTGGTGGCCAAAGAAGGAAACAAACTCTAGGGGTGAAATCTAAATTTTTCAAACTTTGAAGATGCGTTGAAGTGTTAGTTTTTAAAACCTGGAGGAGGGAAATGATAAAAATTTTGAAGTTTTAAATTTTATAGGTAAAATAACGATTTTACCTTTATTTTTAACTAAAAATTTGGATGGGCGTTTGGCTATGGGTGAGAGTTTGAGTTTTTTATCTCCCGTGAGTGTGACTTTGAGATTAAACTAAAATTTAGGTGAAGACAGTCATTTTCCCTTATTTCCCAATGGAAGGCTGAATGGAAAGACAAATATTATAAAATTTTTAAAAGCTTAAATATTCATTAATAACGTTATTTTTGTTAAAACTTTTAATTAATAATAAGGTAAAAATAATATAATAAATAATATTTAAAATCTAAAATTTTATCTTATTCTCTTTTTATAGTTTAAAAAATTAATAATTTTCTTTATTCAAAAGTTTAAAATTTTATCTTTCCACCTTTAGGGTTTTATTTCTTTCCTTTCTTCTAGGTGATGTTTTACAGCCAACCTCCTATTTGTTGATGCTCTCTCCCACATCCTAGATAATGATGTGACCATTGTTCTCCAACCACGAACGTGATGAATCGTCTAGATTTGTTGATTGACGAATGTGTTCCTTCCCAACATATTTGTTGTGTTTGTGGGCGAAGAATGATTCATATTTAGATAGAACAACATCAGAAGATTCGTTGGCGATCAATTAGTAGATTGGAAGAAGACGATTCATCTTCGTCTAATTGAAATCATCATCATCTCTTCATTAGACGAAGATGGTTTGTCCTCATTAGATGAAATTACTCTAATAAAAAAAGGTCGATGGTGGGAAAAAAAGGTAGTAGAAAGGCTAACTAAGGACAAAAATGATACGCGATCGTCGAAGAAGAAAGAAAAATCTTAAGGAAAAAAATAAAAATTTTTACAACTTAATTTTTAAGAGAAATTGTTAGTTTCTTAAATTAATAAGAAAAATAAAATAAATTTTTTTAAATATTTTAAACCTGCTAAAAATGTATTTCAGATGAGAAATAGCCCTTTGGCCAACTGGCAATAACAAAACAGGCCAAAATTTGACTAAATTAGAGTGGCATTTCTTTGTAATTATCTCTACATTTCCAAGCTTACCCTCACCTTTTTCTTTGCCTTAACAAGTCAAATCTCTTGCCACACCCAGAGGCGGAACAAGTCTCCTCCTACAGTCTGTCATCGGTTATAAACCCTAACAAATTTTACTCTTTCTTTTTATTTATTTAATTATTGCGTTTCTTTGTTACTTTATTTCGCTTTTGCTCTCTCACACACCATGGGTGGAAATGGTAAGCACCATAGATGGAAAATCTCCTTCTATCATCGTTCTAGTTCATCTCCCAAACCACCTCCTAAAGAATTCCTCTGTCCGATTTCCGGGTCGTTGATGTTTGACCCGGTTGTGGTTTCCTCAGGTCAAACGTTCGAGCGTGTTTCCGTCCAAGTCTGCCGGGATCTTGGGTTTACACCGGGTCTTGAAGACGGGTCTACGCCCGATTTCACTGCTATTATTCCAAATTTAGCTATGAAGACAACCATTCTCAAGTGGTGTGATAGTACCCGCTCCGAACACCCGTCCGGTCCCGATTATAATTCTATAGAAAACATCGTCCGCTCGAAAATGAAGTCGTCGGATAGACCGGAGTCGTCGACATCGAAATCGACTCCTGATATAAGGTTTTCGGAGAGGGAGTTGTTGAAAGGCGTTGCGGAGAATCCACCGGTGATGTTTTCTCACGCGGTGACCGAGGTGAATCACCGAGTCAACCATTTCTACTCGAGCTCATCGGAAGAATCGGTGGTGGTCGCTCCGTCGAGTCCTCTCACTCCGTTACCTCTGGCGACACGGCCAGCTTGCTACGCTTACTCCACGTCATCGTCTTCCTCAGCCGAAATCACGGACGCTGAAGCCCTGGCGCAACAAAACGTGACGACATCATCGCCTGAAGAAGAAGAGTTACTGAGGAAGATGAGAAGCAACGACATCGTTTTGCAAGAGGAAGGAGTGACGAATTTACGGAAGCTGACTAAAGACAAGGAAGATATCAGGGTTAGCTTGTGCACGCCGGCGTTGCTCTCGGCGCTGAAGCCGTTGATCGCTTCGAGGTATTCCGTTGTACAAACAAACGCTATTGCTTCCCTCGTGAATCTTTCTCTGGGGAAGCCAAATAAAGTTCTCATCGTACGGTCAGGAATCGTTCCCTTGTTGATCGATGTGTTAAAATCAGGATCCGATGAGTCGCAGGAGCACGCGGCCGGTGCGTTGTTTAGTTTAGCTTTGGATGATGAAAACAAGATGGCAATCGGTGTTTTAGGCGCGTTGCAGCCATTAATGCACACTCTTCGCGCCGGAAGTGAGCGTACTCGGCATGACTCGGCGCTGGCGTTGTATCATTTAACTTTGATCCAAAGCAACCGAGTCAAACTCGTTAAACTCAACGCGGTGGCAACGTTGGTGACGATGGTGAGGTCGGATGAGTCGGTGAGTCGAATCTTGTTGATATTATGCAACTTGGCCGTGTGTAACGAGGGAAGATCGGCGATATTAGACACGAATGGGGTGTCGATTCTGGTGAGTCTATTGAGAGAGAGGGAGTCAGAGTCAGATGCTACTCGGGAGAACTGTGTGGCGGCGTTGTTTGCATTGGCTCACGGAAACATGAGGTTCAGAGGGCTGGCTAAAGATGCCGGAGCTGCAGAGGTGTTGAGAGAGGTTGAAGAAAGAGGTAGCCAGAGAGCAAGAGAGAAAGCCAAGAGGCTTTTGCAGATATTGAAAGGAAGAAAGGAGGAAGATGATGAGGATTGGGAGGGTGTGTTAGACTCGGGGGGGATGAGTCAGACTCGGGTCCGAGTTGGACTGAACTTGCATGGATCCAACTCAACCAATTTTTAATTTCTTTTTTTTGGTAATAAAATTGTGACGTGTAAGTGTAACTGTCGAAACCGCAAGGAGGGTTGGTGGTGGGGGAACGAAACGATGCCGTGTTGAAATGGGGTGTGTGTAATTATTGGTTGGTTACTTTTTGTTGTTTTCAATGATTTTTTGTTTTAAATTAAAAGTTATAGTGGGTGTACTGTATTTGTAACAGATGTTTGTATTTTTGTACGTGTACAGATACATAAATAGGAACATTTGAGAACGATGAAATCTTGCTTCTGTTGTTGTAATTGCATTGCAGCAGTATTATTTTGTTGGTATTCTTGCTTTTGTATTTCACTGAATTGGTTATGTATGTGAAATGAGTGGACTGTGGACTGGATTTTGCAAGGGAAGAAGAAGGCGGTGGACCCGGCGGTTCGGTTTTCTCACAAACGGACTTTTGTGTTGCGTCAAAGTCTTCAGTCTCACCCTCTTATGTTTGTTTTTACAATTCAACTTCTTCTAGTAGCATACGCCCAAAGAAGCCACCTCTTCTGCATAGGTCCTACCTCTATAGTTACGTTTAAGACAAAGATGATAATTTGGATTTGAATTTATATTAGAGAGAGGAATCTTTACGCAAATGAGAGATAAAAAATTCCCATAATGTGAATAGGCAAGAAACTTGGAAAAAAAAAAAAAAAAAGATATTGAGTGTCACACCTCTCTATTCTCATCCTTAATTTAATGGTATATTTGATTTTAATAATTTTTTATATAGATAAATACATAGATTTATGTTTAGTTGGGTGTACTGAGGTAATGATAGTGATCTAATTACCTTCTCTCAGATAAATTGTTATCAAATTAAAGAGTATTTTTGTTGTTTAGTTAAATTTATAAATTAAAAAAAAAAAATAGATGGATGCAAATGAAAAATGAAAAATTATTCTTTCGGCCACAATCTTCGTTATATTTTTCTTTATAACTTAGTAGTTCTTCAACTAAATTATTTTTAATTATATTATTATTTTATATATAAATATATTATTATATAATTTAATATTATTTTATTATTAATTCAAAAACACAATTCCATTTTTGAGGTAAAAGAAACCCTATTCACAGGTTTTTGACTACATCATTAGGATTAGATTCAAGCTAAACTCATTTAGACTCGAGTTTGAACGTAGTTAAAACGAGTTAATCGCAAGTGATTTTGAGCTTAAGCTCAAACTCAAACTGCTCATCACACCCGTAAACTAAAAATTTTGATATAAAATGATATTATTTTGACTAACATGTATTAAAACGATATTGTTTTAATAACGAATTAGTTAAAACTCGAATTTCAACTGAACTTGAGCTTATTTGTAATGAACTTGAATTTGATTCGGTTTGAATCCAGCCGTATGCACCATGCTGTAAACCCGCAAGAGAAAGCGGCTCCAGCTTCAACAATCCTCAGTGGAAGGCAAATCTAGACCGAACAAGACCCATACCCGACCCACTCCCGGAAGAATGTCTAGCTATTATAGATTCTCTCTTGGCTATCCACGGTTTCCCGCAAGAATTCCTTAACAATCGTAACGAGGGGCTCAATTGTAAGGCCAATGCCCAGCCAGAGCCTTTCAGTGACGGCGTTTAATCAGACCCTTTAGATGACGATGGATCGCAAAACGCTACTGAAGTTAATTCTCTCAGAACTTTAGCTTCTCCTAAGTCCGCATTTCCCGCTTTGGAAGATGTGAGTTTTCCATTTTTTCTTTCATTTGAGATTGTATTGGGAGTTAATTGGTTGCCTTATTTTGTGATTTTATTAGTTATTTGTTGCTTTAAGGTTCTTGTAGCTGAAGAAAAATATGTAGAGAATGCTATAAGATGTGGAGGTTTTGCCCCTACAAAGGCATCTTGTATAAAGAGTATTTTGAGTTACCTGCATCGGAGTAAAGGCAAATTATGCTTGGAATATTTGAGAGATTTATCAATTGATCACATTAAGGCCAAGCTCTCTCGTTTCAAAGTCATTGTCCATTGGTCCCAAAACGGTGACTTTTTTGTGACTTTTTATTACTTTTTTACCAAAAGAAACATTGTACCTCTATTCCTAATTGATGGTTTTTAGTTTGCTTTTGTTCTGTAATCAACATATGTACTTCCCAAATGAAAATTGAAGCACTAAATTTTGGTTACTTTTACCCTCCTTTGTAGCACTTGCTTGAATATGTGTTTTCTTGGATTACTATTTCTCTATTCAATTATTTCTTTGCAATTTAACAGTCTGAAAGTTGTAAACTACGTATGTAGACATATTTGTATGTAGTAGTTTGTGTTTAGTTAGCCAGTTATTGAGATAGCTGATCTGCATAAAATGGTTAATGTTGATAGTTCCTTGTTTTTCAGACATTTGTGGTTTGGAGTTTGTGAGGTGTTCCTTGCAATTGTGTTGTTTGAAACTGATGATTCATTTGTATGTTGCACTAGTCTTGCTGCATTTTGGCATTTTATCAAACTATGTGGCCTGGATGGGCAGGAAAATTCATTTATAAACTTGAGTGATACTGAATTTTACTGATAGGTTTTTATCTGTGAAGCATTTTACAGAAGTCCCAACTCAAATCTCAAATTTTATTCTTTTAGAATGCTAATCAAATTGTGCTACATATAAATGGAAAATTTTGTGATCACTGCATACAGTTGTATGTTACAACAACTCAATTATGCTTGGTCTTCTCCTTTTCCCTACAGCTGGTGTTCCAAATTGTGACACTGATTCCAAAGTGATCTGACTTCAGCCAAACATGCTTGATGATTGGAAACCTGTTAACCTATGCTTATGTTCACAGAACCAAGGGAGGGAAATACGAGGGAGATTCAGTTAGAAAGAGTGGTCCAGAGTCTTCAAATTCAGCAGCTCCAGTAGGTGACAAGTGGCAGGCTGTGAGGGGAAAGAATCAAGAATCGGTTATGAAATTTTGTATATCAAGTAAAGTGAAGAAGGGTGGGAGGCAGAGAGAATTATTTGGAATCTTGTTTAGCTGAATTCTTGTTTCATTTTGAGAGTACTGGCCTCTCAATAGCCAGCTTGCAGTGTCTATTACATTCTGAATTTCAGTTTCCTTATTGTGAGCTTTGTAATGAACTTTGTGGTGTGATGAATATTGCAACTGATGAATGAAAATTAACTCGTCTTTGCTATTCTGTTCCATTTTCCTGTTATATTGATGCGTGTTATGATTGATTGGAATGGACTTGTTTGAAATATTTTTGCTGTGGAGTTGTTTGGTGGAGGAAGATTGATCTGAGGTGTTGGAAAACTGGATAACTACTGAAGCTGTAGAAACTTGGTAGCAGTGGTAGAGTCACCGGAAAATAACCAGGTACTTAACAAAAAGGGACAGTCTTCTGATCATTTTTGAAAAATAATATCCCTTTTGTTTTTATTTATTTGAATGCGAATGTTGGCTTGCTATGTAAACCTTTGAAATGAAGGTGACAATCTATTAAACAATATGTTCTTCACTTTTGAAGGTAAATTGATCTCAGAGACAGTTGAAAAATAGTAATTTGAGCTCTCTATAACGACATGTTTTGCCAATTAGAAGACCGCTTCAGAACTAATTTTGTCAAGGACAGTTTTCATCTATTATGTTGAAATCATTCTGAGTTGTTCACATTACATCAGTTTTATGTGTCATGATACTCAATATCTTTATTTTTGCACATGTATAATGTTTTCACCAATATGAAATTATGCCGATTTCTTAGACACTTGATAATTGTTAAATGCATGACAGGTGGCCTGCGTATTAATTTCCATCTTGAGCAAGATGATTTTCCAGTGGACACAAATGCAGAGTGGTACTGAAATATCTCTGGCTTATCAGGTGTTTGAGATTGCAAAGGCAATGGGTTGGATCCCAGCTTTGGCAGCAGGAGCAACCATAGAACTAGAATGCCTTGCCTCTAAGCCTATTTTTCTCTAATTCCTTGATTGATAGCTCCTTGTGAAATTCACATGGATGGGAATCAGCAAAAAATATTTGGCTTTAAGGTAAAGCTTTACGCCATGGGTAAAAAGGTTCATTGGCTATCTTGTGAGAGGAATGGAAATATTAAAGTCTTCATACAAAATTTTATCTAAGATGGAAGGGACAGTTAAAGAGAAAGTTCCATATCTGAACTGGAGTGCAAGAAGCATTAACAGATATTTTGCCTCCAAGGAGGAGGTCACCAAAAATGCTCATAAGGAAAGGCTGAAGAAGAGAAAATTTCAACTTCAAGAAAAGGGCACCCGCAGTCTTAATTATCCTTGTTCTCTACCATGGTTTGATTCCTTTTTTGCTATCTGAGTTTACTCTCTACAAGAGTCTTTAGTTAGCGTCAACCCTTTTGGTCAGAGTCAATTCTCAAGTTGTGATATGAGTCAAGTAACTCATCTTACCAAATCCGTTTGAACAGAACACCATTAGCAGACCTGTCATCATCAAACTTCCTTGTTTTATTTTTCAGAAGACTGGAAGTCTTTATAATCGATTAGGTCTTGCTCCACAACCAGATATCCACAGCTTCTCTGAAACTGGATGCTAGAGGCAAAAATTGTAAGTGTTCTTTCTCTGTTGCCTTGCATAATGGAAGTGTGCATGATATTATTAAAGTGATATGGGATGGCACAGAAATTATACACAGTATATCAAGACAATGGTCAAATTGCTGATGAAAGTCAGAAAAGATTTTTTTTTCATTAACTTTTGACTTTTCCTATTCATTCTGAGTTTGAGTCCATGCTTAAGATTGCATTATCTTTGACTAGAGCTTAATTACAGATAGAGTTGATTTTGTTGTGGGTCTACTTTATAATTGATGAAAGAAGAACTTGCGTGCCATTGTTATAAAATTATGATGGGACTGTTGGTATTTGATGATCTTTTTCTGCTCTTTATACAGATTCCTATTGAGATAAACCCAACTTTAAGCACTTTAGTTTCTCCTTTTATTGCTAAAAGAGCGATGTAGATAAAAGGAAAAGAAAAAGAAAAAGTAGATGATGATCCACCGTATTTTGCTAGTGGCAGAAAAACCAAGTATTGGAGATTTCTCAATTGCTTCTTCCTTTTAACTGGGAGTCGTGTCAGGGTTGTCATCTCATAAAAGAATGAGGTAATTCTCATCCAACGATCCTAATTTTTGTATTACTTATAAAATGACTTATTAAGCAAACATGATGTAAAGTAGAGTCTTGCACTTAATCAGGAATCTGCCTATGAAATATTGTCTCTATTTTAAGAGTTTATATTAAAGTTAAATTGCACCCACCTCATGATTTTTCTCCAAAGATTTATAATGTTATCCTATCAAAAGGTTGTTTATAAAAACAAGGCCAAAAGACTTATTCCCACCCAAGGTTTGATGTATAACCAAATTCTCATATACAATATTCCAAAAACTCAAATATTCACTCTTATGTTAAAATTCTCTGTTATGATTAAAGATAAAACTGTTATTTAACTAAAAAAATGTTAAAAGAACTAAAATTTTATCTTATTTTCTTACTTTAGTTTAAAAAACTAACAATATTCTTTCATTCAAAAATTTGAAAAGTTAACTTTTCTCCATATCTTTTTTTCTATCAAAATCCAACCAGCCAACTTCGTCTTCCACCCATGCATTCATCAGCTTTTGCTCTCTCCTTTGGTTTCATTTTGTCGAAATTAGTGAACGATGCTTGTTTGCTTCTTTACTCTTCCTTGATCAGCTTTTTGAGTCAACCAGTTGTACGTATTAGACAAAGACAAAGGGTTTTAAGGCTTCAAAAACGTTGATCTAGAATGGACGAAGATAATATCTTCATCTCTTTGTCAAGTGATGATGAATCGTCTTCGTCTCTTCGTTAGATAAAAACATTTTGTCTTCATCCAATGAAAATGGATGTCGACGCTAGAAGATAGATGAGAGAGGAAGATGGTGGGAATGGAGGTGGTTGTCGGAGAAAGGAAAAAAACTTTGGGGGGAAAATGTAACAATTCAAACTTTAGGTGGGGGTAAATTATTAATTTTTTAAACTAAGGTCGGGAGGGGGGGGATTTGATAAAATTTTAGTTTTTTAAATATTTTTTGTTAAATAACGGTTTTACTCTTAACCCTAATATAAAATTTTTAAAAAATAGTAAGTATTTGAGTTTTTGAATGCTAGTGAAAGTTTGGGAATACACCAAACCTTGGGTAGGAATAAGTCTCTTGGCCTAAAACAGTAAAAATATGTGCACCTAGTCTTGGTTACCAAGTGAAAATTCAGATAATATATCATCATAAGATTTGATTATTTTGAATAAATGATAAAGTAACATTAATCACATAATGACATATAATTTATCTATTTAATTAGATACTCAAAACTGAATTAATATAATATTATTTGTGAAATATATTTTGTTGAAAAAATTTTACATTAACATTATTAATCCATATCACTAATTCTCAACATGGTAGTCAAATTGTGCATCGTATTTTGTATTGAAAACTTAATTTTTTATATAGTATATCATATTGTATAGTATAGAGTAATGTTATGTGCACAATTTTTTTGCATAAACAATAACTTGTAATCGTATGATTAGATAATTAAAAATTAAAAATAAAATAACACTCAATCACATAATGATATATTGTTATTTATACATAAAATTATACACATAGTTTTATTAGTATAGTATGATATACTTTTTAAAAATAAAATAATAAAAAATTTAAAAAATTAAATTAATTTTTTTTGGTTATATTTTTTCGTTTTGTCTCTACTTCAATCTAATGTTACAAATGTTTCTAAAATATAAATAAATGACTAAAATTATATTATCAAATTATTTCTTGGCTTGTCAAAACAAAATATAAAAAAAGAATTTATAATTAAACTTCATTATGCAAATAAATAATAGAATAAAAAAATAAATAGAAATATGTAATTATATATTAAATATCCAACTTTACAACAAAAAAATCATTCTTGCATTATAACAAGAAAATAGATATAGTTAGGACATGATCTGAATTGAGCCAACTCGATCTTGAAAGTTGGCTCATTCAGTTTAACTCAGTTCGAATTCATTTGATTAGAATTCAAATCGAATTCAAGTCAAAAAGTTCGACTCATTTTTTAAATCAAGTTAAGCTTAAGCTTGGAGATGTTCGATTCGAATCATGACTTAAATAGGTGATTTGAATTTGTGGCTTGATTTGATTTGAATTTATGAGTTAGTTCAACTTGAAATCATAGCTCAAATTTATGGCTTAAATTGATGATTTTGTCTATTATTTTAGTAAAACAATATTGTTTTGTCAATAAATTATGAATTCAAACTATCGATTTGAACTATAAATTCCAATTGAACCAAACTTAATTATTTTTAATTCAAGCCAAACTCTAATTTGATCATTTTCTATTCAAATTAAATTCAAGTTAAAGGGTATGTAGGGTCAATCATGTTCGTATCCACTTCTAGATTTAGTTGGATGATTCGATTTTGAGTTTGACCTGCTTAATTTAGATAAAAAAAATGTATTAATACATATTATTAATTTTATTGATACTAATTGATACGTATTACATCATATAATATATATTATGTATCACATCAATTTCTAATACACTTTAAAATATTTAATATTTTTTATATATCTCATATTGTGCGGACTAATACCCTTGATTTTCAATTGAATTCTTCACATTATAGGTAGAGAATGTTTAAAATAATATAGGAGAATTGGTGACATAATATCACAATTAAATACGATTACAAAACAATATAAATGACCGAGAAAAACGTAAGAAATTACATGAACCCATTGGATAATGAAATAAGTAATTAAATAATCAAATTATATATAAATTTAATTAATTAATAAAGATAAATTTAATAAATTTAAATATTAAAATCGAGTTATTAAATAATTAAATTATATATAAACTTCATTAATTAATAAATATAAATGTCATAAATTTAAAAATTATGGAATGAGTTGATAATAATAATATAACCAACTATATATTGATTAAATTATTTATAGAAAACTTAATAAATTAATTTTAATCATTAATGATTTAGATTGCATGATTTAGACATATATTTTTATAATTTACGGAGAGTGTTTGGATGACGTGGATAAATATTATTTTGATAATTTTTTTATTATTATTTATATTATTTTATTTAATTTATAAATTATAAAAAATTTTAATAACCTTTTATTACTAATAGATATAATATAAAAGTAATTTTATTTTTAATTAATATAATAAATAATATAAAAAAATAAAATTATTATTTAATTAATAATATATTAAAAATAATAAAATATTATATATATATATATATTTTATATTAAAACAAATAATCACTTTCTTTATAATTAAACTTTAACAGGTTGCAGGAGGCAAGTGTGCTGACAGGAATGCAAATCAGCAAACACTTGTTGAGTAACTTCACCCAAGCATTTCAACAAACACCTGGAAGGCACCAACAACTGAAGCCCAAACGCCAACTTCCGATTACAATGGCAACCCAATCGCAACAAACTTCCACAATATCAACTCCAATCTTCAAACAAGAAATCACCAACACCAATAAAACACAAACCAAGTGCCAAGATTAATCAACAAAAACGCAAATAAAAGATGAATGAAACCCAATTTGCTCAAAGATGCCGCGTTGCGATGGTAGGGCCAGAGGTGGGTGGTCGTCGGAGGTGGCCGATGATTATGGCAGAGGTTTGTAGCAGCGGCAACGGTGGGTGAAGAGGTGGCAGCGGCAGAAGACAAAGTCAGGCTTCAAAATCGCAGAAAAGACAGAAACTTTGAGATGAAAACCTTGGAAACGGTGGTCAAGGGTGGCAAGGATATGGACTGTACAGGAGTCGCCGGTGACAGGCGTCAGGAACCGACAGGGGTGGATGACGGATAGATTCCGGTGCTGTCCAAGTTGAGAGGGTTTTCACAAAGTTTTTTCCCTCCCTAAACTGTAAACCCAGATATGAAGACTCAATATTGGCCTGGAGACGACGATGAATAGGGAAGAGGGAGAGAAACCGGCTAGAGAAAGCACTAGAAAAGTGAGAGAGGGAAAAAAAATCTCAAAAGAAAATACAATAAACCTTAGTTGGAAATAAGTCCTTTGGCCTATTCTAAAATTTTTTCTCTGGTAAGCATTTACTCGTGCAATAGATCAAAGTGAGAAGGAAGGATGACAGTTGGACAGTTGATCACGTATATAATGTCCCAAAACTGTCGTTTCTTACAACTGACTGCAATACAGAGTTTTGCAGAATAAATTCTTTCCTCTCCCAAATACACAAAAAAAATAGAAGAGAGAAAAGGTTCTCTCCCAAAATACTCTGATTTACACAGAATCTAGAAATAAGGTATGCTAAAGCAAACTGTGTTGTAGAAATCATTAAATTGAATCAATTTGGATGCATCTTCAATCAATTCAAATGGAAGAATCAAATCTAGGTAAACAATCTACTGTATTTTGATTCATAAAGTTGACATTTTTTTTCTCAATGAGCCCAAACTTCAACTCACGAGAAATTTTCCTTTGTCTTGTAGAAGGTTCTTATTTTTTCACCAAGATTATTTGATATTAAATATTGTTGGAGTATGCCTATAGTTTTATTTAAAGAGAACTTTGAATTCCCATCGTTGTTTGACAGTAGAAATTATTGTTTGTCGGAATTTTTTTTTGTTTTCACATTGAAGGGGGCTTCCCCTAAGGCAAATTTTTTGTGTTCTTGTGTGATTTATTTTTGTTGTCTTTGAAGTTATTTAAATTGTATAATGTATATATCACTGCTGTATTTATTTATTTTTAATTGAGGATCTTGTTCGGATTTTCAAAATGAATAAATGTGAGACATAATGATTGAACTTACAACTATTGTACTAGATAAGTTAAAATTTCATAAACGTGACAGAGATTCGAATTCAAACTTTATCTTAAAAATTTTAATGTTTCATTAGTTTTGTTAACTTTTAAGACATATTTATTAATTTTCTTTTCTGTTGATCGGCACAATGGAGAAAATTTCCTTTTTCCATATTATGTTCTGTTCCATCATTTCTATCTCAGCTTTATCAGATATTATGTGAAAAATTTAGGTAACAATATCTCCACTCCTGAAATATTGTCTCTATTATAAATTTTTAAGAGTTTATATTAAAGTTAAAGTACACCCACCTCATAATTTTTTTCTCCAAAGATTTAAAGTGCTATCACATATAGGGTTGGACTCAAACTGAGTCCGTTCGAGCTCGAATTCAATTTGAACGAGTTAGAAACGAGCCAACCTTATACGAGCTCAGTCTAGCTTGAGTTATTCGTCAATTTTTTCAATTAGAAATTTTGATACAAAACGATATCGTTTTAACCAATATTTATTAAAACGATATCGTTTTAATAACAAAATAGTTAAAAACTCAAGTTCGTAATGAGTTGAATCGAATTTGAGCTTGGCTTTTACGAGCTCGACGAGCTTGAGCTCGAACTCAAGCTCTACTACATATAAACCGAGTTGAGCTCGAACTAGATTCAATTCGAATACAGCTTTAATCACATCAAAGCGTTGTTTATAAAAATAATAAAACTGTGTACTTAATTGAGAATTTAGATAATATGTTATTATAACAATGTTAGATAAATCTCATATTGATAAAACACACAAGAGATTTTAAGTTTATATATATATCTCACATCATTTGAGTTGCTAAGATAATGATTAGGTAAATAGTTTGTAAATTTTTTAAACTGTTACAACATGTTTTAGGGTGTAAAACTCAAAAACAGAATCATGATAGAGTATATACCAACAAGCCAACTTCTGCATGAAAAATTCTTTCGTCGATTACGTTCTACATGAACCAAAAAATATTTGTCCTCCTTTATTATTTATTTATTCTGGTATATTTATATTAAAACACAAGAGAAGCCAAAAAAATGATTCCCCTTGTCACCTTGGTTTGACAAATCAAATGAGTCACATATTATTTTAACAAATTAAAGGGAAAAAAAAAATTCAACGAATAATCGAAACATTGACGAAGATCGATCTGTTAATCATCAGCAACAGATCTTAAGCGGCCGCAGTATTAAAAGCGTCGCATCGGCGCCTCACCTCGCCGTTCGGATCTCCATCAGTCTTCACTTCTATGTAACTCATCTTCACCATGGCATTTCCGAAATCCTTAAAGAACGCCGTCTCATTTGCTGCATACAATTCAACAAAAGGCCTCGTTCGTAGATCCTGATAAAGTAAATTATCCGTCGCCAAAAGCCCTAGCCCCTTAGGCAAATTCTTGTAATAAGCGTTATCGAATTTTCCTGGAGTCTTAACGTCGTTAAAAGCCGCCGTTGTGTCGAAGGTCTTCGGATCTCCGCACAATTTTTTTAGTGCTTCGGCGTAGGCAGGTTTTAGGCCGGGATCGGTAGGGGCTTCGGCAGAGAAATTAAAGAGCCTCTTGCTGAATTTCTTGCAGCTTGCGAAACCAATTGTGTGTGCGCCCAACAGAGCCACCATTTCTTGAGTGGTGAAGCCCCTGCGTTCAAAAAATGCAATCATTTGATCTACATTCATGCCTTCATGTGGAAGACTTCCGTTGACACGGGAGGCGTTGGAAACCAGGCCGTCTTTGCGTCCGAGTAAGACGGGGTAATGAGGTCCACCGACAATCACCAGAAGGTTACGCGTGGCGGCTGTGAGAATATCAGCACAGGAGACAACGCCGGGGCAGATCATCTCCAACGCCGTCTTGATTCTAAAGATGATATCAAAAGCGTCGCCGGGGAGTGAAATGTTGTCTTCATATTCCTTCTCCGCCTGATTGTCAGAAGTTGAGCCAATAAGAATAGATCCGTCACAGCCTCCGGTCATGCAGTCGTGGAAGTAGAGGCGGAGCGTGGCGGCGGCGGTGGTGACGAATTTAGCTTGCTTTTCCTGGACTTGTTCCAGGACGACTCGATTAAAATCCGGACATGTGGTTTTGTAGTAATCAGGATCAAGAACAACGGATTGAGAAATGGGAATAACTGAAATGAAGAGAATTAGAAAAACATGCTGGTAAATCAAAGCCATGGCTGTAGATTGTGAGAGGAAGCTCAGCTTTGCTCCTTCATCAACAAATGGTTTGGTTTAATCCCAGTAAAAAGCTTCCATTCTTGTAGGTGAGTTTGGTTTTAATTGTTAATCCAATATTTATCACATGATTAACACATGTTAATTTTAGAATATAGGAAATTAATCTCCATCACATATATTATTATTTCATCCTGACAAAAAATTTGGTAACCCAACATTTGTCAAACTTCCATAATCTGCCATGAATCTGTCTTTCTAATAATAACTCATGGTAGAATTTTTCCTTTTCTTGTTTGTGTTCAATCAACTTTTGCCATGGGGGCTCATCTCACTTATTTCTCTCTGTTTTTTGTTCTACTTTTAACCATAAATTTATCCACTTTTTAAGCTTTTTTTCTTCTCCTGGGAACCTAGAAAGAGCAATTTCTATATTAAGCTTGAACTGTTTAAATATAGAGTAGAACAGCAGGATTTGCTGGAGATTTCCTCGAAAATAAGATGCACTACTGTCAAGTTTCACTTGAATAAAATTATGCTCACCTCATGTAGCACAAAATGAATAATTTGTTTATATATATATATATATATATATATATATATATATATATATATATAAAATTATTTATTTTCTTCGATAATTAAAACTTAAACTTAGATATTTTATTTAGAGGTTTTAATGTTATACCAATTTTATTAACTTTTTTTTTAATATAAATGATAACTTATAATTAAGTGACAACTTATGAGTATATATATATTTTTTAGTTTAAAATTATTTAGTCATTATATTAATAAAGTTTTTACAATTTGTTTATTAATGTAATATTCCTCTCATTAAAAGCACCGTTGTGATAAAAATAATACTAGATATATTTATTTTAAATATATAAATAAGTATATATTTATGTATATCATCATATGATTAGATATTACTTTATCTTTAATTCAAAATCACTCAATTATATAATAACATATTTAAATATATACATACTTGTGTATACAAAATGAGTGCTTGTAGTTTTATTTTTGTGATAATCTTCAGGGAAGACACATAATGCAAAAAGGTTGAGCATGTATAAGGGTATACATGGTCCAACTTGGAAAAAACAGTTTAAAATATTTTTAAATCAATCCAAATTAAATGAAAAAAATATAATTTAATCCGATTTATAATACGGTTTACATTAATTAAAACCATTCATATATATATATATATATATATATATATATATATATATATATATATATATATATATATATATACATATTATTTAATAAAATTAATTAAATTATAACATTCTAAGACATAACATAAATATGTAAAATAAATATATAATATACATAAAAAGAGAATGGCAAAATATATTAAAAAAACAAATTGTACGCATAATTACATATTAAAAAATTATATCAAATGCAGTTATATTATGCATTTTGAAAAAATTCAATTTAATGTTTGATTTGGTTTAAAAATCGGGCAAACCACAATCCAAACAGAAAACTACTTTTTAAAATTTTATCAACCAAAAACAAATCAAACCAAATCGTAATTTTTAAATGGTTCGATCCAGTTATATAATTTAAATTGAATTATGCACACCCCTAAACATATAAATTGAAATTTCTAGTCATTTTCATGAAAGATGAGAACCAGGATGCAATCAGCAGAACATCAAGCCTTACATTCAATCTTTTCACAACTTATTTGTTCGGCTAATTCTAACTATTAGGCCAAATAAATAAGGTCTAAGATTTATTGCCAAACAACTAAAAACAACTCCCAGACAAACAGTCTATTTAGCTGCCACTCCCTGCCTGTTTCCGAGCTTCTTCTCGCATAACGGCTTTAACATATATTTCATAGCAACATCCTGAAACAGGGACAAAACAGTTCACAAATGCTCCAGGAAAACAAGCTTTTCATATTTAACAATCATATCGATCCAATAGTTCATCTGATTAAACAAAGATAATTGCTTTCAGGCTGCTCTTGGTACACAACATCACAACTGAAGTCCAAGAAACTATAAATATTTTTGGGAAATTGAAATTTTTACCCTCATTGTAATCTGTGTATACATAAATGTCACTCATTCTAAAGCTTAAACAAATATACCATAATAGTAATCTACTTTTTTAAAATACCCCTCATTCTACATTTATATAGAGATTCTCTCTTTTTCTTTGCAACTTTTTCTCTCTTCTTTCTGATCTTTCAAGTGATAAAAGAATCATGTAGAAAATAGAATAAATGCTTCAAAAATAAAAGAAGAAAGGAAAAAACTAGAAAAGAAAATAAATTTTAGATTAAGAATTCCTTACTGAAAAAAAAAGTTAAAAAGGTTGGCGTTGAAGCCAACCCTTTTTATTATATTATATTTTAATTATAATATAATATAATATATTAATTATATTATATATAATTAATATATTATAATTATAAATATAATATAATATAATTTTATATATAATATAAAATATATTATATAATATAATTATATTATAAAGGGTTGACAGCACACCAACCCTTCGCCTGTTTTAATATATTATGGGTTGACGTAATACTAACCCTTTATAATATAATATAATTATAAGGGTTGGCGTCAGGCAAAGGGTTGGCGTAACATATATTAAAACAGGCGAAGGGTTGGCGTGACATATATTAAAACAGGCGAAGGGTTGGCGTGACGCCAACCCTTTATAATATAATATAATTATATTATATTATATTATAAAGGGTTGGCGTCATGCCAACCCTTCCCCTGTTTTAATATATTATAGGTTGACATAACGCCAACCTTTTACCTGTTTTAATATATTATGGGTTGATGTTGACGCCAAACTTTAGCATCAACCCTCAAAAATTAAAAAAGTTTTTAATTTTTTTTTTTCAGTTTTTTTTAATTAAATGTCAATCTTATTCTGAAATCTGAAATCTACAGAATAAGGTTTCATAGGTCCGCCATCCAGTTTTTTTTTCTGCCAACCTTTTTAACTTTTTTTTTTCAGTAAAGAATTCTTAATTTGAAATCTATTTCCTTTTTCAGTTTTTTCCTTTCTTCTTTTGTTTTTGAAGCACTTATTCTATTTTCTACATGATTCTTTTATCATTTGAAAGATGAGGAAAAAGAGAGAAAAAGAGAGAATTTTTGCATAAATGTTGAATGAGGGGTATTTTGGGAAAGTAGATTACTGTTGTGGTATATTTGTTTAAGCTTTATAATGAATGGTATTTATGTATACACGGATTACAATGAGGGTAAAAATTTCAATTTCTCAATATTTTTTCAGTCAAAAGATTCAAAAAGCAACTGAAACACTAAGAAGCATTTTGTTGCCCAGGAGCAAAATGACATGGGTATTACAGCAGGGTCTAGTTTGAATAAAATATGGGTAAATTCAAGACGGGAAATCTGTCACATGGTATATGGATGCACACATGCATGTGAATTAAAGTTAACTGGAAATTTTCTGTCTTCAGTCAACTTGAGGAACTGGAAAATTTTCTGTCTTAAGCCAACTTAGGCTGCAGTGTCATCTGTTTATAAACTGTAGTTGAGAATCTATTTTTCCAACCACAACAAAATTAGAATCTCCTGTGCTGCAAGAAAATCCCAAAATCAATAACTTGGTAGATTTTATGGCTACCTCCTTAGTTAGGAAAATAAAATAAAGGAATTTAATTGTGACTTAAAGTTTAATTTGAATGATGAAGGCCCCTGAGACATAAAATGAACCTACTAGAGAATTAGTTTAAACAACATTGCAAATTTTAAGGCAAGATACTTTGCTACAGAGAATATGAAGACAGTGACCAAGAACCGTTGAAAAATGGTGAAAAGCTCTATATAGACAAATGTTATAACGCCAAGAAGATATGAGAGCGTGAAAACTGCCGAACTTTCCCCTCTTCATCAAGGTTAGTAAGATGGACTTCAAGAGGCTTTATCAGCATTTCAGTACATTAGGCAACATATACTCAGAGGTATCCATCATAATGTAGACATTTAATGATAAACCGTTTATAATAATTGCAAAGTCAGTGGATTAGTAGTCCGGATATGCAAATGTCATTGACCTACACAAAGTAGAAAAGAATCTAGTGCCTAGTATTAAACTACCCAAGCATAGCAATGTCAGGTGAAATCAAAACTGAAGGATTACATCCACAATCAAAGTCTTTTGGATTTATTTTTTAGATTAAAAAATAAATCTAAAATGTGTTTTACTACTCAACATCTGAATATTGTTTATTTCCACATAATTTTCATTGCTTCCACAGCATAGAGGCCTCATGTCAACCATATTCCCAAAATCAAAACAAATTGTTAAACACTATATGCATATCTAAAATCATTATGAAGTGCATTACAGAGATGTTTACCCAATTGTGCAACCATCCAAGCTATCTTACTAAATTAAGTTTATAGACCATTTCATCCAAAGTATACTGCAAACAACAAGCATACCTGCTACAACAACAATGGTGAGAACATCTCCAAGTCTTTTCAACCGCTGCACACCACCTTTATTTGACTTGAATTTCTTAAGAATTGGGTCCTCAGCCAGTAGCTGCAAGGTATCCAGCTCAATATTAAATGACATACAATAAACCTAGTACAAACACATTAGCGTGAAACTGCAATACCCATCTGCAGAACTTCAAAATAATCCAATTACATATAAAAGCAAAAGCATAAACATCTACTATCCCTTTTGGGACTCTGAAACAGGATCCAAACATGAAAGCTAAAGCAAAATCTCAACTTTCTAATATATAAGAATCTCTCCATTATTCACCTAAGTTCCACCAACTAATACCACCCTGATCGTCATAAAGCAAACAACAAAACAGCAACAGAAAGAGTACAAAAATAAAACTGATGAAAATAAAAAAAAGCGAAGGGTTTCTCACAACTTTCTCACGAGCCCCTGGTTCGACATGCAACCTACGACGCGAAAGCGAAACCGGATCTTCCGTCTTCTGATTATTATTTCAGTGCAAATGCGTCTTAGTTTGAGAAAAATACAATAAATCAAACAAGATTCATAAAAATAAATAAATAAATAAAAGAAAAGAAATAAATAAATAAATAGACCTGGAAATGAGATCGTAAGTGAGCAGCTATTGAACTCTTGTGAAGCAAGAACGCCATAATCACAACACGAACTGATTCACACAGAACAAGAAGAACTCAAGTTTCGAATAATAGAACAAATTTTCTTCAATCACAGTCGCAGTCGGCTACCCAAGTAAATAATGGAGTTTTCAAAGAATGCCCCCTTATTTTTAATATATTTTTAATGCCAATTATTTATTCGTTTATGGTGAAAGCCAAGTGACAAAACAGACTATACAATTTTTTTTTTTTTATATAATTTAAGTATATAGATAATATATTATTATATGATTGGATGATTTTAAATTAAAGATAAAATAATATTTTATCATATAATAACATATAATTTATACATCCAAATTATAAAAAAAAAAAGAGTATATATAGCATTACTTGAAAACCAAGTTGCATGTAATAGAACTATTTATAGGAAATTAATTATTTTTAAATTAGTTTATATAATTTTAAGGGCAAAGGACTATTTTCCATCTAAATTTTAGTTCAAATTCAAAATCACATTTATAACAGTTGAAAAACTTAAACTTTTACCTATAACCTAACTTTTATTAATTTTTTCTAGTAAAAATAAGAGTAAAACAGTTATTTTACTATTTATATTAGAAATATATAAATTTTGTTATTTTTTTCTCTAAGTTATAGAAACTAACAATTTCACTCTTACTTAAAGTTTTCAAATTTTGAAAAGTAGCATTTTCACCCCTAAACCTAGGGTTTCCATATTTTTCAACTGCAACTGCCCCCAAGATTTTTTAAAACAGTAGTTTTACTCCCACTCTTCAACTTCAGCTTTCGATATCTCTTTTGGTGTCCTCTTTCTCTTGAGCTGACAATAAAGATGGTGCGACGACGAGATATCTTTTTATGATAGAGATTGCACTCTATGCATGCATGAGGTGTATAGCTTATATTTTACAATAAAACAACGTGTATCTATTTTTGATACATAATTCGTATATACAGATGATTTATCATTATATGATTAGATAATTTTAAATTAAAAATAAAATAACATCTATTTATAAAATAACACATTATCTGTATATACAAATTATGTATCAAAAATAGATACATATAGCATTGCTCTTTATTTTATTTTGATTTTAGTGTCTTATTGGCTTAGCTTGTTTTGTGTTCTTGATTTGTTGATGTTTATTATATTGTTGTCAGGTTAATATGTTGAGAGAGATGAACAAGCAGTATGGAACAATAAAGTTTGTCGACATAGCTTCAGATGAATACTCTTTTAAGGAAAATCAAGGCTAGAGTTACAAATAGCCTGATACTAAAAACTTAGTGGCATGATTAAGTATCAATTTTACAGGCATAAATGTAATTGGATTTTGTTTTTTTGCTTAGGTTATGGGAAGAATTTAAGCAATTCTTTTGGATGGAACTATAGTTACAGGTGTGTAAGAACGCCTTCGAGGTTGTTTTAAGTATTAGATTGTTTTCTTTCTTAATAATAGTAATATTTCTCTTCAGATATATACCTTATATGTATCCGCAGAAACGTGTTGATTTAAAATTTCTTATATATAATATGCAATAAAAGCATGTCTGATATTTAATAAATCTCCACAATATCAAAAGTGCATTTGTTATTCAATAAAACAAAATGCAGATGTTTGAAATCAAATCGTAACATTCATGCATAAAGGGATTAAAAAAAAAAAGTCAAAGTACATCAAAATGTCCAACATGTAGAAATTATGAATATGCCCCTACCCTCATACTTTATCATTAGTTGATCCACTAGCACTCCTACAATTGTCCTATTATTTCATAATCCTACTTGTAAAACCACGCATAAAAGAATACGTGAGTAAAACACAATCAATATGCAGGTGATCCCACAACACCCAACACACACACATATATATGTATGAGTGAGTGTGTCATTTATTTAATTTCCTTATAATATTACGAATATTTTTTCAATATTCCAAATGTTCATCTAGATCATATTAGTGCCTAGTGCCCTATCCTCAATGATAGTGTCATCCTGATGACTAGTGCCAAACGATATATGTCGATGTCCTAAATGTTTGGTAAAAGTATGTGACATCCCTGATGTCAATTATGGAATGTACCCCATACACATATCAACCAGACATCAGGCTAAGGATATCATATCATAAGAGCAGTGAGACCCTGAGCCTCTCTTACTATCACACATACATCTCATATGTTAAGATGCTTAGCGTCAGTGCATGCACCAACATCCCAGATGTTTAGACACCCTACGACGATGCATAATCATCCAAAGGTATCAATGTCACACAGGCTAGCGCTATTACTTTCACAACTATACTGCACATAGTTTGGTTGTTCAAACTAATATAATATATTGTTTCCAGTTTTTGACTTAAAACCGCTTCAACCGGGGCCATGTTGTCATCCATATAGTCGGGCACACCCACAATAGTTTATATCATCAACGGCTTTCGTTAAGATTTTATGTCTTATTCCTTTATAATCCTTTCTTATAGGGGTAAAATAGTTATTTTCATACTTTGTACGAACATTAGAACCTCATATACTCTTTATATACTTCATACGTCTTTATTCCTAAGTTTCTCAAAATGTATACGGCTGTGTATCCTTCACACACAGGAGTGCATTACTGAATCCACATGACATAAAACCTAAGCACACAAGTGTGCAACTTTGAGGTAGAGTACATGATCGTGTGTCCCACACCACAAAGGCGTGTGTCAATCCCCAAATCCACACTCCTATCACCTTAACCTAACATGGAGAGAATTTCTCCCAAATATTCACGTGTGTATCGCAAAATTTTCATAATTCGAAAATTCTTTTTTTCACGTTTCTATTTCTAGTCTCCTATTCCCAAACCGATGATTCCAGAATTCACTACAACATCCCCATCCATAAGAGAAATTCATTTATTTTGAATTATCATCATGCCCATGGTCGTAATTCTTAACGTAATCTGTTATCTTCACACTCAAATGAACATGAATAAAATTCATTTACCTCACTTTCCGGATCTTGAAAGGAGTTGCAGAATGCCCAGTCATTTTCATACAATCTGGCAAATTTCACTAAAATTGCTGCCAAATAAGCAGGATTACTAGCAGGCTGTGCAAGAAAACTTGGAAAGTCAGAATTCTAGTGTAGACAGGCCAGGCAACAAAATAAGGGCACGGATTCTTGCTTCATGAGCAAAGTCACAAGCCTTTGATTTATTTGACAATTCATAGAGCAAACAGAAGCCGAAACAGTTAATGTTACGGCTCCATAAACCCCAAACTGTCTAGCTACAGAGCTATGAATCATATAAAATACGGTTTACATGTGAGTCTGAGTTTTGGTGCTAGAGTATAACCTCTGTTCTTGAGCCGACTGTTCTGAAAGACTCCAAGTAGGCTTCTATGGTTGGCGCTTTCTCGAAACCACCTTCATCGAACCTATCAGAGATGGGCTTGACTCCAACTGCAGTTGCACAGATTGACTTGACAGTGCAATGGGCGGTGGCTAGAGTGGCCTTTAGTCCCTTGGAGGCCAGGCGTTTTGCAAACAGAAGAAGAGGGTTTATGTGGCCTTCTGCAGGATGCCATTGCTTTTGGCTTCAGAGGTCGCTTTTGGCTCGAGAACCGCTGATTCTAAAGCTTAAAATGATCAAAGTCATCCAGAGGAATCGATGGAGAAGTTGAGTTTTCCATTTAGTTTGAGGATTACTACTATGATTAATGGAATTTTGCTGCATAATATATTACTCTATCTTGAAATTACAATATACATTAACTAATTCTATCTTTCCTAATGAGACAGATTTTGTTACTGAAAGCAAGAAATAAAACACTTGGCCTTTATTTACCAAAATGCAGTCGTACAAAATGATAACCAACATGACAGCTACTGCCAAAACATTGAAGCTCTCAAATGAACATTGGCGCTTCAAATGAAGCAACTGAAAGTTTACAGTGAGAAATCTAAGCCTAATAATAACTTTCTGTACATTTACATATCTACAATCTAATGCTTTATTTTCATCTTCAGAAAGCAGAACCAAATTTTATGAACCATGAGCTGAATCAACTACAACTGCACACAAAACTTAATTGGGCAGCTCTCAGTATAACACTTGCTACCAAAATGAAACCAAATTTCACATTCCATCAGTGTATCTAGGAAGAGAAGTTGTTCTTTTGGCCACAACTTTCCTTACAGAGAAAAATTTCAGCACACTAAATAACTTTGTCCATCTAATCTGAGCAGTTCTACCATTGGTAGAATGTCTTAAGAAGCCATCAACTGCACTTTGTAGATCAGCCTGTGTTTCCAAAGTGATACTCTGAGATTGAAGATCAGTATCAAAGAAACGCAGATGATCCTCGTCACAGAAAGAATGAGTGATGGACTCTGTATCACAGATCAGGGAGTTGCTGACTTGACCAGGATAACTCATCGTCTGGTCATATCTGAGCCCCATATTTTCAATACTGTGTAAACCATAATCATCCAAGCCAGTCACACTACCAACTGAATAAATGGATGACATAATGTCAGGAGAAGGGGCATTCAGTTGTGTGTAATCAAATCCGCCCATCTTCTGGGAAGCCAAAGTCTTGCTCCCATCAGAGATATCAGTCATGGGTGAGCTTGATGTGCAAACAGCATTAGTTACTTGCAGAGAGGAACCCATGAGGGAGGCTTCATCCTCAAAAGAGATTACTTCATCCCAATGTTTATATGCAGTAATTACCAAGCTTTGAGCTTCAACCTGATGTCAAAGTTGATCATTAGAAATCATTTATGAAAGAAACAATAAGAAATTTCACTGAATGAAAAAAGGAACTAATCTGATGTGGTCAGAGAAATGTGCCTTTTGGGTTTCAGACAGCTTATCAACGGGGGCATACTGGCATTCTGAAAGTAATCCCATCACTTGTCCCACGACATTGAAGACCACACCAGATTTCTGTTGAGAACCAGGCGGGCAATACAAGAACGTCCTCTTATCAAGTACACATGTCCGAGCATGGTCCACAGTGACTTCCCACATCTTCGCTGACATACCTGTTCCAAGAATCTGTGTAAAACCAACAGATAAATAATATTATTACTAGTGCGAAGTTAATACAGCCCATGACATTTAAAGCATTAGGTAATTAAGTTGTACATAGAAAGGTAACTGTATGTGGCATACACAAGACAATTTTTATTGGATGTCACATTTAGTCCACCACTCTTGATTCCACTTGCAATGCACATGACATCCTTGGCATGGTTAATAAGAATGTAAATATAGATGTTGCCATGAGGGAATTCATACACACCGGACAACATCTAATTTATCAAATTTTCCAAAGATATCTAGGCTTTGGTTTACGAAGAGGGCAGGCACCTAGTTATCCTTGTGCCTATAAACAAACCAGGTCCTCTTAGGCTTCTTGCACTTCAGAAGCAAAGCCCACCAGACCACATGACCATTGGCCGAAAATATTAAAAAAGATTATTGAAACATGAATATCTAAATACATGTGCAAACTATAAGTAGTAGAGTATAATCAAGGTAAATTGGAGGATCTATAGCAATAAAATCTTACATGTCGAAGCCTTGGAGGGTCTAATATGAGCAAGGTCAAGAAATCCTTGACAGTCAATATACTTTCTCGAGTCAAACGCTTGTGGAAAGCTCCATCTTTTCCAATCTTTTCTAATCTCCAAACTTCATCAAACAGGTTAGGAGGGTGGTGCTTCTTGTACACTGCAACTCAAAGCAAAAAAAGTAAGCAGGAATTTCTTTTATCTCTTTGTTTCAGTACCTTATCTGAACTTAATAGATATCATATGCTTCATTCCATGTTAACAATAAAACATTTTCGATTCCACAGACGATCAACTCAAGGCCATTAAAAAAATTCATTTACCAATTTTCAGAATTTCGATTTGATTAGTATATAACTACATGTACGCATATATATAAAATATATAATCTCTTCTTGGAGGAGATATAACCATATTCGATGCTGTTAGATACAGTTAAATTATAAGGCTTCAGAATAGGAAAAATCACAACATCAACAACACATGGAAGTGATTAGACCTTAAAAAATGAGAAGGTAGATCAGCTACATTCTTAAGACCAATAAGTGTACAAAACTTACGTTCCCCTCGGTGATCCCTAACAATGAAGGATTCTGTCTTTGCTTCCCTTATTCTAGTTCCATCTGAGTTATCCACCACTCGTGCCCCAAGTCTAAATCTACGACTCCTGGTCCAGCTTGAGTTATCAGAAAATGAAATCTCACCCACCACACCAATACCATCCTTAAGAGTAAAAAATGCATCTCCTGTTAGAAGGGGTTTCTTTCCCTCTCTCTCTCTCACAATGTTGTTTTTAAACTCTTCAACTGTCCAATTTTCAGCCTCATCACCATCAAAGTCACCTTCCAGAACAACAATTTCCACCTTGGCAGAGGATTCAGGACCAGAGGAAACAATTTGCCCAGTAAGAGTATCAACAAGAGCTATTTTAATAGCAGAATCATCTCCTTCAATTCGAGCCCCAGTAAACACAGGAAGAGAAAGATTATTTACAAACTTCAGTTGAAAGCTTCTTGATTCAAGAGCATGTATCTCTTTCCCGTTACTCCTGGACAAGGATGCATAAGAAATACAAACATATTTATAAATCTTTATGGCTTATACCTTGATGCTTTTTAATCCTTTCTACTTCAATGAATACAAAAATATATGATTAAAACCACAAAGTTATTTCTTACCATTTGACAGTAACCAAATGTTTCTTTAGAGCTGACTCAACTTCCTCTTTCACCTGTAAAACATAAACATAAATCTATTAAAAATTCTTTGCAAAATTAACTGTGCTAGCAACAAAATTACAGGGAGCTCACAACCAACTATGGTTCTTTGAAACTTTGGTGCAATTATTTGTGCACAAAATGCTAGTGTTATTGTTTTAGAAGTAACAAGCTGTAAAAACAAAGAAATACTTAATAAATTATATGAGCTCAATTTTATAGAACTGATTAAGGGACTATGCATACCACCCTACGAATGAGAGGCTCCAAAACTGGCTCCAGTAAACGCTGAACAGACCGTATCTTCATAACCTCCTGAACCACCCTAAACAAAATCAACAACAAATAAGAAAGTGAAACTAGATAAAAAGGGAAAAATAAATGTCATAATCATATTCATCGTTGGTCATCAGTCATCAAGTTAACAAACAGTAACAAGTAAACATAAGAGTTGATTTATTAGTAAAATAAACAACAGAATGTTCAAACCAACAGTCCATGTTCCAACTTCAAAAGCATACAAATATCATGCGTTTCTACATAATGAAATAAGTATAGATTTTCCTTTTTATACCTATTGTCTACATTCAAAAATCAAATTATTCCTTCCCAGAAAAGAATAACCCAGGGTCAAATCCTAATGACACAGCCAAAGTCATCGATTTGACCAGGAAACGGCCTTCCAACACAAATGTCAGATTCTGCTATCTTTTACCATTTCAAAAACCAAATAATACAAGTTAACCTAAACACTCAAACCACATTAACAACTAAGGTAATATTCCACGAGCACATTCCTGGCCACTTTTTTTGAAAAACAAGCACATCTCATTTACGCGTTCATCCATTTCCACTTGAAGAATTCAACATATATTTTACATGGTTAATACATATTCCACATCAACAAGGAACCCAGTTTAGTTTCGATTAGATTTCCACTGTGCCTTTAAATCACACCTATTTTTCACCACATTCATCCACAATTTTAAACCAAAATTGAGTTATAACAACGAGAAAACAATCAATCAAACGAAGAAATCACTCACTTCTTGAAAGTAAGAACTTTCCTTCGCTTGTCCTCTGGACTATTCCCTTCTGCCTTAGCCTTGCAATCGTCTTGTTGCCTCTTCTGGGACATTTTCAAACAACCCACAAAACTCTATGTGGTGTTGGCTCCGATGATAAAAAACAACAACAATAATATCCAAAGAGAGTAACATGCGGCGCAAGATACACCTCTCTATTATTCCGGCACTCCCGACCCCCATATATAGCAAGAAAGGGAGCAAGCAATTAATGATAATGAATGAGAAGAATCCAAAAATCTCACAGAAAAATTCCTGTAACCCGTACCTTTTAAAAAAAATCTTTAATTCGATTTACTTTTACCACACATTATTTGAGTTTGTCTGCGTCTGCGATCCTTCTTCCCCACTGAAACTCCCATCGGCCTAATTGCCCTGTTGCCTTTTTGGCTAAAACAACTCCACCAACTGCAATTTTTGGTAGCAAGTGTTTGTGTAGGGTCCCTCCAAACCGCGTTTTGGACTATGAAAACTTGGGGTCCACCTCAAAACACACGTATTCTTGGTCCCACTTTTGCCCATCGATCTACGTGTCACTTACTTGCATTCATAGTTTTCTTCATCTTCCTCACTTCCAGTATAATTAATCATGATAACTTCTTCTCCATTTTCAGATCTATCGAAAAACCCATTTCTATATATTCATATTTCCGTAATCATTCATCAGTTTGTAACCTAACAGTAAACTTTTCGATTACTTGTTGTAAGGATCATGCCATGTCATGTATCAAAGAAACCAATTTGAGCAAGTGTAATCATAAATGGTATTAAAAGATTTTGGATTTACTGGTGTCTGTGTTCATCTGATTTCTGGTCCATAAATCTGATACTGAAAAGAACACAACTTGAAGGAAAGGTTACATCTTGCAGGAACTACTTTTTCTTGCAGAAAAGATAGGCTGATTATAATGTCAAATCAGTGATTCCATCATAGAGAAAAAAATAACAAGAATCTGTCGTAAGTTAGAGGTGCAAATGTCGGGATCACATATTCAACAAAGATTATTTTTATTTTATTTTTCCTTTCGTCCCACTTCCAGGAATCTTCCTTAGTTTATCGATTCTGCAACAAAAAAATAAATTTCTCGGTAACCAATCAGACTCCTTCACAAAATTCCAAAACTGTACTTCCTTCGATATTTCCCTACGGCAATTAAATTTTGTTTTGAAAGCAATGCATTACACATGAATCAACACTTATCATCTTCACATCACACACATTAGATTTCATACAGATTTGAAAGCTCCTTATTAGAAACCTCCACTTAAGGGGTGGATAGGAACCTAATGGACCCAAAACATAATTTAGTTTAAAATCGGTTAAAATAAAAAATAATTCAATTTAAATTTATTGAACTAATAGTAAAGATGATTTAAGTTTAATTCAAATAAAAATAATTTAGTTTAAATTTAATTTATATTTATAATTCAAATTTATGATTTAAATATATGACTTAGATTTGTGATTTGAATTCGTAACTCATTGATAAAATAATATCGTTTAACAATTATTTAATATAATTCGAATAAAATTATGTGTTAAGTTTAAACTGAATTGAATTATATATCTAGTTAACTAAATAAACCTCTTTAACTCAAACTCGATTAATATTCAAATTAAGAAAATTTAAACTAAATCGAATCAAATTGAGTTAACTTTCAAAACTGAACCAACTCGATTGGAGTCTAGCACTACCTCCACTTCAGCCAAAATAATCACACTTGTAAATCACATTTTCACATGCTTGGTCTAAAGTTTTCCACCCAAAAAAACACTGTTTAAAAACTGAGGTGTATTAGGAAAATAAAATTTCACCCCCGAAAATTTTTTAAAAAATTAAAAATAATTATTTTACCAATTAGATCCAAATATTACAAATATGATAATTTAATCTTAAAAAGTTTGATAATTTACAAATCAATCCCTAAATTTGTTCAGAAACCCTAGTACTGATGCCACTTATTCACCCATCACCACTTCGACAACCTATTATTGTCACCTTTTTGGATTATAATGACAACCTTTTTGGATTAAGCTATAAATAGGTATTTTGGGATGTATATTTTATTTTTTAAAAATTTTAAAGGAAAAAAAATTTTCCATTATTATTTTGAAAATTATTATGTTTACCTTATATATATTAAAAATATTATTATGCTCTTAATATTTTCAATTATAGAAGAATATATTAAAATTTAAAATTTTTTTAAAACATTTTAAACTTTTCATATTTATACAACCATTAAAAATTCATAAACACCTTTTACAAAATTTCAAACAAATGATTATATGTTATTAATATAATTTTTTTAAGAAAAATAATAAAAATAAAAATTTTATTTTTTTAATCACTGTAATGGTGTGATTATTCTCTTTTGTATGATTTGACACCTTAAAGTAACTTTACGATGGAGTGAGAAAAGTAATTTTTTTAAATAAAATTAGGTGTATATATTTTTTATATATAATATAAATAAATAGATAATATGTTATTACGCGATTAAATAATTTTAAATTAAAAATAAAGTAAAATTTAATTATATAATTATATATTATCTATTTATCTAAATTATATACAAAAAAATATTTACACATAATATTATCCAATTTACTCTAATAATATTATCACCCAAAATTCACTTACCAAAAAAAAATCACCCACAAAGGTAATGATTATCGATCAAGTTAAGTGTACAAATAAATATATATAATTTTATTGAATAATAATATATGATTATAAAATAAAATAATTTTAAATTAAAAATTAAATTAAATTATATAATAATATATTACTATTTATATTTATTTTTTATATAAATAATATTAACTAATGATTACACAAGAGTTGCGTGTTTATGTTGAACAGGAAAGGGAGCTTTCACGAACCCGATCCTGTGATGAAAAGTGAGGCTGATTTTGCATCACATGATTTGTCGGGTGGAAATTCTTAGTCGTACGAACGGATGTGTAGGATCCAAATCAGATGGACCCATTTGGGTTATACGGATCACGTGTGGTTATGGATGAGTGGATGGATGAACATGGGGTTGCCCACTGGTTTATGCTTTGAATCAGTGGTCCATGATTTGCCAGCTAATCATGTAACGATCAATCAGTACAATTCTTTTACAGTGGGACCGCAATACGAATATTTGACCGGGCGGTATCGAACATGCCAAATTTTATTATCATTCACGGTTTTTATATGATGTCCAAATTTATGAAATAAAATTTAGGGGAGATTATATAAAATGCCTTAAATTAAGGGGTCTAAGAAAATTGTTTAAAACAATTAGGGTTAAGTAAAAATACTATTTTTTTTGAAATAACCAAATTGTCCTTATATATAAACTAAGAATTTTTCATTTAATCCACATTTTTTTCTCACGGTTTCATTGTACAAATTCAAAAAATTTTTCCTTTCCCACTGGTGAAGAGATTTTCATCGATTTTCATATTTTTCGACGATAAAAAATGGCAAAGAAGATTAATACATCTTCTCTACTCTTGTTTGAATCAACTTATTGTTCATATTATTGAGATTTGAGAGAGATTTTAAGGTTTGAAATTTTAGGGTTTCGATTTTAAACAATGTATAAAATGTTTTAATTCTTAGTTGTTTTCATTGAATTTCTTGAGAGATTTTGTGTTATAAGCTTTGTAGATTTGATTTGTGTTAAAATTGGAGACAGAAACGACGATTTTTCTATCAGAAAATGGGTTACAAGCAATCGGCACTCGGTCCGTGGGAACAATAAAACCCACGGACCGAATGAATTCTTCCACTGTCAGGAGAGATCAACCGTGGGTTGGGGGGAAAGTTAGCTTTTTCAAACTTCTAGGGACCAGGGGTAGGGGGTAGTCCACTGGGAGCCTTATGAAAATTTTACATGAAACATAGGTTGATGCCGTAAAAACCATAGGTTAGGGGGAAATTGACTTTTTTTACACTATAGATACTATAAGAGATCAGAAAATTGCTAAGGAGGAAATGAATAAATATTGAACCTGCTTATAATAGAAATTTTTTTAGGGGGTAAATTGATATTTTTCACATCTAGGGTTTTTCGACATATAGTTTTCAAATTTTATATCCGTTTTTTTCCGTTTTTGGGTTTTTTGAGATATATTTTTTGAAATTGACATTCGATTTTTTCATTTTTGTGCCTTTTAAGACATATTTTACGATGTAATAACGAAATTTCTTATCGATATTTCAATTTTTTTGTTTATAGGATATATCGACTCGTATTTTTAAATTTCAGTTTCATTTTTTCGAATTTCACCGTTTTAGGATATATCGACTCGTATTTTTCAGATTCTTAAACGATTTTTCGATTGTTAACATTTTAGGGTATTTTGACGTATAGAATTCGAATTTCAGTTCCATATTTTCGATTTTCGTTGTTTTATGATATATCGACTCATTTTTTCATATTTCTGAACGATTTTTTGATTGTTGACACTTTAGGGTATTTCAACATATAGAATTCGAATTTCAGTTTCGTTTTTTCTATTTTCGTTGTTTTAGGATATATCAATGGCCAAACGACTATTTCCCACCCAAGGTTTGATGATTTCTCAAGTTTCCACCCTTTAACTATGGAAACACCAAACACCCACCCATGATCGGTTAGATTTAACAAAACCCTAACGGTGATAAATTTAATCTCATTTTCCCCCCTAAAAGTTTAAAAGCTAACATTTTTTCCCTAAGCTAAGTTTGAAAATATCGCATTTCCCCCCTAAGGTTTGAAAATATCACATTTCCCCCCTAGGGTTTATCTCTCCAGCGCCATCACCGGTCGTCTTCCCCTCCCGACGGTTTCTCTTCCACCGACGGCCATACTAAACTCTTGCACTACTTATCCGACGCAGAGATAAGTCATGTGGGAAGAGAAATCGTCTTCCCAGACGACGAAGACGAGATCTCGTCTTCGTTGTTTGGGAAGACGATCGTCTTCCCAGACGACGACGATCACAGTTTTCTTCATCGTAGTTGGAAGATGAAGACAAAGATTAAGCCCGATGGCAGTTGGAAGATGAAGATGACGACGACTGGGAAGACGAAGAACTTCGTCTTCCTGACGAAGTTCTTCGTCTTCCACGGCTTCTCCGACTCCGATGGGGGGTCCAAATGGGAGGAAAGAGATCACCGGAAGGAGAGGATGCTTCTGGAGGGAGAGACCATCGGTAATAGAGCCGGAGATTTCAAAAAGAAACCCTAGGGTGAAACTGCGATTTTTTAAAACTTAGGCTGAGGGAAAATTTTAGTTTTTAAAGTTTAGGGGGGCAAAATAGATTCTATTTAAGTTTATTTTTAATATTATAGAGAAAATGATGATTTTACCCATGCCACCGTTAGGGTTTTGTTAAATCTAACCGGCCATGGGTGGGTGTTTGGTGTTTCCATAGTTAAAGGGTGGAAACTTGAGAAAACATCAAACCTTAGGTGGGAAATAGTCATTTGGCCTATATCAATTCGTATTTTTTAGATTTTTGAATAATTTTTCGATTATCGACATTCTAAGGTATTTTAATATATAGAATTCGAATTTCAGTTCCGTTTTTTTTATTTTTGTCGTTTTAGGATATATCGACTCGTATTTTTCAAATTTCTAAATAATTTTTCAATTGTTGACATTCTAGGGTTTTCAACGTACAAAATTCGAATTTCAGTTCTATTTTTTCGATTTCACCGTTTTAGGATATATCAATTCATATTTTTTAGATTTTCAAACGATTTTTTGGTTGTTGATATTTTAAGGTATTTTAACGTATAGAATTCGAATTTCAATTCTATTTTTTTGAATTTCACCGTTTTAGGATATATCGACTCGTATTTTTCAAATTTCTAAACAATTTTTCGATTATTGACATTCTAGAATATTTCAAAATATAGAATTCGAATTTCAATTTCGTTTTTTCAATTTTTGCCATTTTAGGATATATCGATTTGTATTTTTTAGATTTTTGAATGATTTTTTAATTGTTGACATTCTAGGGTATTTTAACGTATAGAATTCAAATTTTAGTTCCGTTTTTTCGATTATCACTGTTTTAGGATATATCGACTCACATTTTTCAAATTTCTGAATGATTTTTTGATTGTTGACATTTTAGGGTATTTCAATATATAAAATTCAAATTTCAATTCTCTTTTTTTTATTTGCACCGTTTTAAGATATATCTACTCGTATTTTTTAGATTTTCGAACGATTTTTTGATTGTTGACCTTCTAGGATATTTTAACGTATAGAATTCAAATTTTAGTTTCGTTTTTTCGATTTTCATCATTTTAAGATATATCGACTCGTAATTTTCAGATTTTCGAATGATTTTTTTATTGTTGACATTCTAGGGTGTTTCAACGTATAGAATTCAAATTTCAATTTTTATTTTTATCGTTTTTAAATATATTGACTGTATTTTCAGATTTTCATCGTTGTTTATATATATGTTTTTTATGAATCTCTTACGAATTTTTAAAATTTTTTACAAGATACTTCTCGTAAAAGGAAACATGTCGAAGACGAGTTACGAATCTCCGATAAGTCTAGACACTTCCAAATAGAGGTTATATGTCGTGCACAATGCACTGCATTGTCCAAGATTACGTCTACATTGATCTTAGATCAGCTTCGATTGTTTGAGAGGATATGTTTTGGGCATCTCCTTCGTCTACCTGATACCAAATTTTTTAGGGTGTTGGTTTATGCATTTCTCCTACGATAACTGCATCAACCCTCTGTCAGAGATAAGTTATGGTTTAGGGTTAACAGGGTTGATGTGAGATTCAACCCGTTTGAGTTTTCCTTGATGACAAGGCTATCATTTAGCCAACTCACCGATATTTCATCGTATATTCCCCACTCTTTCAGACATAGGATCAGAGATACATACTTTCGAAGTTTTTCGAAGGTGCAGTATCACGACATAGAGCGTGTTTTGTTTGTCAGGCCATAGGGGAATGACAACATTGATGCCGTCAAGATAGCTTTACAGTACTATCTTCATATGGTGTTGTTAGAAAATGATCGACAAAAGAAAATATATGTCGAATACTTACAGTTGGTTGATCATCTAGATGGGTTTAATTCTTATCCCTAGGGTGTTACCGTGTGACAGATAACATACGAGTCAATGTCGCAAGCGAGTGACAGAGTCTGCTCTGAACGGATGCCTGAAATACGTAAATATGACCTCTATGGATTTCCTTTCACATTTCAGGTAAGTATAAATTTATTAATTATATATATTAATAAGTAAAAATACGAATTGATTTATTTTAATTATTATTGGTTATATTGCAGTATTGGATATATGAGACATTGGACACCTTATATGATTGGGTTGATAGGATTGATATCCATGCGTCTCCACGGATGTTTAGGTTGCATACGCAGGACATCCCTACTTGGAGTCATATATTGACTATTTTCACTAGTGACCCGATATGTAATTGTTAATCAGTCAGTGAATTAATTCATTAAATATTACAATTATTTTGATTTATATGTCTTTATGAATATGATGAAGTCACATTCCTACTTCGTTCGTCACCGATTGTGGAGGGTCTACCTTGGTAAGCGGACATCTATAAGTACACCGGTTTGTCAGATGCTCATTCTTCCTCATCATCTTCGATGCTTCTCCCGATAGGAGATGGGCCTTCTCCTGTCATGCAACATTCAGATATACCCATCGGGACTTCTAGTATACTTAAGGAGCTTACTCAGCTTCCTGTTATGGAGCAACTTTCATATCCTCTTATAGTTCAGAGCCTAGTGACCGAGACCACAGACCTTCTTGAGGTTGAGGACCGTACTACCCATCCTGTCACAAAAGAGTGTCCCTCATCTGTATCACCTAGTCTTTCCTCAGTAGATATTGTATTGGCATACTGGGGCTATGATTTTATGTGAGATTTCCTATTTTCGTGACGATATGTCTTCACAGATGACTCAATTATGTGATGATATGTCCTCTCAGATAACTCGATTAAAGGATCGTCTAACTCATTTGGAGAAAATCGTCATGCGCACATGTTTAACTCCAATCAATCAGGTTGTAAAACCATATCTCATTTATTGTTTATAAAAATTGTATTTCGCTATTGCTCTGACAATTATATTAACTTCGTATAGGGTACGCACGATGGTGTCAGGACGACCTCCCCTATTGACAGGTCAATGCCATCCCATCAGCTACATAAGGTCTATATTTAATTTTTTAGAAATATTTGATGTTAAATGTTGTTACTATATTTTGATTATGTTTTATATAAAATGTCACTAATCAAGTTATTATTACTATTACTCTAGGGTAGTTGCTACGAGGGGGTATTGGTTGACCCTTCTGTTATATGACTTCTCCGATCTAAGGTATGTCACTTATCGGTGGCACTTTATTTTTTAATTAATTGTCATTGATTAATTCATTTTATATTCATATAGGGTCTTCCTCATAAAGGTCTTTCGGTCAGATCTCCTGTTGCTTCAGATCCCTCACCTGAGGTATAAAAATTATTGTAGTTATTATATTTTATATGAAATGTCATTTACCATTTTGTTCTTTTCATGCGTATAGGGTACCGGTATTGAGGCATCATCGATCGAGAGTTCTCCAAGAACACTTTCCCTGACCGCTTTTATTTTTGTGAAATATCATTGATCAATTTGTCTTTTCAGTTATTATGTTTATTTTAAAATGTTTTGTTTCCTTTTCAAGATGAGTGGTTATGGTTACTTATTGATATCCTCAGCTCTAGTAAAAGGACAATTGATATTAGTTCACAGGGGGAGGACTTACAAGAGGATGTTTCCGATGTCAGCCATCTTGAGGTATATTCATTATAATTAGTATATAAATATTCATATATTCTGATAACTAATAATTTCAAAATTATAATTTTACCGTCCATCGAGGGGGTATGCATGGTTGACTTGACCACGATAGAGAATTCTCCAGCTAAACCTCCTCCAGCATACATGGATAAGGTAATATTAATCGATTAATTCATAATTGATACGTAAGATGAAATAATGAATTAATAGTTGTATGTATTTGCAGTTGATTCGTACAACACACGATCGGATCATTCGAAAGGGTCCGCTCGTTCGCGATGCTTATATAAATCCAATCAAAGGGAAGGTGAAACAACAACTTCAACCCATTCCATGCTCTGCTGTAGAGCATAAGAATGCGTTCCTTGCGTGGTACACCAAAGCTGCAACATCCGACGTGCATGATGTGTACTTCATCGGGTCGAAGTCAAAAGATTGTTTCTAGCAGATTGTGGTAAAGTTGCGTGAGTGGCTGACCGACAATGTAAGTTCTGTGTACTATATAATTTGGTTAAAAGTTTTAAATATTCATCGATAACTAACTCAATTCAAGGTTTTTATACCATTTCAGCATGTGGATTCTTTTTTGGCTATATTACATCGACACCGGGATGATCACCATTCGACTGTTTCACAACATTGGATGAGTGCCCACATATTCTTCGTAGGACATGTCAAGATGGCTTGGAAGAGTTAATTCATTATTGTTTATTTAATATGGTTTAGGTTCAATGACATAATTTATTATTTTTTATAAATTCAGGTAAAACATACATTAATCAAATCAGGAAAAGTTAATTCTAATAATTAGAAGATTAATGCTCAGTCTAACAAATATGAAATGACGAAATTATTCATACTAAATTTATTATATCTCATGTGAATACAATTACACATTTGAAACAATAATGAAAATACATCGATTACATATTATTTGAACAATACTCATGAATCATATAACTAATAAAACTAAATAACAATTTGTCAAGATCTCGATCCTTTACCTTTTTTGGATGAACGTTGTGGGGCAGAGCTCGGCTTTTACATTAGGTTCAGACATGTCATGGTTCCTTACAACCACTGTAAATCATGAGTGTAACATTTTCTCCTTGTGAAGGATGTCGATTTCTGTTGGAAGGGTGACTAGAATGATGACTATTGAGAACGGGGGCGGAGGGGGGGGGAGGGGGTTGGGGGGCAGGATAACTTTTTCTTCTGGTGAATGCAACCATTCTAATTGGTTTCTAAAAGGATTGACAAGTTCCTAATATATTACACGGTAGAACTCGATGCAGAAGAATTGATGAACCTATGTATTGACATTTATAAGCCTCATGTGTCTTGCAACAACAATGACATGTTTGCACAAAATACGTGAAAGCTGAAACTTTTTGTATGTACAAGACATTTCATTGAAGTCCATAATGCCCACATATCCACCAAAACCAACAATTTGATACTGAGTAGATGTAATTGGCTGAATCTCCAAGCGTGTAGACTTTGACAAATAACGATTAATCTTCTCCTTCATCTAAGGGGTGACAAAGTTAGGGCATTCATCTATAATTTGAAAAAATATTAACAACACATTTGTTAATAACAAACATAAGGGAAGCAATACATTATCAAATAAATAGTTATTAACAATTGGGTACGTACTTGCATGGTTTCTCCTCTCGTAAAACCATTATTGTATGGTACCACGAATGAACTCGACGAGCATCGTGATAGGTAGACACTGTGCATGTTTGATAAGGGTGTTAAATGACTCCGCAATATTAGTTGTCATAATATTGTATCGATGACTCAGAAAGTGTGTTCTACTTCAACGCTCAAATCTGACCTCACATAGATAAGTCCCAGCTTGAGGGTTATCACATCAAGAGATTACATTATAGCCTCAAAATTTGCTTCTGTATATGATTTCGTGACTTTCTAATATGCACCCGCAACCTGCAAGGTGGTAAATAATATGAGAATGTTATGATCAAAATGTATAAAAATGTTAAATAGAATAAAATTTCAATACTTGTTTAAACACGTTACCTTTAAGTTTCATTTGTACTTAGCCCGTATGCTACACAGAAGGTGATGACAACAACATCCATGGTGAATATTTGAAAAGACTTTAGCCATTGTAGAGTATATAACATGATGTCGATATGATATTATCGCCAACTTGGAGAGGTCATGGATGCATTCTTTAATATTTCTAAGAAACCAATACCACGTGTCGTGATCTTCTTTTTTACCAACACCAAAACCAATAGGATATATCTTGTTAGTACCATCAAGGCCCATCGCAAGGAATAAATGACCTAGATATTGACTTTTAAGGAAAGCAGCGTTAATGCAAATAATAGGTCAGAGATATTCTCTAAATGCACAAATGGAACATCTTAATGCCATGAAAAAATACTTAAATCGATGGTTATCATCCGTTTCAATAGAAGTAATAGTTCTCGAATTAGTACGTTGTAGATTATAACAATAATCTAGTAAGAGAATAAATGATTTCTCCGATGAACCCCTCAATGAATTTAAAGTCCAATTTCTTATCCACTAAGCCTGTGAATATGAAATGTTAATTTTATACTAATTGGTGATGTCCACAATTATTTTTTTAGGCTGATAAATTCGATCAATCAATAGAAACTTTGATCTCATTAATTGACCTAAAGTTCAAGCCCCAGTTTGTCTGTAATGTGGCATTATTTGATCAACTGAACATGTCTAGGTTGAATTCATTTGGTTGATTTGAAACACTTCACCAACTTTGGATTTGGTTGCATGTATATACCACTGACAATTTTCAGCCTTGCACTTAATATCCCATCGCCCCTTATCAGACTTTTTGACCTAAAATTGAAATCCTTTCAGTAGGGCAAATTACTTCACAATATCTTTCAATTGTTGTTTATTGTGGAAAATATCACCAAACTTTACACCATTCTCTTCTTAGATCGATCTTGTACCACCTGATGATGTTGATGGTTATAAAGAAAAATCAGGAAGTCACCTAAATGGATCAGTGGGGATATTGTCAAAAAATGACCCAGAATAATTTTCACCACCCAAAATAGGATCTTCAAGCTGCAAATTGTTCATACCCTCGGTAACAAGTGGCTTATACTTGGGCTATGTCTTTTCAAAAGGAATATCAGGTATGTCATTTCTATCAAAGTCACCCCAGTCAGGAACTCTATCTTTCTCTCAATGAGCCCATAAGTTTGCAATGTACAATGGGTCATTACTAAAATCAATCAAGTTTTTCAAATCATATTCTTTTCTCACTCTACTAATTTCTTCTTCATCATCTTCTTCTTCCTCTTGTCCTTCATTTAGGGTACATGTAACAAAAACAAGAATACATTTATGTAAGTATTAAGACAAATCAATAAGACTGTGGACATCTTTATCATTTTGGATCTGTACAGGGCAGTTGAACTCAAGTTTTCTTGGTTTTATTGATAGTTGAAGGTAATTTTTAATTGGATCAAGATCGCAAAACTCCTTCAAAAGTTGAATAAATCTCTCAAATGTTGTTCAATAAGGAATTTTAATCAATAGTTTAGACCCTCCAATATATGTCATTGTGTTGTTATCACCTTGAATCTATTATCCTTGGTAACAAACCGATGCGTAACCATTCATTTTAATTTTCAATCCTACAATGACAAATTTTTGGAAAAAATTAATCATTTATAAGAAAAAATCTACAATATCTATTTAAAACAGTTGTGCAATGATTAATATCAAAATACCTTTAATATTTTTTTAATATTTTATTTAACCCCTTATAATTATTAACATTTTATTTAACAACTTTGTATGTTATCTTGTATCAAAATGCATTTATCTATTCTTAACATTTTATTTAAAACGTTCTTACAATGTTTAACATCAAAATACCCCTTATATTTTTTAAATATTTTTTAAACCCCCTACAATTATCTAACGTTTTATTTAACACTCTTGTTTGTTATCTTGTATTAAAATGCATCCATTTATTCTTAACATATCATTTAAAATGTTCTTACAATGTTTAATATCAAAATACTCCTCATATTTTTTTAATATTTTATTTAACCCCTTATAATTATCTAGCATTTTATTTTACACTCTTGTATGTTATCTTGTATCAAAATGCATCTATCTATTCTTAACATTTCATTTAAAACGTTCTTACAATGTTTAATATCAAAATACCTCTTATATTTTTGTAACATTTCATTTACCTCTCATACTTATCTAACCTTTCATTTAATACTCTCGTATATTGTCTGTATCAAAATTTATCTATCTATTCTTAACATGTTATTTAAATCCTTCATATATTATGTAATATTAAAATACCCTCATATTTTTCTTAAAATTTTTTTAACCCCCTCTAATTATCTAACCTTTCATTTAACACCCTTGTATGTTGTCTCGTATCAAAATGTATCTATCTATTCTTAACCTATTATTTAAATCTTACATATATAATGTAATATCAAAATACCTCTATATTTTTCTAATATTTCATTTTACCCCATTTAATTACCTAATATTTCATTTAACATCGTTGTATGTTGTTTCATATCAAAATGTATCTATTTATTCCTAAAATTTCATTTATAATGCTCTTACAATATTTAATATCAAAATACCTCTCATATTTTTATAACATTTCATTTGACCCCTCATAATTATCTAACACTTCATTTAACACCCTTATATGTTGTTTTGTATCAAAATATACCTATATATTTTTAACATGTTATTTAAATCCTTTATGTAATGTGTAACATCAAAATGTCCTCCATATTTTTTTAACATTTCATTTAACCCATAAATTATTATATAATATTCAAATACCCTATTTACATGACATACAAACTAGATTTAATAAATAAAATTAAGTTTTGAGTTAAGATTCGTATAAATACCTTTTTTTTCACGAAAATTTTTTTTATTTGAATTCAGAAATACGAACTTGTAGTAATTGATATTAAAAAAAAATGAGAGTGAGAGTGAGTATTTGAGTAATATGAGAAGTGTGTATAATAAGAGTGAGTGAGCGTTTATATAGATATGGTGAAAAGTAATTTTGGTATTTTGAAAAAAGTTTAAGGCATTTTTACTTAAAAATAGGAAAAATGAGTATTTTTACTTAAGAATAGGAAAAATAGGCATTTAATATAATTTCCCTAAAATTAATAAGTAGGTAAATATTTGAATTTTAATGAGAAAACCTAAATTTAATCTAATTTATGGTGAAAGATAAAGTATAAGGTTTAAGATTTATAATTAAATCATTTCATATATTTTAATTCATTATTCGGGATTTTTCTATGGTACTTTCATGATTTAATTAGTAAAAAGATCACTATTAAAATTCAATAAAATTATATGTTTTTAACTTAAATTAATTAAATAATTTTAAATTAAAAAATAATATTTAATTATATGATAATATATCATATAAATATGTATTTAAAACTAGTTATTAATAACATTGCTTTTTAGAATTAAACACTTTTACTATTTTAATTGAAGAATAATGCTACATATATAAACTAAGATGATAACATTTGTTAAGAGGAAAAAAGTAAACAATCATCTTACCCAATTACAAAGATATCATTTTAATTTGTGCAGATAAATTTATAAAATTTATTTATACGCATAATTTTATTTTTAGTTGAATGATGTTTGTACAAAAAAAAAAAAGGGTCAAAGGACTATTTTCCACCCAAGTTTTAACTTAATCTTAAAAGCACACACTTGTAGTAGTTCAAAAATATAAATACCCACTTATCCCTAAACTTTCGTTAAAATTGTCGTTAAATATAAAGATAAAACTGTCATTTTAAGAATAATATTAAAGATATATATAATTTTTTTCATCTTTTCCTAGGGTTTTGAACATTTAAATTTCACCCCAGACCTCAACTTTGAAAAGTGAAACCCCCCTCCCTCTCGAATCCCTAAGTTTTTTTCTTCACCTCTACGATCAATGGCAATTGTCGGTTTCTAGCCTAAACCAAACCACCATCTCCATCACTGTCTCTCTCTTCTCCTACGGACGACGAATAGTAACAAAGGATGACATTCATCATTCAGATAAAGATTTTGTCCTTTAGGAATGAACACCATCAAAAGAGAAATATCAAAGAGGAGGATTGTTATTCACCAGAGAAAGTAGTTGAATTTCAAGATATCATATCCTATAAGGGAAAAGTGAATTGTTTTAAACCTTAATCTTGGAGAAATTGTTAATTTTTTAAAAATAAGATATAATTTTAATTATTTTAACTCTAATAAAAAAAATTTTGATGTATAATAATGGACTAAACGTTGGATAGATATTTAAGTTTTTTAACTACAGTAGATATATATTTGTTTTTTATCAAAAGTTTGGTGGGAAATAGTCCTTTGGCTTAAAAAAAAAAAAGGTATAATTTACCAATGTGATTACGTCAAAATTTAAACCCAATTCCTTGAGAGGAAAAAATCAAACACAAAATTAAACGTAAGACTAGAAATTCAAAACACCAGCGAAGGACACTGAATGCTCGACGGAACGTAATGCAACTCGCCATCAGTTGAACGGGGCAAATCTTGTCTCCATAACTGCAAAGAAACTTAAAAAAACTTTGAGTTTTTCTTAGATTGGACTTCAATTTCTCTCTTTATACTTCTCAGTTTCTTACGTAAGTTTTATGTTAGATTTGAGAGGTGAGAAAAAGAGAGAGAGGAGAGCTACTTGTGTGGAGACTCGAAACCTTGCGAAGTAAAATTGTAAAATATTTGCAGTAAGGGAGGGCTAGAGTTAGGAGCTTTACATTTATTTCGTACAGATTTCTCTTTATAAAATTATTATTTTTAAATTTAAAACCATTTTAATATTCAACCAATACAATGACATTTATGCCGTTATAAATAACTCATTCCTCTAAAAAGCGTTTGGTTTGAGTTATATTTAATTACTAAAATTAAAAGAGTAGAAAATCACTAAGTGTAAATAATTGTTATATTTGATAAATATAAGTAATTAATATAAAAGATAATAAAAAAATGTCAATAAATTATTTTATTTAAATACTCTCAAAGTATAATTATTTAAAAATATTTTTTATATTAATTGATATATTAATTAAAAATATTGTTATTTTTCTTAAAAAATTAATAAATAAGAATAGGCCAAAAGACTTATTCCCACTCAAAGTATAATGAAAACTCAAAGTAACCATTGCTAACTTTCGAAAACTTAAATACTCACCCATTAGTTAGTTTTAATTGTTATAGCTAAGAGTAAAATTATTATTTATAATTTTTATTTAAACGAAAAAAATAATTTTTTTTTTCCTTTTAGTTTTAAAAACTAAAAATTTTCTCTTAGCTTAATTTCAAAAAAATTAATCTTTCACCCCCACCATATATGGATTTTAACTTTTATATTTTAGAATGAACAATTACCCTCTCAAACTTTGAAACATTGCACTTACGTCCTAAAAATTTCATTTCATCTTTCTGATGACCATTCTTTCCTGCATTCCTGTCCAATAGCATCTCCTCCCCTCTCTGGTGGTTTCCCGATGCAAAAACCACCAAAAATTCTATCGAAATGGCTAGATTTTCTTACACAAATTTGTATGTAAAAATTTGACTATTTCGATCAGATTTTTGATGATTTTCATGTCAAGAAACCACCAAAGAAGGGGGAGATGTCGTCGCAGAGGAATAATAGAAAGAACGTTCGTCAAAAAGATGGAATGAAAATTTTGGGAGTGAAAGTACAATGTTTCATGGTTGAGAGGGGTGACTGTTTATTCTAAAACATAAAACCTTAAAAAGTATATATGGTGGGGTTTAGAGGTGTCATTGGGTCAGGCCGACTCCGACTCAATACATCAAGCTAATAGGTTGGGTCGGACCCGAGGCCCACACAATAATGGGCCACCGGGCCGAGCCAACCATTAATATGTGAAGGCCCAAGGCCTAGCCTTATATATAAGGTTGGGCCTTAATGGGGTTACCCGACCAATTTAAACAAATTTTTAATAGAATTTTTAAATATAAATTATTTTTTAATTATTAAAACCGAAGACAATACCTTGAATATTTTATTTATAATTCCTCATTTGTGACAGAGAAATATTATGGTTATATGATGAAAAACATTATAAATTTATAATATAGTATCAATAAATTAATTTACACACTATATAAATTACAAACATAAATAAAATATATATACTATACCATTTATCTACTCATTTTTAATATTCAAATCTCTGAATTCTTTTGACATTGAATCTATTTATAATATTTTGTAATGATAAAATTGAAATGAAAATGAAATTATAAACACAGAATTATTATTTGTGAATTCAGATAGTTTTCAAAAGAGAGTTGATGAGAGAAAATGAGATTAAAAATATAATAAAAAAATTGAAATTGATTGAAATAAAAATTAAAGAAGAGTTGGATTGCTTTATATAGGAAAAAAAAAATAAGTAAAGTTTAAAAAAATAAAGTTAAAGGCTTCTACTTTGGCAGAAGTCGTTGCCCTTTGATTTTTTTTTTAATTTTCATTTTTTAAATAGTAATGGGTCGGGCCAGATCAGCCCATAGACTTAATATTAAAACTTATGACCTTCCCCGAAAAGCACATAGGCTAGGCCCGACACACTATATTGTCAAGCCGAACCTTATCGAGTTGAGTTTTAAATTCATGCTTCGAATTGGATCTCTATTTGGCCTGACATAATTGACATGTCTAGTGGAAGTGAAAGATTAATTTTTTAAAATTAAGCTAGAAGGGAAATGATTAGTTTTTGAAACTAAAAGGGGAAAAAAATAATTTTTTCTTTGTTTAAATAACAATTCTAAATGATAATTTCACCCTTGACTATAACATCCAAACTATCAAATAGGTGGGTATTTAGGTTTTCAAAAGTTAACAACGGTTACTTTAGGTTTTTACTAAACCTTAGATAGAAATAAGTCATTTGCCCATAAGAATATCATCATAAAAAAATTAAAATAACTTTGATAATCTTTTAATACCTAAGGTGAATATAGTAATCAGATTACCATCTATATTATCTATCATATCACTATTGATAATAGAATATTATTATAATATTTGATTATTGACAAATCAAATAAGGTAATATAAGTAATAAAAAATATATTATCAAGATAATCTTCATTAACCATGCACCAAACAACTCCTAATAGTAATAATAGATCAGTGAAATTAGATTTTTCAAAATTAATAGATGAGAATAAGTCTTCCAACCTATTCTAAAACTTGTGAGTCCTCTTCATTTCTAACTAAACAGTGTAAAAACTCTTAATCATTCATTTATTGCACTGAATCTTGTTTTCAATCTATGTTGGGAGTAATGATGCCAAAAATTAAGTTCTGTGAATTATTGTAAATATTTAATTTACGTACTCCGATTCAATTCTGACGAAGCCTATTCGAATATAATGCAAGACATTGACATTAGTCTATTTCCACGACACTATTTGCCTATGTATTGATTTTCATTGGGAGACAGGATATGTGCTTTTTGGTTCTGCAAGAGAGGAAGAAGAAGAAAAAGGTTCATCTGATAAAAAAATAATGTTACATCGATGGGGAGGCAATTTAGACAATTTATATATGTTCAACTACCCTCCAACTTTCTCTTATAACTGTCATTGGCAGTTAAATTAAATTGGATCAGGTCGAGTTGTCATGGGTGGACCAGATCCAATATCTCCCACTTACACATGACGGAAGTCCTGAATCAAATACTTAGTTATAGAAATCCTATATAATGATACGTTTTATACTTGCAAATGTGTCATGTGACCTCGCGAGTAACCTGTACTTGGGAGCTAAATACTATACATCTATTAGGAATAGCAAAGCTGTTTTAATCTGACTAAAATAAAACAAAAACATTAGGCTCGTAGCACCCCAGACTTACTCGATAACATTAGCTCCCTTTAATCCCTCATTTATCATTGTGTTATTTTTATATGTATCTATGATCAAGTCTAATCTCGTATATGAGTGACATGATCGGCTGGTCAATGGACATACGTAACATATAAATCTTCTTTTTCTACTCGAAACTTTTAATTCAAACTTAACTATTTTTCTAGTCATGTTCTATAGACCGATTCATACATGACCATAAGTTTTAAGCTATGATAGCAACACTGAGAGTAAACATCAAACAATAGCAAAAAGTCAAATGATACCAATATGAGGCAATCCTCATAAAGTCTCACACAATAAGGGAGTAGAGATTCATCCTCTCACTACTTTAACTGGTCGTCTTACTAATGCACACATGGTATAAATCATATGCTACAGTGTGTATTTTCTCAAATATCATTCACAACATTATAGATATCTTAGTTTAGTTACTACACCCAACACCTAATCTGAGTTCTTAATCATCTCCACACTTGTAGATATTTATCCATATTAAGAACTCACATATGACATTCACAAGTTATTTGGACATGGGGAATCCAAATTGGGTATTTTTAAATATATTTATTTGTGACCTCGTCTTGATCGATTATCAAAGTGACATTTTAACTTCAATAAATATTTTCTTGAGAAAATTGTCTCACATTGACATGTTTTCTCAGCATCACATTTCTTAAGAATAATGTCTTATCTTTACTTGTTCTCTCAACATCAAAGGCGATTGCTCGTGTGAGTAAGTCAATCTCTAACTTGTGTGATATTATAATCTTGTTGAGCTAAAAATAATGTGTATACAGTAAAAACCCAAAAATTTTGGAACGCAAATTTAAAACATAAAATAAACTTGAATTCATAGGTTCTGACATTATGTCACCAATACAATATATAAGCTTAACATTTATCAAATATAGTCTATGCAATCCAAGAGATTTAACATGTATAAGATATACTTTTTTTGGAACAATCTCGATCAAAGGATCAATAACTATACAATGCGTAGAATTATGTCTAATGTCAATACGTTTGGTTATCCTATAAAAATTTATGATCTTTTATTTTAACAGATAATTATTACTATGACAATATCGTCCTATTTACTCAAATTCACAGAGAATCTTCTTTAACCAAACAGTTTCTTGCATATTTACTGAACAAACTATATATTTGGCTTCTGATGTGGATAAGACTAAGCATCTCTGTTTCTTATCACTCAAAGATATGGGTCATTTTGAAGTAAGAAAAACATAGCCTTAATTTAATTTGCGTTGGTTTAAAAGCACTTCCCCAACTAGTATCTCAACGATCAATCAAACGTAAATATGATCCTTAATCACATAGTCAATAATCTACAGAGCCTTTAAAAATATCAATATTCTATAGACAACCTTTTTGTGTTCTTTTCAACATTTACCTATATCAACAAACCAGCCAAACAACAAAAATAAATATTTAGGCATACATGTATCATAGCATATATAATACATCTAATGACATCTGAATAGATAACTATTGATAATTCTCTACTTCTATCTTAAGTTATGGGACTTATCTCTCTTGGCTTAATAATTTGTCATTTTGACATAGGAATATCAACGAGTTCATAGTATACTATATTAGATTATTCTAAAATCTTTTGAATATTATACTCTTATGACAGAGTCAAAAGTTTCTTTAAACAATTCCTCTAGATTTTAATTCATAATACGTAATCTGTTTTCTTATATCCTACAATCAGAAGTATGGACAACCATCCTTTGATAATCATCACTTACTTCAAATCATTTCTAGCTATCTACATATTATCACACATATTGATAGAATTATAAATTTGTCATCAGACTTCGTCACATAGACATAGTGGTCTTGATAAATCATTTTAAAATTATAAAATACTAGCACTTATGAAATTTCAAGTACCAATGTCTAAATGACAGTTTTAGGTCATTCAACGTCCTTAAAGCTTACACACTCTGTACTTCAGACTTATAACAATAAGATCTATATCTCGTTTCACGCAGATGTCTTTGTCAAGTTCTCTACTAACAAAAGTTGTCTTGACATTTATCTGGTGTAATTTTAAATTTAAATATGTTACTACAACTAGAATCAAATATATTGAAGTAAATCTTATAAATAACGAAAATATCATTTTTCACAATCTATACCTTCTCATTGGGTATAATTTTTTGCTATAAAGCGAAATTATATATATTTATTGAGTCATCCGTCTTACCACTGATTCAGGAAACCTATTTATTTTCAATGAATTTTTGATCCGATGATAAGTCAACCAAAACCTAGAATTAGTTTGTTTTTTTTGTATTTCATCTCTTTTTTCAATGCATTTCAAAATTTTCTTATCAAAGGATGAGACAATTTCTTTTATTATTTTAAGTTCTTCATCATCTTAGGAAGTGTTTATGAAAACTTTGTTTTCAATTTAAAACATCACTTGAATACTTTGGGATATCCACTCCAATGCAATTGAGGATTAACACTCCCACAATCCAAATAGATTAAAGTTTAATCTCAATACTCTCATTAGGTTAAGATAAATGAAACAAGCAATTGAGAATCATTACTCCCACTATCCGAAATAGGTTAGGGCTCAATTGCATTTACTCCCACTATCTAGAATAAGTATAAGTCTTATTTCTTAGGACTCAACTAATGGTCACTAAAATATACCCATCCTCATTCTTTTCTCATTTTATTCAGATGAAACATTTTATCAACATCATCCCTATTAAGAAAAATATCTTCTATGAATATAGTATCTCATAATACATTTTAGTCAATCTTCCAATGAAATCCTCCCTAATGAACACATACCTTTTGGAGTGTTCAATGTATTTGATAAAGATACATTCATTTTTTCTCAGTCCCAATTGTTCAAACTTATGGGGAAAGCTATGGATAAACTTTGCTAACCACTAAGGTTGCAATTAATTGACTCAAGTTTTCTATCTAATCATAGCTCATAGGGAGTGGAAGCAATTGGTTTAGTAGACACTCGGTTAGATACACCAGTAGTAATAAACATCACATCAACACAAAGTGACTTGATGTTTTGCTTACGCCTTCATTGACCTAACCATTTTTAATAGAGTTCAATTACTCTTCTTTGTTACACTAGTTTGTTGCAAAGTTCTCGAAATCACTATTTGTCATACTATTTCTTTTTCATTACTCAGTTCTTTTAACTTTTCAGATAAATGCTCAAGACCTTACTAAGTTCTTAGAATTCTTATCCAGTTTGTCTAATTAAACCCCAACCTCAGTTTTTTATATATATAGTGTCTAAAGTAGTCTACTGCTTCTGACTCATGAGAGATCAAGTAGACAAGACTGAATCAAACATTATCATCAATACAAGTAATGAAATATCAGATACTTCCTCAAACTTTACACTCGTAGGAAAACATATATCTAAATATATAAATTGCAAAGGAAGTTAAGCTCTTACAACTTTGTTAAATGGTTTTTTTTATTTAGAAGTTTTTCTAGCTAGACAATGCTCATATATAAACAATTCTATTTATGTGAAAGTTCCTAATAAACTTTTATAGGCCAATTAATTCAACCCACCTTAGCCACCGTGCCCTAATTTAACATATCATATATTTACATTCATATCTATATATATAGAAGAAGCAAATAATGAAAAAACTTAACATTACAAAAATGTACAAACACCATATAACCATTCAACTAACAAACCAAATATATAGAAGTCAATATTATCGTATTTCAATAAAAAAACCAGAAAAATTCAAACTATATCCTAATTTGAGAAGAACAAGTACTTTGACCAAGATTTATCAAATATTTGGAGCATATTAAATTTTATGTAGGTATAGGATTTGACCACCTCCAAAACTCATTTGCTCGTGTTCATTCTTCTTATTACAACCTTTGTGTTGTTGTCTATATATATCCAATTCACTTTATTTAGAATTCGATAGAAATCTATTAAAGATCTTCTATCATGAGCTATTTGGTCGGTGGTTTTTGAGTCCATGTTCCATATAGGATTCTACTTAGTTAATGTCATAGTACTAGAAAATAAAGTTTCATCACTTTATGTAAAACGGGATTATCATTTTCAGCACCGTTCATTCACAAGCAATATGACCCTTATTGCTTCTATTGTAATTATTCATCTTATTTTTGTCTTTTCTTCCAGTATTTTTGTCATTCCCCATTTTAATTCCTTGTTTTTGTTCTTTAAGCATTATATGATCTTCTTCTCACACTTGGACTTAAGCCACTCACTTTTGAAACTTGATTCTGTATCGCATGCACGAGTATCAAGTTTAGCTGCCTCAAAGGCATTTGTCCTCTAGTTCTATGTGGCAAGAACAACTAACAAAAGTCTTTCTTTTCTTATTGTGGGTCATATGCACCTTTATACGCTCCTACTATCGGGAAGAGATAGCATTTCTAAATGAACCTACTATTCATGTGTCAGGTTGCGCCTAGCTGATTTTAGTTCTATAATCAGATTTGACATTTAATCAAATTCAACAATCAATTGTCTTTATTTAAGGACTATAATTCTTCTAAACTTTTCAATCAAAACCATACTTATGACATATATAGTTAAACATTACTGGTACATATATACTAGATCATTATTCATGAAACTAATCAAGATTCACATGAAGTGAGTCTTGCTTCTTACATGGGTGATAATACGTCTATATCATGTTTGTGTAAGACACTCATTTGGGTTTCTATCCCTTAATTAATCGCGATTCTATATTAACCTGATCTACGGCTTCCAAAACTTTTTGCTCATCTAGGATATTGTGCATTTTCAATGTCACATGTTGAAATTCTCACTATTCAGTATCATTCTCATTTAAATCAACCGTCATTTTCTAGGATGTTACAGTTAACTAGATCACAAAGACATATATATTAGACACAATGTTATCAACGCAATCAAATACATATCAGTTATCATAATCACACATTAAAATTTAAAATATTTCACACAAGACAGAATCAAAAGTTTACTATGTTCCCAATCATCTTCCATAACACAAATGTTTAACATTTTAAACTTTAATCTAATTGTGTCAATATTAATTTTAGATGAGAATTTTACTAAATTTTACCAATTTCAGAATCCCACATTTAACAAATATATGATACAATAAATGTATCATCTATTTTGACTAGGACCATTTTATCAACTTGTATTAATCTTAGAGTCACTTTATCCATAATAAAGTCTATGAAATTTGAAGTCGGTCAAATACCTCTCATTTCATTAATTTTTAGAATAACGTCAAAGTAGTGAATATTCTCTCATGCATTCTTAAGTGTTACTCTATAACAAGCTATAATAAATCCACTCAGTCCCAAAAGTTTCAAATTCTTATCCCGAACAAGATCATTGATTACAGGGCACATATTCATATATGGATTTTATTATACTATGTATTATCTTTTTTCCAATTAAGAGAGTTCAACAGATTATTAATAGTCTCAACATGCAATGTGATGGTCCCTAGTTAACAAACTTGCATGAAGTAGAAATATGTATTTTGAAACACCAATATGTGTTTTTGGGAGTCAGAATTAAGTATTACATGTCTTTATGTGCCATAAGACCTAAACGCATCTCATATACAGATCCAAACATTACACAACTTCTAAGGACCGGAAACAAGTTTTGTGCATCAAAACACACCGGTAAAAGGTGTTCACGCGTTGTCATGCACCAAAATATGTCCATATGCGATTTCACGCGCTGAGTTGACTTTGCACATGCCTCCACATGTCGTCACACAGTTTACACGCACCACCACGCGTCGGGAAAAGACTCACGCGCTGGCATATGCCACTAAGTGTCGTAAGCAAGTTGTCACGCGCCTCCATGCACTGGTCAACGGTGACAGTCAACCTTTTGACCATTGACCAATCAACTGACCTGAGTGGTGTTGATCGATTTAACCTGATTGACCAAGCAAGTTGACCCATTGACCAATGGGCATTGACCAACCCTTTGACCAATAGTTTGGGTAATTGAGTTTTCCTAACTCAATTGTAATCTGGTTTTGCGTGATGAACCCTAGGTTTTTTATCCATTCAATTGGCCTATTTCTAGTAACTTTTCAACGACGGCACCATGGGGCTTTGTAACCCACATGTCGGAGAGTCTTCTTGTGCCAATGGTGACCTCCAATATTGTCGGATCCCAGCAATACAACAACTAGAAAAAGACCCCTTTTGGTCTCGATTTTGGCTCTATTTTGGTCAATTCTAGTGATAATTCAACTGGTTGTTAATTTCAACGCATGTAACACAATTCCAATCAACCATCCAACATGTTTTCCGACACCAATTTCATGCAATTTTGGCCAAATTGACTTTGTCTCCAAAACGAATTTTTAATTAAAATTTCAATCTACAGATTCTAATTTGCATAGAATACACAATACAATTCACAGATAATATGGCATATACGTAACCTAAGGCTCTGATACCAATGTTGAGAACAATGATGCCAAAAATTAAATTCTATAAATTACTATAAATATTAAATTTACGTACTCGGATTCAATTCCGATGAAGCCCATTCAAATATGACGCGAGACGTTGACATTAGTCTATTTTCACGATGGCATTTCCCCACATACTGATTTTCATTGGGAGATAGGATTTGTGTTTTTTGGTTTTGCAGGAGAAGGAGAAGAAGAAGAAGAAGAAGAAGAGGAAGGTTCATCTAATACAAAAATATATATGTCCAACTATTGGGAGGCAGTTTGGACAATATATGTGTCCAACTGCCCTCCAATTTTCTCTTATAACTACCCTTGACAGTTAAATTAAATCGGATCAAATTAACTTATCATGGATGAACCTAGATCTAATAATCTATAATCCGTGATAATCCACATGATGGGTGAATGATAAATATTTGTACCAAATAAATGACAACTAGAAAATTGAGTGTTAATCTAACTTAAGATGTTAACCTTGAAAGTTTTAGTTGAAAAACTTGGATTTGTCCTTTATTTGAGTTAGGCTCACTGTAAAATGGGTCAAATCGGTTTAGTTTAGTTTCGTGTTTAATTTAATTCAAATTCATCAAACTGAATCTGAATTAAGGCTTCAATTTGACATATCAACTCAAGTTTGGTTTATATTATTCTCTGACAACTAAATTGAGCTAATTTGAACTTGAAAATCAACTCAATTCGATTCAAATTTATATACTTTGAATATAAATCAAATTCAAGTTAAAAAAGTTTAATTTGATTTAACTCATAAACTAGATAAATGATTTAATTCAATTCAAACTTAACTCATAACTTAATTTAAACTATGTTAAATAATTATTAAATATCATTATTTTGTCCATAAATCATAAATTCAAATCACAAATTTAACCCATATATTTAAATCATAAATTCAAACCAAACTCGAATCAAACTAAAACTAAACTATTTTTATTTGAACCAAACTCAAACCGTTCTTAATGTTGGCTCGATAAATTTGAATCAAATTCGAACCAAACTATTTTTTATTCAAATTGAACTTAATATATCCACCCCTACTGATAATACTATTCATCTTTACGGTGACACTTTTCATTCCATTAGTAAAAGCATGACTAATTTGTCATATTCCACGCTCTTTATTAGTCATGTTTTGTCCATTAACAATATATATTTTTTCCCTTTAGATTTAAACGAAAATACTGAGGGACGAACTCAAAATATAAATGGCCTTACTATGTAAAATTTCTGTAATGTGCATCTGTCCTTTCTTTTTCTATTTTCTGCTCTAAGTTTACATACCTGTAGAGAGAAATTATCTTTGAAAAGGAAGAATTAATTCTCTTATGTAGAAAGAATGTGGTAATAATGTACAGGTAAAAATCACATTAACCAGAGACCACAGAAACCAGCCATGCTACATGATCTTCTTCTACAACTAGTTGAGTCAACCCCGCATTCTTCATCACTGAAGCACTTGTGATTGATACGAGCATCAGGAATGTGACAAGCACTCTCAACCAGTTGACTGCCATGTCGAGAATTTAAAGTAGCTGGACAGACTTGCAAAGTCATTGCACTTGCTCGTCTAGTCGGCTTTTCACTCTGCATAATTGTAGGTTCATCAGCCTATGCATTCTGATTTATAAATACTTAGGAAAATACAATGATAAACCAAACTGTAAGTGCCAAGGGCTAATGGATATGCAAAATGAAGAATATTTACATCATTGTGCAAGCCATTAGAGGAAAAAGTTTGCAGATATATTTGATGGAATCTGGATCCATAATATGAAGGTGTACCTTTCAGAAAAGTAAATTAATCATCATGCATTCGCAGGGTAGAAGGAATACCTTCAGAAAAGTCCAGTTCGTTGGGATGTAGGCCTCTGGAAGCCTTTCGTGCCAAGAACTCAAAACTGGAAGTGGATGACCTTCAGTTGTGAATATGTAATTTCGGTCAACCAAAAAGGAATCATCGAAGAGAAGGTATAGATACTTGCACCTGCAAAAATGAGATTTTTATCAAACACAATTAACAACTCAAAATTGCAATTCATTTTTCTTGAAATAGAATAAAGAACCTCACGTTTCAGCAAGAAAGAAACTATGTTGATGATCTTCCAATTGCATTGTGGTCACATCTCTAATGCTCGCAAACCCCCCTTCCACTTTTGTGTGTGAATTAAGAGAACTCACAATTGATTCTCCAACTTGTAAGTACCATGGATCTGATATAAGTGACAGCAATCAAAAACACATGTCTAAGCTAAAAACAGAAAGTAAAAAATTGCTGTGGCAGGACCTATATGCCATGATCATTTAGTAAGCTATATGTGATGTATCTGCAATAAGCTAAAACTAGACAGTCCTCGAATTAAATTAACCTAGTGAAGAACATGCATCCTACATGCATGTATACTAGAATTAGCAATGCATAAATGTATCGTCAACCTAATTATACTTTGTAAGCTGATACACTACAGAAATTGTTTGAACTTATAATATCAATAACAGTATCAAAACAGCACCCCATACTACTTTGTGGCTACTCTATATTTTACATGGTTCATAAGCACAAATTTCACACTTTTAAACAAAATTTATTTGAATAAAAAGGAATAAAGGTCAATCAAAAAGCAAGAATGACTAATAGAAAAGATAACCAGACCTTTGGTTGCGTGATATAGGTAGAAAGTAGACTCTGCCAACTCAGGACGCAGAGGATAATACTTCTCGGTAGGATGTAAACTTTGATGATCCAGCAAATACCTGAAAGTATTTTCAGGCAAAATTTAAAAAAAAAAAACCATAGAATACTGGAATCAAGAGTGAGCCACATAAAGTAAAACAATAAAATGTGTTGTATTCATACAACAGCAGAAAGTATCACACCTTTCAGGTAGTACACCAAACTTCTTCCAGATGTAAACAAATTCACGGTGTGATGAATTAGCAGCAGCAATATCCCCAACAAGAACCTAATTTAAGAATTCAAATATAGAGTCAAGTAATTCTTCTCTAGGACTCAAATTTCACTTGAAGAGATGTAGAGAATTTCACTTACTTGTAGACCAGGCCAAAATGCTTGAAGACTTGTAAGCTGCCAATAAGTTGCTTTTCCTGTCCTCATATCTGCTTCATGGTACCTATATAACAGTCATACACAGCAAATCAATCATGAAGAATCCTCAGAAGCTATAACTGTGATTAATCATCTTATTTTTTCTGTTTCTTCTCCTAAATTCATAATATGTTATTATATTGGATCTTTGGACTTGGAAGTTGTATGTTGTTGAGTAGCTTTACAATATACCAATTTTAGCACGGAGTGAAGACAATAAATCTTACTTTTAATAAAAAAAGTTAGGTATTATTATTTAACAATAACTAGCTGTTTTACATTTTATAAACAACAGAGAATAAACCAAAACTAGGTCAGCCTCTCACTCTGGTGAAAGTCCTTGAAAATTTGTCTATGATAAATTCAAAACACTTATCTGGCCTTCATGTATCAGTTTTGTTTATACTAATAATATGTGGTGAAAAACATGGATGACTGGTTGGCAAAGTTCAAAAAGACTCAGAATAAAATTAATAACAACGTGAGAAACATGATAAAATATTCAACTAAACTAGAACATATGTGCTTAGTATAGTACCATGGGCCATATCTGAAATATTTCTGTACAGCAAGATAAGCAGAATGAAACATTTTCCAAAGATCCTCCTTTCCAAAAAGAATGTAAGCCTTGAACAAATACTCATAGAATGAATCAACCCCTTAAGATGCATAACAGAATCCAGAATCAGAATGATCAAGATTGTGCAATAGAGATGAAAAGATCAACTGATGAAGCTGATCTACTTCAGCAACTATGAATTCATGAGATAGAACTTTCCACTTAAAGAAAATGAAAGCCTGGAGCACACATACCAGCCCCAATACCAGATGAGTACTCAATCCATTGGCCAGTTATCACATCCAATGTTGTTCCTAATAGATTTATAGAACTGCGCATGCTCCATAATTTACGTAGAGCCCGTAAAGCTGCAGATTCATATATGGGATTACCGGTCAATCTTGACAATGCTCCCATTTCAAGGATCAGAGAACCTAGATTCAGATGCAGAAGTCGACAAATTTTAGGAAAGAAAAAGGCTTGGATGAATCCATCTCACAGCATGAATGATAAGTTCCTTACCACACCCTGAGGTGCTGGTTTCAGTAGTCTCATTCTCCATCACTCCATACTGTCCACAGAATTTCGCATTGATGTGGAGTCATATATCCTTCTTACAAACAAAACCAGGACATACTCATACTTCCCAAAAATTATATGGAATTTTTTATCAAAATTATATGGAATTTTTTATCAAAATTATAGTGTTAAATGCAAGCAAGTAATTCCGCTGCACATATGTCGAAAAACAGAGAGTAAAAGCATCAACATATAAATGCTACACTCTACTCAGCTTTTTCTGAGCTTCTTCTATGGTTAGACTAATTCTTAGAGGTTGCTTGGCTAAAGCTTATCACATCCTTGGCATTTTTAGTCATTGAACTATAACCACCTAAAAAACCTTCCTATTACTCCTTGACTGTAGCATATTTGTCCTTTGGCATTTGCAAAATGAAACAACATTTTTTTGTCTAAAACCAGAAGAGTATTTTATAGGATAGATTAACCATTATCAAGTAGATTTTTCAGTGACCCTCTAAATATATTTGTTCATACACTACAGATATATTAGTGCAAAATATTAAATGTTTCCAGTATTGCATGGTCCTATTCAAAATAGCTTCAATAAGATTACTTAAAAAAAAAACTAATAATGTATATGACATTTGAACATCATATTATCCTTTATATTAATCATGTTTTAGGTAGTACCTTCAAATTAATCCATGCATATGGCAATCCAGTAGGTGTGTCAAATGCAGGAAGAAAACGCCGTCCTAAGTCTTCAGCCAGAATAAGCAGCTGATTCTGGTAAGATCCTTGTAACAACCTATTTGCAGAGTCAATTGCAAGCATATGGGCAGAAACAAGTCCTCCAAGAACTCGTATGTTACACTATGTGACAGAAATAAAAAGAAGTAACATCAGTACAAATGTCAAAGGTAAATTTATTGGTGTAATATCGCCCCCTCCATTCATAACTGCCACCAGCCTCATTAAGTTTCAAGAATAATCAGAGTATACCAAAATCAATGAACAACTTAACAATCACATGATAACTAGCACAAGCTAACCAAATCTAAAAATTGAAATGCAAGATCTTAATCAGATACCTCAAAAAGGTTTATCCTTGCATCGACATCAAACTTCAAATTTTCAGAAAGCCAAAGAACAGCCCGTTCAAATTCTGTGTTGTTTCCAAGTATAACAAGGCTGACAAAGAAGGAGAAATTGAATTAGAAAAGTGATTCAATAGAATTACAATTGCAGAAATAAAGCATCAAAATAAAGAGAAAATATGCACAAAATTGGAGGAAATAGAAATTCAGGGATTAAACAGATACAACCTTATTATCCATAACTTAATAGCAGATTATACCTGGACAAGGACTCAATAAGTGTAAGGGCAGATCCATTATAGTCTTGTGGCAAGTGTTCAAGCTGTATATCAAGTAAAAAGATTGTTACTTTCCCTTCGAATAATTAATGCTGCTCTCAACCAATACAAAATTACCTTCAGATTTCCAAGCTCACTTAAGGAGTCCGTGAAACTTTTGGTCAGAGGCTTCAGTTCATCGTGCTGCAAAAGAGTAGAATAAAGTTCAAAATCACCTCCAAATAAATAAACAACATAACATAACATAGCATAGCATAATCAATGAACTTACTGGAAATGCGTAGGCTAAGTAGTTTTCATATGCATGATAGAACCTGAAAAAATAGAAAAAGTAACTTATTTGGGTAAAATTCAAATCACATCAAAACATCTGATCAAACCCATTAATCGAAAATGAAAACTCAACTAAAAAATGAAATAAATGAATTGGACTTACATCTGGCGTACTTTCTCCCTCATGTGCCTCTTCTTAGCAGACCAATAGTAGTTGTTTTGGGAGACAGGAACAGAGAAGCACATAGGAGAAATCAGGAGAAAAGCTAGAACCCAATTGAGAGATTTACGAGGTAACATGTTTGTATTGGCTGTGTGAGAGAGAGTGAGAAACACAAGCACGGGAGTAGATCTGTGGATACGAGGGAAAGATGTAACAATGGTGAGGTTAAATTGAATAGAGCCTACAGCTTGTTTTGATCCCACGGCGCTGCCCAATCAGAGCTCGGATAAGCTAATATATTACGTGGTTGTACATCCATTGACCAATCACAAGTGTTTGAGTGGCATCTGATAGAATTTGGAGAGCATGTCAATGTACTGATAATTCGAATACACAATCTTAATCTCAAAATTATGTCGATAATAATTCAAAAGCTTAAACATTTATTTATAACTTCGTTATTATTAAAAATTTTAATTAAAATAAACATAAAATTATTATTTTATCATAAAATCTTAAAAATTTATATCATTTTCTTATTTTAGTTGAAAAAACTAACAATTTAACCTTGTGATTAAATTTTAAAAAATTCATTTTTTCCCCTATTTATAAGTTTTATCTCTGGTGGCTTAGAAAATTTAACTATTAATCTTCTTCGATAAAGGATAACCTTTCTTTGTTTGGACAACATGACAAAGTATAAAAAATGTCATCTTGTCTGGACGACACAATAAAGAATGACGTTTTATCATCCTTCATGGTGGTGAAAGATTGTCCTTTGTGGTTAGATCTGAAAAATTGGTGAAAAGCATCTATCGTTGATCGGAATAATGATTGCTGGAGAAGGGAAACAAACCCTATGAGTGAAATGTTAACTTTTCAAACTTTAAAAATAGAGGTAAAGTGTTAGTTTTTAAAACCTAGGGGCATATGATATAAATTTTAGGGTTTAGTAATAAAATGACAATTTTACATTTGTCTCTAACTAAAAATTTTAACAGTAGTTAACTTATGGGTGAGTATTTGAGTTTTTGAACTATTATGAGTGTACATTTGAGATTGAACTAAAACTTAAGTGGGAAATAGTCCTTTGGCCTAATTAAAATAAAAGAAATTGCCATGAGTAGTAATTTGTGTAGAAATAATGTATATAATTTTGTATACAAATAATAATCTATTTTTATATGATTAGGTAATTTTAAATCAGAGATAAAATAGTATCCAATCATATAACGACATATTATTATTTATACATATAGTTTTATTAAATTACTATTGTTCACCCAAGGTTTGATGAAATGACATATTCTTTAAAAAAATCCAATTTCCCACGTCCATTAAAGTCAACAAGTGTTTTTACCAATCATAAGTTATCTATGTCATTTTGTCTAAATATAATAATACAAAGTGTGAGTGAGATGTAAGTGTCATTTTTCAAAACTTACAAGGGCAAGTAGTCATTTCCCTATCTTGTTTCAGAAATTATCATATTAACTCATATATTTCAAAAATATACTTATAGACCTAATAGTTTTAATATAAGATTTACGTTTTTAATTTGTCGTATTTCTTCATTTATTTAAGAGTATAATTGTGATTTTTGAAACTATTAAGAACATATTAACTTTAAAATTTTTCAAAAAAAAGCAACATAATTTTTTTTACACCCCTAAATTTTAGTAAATTACAGTTATCTCCAAATATATTATCATATGTTATTAATATTTCTATCTATACTTGTAATAATAATTTTTTTATTTTTAACTGATATTAATATAAATTATGAATATAAAAATTATTTAATAAACTTTTGGAGTTACATTGTTATTCAACTAAAGGACTTTTTTGTCTTTTCAATATTTTTATAAAAATTTTAATGGATTTTTTAACAAATAAGTGAAAATTTTGACTTTTTTTAAAATTTAGAGAGTAGAAATTTGTCATTTTATCAAATCTTAGGTGGGTACTAGTCATTTGGCCTTAAAATAATCACCTTTAAGTAATATAAAAAAATTAGCTAATTCCTAACATTCAAAGCTGTACAAATATAACTAATAGAATAAGGTTGAATGTATTTGTCGCAATATATAAAGAATATTTTGACTGAGGTTAACTGCATTCAAACCACACAATCGATAAACTATGAACTTGTTTGGCAAAAAATAGTCAACCAACAATCACATTTTACCTAAAAAGAGTTCAAAGGTTAACAGAAAAGTGGGTAATTCATTTTCTGAGAGATTTTTTTTATGCTTATTGTGATGTTTTTTATGATGAGTTTTTGTTTTCTATTTCAGGCTAAGGTCTATGATTTTTTTTTTATTATGAATATTGTGGGTGTTTTTGAGTTGAAAATGATTCATAGTTGGCGAAAAGATGTTTGTTAAAGGGCCAAAAAACTTAATCCCATACAAGATGTAAGTTCATTGTCAAATTTTCTGTCATTAAGTTTAAAAAATCTAAATACATATCCATTAGTTGTTAAAATTAATAAAATTCATTAGTATTAAGGGTATAATTATCATTTAACTAGTAGTATTAAAAAAAATAAAATTTTACTTTATTTTCCTACCTTAGTTTTAAAAACTAACAATTTTCTTGTATCCTAAGTTTTGAAATTTTAACTTTTCTTTTTTAGTGTTTCATTTCTTTCCTTACTTTTTCGATGACCGAAATATGATCAATAGTCCATCTTCTTTCTCTGTCAGAGCCACTTTTGTTGATACTAACTCAATGCCCTTGCGCAGCACTCACCTCCACTTTGAAACTACCATAATTATACGTTAACTTTCCATTAGGGTTTCATAATTCTATTCTTGTCAAAGTTGCAACGTTCAGGTAGGTGTCATCGATTTTTACATTAATGTTGAATTGTTAAAACAAGAATGACTACTGGCGAAAAGCCTAGAGTTTTGGATCAAACCAGAGGTAAAAAATTGCAAAAGAAATAAAAAATATGACAACAAGAATTAACATTAGGATGCAAAAGGAGCAGTAGCAAATATGATGGAAGCTTTTGTGTTTCTTCTTTAGGTGAAAGGATGGTAGGAGAACTAGTTTTCTCAGCAATACTGTTGGTTGTTGTTGGACTAGAACATTTAGGTCTTTGTAACCCAGTGGCTTTTGGAAGATAGTTTTTCCTTTATGTAATTCAACCATTCTCAATTGATCTTCAAATTCAGCTTTTTGATGGGATATTGAATATTTGAGCTTTTTTTTAACATTATATACATATATACCACACAACTCATTGGCTTAATAAAAATATCACAATAGTAATCTATTTTCTAAAAACACCCCTGTTGGCGCGACTTATATAAAGAAATTCTCTCTCTTTTCATTAGTCTTCTAGTAAGAGAAGAAATCTCTACAACATAAAAAAAATTTGAAGCATGATGATTCTTCAACTTGGAAAATAATTGAAGCAAACATTTGTGATTGAACTATAAAACCCATGAAAAAAATTTAAAGAAAGGAATCACTAACCATTATAAAGGATTCATATAAATACAAAGGAGGGAGAGACAAAATTTGTCAAATTTCATTAGAGAATTCATATTTCTTGCAAAGATTTCATGGTAAAATCATTCAAATTCAGGTCAATCTTGATTCAAGCCCTTATGTTTTATGTTTTCTTCTTTAACAATTGAAAATAAAATAATATAAGGCAGATTCATGTTTTTGATTCCATGTAAAATATAATTTTGTTGTGATTTCATGTTGTTTATATTGTTTAGTATTATGATTTCATGTTTTTGTATTTTTTAATGTTGCTATAATGTAATTGAAGTAAAACTGGAAATGAGTTGACAAAGATCCAAATCTAGATCAAAAACAAAGGAAGAACGAGTTTGCGTCAATGCCAAGGGTTAGAGTTTGGCGTTAATGCAACCCCTCTAGTCTTACATAAAAGCTATATCTTGGCCTTAACACCCAAGGTTTTATGTTTCAAAACACAAGTGCTTTTATGTTTTAGGTTTATTTTAAACCAAGATGGAAAAAGTTGCAATTAAAATTCGTTATAAAAGGCTATGGATTTCAGGTAATGATAATGTGATGAGATATGTTGATAGAAATGAGAGTAAGATGTTCATTGACATAAGTGTTGATTTCAAAAGATTCATAACAAGAATAAACTATTGTCTAAGACTCAATAGAAGTCAGTCAAATGTGCACGTATTTACCCTAAGTGATATCGATAAATAATGATGATCTAAAGTATGTGATGGTTGAAGTAAGAAGTTTACGAGAATCAACCAAACTCTATTTTATTGAGAGTCCAATTAAAGGAAGAGACAATTAACAGACTGAAGATGTTCATGAGGAAGAAATGGAATATCATCCTACAAATAAGTAGGCACAGCTACAAAGTTTTTAAGAGTTTGGTGAGAATTATGGTAATGATAATAATGACGATAACATAGATAAGGATTATGAAGTTGAGGGTATTGAGGAGGATGACGATGATGATGATGATGAATTCTCTGGGTTTAATGAGGACCTGTATAGTGTTTTGAGCTAAGATGTTAGCAGAAGTCAAAACAATGCTTATAATAAGAAGGGCAAATGTAGCACAAGACGTCATACCTCTATAAATATTAGAGTATATAAGTCACATTCATAGTCCAAAATCATTTCAATGGGTTCTTGAGTATGTTATTGATGTTGAGAATACATGTATTAATAATCGGATGACACGAAAAGACAACCATTTGCAAGTGATAGGTTTTATAATTCAAAGGCAGAATTGAAAGTATTATTTCAGGCATATGCATTAGAGATAGAAATTCAATGGAAAAGTAGTCACTCTAATAGTACACGATATGAGATTAAGTGTGTATATCCATAATGCAAATGGCAAACAAGAGCAACGAGAGAGAAAGATGGAGACTATTGGGTGTTACGATGTATAGATGAGACACACACTTATTCACGGGATCAAATTTGGCTACACCATAGACAAGCTAGTGCAAAGTCATTAGGAAACATTCTTAAATTAATATTTGTTGTTGATTGTATTTATCGACTAAAGGAAATTATTTCGAACATAGCTAACAAGTACAAAATAGAATTTCTTACACGCAAGCGTAACATGCCAAAACATATACACTAAATGCATTATAAGGATCTCTTGAAGGGTCTTTCATGCTTTTCCACATGTAGTGTCACAATTTAGAGCTTAGGAACTAGAGAACCGTGACACATATTGATATAAATATGGAAAATATGTTCAAAATTTGACTGAGATTTCTTACCTAACAAATCAATCAGTGAGCTTAATCATATTCAACAAATCAAGTCAAATTATAATTCATTTTTTCCAAGCCTATAGTTGTCAATTCAATTGACTCTTCTATTTTTCAAAATTAATAATAGTCTTAAAGTTATATGTTAAAACAAATTTGTTCATAATATATAAACTATAGATGAAAATTGTTAAATTTGATTTTAGATTACTTTTTTTTCTTTTCTTACTTCATTTATCTTCCTAATGGCATATGGGTGTTTCTAATATTTTCAAATAATCACCATACTACTTGATAATTTTCAATCTCTCAACTTAAGGATGAATGAAATTAACTACATAAATGTCAACTAATTATAGTCCTAGTTTTATAACTGAAGGTAGAAAAGTGTGAATTGGCATATTTTCAGTTTCCAGCCATATTATTAGCATAGTAGAATAAGCTTTAATAATCATACAAGAGGTTTAGCAAGTGAAATGCAGAAGGCAATTCGCATTGACGCCAAGGGTTAGCGTCAATGCCAACCCAAATTAGAATACAAAAGCCAACCTTTGGCGTCAACGCCAACCTATTCTTCCCTCAACATTCATCAAATCCCACACTTCCATTTCCAAAAAATAAACAATAGAAAACCTCACTTGTCGTCTTGTCATTGCATCGTCGCTGCCAATCCAAGAAGTTTCGTTGTCAATTGGTGATAAATGAAGTTGTTTATCGGTTGTCACTCAAGGGATCGCTCTAATGACCTCTGAATTTTCTTCACTCTAATGTCTTAAAATCTGTTGAATTCTTCTTCTTCATTCATAGGAAAGCATGCCGATGGTAATCTCTTATGCTATATGTATAATACTCTGATGCTATATTATATAGAGATCTCTTCACAAGAAAGCATGCAGAATATGTATGTATTTTGCATACATTCACTTGAATGAACACATTAAAGCAAACAAATATTTGTATATTCCTTCTTCTGCTTTTTACAAAAGAATAAGAATATATTCTTTGCAATATTCATATATTTTTATGTGTTATATATATCGTTAAGATTCTTCGGGCTACATGCTTTTCATGGGTGACAAAGGTTTCAATTATTGGATTATTTTTTCATGTGTTACTTCGATATTAGATTAACGTCAATCAGAATTTAAGAAAGTAAGATCAAGTGAGTTTAAAATATTTTATATTTGAATTTAAACTTTAATGTAATTTAATCTAAAAAATTTAAACTCAAAAATTTTTAAATTCACTTAATTTTATCTAACACATACATAAACCTTATTTCAAATATTGATACCATATATTTGCATATGTTATCTCTTTCTACAATGCATAAAAAGAATACTATTATCTTGTCCTGTTTTTTAAGGTTGAAAATAATTGTAGTTTAGGTATTCTAACATATAAAGTGATAAAAATGTTTAGAGGGTAAAAAAATATTATACAAATGTATAAATGGATCTAAATTAGAGTAAAAAATTTAATATCCTTTTTTTATTTCTTGACAAGAAAAAAACTAAAAAATTAAAATGACAGAATGAAAAAGTTCATAGCAATTGGAGGCAACTGATTGGCAAATTAGCAGCGGCTTGGATGATGATCAAATTCGATGAAAAGTTTTACGGGTAGTACAAGAAAATGAAGAAATTAAATACAGTGAACAAGTGGTTAACAATATATAATCAATTGGTTAATGATATATAATCAATGTGGAAATTTCCCATTGGTGGAGCCTAGGTCTGTGCCTATCCATATAAACTAAAAAAACCCTAAAGATGTTATAATTAAATGATAATTATATTCTCATTACTAATAAAATTTATTAATTTTAACAATTAATATGTGAATATTTGAAATTTTAAAATTTATCAGAGAGGAGTTTGGAGATGGACTAAATATTGGGTGGGAAACGGTCTTTTGGCCACGTTAAAGTCTAGATTGTGGAAATTTGTATGGGACACACTTGCATTAATGTCTGCACGTGTGAATTGCCTAGCAAGCGTGATCACACTTGCCAAAGAGGTTTCAATGAAGGGTGCAATAGAATATTTTACCTTATAAGGTTAATATTCTTATATGATACTTGACTGGAGGGTAATACTAAGGGGTAAATTGATATTTACCTTGTAACACCTTTTTATATAAGGTTAATATTCATATATCATATCACTTTAATGTAACACCTTTTTATAAAAGCCCTATTCTTTAAAGAAAGATGATACTATTCTTAATTGAACACAAATAATATAATTCATACAAGTAAACATTATGGAATTCATCATTTATCTTAACAAGGTAATACATTATATTATATAATCATCCAAACATTGAGAAACATAAAAAATGTCGATAAAAATCCTCAAACATAAGTGTGTGTAACAACAAAAAGTTCATGAACATGGCATCAACAAAATTCATGAAGTAAATATAAACATATGATATAATATAGATTGTCATAAGTATCTTCAACTTAACTGACCTATTCCTATGTAGTTATCAAATTATATAGGCCAAAGGACTATTTCCCACCCAAGGTATGCTTTTTTTTCCAAATTTTAACCCCCTTGTTAACTTTGAAAATCTTATTTACTTACCCATGGGCTATTAAAAAAAACGGTTTTAAGAACAAAATCATCATTTTATCTGTAATATTAAAAATAAACTTAAATTTTATTTTATTTTTTCTCCCAAACCCTAAAAACTAACAATTTTTCTCCAACCCAAGTTTTCAAAAACAACATTTTCCCCCTAAGGTTTCCAAACTTTCAGATAGAATTTTTCGGCAACAACCGACGATCTCCAAACGACGTCTCTTCCTCCCTGGCGTCTCCTCTTTCTGACCATGCGATGTCCTCCCTTTCTAGGCATCGTCGTCTACAAAGATATCACATAGCGGCAAAAGATGTATGGCTAGAAGGAGGGGTTGTTGGAAAGAGAAAGTAGGTGCTTAGAGATTATCGATCATCATTAGAAAAATTGGATCTAAAGATTTGGAAACCCTAGGGGGAAAATACAGTTTTTGAAAACTTGGGTTAGAGGAAAATTGTTAATTTTTAGAGTTTGGAGGGGGAGAAAATGATACGATTGATGAACTCAATTAATTTTAACGACTTATAGGTGGGTAAATGGGGGTTTCAAAGTTAATAGGAGAAATTTGGAAATAAAAGCGTACCTTGAATAGGAAATAATCCTTTGGCCAATTATATATTATCTATAAAATATTTAAAGAAAAAAGTGAGTGATAATCACTGATAAAATAGGCGTAACAAGCACGGCGGACAAGGCATGTGCAATTGGCTAAAATATAATTATTTTAATTTTTAGACTTTTTTTTTTTACAACTTGAACATTTGGCACAAAAAAGAAATTTATAAGATTGCACTTTAGCCCATCGCGCCTACCGTACATACTTTTCGTACAGCACTCCTATATTCGATTTCAATGGTTTTTTCGCAAATTATAACTCAGATTTAGATTTATTTTTTTATAATAATGTACAATGGAAGTAAATAAACCATTTTTAAATTTAAAATTAACTACGAAACAACAAAAATTCTATAACTTTTAATAAATATTACCAAACAAAAATATTCTTTAAAAAAAAAAAAAGTTGAATGCCTTCTTGACAAGGCAACTAGGCTGGCCACCTGTTTTTTTTTTTTTAAATAATTTTTTGACGAATGCATATGGTCTATATCTATTACATTGAGAATTTGAGACTTATTGGTAACCAGCATGCCAAATATTTTTGTTTTAATTTTAAAAAACTCTAATTACTTTTGTATTTGCTACATCCATAATACTTTGGGATTTTAATATATTAACCAAAATTAAAGGGGTTTATGAGAATAATCAATGACTCTAACGGGACGTTTGATTCTTAATAAGTAAATATTATCTTTATAATTTATATTTTACTATTTATATTATCTTGTTTAACTTGTGAGTAATAAAATATTATGGTAATTTTCTATTACCAATGATGATGTGAGAAGAAATATAGGTAGTAATCTAATTATCACTTTTACCTTAAATATTAAAATATTACTAAAGTAATTTTAGTTTTATTATAATTATATTTTTATTTATTATTTTTTTAGAACAAAAATAATTTCATTTTCAATTAATATAAGTAATATAAAAAATATTTTAAAATAATTATCCCAAAAACATTTAAGTAAAATAATATATTAATATTCTTTTATTACTTCTAATTAAATACAATAATTATTTATTTTTATTAAATTTTATCAAATATAGTAATAATTTATATATAGTAATTTTTTAAGTAATCTATCTTGAAGATAATTTTTTAATTTTGATAATAAAATATTACTCAAATCAAACGCTCCCTAAATCTTATACTAGTTTAACCAATTAACCTGTTAAAATACAACATTATGCTCATATCTAACTTTTTGATAAAACCTTTAACTAAACTACAATCTCTTGCTCTCATTTACAAATATTCAATCTCTTACGCTCGTTTACAAATATTTCGTACCTAAAACATGAAATCAAACAACAAAGATCATTACATGCAAGTGTTACAATAAATTTAAACTCTAAATTAGTGAATTTTAAGCTAGAATATTTGTGCATTCTTATTTGGGAAGTTAATTGCATTGACCACATTTCACATATCAAAACAAAAATGACCATAATTTTTGTGTTAAATGGATTTCATCGTCAAACAATTCTAAACATATTTTAACACAAATCTATTAACAAATTTCAACCAAAATGCAAAAAATTCAAACAATTTCACAAATGTTCAAATCTAGCAAATACCAACCTCTAAACCGCCATAAATCTACAATAAAATGCTTAAATCTCTACGCTACAAGCTATTAAATATGACGATGAATGATTTATTAATTTTTCTATGACTAAAACCAAAGTATTGAAAAATGAGTACTGTTCAACGTGACTCAACTTAATCAATACCATTAATTCTAAATCCTTAATTTGAAGGTATTTAATTGTTGTCTCCACATGAGAGGGAAGGTTATCGTGTGAGGGGTGTGATAACACAACAGACTTCATGAGAAGCCAAGTGAGATTTATGCATGGAAAATTAATTTTAAAAGACCTAATTTTATTGGGGTTAAAAATATTAATCAACACTTTATGGTTTATACAGATATAACCAAGATCCCAAATTAATATATGCTTTGCTATTATCTTTAACCTTAAGAACTATAACCACTCAAACACTTTATCATCCAAAATTTTATCTAAAATTCACTTAAAAATAAAAAAAAATGACAACATATTTATCTTAATTCAAATAAGTAAACATTTTATTATGTTGTTTTTTATCTTGTTTAAATAATTGATATTGAAATTTTAAGATTTGTTTGGGTAGGACCGACAGTAGGAGTGATAAGAGTGATCGCACATATTTTTCATTTTTTTGCTTTTTATCTATGTTTTTGATCTTGTTCAAGTGGTTTTTTTTTTTGTAATTTATAACTCAAAATTTGATCAATCATTTATGATAATATAGATTTAAAGTAAACAAACAATTTTTGAATCTAAATTAACTATAAAACAACAAAAATTTACAAAATAATTTGATAAGATTGAATAGTCTTATCAATACTGCTTTAATTATATCAAGAAATTTTTAAAATTAGAAATGAGGGTAAAAAGAGTATTATTTTAAGATCTTAACTATATATTCATAGAATGTTGACTAATACCATTTAATTTCGGGAAGATTAAGTTATTTTAATTAATTTTCATGTCACTTTTCACTTCCTTGTTGACACTACTTTTGATCCTTGAGGAAATTATCATCCTACTTTGGAGAATGGGTTGGAAAATGGGTTGATCATAAAATGTCTTTTAAAATAACACTCCACGCCATTTCCTATTTCCCTTCCCTTACAAAATGCCAATTCGACAAATTGCTTATTAAAGATGAAATCATCTATATTGAATAGGTCAAAGTCTAAGTTCAATCACCAATTTCATAACCACTCAGTAAGGTAAATCGAGAGTTTGATTAATTTCCTTCTCTTATCACTCAAACTACTTCTTAGAGGTTGCATAGACTCATTCTTAAGCACTCAAGAATTCAAACATAGAACAAGGGCAGCTCAATCCAATATGGAAACTAAATACTTAGACCAAAATGTTAGCCCCATAGATGAGGAAAGAAAGAAAAAAGTGTAGGGGTGTGCATAATTTGATTTAGTATAGTTTGAAAGTTTTTTTAAATCAAACTGGAAAAACCGGTTTGAAAATTTTTTACACCAGAGCAAATCAAACTGAAAAAATATGGTTTAATCCAGTTTGGATTACAGTTTTAGTTTATTGAAATCATGCACTCCTAAATATATATTATTTAATAAAAGTAATTAAATTATAGATTTCTAGAATATAATATAAACATATAAAATATACACAATATACATATAACAAAATAAATATGAAAAAACAAGTTATACACCTAATTTCTTATTAGAAAATTTTATCAAATATAATTATATATATATTTTAAAAAAATACGGTATGTAGTTTAATTTGATTTGAAAATTCTCTAAACAACAATCTAAACTGGAAAAAATAGTTTGAAAACTTTTCAATCCAAACCAAACTATTTTACAAATCAAACTAAATTATAATTTTTAAATAATTTGATTCAATTTTATAATTTGAATTAAATTAGATACACCTCTGAAAAATACAACATGCGGAATGCTTCCTTTTTGGCATGTTATATAATATTTTTGGGTCCAAACCAAGGTGCGTCTCTTTGGTCATATGGACCTCACTGTACATTAACGAATTAGTTCCCACTTCAGCTTTCGGCTCAAGAAGTTAGCGAGTGGACTCTTCCTTTAATAAGAAAAATATTTGAAGGAATGTTATAAAAGTAATAGTAATGATAATTGCAAATATAAGAAGAGAATTAAAGAGAAAAAAGGAAGGAAAAATGGAAATGAAAATCTGGGTGATTGAGAGAGTGGTTAAGGAAAAAGGGTTGTGTTTTTTAAATATATTTACAAGTGATGGAAGGGGGGGTTTATGCAACAGTTTTCCGCCACCCTTATCGCCCAAGAAAATTGACTAGTTTCTTTTGTTTTAAATGTCTTCAGACAACACATTTATTACAAGCCCCCATCAATAATTGATTTCACATTTAGTGGAAATTTATTTTATATGTAAGACTCTCTCTTGAATTTTTACTATTTACAGATAATTATATTAACTTTGTTAATAAAAAATCCAGTGAGATAAAAATCAAAGCAACAGAACATAATTATTTAATGTTCTGTAAAGTGAGGTTAGACGTGTTAAAACTGTCTTATTAAAAACTTTACTAGAAAAATCTAGTGGGATAAAATCTAGTAAAAGGAAAAAAATATAGTATACATTTTATCCAAAATATGATGAACTTAAAAAAATTTGCTTCCCCTGATAAATACTCTCTTTGATAAATGTTCTCCCTCTTTGTAATGGAATTAATTTTGTTATTTGTTAAGCCACCGTATATTGATGTTATACACTAACGTTTCAAATGTTGATATCGATAATCTCTTAGTGAACAAATCTGTAAGAGTCTTACTAGATCATATTTGTTTAACATCAATTTTTCTACTTTATTGGAGTTCATGAGTATAAAAAAACTTATCTGAGATACGTTTGGTTCTGTCTCTTTTGATATATCCATATCTAATTTAGGCAATACATGTTGCATTGTCTTCGTATAAGATGCAAAGAGTGTCTGTTGTAGAAGGAATACTGCATGTATTTCGTATATGATAAATGATAGACCATAACCATATGCATTATCGGTTAGCTTCATGGAGCGCTAGAATCTCTGAATAATTTGAAAATATTACACCTAAGGTCTATTTGGTGGAATACCATGATATTGTTCTATCATTATAAGTCAAAATATATCCCGTCTGTGAACATGCCTTATACAGGTCAGAAAGATAACCAATATTTGCATATCTAATCAAACTAAGATTTTTAGAGGATTTGACAGAATAAAATAATCTCAAATTTCTAGTTCTACATAGGTAACAGAGTATATATTTGATTCTGTTTCAGTGGCAATGGGTCAGTGCAAAGCTAAATCGGACTAATAAATTAACTGCAAAAGATATAGTTGATTTAGTACATTGGGTCAAATATAATAAAGTTTCAATAGCATTAAGATACAATACTTTAAGACTGAATATCATTTAATCTTCTTTTTTAGGACGAAATGAATCTTTTTTTTTAGATTAAGAGACTGAACAATTATTAGGGTGCTCAAAGGGCAACTCTTATTCATATTAAAGCGTTTTAATAATTTTTCAATATACGCTAATTTATGGATAAGTATTCTATTTGAATTATACTCGATCTACAGACTGAAACAATATTTTGTTTTACCTAAATTCTTCATCTCAAATTCTTTTTTCAGATATTCAATAATTTTTGAGAGTTTTTTAAGAGTTTTAATTAAATTTATGTCATCAACATAAACTGTTATAATAACAAATCTCGATTCTGACCTTTTTATAAAGACACATGGACATATAGGATCATTTACATAGCCTTCTTTTTTAAATATTCACTGAGGCAATTGTACCATATACATCCAAATTGTTTTAATCTGTATAATAATCTTTGTAATTTAATTGAATACATGCCTCTTGAATTAACCCTTTTTGTTTCAGGCAATTTATATCCTTCATGGAGTTTCATATAAATTTTAATATCAAATTTTTCATATAAATAAGTAGTAACTACATCTATTAGACACATATCTAGTCTTTTAGAGACTGTTAAACTGATTAAATATCTTAATGTAATTATATCCATCGTAGATGCATATGTTTCATCAAAGTCTATACCTGGCCTTTGGAAAAAGCTTTGGCTACAAACCTAGCTTTATATCTAGCAATTTTATTTTTCTCATTTTTTTCTCACAAATACTCATTTATATCCAACAGGTTGTATGTCTAAAGGTGTTGAAACTATAACCCAAACACTTGACGTTTTGCTAGAGACTCTAATTACGCTCGAATGGCTTCTGCCTATTTAGGCTAATTATGTCTTTGTTTACACTCAGTCACAGTACGTGATTCAAAATTATCATTATTCATAATTTCAGTAGCTACTACAAATGAGAATATATTATCAATGTTATCTGTTTCACAGTTTCACATCTCTCGTGTATAAACATAATTTAAAGATATTTCAATATTCACATTTTCCTGTTCTTTAGGATTTTGTACCACATTAGGGGCTTAGGTCTCTTTAATGACCATAACCTTTTCTGAAGGAATATTAGAGAGTGTGGATTTTTCATTTATTTTAGGATCATCATGATTAATATCTATTTGATTATTTACTTTTCTTTTTTGAGGGACAGTGTCCTTTGATCCAATAGGTCTACCAAGCTTCTAACATGCAGTAGATTGATCAATCACAATTCGAATAGATTATTTAATAGTCACATTAATTCTTGCTGATGCATTGGCAGTTGGAACATGTGATCTTATCACTTTTGTTGTATCTACAAATACATTAAACATTTGGTGGGCAATAATTTGTAAACGTATTATCTTCTGCACTTCAGTTTCACTTTGGGATATGTGAGGATTTAGATGAGACATGGTAAGTATATATCAAGTAAGTTCACACCTAACTTTAAGAGGCGTTTTCTTTTCCCTTAAAAATGGGAATGTTGTCTTATCAAAGTGACAATTTATAAATTGTATAGTAAAAAGATCATCTATTAATGGTTTCAAATATCTGATAATAAATAATGAATTATATCCAACATATATTCTCAAACAGCGTTGGGATCCTAATTTTATATGTTGAGGAGACGCAATAAGGATATATATATCACAACCAAATATTTACAAATGAGATATATCAAGTTGGTAATAAAAAACTAATTGTAAGGGAGAATATTCATGATAAGAAAAAGGTCGCAAGCAAATTAACATTGTAGTATGTAATATAATATGTCCTCATATAGAAGTAAGTAATTGACTTTTTAGTAATAAAATGCGTGCAATGTTCTGGAGTCGTTTGATAAGAGACTTAGCTAATCCATTCTATGTGTGAACATGCGGGACTGGATATTTAACATCAATCCCCGTAGACATGCAATAATCATCAAATGTCTTGGATGTAAATTCACCAACATTATCTAGTTATATTGACTTGATCGAATACTCTGCGAAATGTGTCATTAATTTGATAATTTGTGTTAACAATTTAGCAAATACAATATTTCAAGTTGGCAATAAATAAACATGAAACCATCATGCAAATGCATCAATTAAAACTATAAAATAACGAAATGATCCACTTGGTGGATGAATGGGTTCACATATGTCTCGTTGAATCCTTTGTAGAAATGATAGGGATTCAACTCCAATTTTAGAGGGAGATGGTCTTAACAAGCAGTGCAAAATTTTTCACTGGATAATAAAATTTTATGATTCTTTAATGTATGTCATGTAAATTTTCAATAATCTTATATATCATTGTAAATCCTAGGTGGTCTAAATGATCATGTCAAAGTATAAATGTTTTTGGATCAAAGAACTTCTGATTCGATATTGTATAGGTTTCAATTGTCTTTATGATTGTATAATATAATCCAGATGATAAAGCGGGTAATTTTTCTAGTATAAGCCTTCTTTTAAAGGAATTACCAATTATACAGATAAATTCTGTATCATTTTCACTCATGGTTTTAATGTGATAACTATTTTTTCATTTATCTTTAAAACCAAGTAGATTTTTTTTGGATCTACTTGAATATAATGCATCATTGATGTTTAATCTAATCCCATTTTTTAATAAATTTGTAACTTTTTTGGTGCCTTCAATCAGATTTATTGATCCTAATATAGTATTTACTTTAACTTCAATCAATGCTAAAATTGAGAAAAATTTCTTTTCCTTGAGAATCATGTGCATTGTTGCACTATCCACAAAACACATGTCTCCATCATCAGCATTTAAAATCAACACTTCAATTTTGAAGTTTATTTCCTTTTATTTAAAAATTACATTAGTCGTAACATATACAAAATATTGAAAGGGATGAGAATATGATAATAAAATATAAAGGATGTGATGCTGGGAAAATAATAGTTGTATATTTGTCCTTTTAGGACATTTTATTTAATCAATTTTTCAAGGCTCATATAATTTAGGGGAAGAATCATATGAAAAGCCCATTTAATATTATCTATGCAATTTTAGGAACTTCGTGTTCAAATATTGTCGTATTTACAAAACTTCTAGTTTTGTAAATAATATATATGAGTTAATTTTTGAAACTTCAGGTTCAAATATTATCTCATATTTACAAAATAACTGATTTTGTAGGAGAAATATTAAGATTAATTTTTGGAAGCTTCAGAGTCATATATTATCTCATATTTATAAAACTTCTAGTTTTATAATTAGTATTTAAAATATTACAATATGTGTTCTGATTATATTTTAGACTTCAAATCCATATTTTTCACAATTTATACAAACTTCAAGTTGTAAATTTGATATAGTTAATATAAAATAAAGACTTTGATAAAACTTGGAACTTCGGGCTCATATATATATATATATATATATATATATATATATATATATATATATATATATATATATATATATTCATTTTTACGATTTTATAAACTTTATATTACAAATCGGATACAATTATTATAATAATAATAAATATAAATATTTAAATAATATTCAAGACTTCTGACTTAGATATATGTTTTTGTAAACTTCATATTACAAATGAGATTCATAACTTCAGGTCCAAATTCATGATTTTATAAACTTCGGATTATAAAAGATTTTAGATTCAGATTCATAATATTCAAGACTTCAGATTCAGATTCACAATATTATAACCTTCAAATTACAAATAATATTCAAAATTTTGAGTCCAGATTTATAATATTTCTGCCACCCTTATTGCCCTAGAAAATTGACTAACTTCTTTTGCTTTAAATGTGTTCACATAACACATTTATTGCAAGCCCCCTATCATTAATTGATTTTACATGTGATGGAAATTCATTTCATATGTAACAATAGAGAGGTTTTGATTCTGTTTTAGGGCCATTCTGATCAAATATTAAATATTGTGTCTCCATTTACTGCTCTAATTAAAATTTCAACAAATATGAAAATTCATCTGCTTTTTTTTTTTTTTAACCTTGATGAAAAAGGTGGGTTACCTACAAACACCTATTTAAAAAACTGAGTATGAATTTTAGATGCAGGACTCATACTAGTTTGAATCCATACTTACTGGTAATAGATTTTGATGAGTGAACTTGATATACTCACAAGTATGGGTATGAATATGTCAGAATTTTAAATATAAGGTATGAGATTTGAATTTCATATTAAAAAATATAAACTTTTAGTATACTATTTGTATAATATTAAACTTTTTAATTTCAATAGCTAATTTTTGAGGTGTAATTCTCTCAAGATTCATATAATTTAGTATTAAAGCCATAATTATATCTCTCGGTTGTAATTGTGTAGCGTGAGTGGTAATACTAGCATTACGGTATTCACCACTAGCGCACATGATATTGTGAGATTTATATGGCTTGAATTTTTTAATTTTAATAATTAATTTTTGAAGTGTGATTTTCTAAAAATGTTATCCTAATAGTAGATTTAAAGTCAGATACAGTCATATTAGGCCAAAGGACTTATTCCCACCCAAAATATGATGTTTTTTTAATTTTTTATCTCTTAACTTTGAAAATCTCACACACTCACTCATAAGTGATTAAAGTTAACGAAACTCTAACCCCTTAAAATTTAGTCTCTTTTTTTCCCTCCTAAATCTTAAAAACTAAAAGTTTTTTTCCTTGTCCAATTTTAAAAAATGACATTTCTCCTCTAAGGTTTAGTTTTCAATCTCTAGTATCATCACCGACGAGGAAGAGTCTTCGACATATCACCATATTCCAACAGTCTCTTTCTCCTCCTCTGGAATTCTGACCAACAAAAATCTTATCTTTATTTGAATTATTATTTGGTATCAAAATTATCATTATATCTTCTAATTATAATTACATATATGGATGGTAACACCAATATTATGGTATTCACCACTAGCACATATAATATTATGAGATTCATATGACTTTTCAACCTCTCAAACTAATTTTTGAGATATAATTTTCTAAAAATTTTATCATAATAATAGATTTTACAGTCGGATACAATCGTACAGGTTTAAATATTCCCTATTTGTTAGCTCTATTTTTCTTAAGTTGATATTTAATATGATTCTAAAGGCTTATCATGAGAAGACACGTGTAATCAAAATTAAAGTAAGGGCAAAAGGCAAAAGGCAAAAGGGAGACAGCGGGGCGGTTTGGAAAAAAAAATTTGGAGCGAAAAAAAGTTGAACATTATTGAGAGAAAAAAAAGTAGCATTCTATCTGTCAGACAGATTTTCTTATGATTTTCATATAGATAAAATATAATGACAAAATAAAGAATCATATCTCCTGCCCACTATGTCCCCACTCGCTCTATGTCTCATCTCATCTACACGCGCTGTTTAAGGAAGTGGAATAGGAAACAATCCGGTGAGTTTAGTTTCCCGCGATTGAAAAGTTTTTATTATATGTTGAGGGTATAATGGTAAGTTTAAAATAATAAAATTATATATACATAAAATTATATTTGAATCAAATTAACTCAAATTTATCTTCTCACTTGACTTGAATGAGTATAAATTAAAAAATCATGATTCGAATTTCAAATCTGAGTTTAAACCATGATTTTAAGATTTGAAAGAATTCGAATTCAAAATGAAATTATGACAGTCGAGCTTCTGATCAACAATTTTTTCACATTTAAAAAAAATAAAAATTACATTTTCAAATTAAAAAAACTATTATAAATAAGTCAATTAAGTTATTATGATCTTTTAACTTAATAATTAATAAACTAAAAAATTATTTTATAAATTTTAAGCTATAATAATAAACCTAAATGGACCGAGTTTGAGCAATTTGCTAAACAACATGCTCAAACTCGAACATAAATTTTTCAGGGTTGTTAAGCCTAAAGTTAAACTCAAGCTCAGACTCAGGCTCAGATTTAGGTTCATCCACTTATTAGTTAAATCAAATTCGAGTTTAATTTGATTTAAATTTAATTTTATACGTATATAGTTTTGATTATATAATCAATTATAAAGATAGTTGATTGTATACTCAAATCTGTGTACGAAAATTTTGTTTTACGCATATAACTAATTACACAGATAGCTGATTGTATACTCAAATCTGTGTACGAAAATTTTGTTTTAAGTATATAATTAATTACATAGATTGCTAATTGTATTCTCGAATCTGTATATGAAAATTTTGTTTTGAGTATATAATTAATTAGGTTGATTGTATACTCAAATATCTGTACTCCTCGATTAAGATTGGCAAAGATCGTCTTAGTTAAAAGTACCAAATTGTCCCTGACTTAGACAACTATTAGAGGTGTGATTGGCCAAAGTCAAAGAAAACACCTACTACTGTTTGATTTACAAACAAAATTTTAAAAAGAGAGTTGTATTTAGAAGACAAAGTCGTCTTCTTTCCCATCATCAGAGATTTGAAAGTGTGTGTGTGTGTGTTTATATTTTGTTTTTTGTTATACAGAGAGCAACCAATTTTGTGAGGAGGAAGATCTGAGATGGCAACTTTTGGAGGAACAACCCAGAAGTGTACGGCGTGTGATAAGACTGTGTATTTGGTTGATGAGCTTACTGCTGATAACAAAGTCTATCACAGGGCTTGCTTCAGATGCCACCACTGTAAGGGGACTCTCAAGGTGATTCAAACAAACTCTCACTCTATTAAAAACTTAGAGAAACACATATTCTCTTGCATGCTGAATTGAATTTTTACTTCCTTTCCTTTTGGTTGATCATGTTTACATCTCAGAAACTACCTTTTTTATGTTGTCCTTTTGTTTTTTGCTATTGAAGTTTCGATTTTTATATTTAAAGAGATGATTGTTGCCAGTTACGAGACTGTTTAATGGTATTTTTTTTCTTAATTTGTTGCCAGTTCATTATGGGATTGCAGTTTTGAGTTTGTTTTGAATCGGATGAGGATCCCCATATCGAAATTAAACTTATATTAACTACGATCTTCCTGTGTTCAACTGTATAAACATAGTTTGGTTCTTCCAAGGCTGTATTTACTAATCTTTTATTGGTTCATCCTGGGGATATTTGAAACTTTGTGTTCTCTTCGTTAATGGTAGACCCATCAAACAAGTTAGAAATTCCTGGCGTATGGTCAATTATAAGAGGATTTGATACCTTTTATTGAAAAAGTTGTGCTTATTGGTTCAATGAAAATCATCAACAATGCTAGCTAATAGACGTGTGAGATATGATGAATTGGAAGGCCACATATATCGTTTGTCAGCAACAGTCTCAAATGATTAGTGAATTAATTCTTTGTTCTACTTTCTCAAATATTTCAAATCTTTCATTGGTTGAATAATCATAGAGAATTATAACCATGTGAAGCATTATCCATTGTTGAGGATTTAGATTCATTTGTTTGCCAGGAAAATTTTGAAATCCCCAGGGAAGTATCTGGTAAACAACAGATTCTGTAATTTCAGACTATGGGTAGAAATGTCACCAACTCAAGGGTTTAAATAAATTTTAAAGTTGAAGTTCTATCTACTTTTATTTCTTTTGAGCCTGAGGGAATGGAATAGGAGGAAGAGACAAAAGACAAGAACTAGATGTAAGGACTTTCATACTGATAAAAATCGAATACTTGTAAAGGTGTTTACAATAAAATGCTGCAGAATGGTGTTGCTTTTTTCAAACTTGAAATTTAATTATTATTCAGCTTGATGTTGAAATTTTGAGAACTTTGTGGGAGCTACAAAAATCCCTGGAGTATCATATTTATGTTAACAGGAAATAATGTGTGAAATATTCTATAGATGGTATCGATTTTTCCACTTTACCTTTATTTCTCAGTTTCTGCTACAACATTGCAGTTGTTCAATTATTCGTCCTTTGAGGGCGTTTTGTATTGCAAGCCTCACTTTGATCAACTGTTTAAGATGACTGGGAGCTTGGATAAGAGTTTTGAAGGTGCTTATTCGTTACTGACTTTGTTTCTTGGGATATTTACCTAATCTAGTATCTGTTTGTTTAAGATTATTCATTGGTTTCTTCTTTCTTTTCTCTAGGAACTCCAAAAACTGTTAGGGTTGAGAGATCTGCTGATCAGGTACACAGAGTATTCAGTTTTATAATTCTCCTTTTTATTCATATAAATTATATTCATAGTAAGTTGTTTCTTATGGTGAGTGAATTTTTCAGGTAAAAAATAGCAGAGTTTCCAGTATGTTTGCTGGAACTCAGGAGAAATGTGTTGCTTGTAAGAAAACTGTTTACCCAATTGAGAAGGTAAAAGTAGCAATTGTAATAAGCTCCATTGGTAACTTTTCTAGCAATTTCACTTTCTTAGAAAATAATATGTCGGTGTTATAACCATGCATTAAAAGCCTAATTTGTTTGTATCTTAGAGATGGATTTTTGTTTGTATTTTGTTTGAATTGTGAAGAACATTGTCCTCTCTTAGATTTCTGCTTGTCATATATAGTTTCTCATTCTCTCGAAAAGCATTAACAATATCACTTAATAGTTAATAAACAGGATCACTCATTATATCAAAGAGCTCTCTTAAATTAAATGTTTATGTTACAAACTAATTATTTAAGATTTTGTTTTCATTCTATTACATAGTTTGGCTGTTGTACTGACCCAGTTACTGCATCTTATAGGTGGCAGTAGACGGCACATCATACCACAAAGCCTGTTTCAGGTGTACCCATGGTGGCTGTGTGATTAGCCCATCAAATTATGTGGCACACGAGCACCGCCTATATTGCAGGCATCACCACAATCAACTCTTCAAGCAGAAAGGTAACTTCAGCCAACTTGGCAACCATGAACAGGTTAAAGGAGACCATGAACAGGTTAAAGGAGTGACTGAGAATGCAACAGCTTAGTGATACTGTGAAAAGTTTTCTTGTTTTAATGTGAGAATCTGTGTTTGTCTGGATAGCAAGTTTGCTAGCAAGAGTCGGGTACATCTGTTAAAGCATACAAGAAGAGCTATGTGATTTTGTTTCTTTTTCTATATATATGTAATAAGCCATTGCAGACATATGTTCAGTACAGTAGTTTGGTTTTTGCAGAAATTTTGTGTGGTGAGCCCTGAATCGACAAATTTTTTACGGAGTTGTTCAGTTCATAGCAGCAAATAATGTGGATTGCCAAAATGTTTTCTGTGTGCTAAAAGATTTCTAGCTTGATCTGGTTAAAGTTTATTTCAAGATTAGAGTCATCTTTGTTAAGCTGCTGCATGCCTTCTCACTTTACTTTATCCTCTTTAATTAGTAGTCATTTATCAACATTCTTAGCTGTCTATATCTTGTTTGAAAGCATAAACTGTATCCTGATGGACCATGTGGCTAATAAAAACTAGTTTGCTATCCTTCCACCAACCCCTCAGGAAAGAACCAACTACATCGAGAATCATTTAACCAAATAATTTAAGAGTTTGATTTTAATATATCGTCAGAGAAAACTTATCCATCCTCTCTCATACATAAAATCTCCATTTTTGTTACTAAAACTATTTGTTAGGGGTTTTTGAACCTCACATATCTTGCCTTTAGCCTCCATTTTTATGTTTAAGAGGGAATATAATTTTTTTGTCTAAATCTTATTTTAATATAGGAAAAATCTAGTTTCATTCCTATTAAAATAAAATAATAATTATCACAAATTCTGATTAAGAAAATGTTTTATTACAAGTGTTTTCTCCTTAAATTTGAAATTTTTTACTAAAAACAAATATGTAATATTATGTACATCTAATTTTGAATATTCAATTAAATATTTAGATGATGTATTATTTGAATGTAATTTTATTTTTAATTAAATATTTAATTATATATTCAAAACTCAATCCACACAATTTTGTTGAAAACAAAAAGAATAGAACATAAAAATTACATCCCTTCTCGCAATCTTGAGATCCAAACCCAGTGTAAGTCGGTTTAGAATGCCTAAAATTTGTGGGTTGAAATTGTCCATAATGGCTGAGTAAGCCTGCAAGAGCAACCCTGTCAAATGCTTTCCTTATATTAATAATAATACTGTTTTGTCCTTCAAGCTTGAGATCATAGATACATATTTTCAACAAAAGTATGCTAGTAGAATTTTTCTTTTTCCAGAAAGTTTGACATATTTTGCACTCTTTACAATCTTTTCATGGTTGTATGCTGTTAAGTGAAGTTTCTTATCAACAGAAAATCTACAAACCAACCAAGTTTGTCCAAGTTAGCCACCCAAATCATTATATTCTTGTATAAAATCATTCTCAGTTTGATTAAGCGAATGTCTCTCTCACCCAAATCATTAACTATTTTTCAGTTTAGTAACTGATCTCACAATTATTATACTAAATAATTTAAGAGTCTAATCATGATATAATGCAAACAGATCTCAAATCCAAATCCTCTTAAGTCTATTTTAGAATTTCATACTTAATCATTCAAATTACCCTTGGGGTTTACTAAGATATTGATCATTAAGTTAAGTGATAAATGATTTCTCCAACTTAATTGATCATTTAGTTGGAGAAATCATCAATTTCGTTATGGGGCATTTGGTTGAAATAGATAAAGATTACTCGGATAATCTATTTTTTATTATTTACATTATTTTGTATAGTTTATAAGTAATAAAAGTTTTCGTAATCTATCTTTAAGATATTCTTTTAATTTTGATGAGTGCTGAGCCTGAATCATTGTGAGGAATAGTTAAAAAAATGTAAGTTGTAAGAGATGAGATTATTCTGGTTTTCAAAGAGGGAAGTCATGCCTGCAATGATTAATGCTACTTAGCAATCCCTTCAAACTATAAATACAGACAAATGCAAGTTGCAAGGGTTCATATTTAAAGTCAATCAAAAAATCACTTCTTGGAGGGCTTTAAAAGTTGAACGTAAATTGATAGCCAATCCATTATAATCTGGATAAAGTCTTTTGTGGTCAGAGAATTGGGTCTCTCTGGACTTTGAGCTACCTCTCTGAATCAATCACAACCATGGATTATCACCCTTGTTTGAAACCTGTAATTCTCACTCAGGCATTTATTGAGGAGGTTCAGCTTCTGCCATATGAGAAGAATTGATGCAGGAAACTCAATCAGCTACAGTAGAGGCCTAATTAACATCCTTAATCCATTGCTCTATCATCCATTCATTCATCAGGAATGGAGACAAATTTTATATCATGCTACAAAGATTTGATCTATAGTGCAAAAATTTGATGGACCACTTAAAAAGGATTCTATGCATGTCTTTAATCCACTTATATCATCCTTAATCCAGTTAGCAATCCATTACATAGAGAGCGATAAATTATGCGAACATTAATTAGATATGTCATCTACACATAGATAGATTTAGAATATTAGTAGAAGTTTTTCTATTTAAAAGAATCGAAAAGAATAAATCTTGACTGTTTCAACCATTTTTATCTCTTATTTCCATAGGAAAACCTTTCATCCTTATCTTTTATAAAAATAATAATTATCTACTACATTTTCGAGATAACACAATTAACGAATTTTCTTAAGAACAATATTATTAAACATTTATATTCAATGTATTAGATATAGATGTATTTAATTATGTAATTATACAACTAATTATCTTTCTTGTCTTATAAATATATAATTGTACAAAGACAAAACCGCAAAGTAACAATAAATTATATTATCATATTGTTACTTTGTCAAATTTTCTCCAAAACAAACAATGACATAACAATGAGTATAAACTTAACCACTTAAAAATCTCATCGTATTCTTATTTGATTGCATATAATTACATCTCCAATTTAGTGTACTTGTCATTTACAAAATTTTTGCCACCAACAAGTTGATACTAGGAGCACGACATTTGAAAAGCCTTTTTTTCCATCAAATATAATTTTTACATTTGACCTCAATCGAAACACTTTTCCATGACTTCCGTAGAAGAAGATCAAAGAAAGTCCTAAGTGATCATAATACTGAAGTAAGTCAAAGTGTTTCCCTCGTAAAACAACTTGAACTTGTCATTTAGAACCAATTTACCCTAGTAGTTGAAATATAATCAATAGCCAAAGGCACAATTGAACAATGTCATTGGATGTCCAATTGATGTCATCAATAGTACTAGACCTGAACCGAGTTGGCTCAAACTCAAAAGTAGACTTAGCTCAATTTGAATTTGTTTACTTCAAATATAAACTAAGTTTGAGTTAAAAAAATTCGGTTCGTTTTAAAATTAAATTGAACTCAAACTAAACAAAGTTCAATTTGGTTTGACTCACAAGCTGATAAATGACTCGATTCGATTCAAACTTGACTCATGACTCGATTCGAATTATATTAAATAATTATTAAACAATATCATTTTGTCAATAAGTCATGAATTCAAACCACAAATCTGTGCCACATATCAAAACCATGAATTTGAACCATATATTTGAATCAAACTTGAATTGAATCATTTTCATTCAAACCAAACTTGAACTACCTTTTATGTTGGCTTGACAAATTTGAACTGAACTCGAATTGAGCTATTTTTCATTCAAGCCAAGGGGTGTTCAGTTTGATTCATATCTACCCCTAGTTATCAACACATTAATCCAATAAAAGGAAAATGTTCACCTAACAACACTATTAAGGATTCAAATCCCCACAAAACAACCAATTGTTATAAGGTCGTAAGCTTCCAAGAATGCAATCCACATTTGAGTGTTTTGGTGTGATGTTCGTTTGGAAACAAAGAATACTTTGGTGGTGTTCGGCCAAAAACTAAGAAAGTCTTGGAAAAAGGTTTACAAGCTCTAAAAGTTAGAAGGCTCCATGAAGGTTCCACAATTTTTGAGAATTCAAAAGTTTGGTAAGATTTTAGGGTAAAAAAATTGGAACTTAACTTCTAGACAGGGTTTTATATATAAGTTAGGATTGAGCAAGAATCAACACCAGTTGTTCAAATTAAATTGGTGACAAATGTGAACCGTCTATGAAGGTACTTGAATCATTGCCCAAACTGTGTTGATAGCATATGACGCATGTGTGCGACACATCAAATGCAAAGGGAAACGTCACTTTCACAATGTGATGTGCTCAAGAATCAAGTATCTTGATTATCCATATGTTATTCATCTGTGCAAGAAAGATAAAGAGTTTCTAAAGCTCTATTTGCACACCAAAAACTAGGAATCACTTATTGTGTGACCACACTTCTCAGAAAAATGTATAAAAGCTACACTAGAAAAGTATAGGCATTGCATAGCTAGCGACAAGTCATTTGAATGACTTGACAGATCATCTACACACAAGTTGATTTCGAATGCTAGTAGAAGCATTTCCATCTATAAGTAGTTGAAAGAGTGGATCTTGTCTATATTAATTATTTTCATGATTTTCTTAATGTGTCATTTTCATCACCTAATTTTGTAGTATAACTTTAATCTTTTATCTCATACCTTTATAAAATAGCATTTATCTCCAACCTTTTTAGCATGGCACAATCAACAGTTTTCTTAAAATTATATTTCATTAAACATATAGATTCAATATAATAGGATTTACGTGTATCTAATTATGTAATTACAAAATTAATTCTTTCTCTTGCCTATAAATGTAAAATTGTACAAGGCCAAAAGGACGGCTAATGATATTCTCGTCCTATTACTCTGCCATTCTCCAAAATAACAAATAAATGTAACATTGAACATAGACTTATGAGCCATTTTAAAAATGTTATTGTGTCCTTATTTGCTTTCTAATTTTGCTTACTTCAAATTGGCAATTTTCACTACCAACTTCTACAATGTTTAATTAAACAAATAATGTATCCATGATTCTTTAGCTGAGGTGGAACTGACATTAACCGGATCATATAATTAAATTTAAATTATTTATTTAACCCATACTCTATATTTTTAATAGTGCTAGTACTGGTAAAAGAAATTGTTTTTAAGTTGACTTCTCCTGACATGGTGTGCGAATGCTAGCAGCGAGTGATGCCCCTGGCCAAAAGAACCATATTCCAGGGCATTATTCTTTGAATCTTCTTCAAATAGAAATTTGATTAACAAATTTGAAATTCTATTCTGGGTTGGTTCCAAAGAAGCAGGTTGAGTTCCAGGGACATCATCGTTTTGTTCTACTTAAATTTCTATGATCTATTAATAATAGTTGTTGGAACAAAAGAGAAAGAAAAATGGTTCTTGTCTTGCAAATCAATTATTAGAATTTCTGTGCCTTCTATCTTGCTGGCCTGCTGGCACTTCTGTTCTTGGCATGAGAATTGCAGAGTCACAACCAAAACGTAGAACAGAGTCACAGGGCAGTATTGGTCAAAAAACTGGTGTTTGGGGGTTGATAAAATTATCATTTCCTTCTTTTACTTGGCTTGAGAGCCTCTTAATTGTTGCCAAGATTGGATTTAAGCACATACCATAAATCACAACCAAAATCATGTAATTGTTTTTGGATCATGATCACTAGGATTATGCATTATCAGATCCACACTCGATAATTTATGTTTTCTCCATTACCAAACTACTCTCTTGTTTTGTAATTTTAACAGGTTTAACAAGGCTAGATTTGTGTGCTGTTGGAGTCTCTGGCTCTTCTGCAGTCTTACTCTAGACTGGGTGAGAAGGAAGAGAAAAACCAGGATTAGCTTCCAGCTTCTGAGATGCTTTGCAATGAGGGTTGCCATATTCTTGGTCTGGGTGCAGCTGTGTTAGTTGATGATGACGTTGATCTTGGTGGGTTTCCTTCATATTTCTTCCCCTGAACAAGATTAGTTGATCTTCTAGTTAGAAAAATTCAATTTCAGGAATAGTATGAATAAGATTAAAACAGTATAAAACTGCAGAACTACAATAATGCTTATTGTTTGAGGGAATTCACCTGATTTTCTTTGTCAAGGTGAGATCTTTTCGGCTTCTCATGAATCCTCTCAGGCTTTTCAGCCAATTCTGGCTTGTTCCTGTTCATCCTCCCATTCTTCTTTGCCCACAACCCTTTCATCGCATCTACACCAACAAACCAAAAACATACATAAGAATCTCAATCAAACTCAACTTCATCATAACCAAAAAACAGAAACAAAGCAGAACTTCACCAACACACCTTGAGTAGTGATGAGTCTATAAACTTGTCCAAGAACAAGAGTGTCAGTTGGGCGAAGAAGCTTAATCCTGGTCAACCTAACAGAATTGCCATTGTTGCTGTTGGTGGGGCATCCATCAGTATTGTTATTATGAGTTGGGCACAAGGTGGTAGAAATGAGAAGAGCAACATAGTGACCTGGGTTCATCCTCATAATCTCGCTGGCATTCACAGGCCAATAAAATTTGTCGATTTTCCCAGATGGATGTTGTATCACTAGCGTGGCTGTATCAATGGCCTGGCAGTTCCCCATTTTCACAACTCAAACTGGTTGAAGATAAAGAATGTGCTGAAATGAGCAAGAGAAAGATCAGGCCAGGAAGCAGCCTGAGGTATACAACAGTATCTTTATAGCCACACCATCCCACCAACTCCCAAGTGGATAAAACTGTGTTCATATATTTTAAATACATAAAATAGATATATAAATAATATATTATTATATAATTAAATAATTTTAAATTAAAAATAAAATAATATTTAATTATATAATTATACATCATCTATATATCACTTAAAATATGTACAGGCGCAGCATTACTCAAAATAAACCTTGCATAGGGTGATTAAGGGTAGTTTTGTCAATTTAAGTAGGAATTAAAAAAGTTAATAAAGATATGAAATGATGTGGTGATCTGTGAATGGTTGTCATAAAAGTCATGAGCTATATTCAGATTCTTCCAATGTACGCTATGTGCAATCGCACCCTCCATCACCGTTAATAAAAGGCCAAAAGTCATTTTCCCGCCCAAGGTACAGTGAAATCACATGCCCACCCACTAACTTTGAAAAACCTAAACACCCACCCACAATCAATTTTCCATTAAAAATTTCAATTAATGTCAGGGGTAAAATCATTATTTAGCAAAAAATTAAAGTTTCATCACAATTTTCTCCCCTATATTTAAAAACTTATATTTTACCCCCAAGCCAAGGTTTGAAAAGTGACAAAACCTCGCTAGAGTTTGTTCCTCTTCCTCCGGCGCTAATTTCTCCTTTCCTGACCACTGACCATCAACCGTCCTCCCTTCCCCTCTTATCTCTCCTCTTGTCTCTCTCCCTAGCCTCTCCAGCCGTCTTCAGGTAGAGACGAAGATGAGTGGTCTTCGTCTAGATGAATCTCAAACGAAGACAATCGATCTTCGTCAGAGAGACGAAGACGACCCATCTTCGTCTCAAACGAAGACAATCGATCTTCGTCAGAGAGACGAAGACGACCCATCTTCGTCTCAAACGAAGATCGCTCATCTTCGTCTGAGTCGTCTCAGACTTAAGACAATCGAAGAGGCTAGGGAGAGAGACCGAAGGAGAGATAAGGGGGGAAGGGAGGACGGTTGGCAGCCATGAAAGGAGAAATCAGCGTCGGAGGAAAAAGAACAAACCTTAGGGGGGTTTTGTCACTTTTCAAACCTTGGGTTGGGGTAAAATGTAAGTTTTTAAATATAGGGGAGGAAATTTGATGAAACTTTAATTTTTTGCTAAATGATGATTTTACCCCAAATGTTAATTAAAATTTTTAACAGAAAATTGATTGTGGGTGGGTGTTTAGATTTTTGAAAGTTAGTGGGTGGGACTAGTATTGCACTGTACCTTGGGTGGGAACAAGTTTTTTGGCCTTAATAAAACAATAAAACTATGTATACCCACTTTGGGTACATAAATATATACACATTTATATGTGTCATCATTTGATTGGATGATTTTGAATTAAAAATAAAATAATAATCAATCATATGATGACACATATGAGTGTGTATATATTTGTGTACCCAAAATAGGTACACATAGTATTGCTCTTAATAAACCCATCAACCGTTACTCGCCGTTTGATTTCCCAGTTCGGATTTGCTCTTGGCTGGTTTCTTTAGCCAACAATGCTTACCCTACTCGCATTCACTGTGGTGTGAGTACAATCACACAACATGCATAAACTTTATTTTCATTAATTTTTACAAATATTTATTAATTGAATAATCCAAAATTATATATTTAATTAAATAAGTAAATAATATCTTATCTGTAATTAAGTATTAATATATTTTTAGTATTTAATTACTTAATGATTTTTGTATATATGATTTTATTGTTATTAAAAATATTAGTATAAAGTTAAAGTAAGAAATTAACAATATCGATATTTCAATATTAAAAATTTTTAAAAAAATTGAATTTGATTATCTATCATATTTATAAAATATTAATTTATATGATATAATAATTATAAATTTGATTATTATATTTTAAATTTATCTTTTAATTAATATGAGCATATTTTCGGTTTAAAAAAATTTATGTCCAATTTGGGTGGCACGCTCTTGGGAGAGCGTGAGGGGATTGGGAGTATGGTGGACCCGGGGGTCCAAAGTGACGTTTTATGCTGGCCAGGCCAACAAATTTTTAAAATATTAAGTTCGTTAAAAAATTTTTCAGAAGGCTTCTAGAAATTTAAAAAGTTCATGATTTTTTTTAAATTAAAAAATTACACCCCTCCCTAAAAAAGGATGGTTTAAAATAAAACCTTTTAAAATTTATCAAAATTTTATTTTTTTAGAGTTTAATTAATAAATTTTTAATTTATAAAGATATATTAATAATTTAATATTTATATTAAATATTACATAACAGTATTAATCATTTATTTAAAAAAAAAAAACTTAATCGAATAATTTTTCATCCTCTCTCACCTATTTCTTTCTGCCTTTCTTCAAGCTCACAATATGTGGATATGGTCCCTCTAATTTTTCCCTGCAACAAATATTCAATACATAAATAACCCTTTTTCACTTTCTGGGTTTGTGTCATTTGAGTTGTAAATGTAGAGATTTCTCAATCCACCAAGGCCTCAGACAGTCTCATGCCATGTAGTAATATTGATGACAGCTTTTACCCATTTATTAGTTCATAATTTTACCATCCTCCTATCATATTAATATTCCCTTTCATACCAAAAAAAAATTATTTAAGTCGGATTATTCTTTAATAGTTGAATTAAATACGTCAAACAGATAGAACCATAAATTTAGTTATCAACTCATAATTATTATATCAGGTAAATCAAAAGTTTAATTTTAAAATTTTGTCAAATAAAATTTAGACCATTACTCTCATACTTGAAATCTCATTTTTTTTGTCACCTAAACTATCTCTTGAATAGAAAGAATGATATATTTACTCAGTTTTGAGTATTTAATTAGGTACTCAAATAATATGTTATAATATGTTTCCGTGTTACTTTATCTTCAATTCAAAATCACTTAATCACATAATGATACATCATCTATATACGTAATTAGATAATTAAAAATGGGCATCTTAGTTTTATTGAAGTCCATGTCAATTGAATGAAACTCATCACATGCCCTCCTCAAATTGTATACTTTCCTATATTCTATCTTGAACCTCTACTTGTTCTTATACTAAACTTATTTCAAATTTTTATTCTGCACAAGTGAATAAATTATCAAACCTTCCAAACTTTTATTTCCATTGATTCAAGAAGAAGACCATTATTGTTCAAGGTCATGCGACTTTTGACTCTTTTTCAAAGCTTCTCTTTTACTATTATAAGTCTACTTTATCTGAAAGAAAACCCAGAAAATGTTTAAAGCATAGCCATGGAAGCTATCTTGAGACCTGTGACAATTGAAGATTGCACATACTAAAAAGGAGATACTTCTCCCACTAATGTGAGTGGCCAAATCCCAGAAAGCAAATTACAGAAAGTGTGTGTTAACCATGTGAAAGACAGGCGACTCCATGGATTAACTATAGAGGATGTTTGGTTGAGGTTATTTAGAGATTACAATGGGAATCTTCTGTTTATTAGAGACTTTAGTTTATTTGTTTTATCAATATGTGTCTTATACTATTCAATCTATCATCAGTATTAAAAGATTTTTAAAATAATTTTAATTTTTTTATAATTTTATCTTTAATTATTAATTTTTAAAATAAAAATTTTTTATTTTCAATTAATATAACAAATAACATAAAAAAATTTAAAATAATTATACTTAAATATATTTAAGTAAAATATATCTTAGTATTTTTTTTACCGTCTCCCACCAAACAATTTATACCTACGGCTTTTTTATCTAATAATTTATACAATAAAACTATATATACCATTTTAGGTATATAAATATGTATATTAGATGATATTTAATTAAAGATAAAACAAAATATAATCATATAATAATATATGTATATATATATATATATTCAAAATAAATACTTATAATATTATTCTAATTTATATTTTTAATCTTATAAATAATTTATTTTTATGGTAATATTTTACTTTTATTCATTATACAGTGAAAGATCTTAACTCATGTACAAATAGTAGAAAGTTATGCCTAAAATATAAATATGAAAAAGTCTTAGCTTTTTCTCCACTGTTTGTGCTTTAATTTAATTTATAAACTAGTGGGTATCATTGAACAACTCTTACTTTTCATGAACAAAAGTGGGTGGGGACAATATTGGGATGTCCTATTCTCACAGCCTTTGTCACTAATGAATTCAAATTCTAATAGAAATACCCACCAAACAGCATCTCGAGTATTTTTAGGGTTTTTGGGTGGAAATGGGTTTTGGTCTTTTCAGCTTTTATGTAGCTATACTGCTTGACAAATACCAACAAATGACATTAGAGAATTAACAGAATTCCAATTTTTGTCATCTTATCTCTCCTAGGGCAACTGGTAGGTAGATGAAGAACTAAAAAATGTAAGAGAATGGTGTGTTAGTTAATAAGTTCATAATAAGAGTCTTAAATGAGGTGTAATTCATTTCAGTTGGATGACAACAATCTAATTACTAAGATCTTGGAAAGACCATAACCCTGAATTATATAGAGATAATAATTCAATTTGTGAGATTAGTTCTTTGGTCCACTATTCTTTAAACAGTGAGGAGATTTCCTATAAAAATGAAGACAGGGATAAGATGTTAAAAATCTCTATAATTAAAGACAATTATTAATAAGAATAAATATATCTTCAATTTATTCCTTCTCTATATATTCTCTAAACCTTTACATATTAAATTAGTTTTAAATTATTATAAAAATATTATGACATCTAATAAATATTACATTATTTTTTTAGTGGGTATTTTCTTTTTTTTTTTGCGGGGATAAGAAAAGAAATTTTTTTTATGAGGAGAGAATGAGACTTCCCTATCATCTTCTTATTGGAGACGAGGCACCGATGGGGAAATATTTTCTTTGTTGGGATGAGGACGAAAATTAAAATATTCAACCCTCATCTAATCTATTGTCATCTCTAGTTTTGTATAAGAATAAGCCTATGAACAAATGGATATCTAATTTAAATTTAAGACCAAAAGTCTTAAGAGAGGTGGTATTGATGTTGATTTTTCAGGGATTCTCCGAGATTTGTATATATCTTAATTTCTATTATTCAATGGGTGATGGAAGGGCCTTTTTAACAAAATGGAGCATCTGCATTTTAAATCTGCTTTTTGCAACCTTTTTGATTAACTTGTATCACTTTCTTCAACACTTTTTTTTCTTTTCTCTGATGAGGCATTTCAGTATGCCCTCTTAGTATTTGAAGCTCATGAAATGATAAATGTGCAGATGCTGAACTAGAAACAATAAAAGCAGAAGTATGGAAACCAAATGAATGAGAAAAGCAATACAACTGCTTTATTGCTACCTCCAATCCGAGTTTGCATTCGATTTACAGAGAGAATGAAAAAACAATCAAACAAATGTTCTCAGAGTTACTATAAAGAAACGTACTATCTTTTACTGCTATATAGCGTGTGACTAGATCTCACAAGATAGAAGATGATGATATTAATATTTCCCCCCAGAGCTGTAGAAAACTTCTGACACAGCAATATTTGCCAAGACGAACTTGGTGCTGCATAATTCACACAGATGGGAAATATTTGTTTAAATTGAACGGCAGAGAATAGAATTCTTTGCTCCTTGGATCGTCCTTAAAGTATCGGAACTTGGCCCACCAATGTTTACCCCTATCTTTCTTTGCATCCTTTTTATAAAGTGTGTTATCCAGGAAAAATGCTACGATGCCCGCAACAAATGGTTCTGATGAGAAAGGAACATTTACAATGTCGTTGAACTGCAAAATAAGAGCATGACAATAAAATCAATGAAACACAAACCATCAATGGCGTAAATTTGTTTTAAAACATGCTGACCTCAAGGGATTGATAAAATTTAAGCTTACCCATCGTGCACTTGTGTGAACTGGACCATAACCATGAATAACAGTGTACTCGTTGAAGTACTGTGGCACAGACAAACCAATGAAGATAGAGAAGCCTAGTATGAACTTTGTTCGAAAGCTGTTGAGGTTGCAGAACTGAAGGAAGCTAAGACCTCCAGCACCTGCACAGGTGCAATTGAATGAAAATTTTGCTGATACCATAAATATAGCGGAAATCCATAAACCTCTTGTTAACCATACATACCCACATAAGCAAAGAAAAGGCAATACAAAGCTGCAATAATGGGTCCCGGTATTGAAGCAACTACTGCTCCAAACTTCCCTGCACAATAAGGATATATTAACTGATCATATGAACAAAACACTAGAAAAGAATGTTCAATAATATTATCCAACCTTCAAAGAAAAAATTTACAAAATGAACTTACCAAGAATAGAGAAGAAAATCATAAATCCAGCAGATATTTGGACAACCCTTCGGCTTCCAACTTTTGTCACGGCCAAAAGACCTGCATTCTCTCTGCATATAAAGAATTCAGGTTCATATGAATCTCCATTTTCCAATCACCAAAAACAGAATGCTCATACGGCAGAAAGGTAGGTCCGCGAATAGCTTACACAGATACTGAAGTCCCATTCACAGTCCCAAATAATCCAGACAATAAAATGCCAACTCCCTGAAAAGAAACAAAACATTAAATCATCAATACTCAGAAATTAACATTCACCTGAAAATTAGATCATCAGGCAAATGCAAAAAGTCCACCAACCACTCTAGGAATTATGCTTTTATATTCCCATCATAAATTTATCATGATGTTTCAGCCACAGTTTATTAGTTTTGATCTTTACATTTGTCAGTCAAGTTTCCTTATTCAATCAATCTATGTGAAAGCCCATTCCTATGAACCAGGACCAAGGCAGCCATTTAATTATTGTATTGCTCACCCCAAAAAACAAGAAGAAGAAGAGACAAGCCTTTTAAATTACCTGCCAACCCACACCACGGCTGAGAATTGAAGGTGGCAATGGAGTTGCACTTGCAAACCTTGCCACCACAGTGAAAGCACCAGTAGACTGCTCAAATCATTGGATGTAAATGAAAACTGAGTATACTTTTAAGAAACTAAACAACTGTGTAATCAAATATCCCACAAAATATAAACTAAGCCACAAGAATGCATGTTTAAAAAGCAACATGGGCAACCAAAAAAATAATAATTACTGAAGTCTTTAGGATACAAAATTATCAAAATTTTGGGTTCAAATAAAACCTTTGCCTATGGATTCTATACCACCATAATCCCCAGGAAATATGTATTCTCAACTTTTCAAAAGTATGACCAGCAAAATTTAAAACTGTCTTATTATGCAGTTTGGTTAAGGAGTTGAAATAATAGGTAGGGCCAAAAGAAATAATGGCAATAACAGTAGCAACAATAATAGCATAAATTATGAATCAATGTCCTACGTCTAGAAGCAAAAAAGAAAAATAAAAAGGATGAGCAAAGGAAAAAAAAAAAAAAAAAACCTCGACAAGAGCAACAAATGAGGCCATCATCATGGCAAAGGCTTCACCAGCATCAAATGCAGGTGGTCCCCACTGGAAAGGCCATGGAACTCTTATCCTGCAAAATCATTTAAACAATAAGAAATATCTTAGGCCACCAACTAAGCAGGAATACAAAAGAAAACAAAAGGGAATTAATGAAAGGTTGCTAGAAGGAAGATGGAGCAAGAATACAAAAGGAAACAAAAGGGAATTAATCGTAGATTGCTAGAAGACAGAGAGATGGAGCACGAATACAAAAGGAAACAAAAGGGAATTAATAACAGATTGCTAGAAGGCAGAGAGATGGAGGCTTTAACCTCAAACAAATTATCAGGGAATATGGCAGTTAAGGGCAAAACAAGGGAGGACAGTAAGCTAACGGCAACTGGAAAATTAAGAGAAATTAAAGCTGGAAGAGACTATAAAAAGAGAAGAGAAGAAGATGTAAAGATCAGTGAGGAATTCAGTAGATCTTTAAGGAGCTTTCAGCCTGGGGGGGCTTTTTTATTGTTTTCATTTCTATTGTGAGAATAATTGTTTTAGCGAGTGTAGAGTACGCATACTAAAAAAAATTCCATGTTCAGTGTTGAATATTGGAGTAAGTTTGTTTAGGTGGTATAGTTCCATAACAGAATACATAAAAAAAAAGCCACATGTTACATTTATTTAACCCACACATTTGTTAATCTACTTCCAGAACCACCACTTGTACTCTAGATTAGTTATGTAGTACATTAACATGTATACAGTAAAGAATTCATGGGCAGTGATTGCAGCCAAAACCTGCAAGAGAAAATACTCAATGATCCACAGTTCCATGAGAGGTAGGCGAACTTAAAGCATCAGAAGTCTTCTCTAATTTGAACTGAATCAGCCAATTCTAACAAATCATCTAAGCTTAATATTTAAAATAGACCGTGTCATTCCAGCATTGTTAAATCATATTGAAATCCATGAAACTCAAGCTTTTTATCAGACTGATTCCATCTTCTTAACATCCTTCTCTCTCGAGGCTACACAATACTTCATGATGTGCAAGTTGAAGTGCAATGAGGTTTTAGCTCTCACATCAATTAACAAAATAAGTTTGACAATTAAGTATTATTGAGAGCAATTACTGTTCACAGCCAAATTGACAGAAAATCATAGTTATAACATTAGTTTTATGAAATAACCACAACCAATCACAAGTGAATACCTTATTTCTGACATTTCAACCATATCACAATGCAAGTGAAGAAATGCTGAAGTTAGCAACTGCATAACATAGACAAGACAATTTACCAGGGAGCAGCATCTATAAGTCCTGCACGATCAGTTCGACAGCTTGCTTGAGTCTTAGGTCCAGAATTATTATAGGCCCCACCCACAGTGAGTAGGTGAGCATAGATCCACACGATCACCACAGAAAATATTACAGCATAACGATCAAAGATATATTTGGTTTGGTGTATGACATGCGGCAAATACTGTAAAAAAAACATACAATCAATTTAAGAGGGCAACAGAGATAAAAATCACAAATAGAAAGAGATTTTAGTCAGTAAGGTGCTCCAGAACTAGGTGAAGACCTGGAGGTGGACACCATGGTGCAAAGCCTTTCACCATGCCACATATTTCAATTGTAACAAGACACTTCATGTAACAGATCATTGGAGATACCTGAGAAATAAATACTACGAGGACTAGCTGAGGCAGTCCAATCTCCACACATTTGGCAACCTACAAAAACAGAAAGACAACAGCCATTATTGATAAGATGATTTTGAGTACTTGTGTATGGATGGGGAGATGGTGTGCATCATTGGTAAAGTAAATGCAGCAAAACAAGACTTACCCCAGGAAAACCAAACTCATATAGCCCAAAACCCACAAGAGAAACTAAAGGAACAGCTGAAAGTGGACTTAGAAACCTGAAAATAGCAAGTCTAGTTAGTATTATTTTCAAAAATTGAACAAGAAAACAATCATATAATTAGAATCACCAATGAGGAAGGGAAAAAAAAAAGTTGTTGTCCATTTTTGTTTTAATATATTAGCCATCAGTTTGGATTCTCAACTAACCTTGCAACATTACGCCAAAGCCCGCTGAAGCCTAGGACAATCTGAAGAGTTGATGCAACAATGAGAGACCCCTGGATTGCCCTCATTATTCGCTTAAATTTCTGAAGAAGCATCAAACCAAGACATTGTTACAACCCAGAAGGCCATAACATCAAAAAAACAATTTGGTGTTAAATGCACAATATATCTTCCCTTTTATCTATTCACTTCATTTTCTTTCCATTGGGAGTTTTACTATGAGCTTCTGAGTAACTATCCCATAATAAGGTTTCTGAGATAGTATTATGCCCTAACAGAATGTTAGCCAACATGAAATTGAAGGCATGAATTGGAGAAATTATATTCCACGCTATATACTAAGCATATTTCATGTAGGTCAACATGCATACGATATTGATAAATAAGCAATCCATCATTCCAAACAAGCATCATTGATAATCAGCAATGGATTAAGATGGTAAAACCTCAGCAGGATCAACAATATCACTGAATCTACCAGCAAGGATAATTGAAATTGTTGTTGGGACAAATGTGTAAGACCCTCCCATAACAGCTGGTAGTCGAGTCCCAAACAATGTTTGCAACAATGTGTTCAAACCAGCAACAAAGAGCAGTGTCTGGATAACCTTAGCCTTCTCCTCCTAAAAGAACAGCAAATGGGCATTAATCATGGTATAAATCTACAGCTTAAAAGTACTCTTTCATCTTATGTTAAATTAATTGTCCTTGGGCCTTACATTTCCACCTCCCATTTGGGGAACAAGTGCAGTTGGAATGAGAACTGTTGTCCCTAGCATCACAAGGTAATGTTGAAAACCAAGAATAATAGCCTCAGCTGCATCAGGAATGCAACAGAATTTCAATAAGCTGAGCACAGGTTGTTTAACAAATTTCAAACATTTCAAAACAATAATTAAAGTAAGAACTTGAAATTATATGTTAATTTTAATTTCTATGAGCTGCAGCTTAATCAAGTGATAGTAAGCCAAAAAATTCTGAAGCAATATTCTTTGTCAACTTTTGAAAGTTAAAGTCCAAAAAGTGAGATGAGAAAAGAGGATTATTTTGACAAAATAGCATATTAACTTTTCGAAAAGAAGTATATACCCAAAAGAAGAGAAAACTCAAAAGGAGAAAAGCTACTTTCAGCTAAAAGAACAACGCAGAGAAAGAGCATATCCTAAACAAATTAACATTACCAAGACCTCTACTACTTCGAATCTACTCAAATGGATCCAGAATAATCTTACTCAGAAACCAAACTATACAATCACAACAAGAAAATCCAACCCATCTTACTGAAAACCTCAAACAAGCAGAATATATAATCCAACTGAACAGTATAAGATATTAAAAAAAAACTTACGCCATGATGGAGGACTTGTAATGCAACAAGTAATGCCGGGAAGCTGTTCCCTTGGGGGATGTGGTTGTGGTTCCTCGACTTTTGGTGCTCCACCGCCACCACCTGCCATGCTCTTGCTTCTCTCCTCCTCGAAAACTACAAAAACAAAGAACCAAAGCAGCTAAAAAGGGGAACAAAACACAAATCTGATCAAAACCCAGATCCTGAATGTTGAAGCAAACATAAAATGACAAGAAAACAAAGAAAACACAACCCACATGTACAGCTGTAACCACAAAGATGGTGAAGAAGATAATGGAGTTAGGAGTCGTGCAAAAGAAAGAAAATAAAAGTGTAACCTCCCTGCACCAAGGTCTAGAGACGTTTATAGATAGAGATAATAACAGAGCTAATAATTGAAACTCAAAATTTGCAAGAAAGTAAGTTTGAATGGTAGCAATTGAAGTACCTTTTCAAGTTTTTTTTTTTTTAACAATCTTTGAAAGCAAAATCAAGCTTATCAATAAACCATCATACCCCACACCAAAAATATGTGTAACTTTAAAGCAGAGAGAAAGAGATGAACAGAACAAAAGATTATAATTACAAAAAATAAATAAATAAAAATGTTTTCCGCGGAAATTAAAAAAGTGCTTCTCCTTTTCTCTAGAAACCAAACCCTGCATTAAGGCTAAGTTAGCTTATTGAATCATGTCACCGACAGTGAGCTGGTTCACACTTAAAAGTCTGGTAAATTTCATTCAGTTTTATTTAAATTTATTTATTTTGAATTATATTAAATTATTATTAATAAATTACAAATTTCAGTAATATATTCTATGAATAAATTTAAATTATAAATTTAAATTAAACTCAAATAAAATTATTTTTATCTTAATAAAATTTAAATTATTGTTAATATTAATTTAATAAACACAATCTAAATTTAGTCTAAATTATTTTTTATTCTAATAAAAAGGATATTTAGATTGGGTTTGATTGTTATCCACCTCTAACGCCAGCAACTGACAGACCAGAGGAAAAAATATCTGAAATTTGACAAGGCTAGATAATGGAATGACGAAATGGGGGTTGGAAAGGTTGAAGCATGACATGACTGTAGTGGTTGGGGGAGGGGTAATTTAGGAATAATGTAAAAATGGTCACATGCATCATGTACTTGCGTTCGAGGGGGGAATATTGAAAGAGAGAAGAGAAAAGAAAAGAAATCGGGGGAAAGACGTCCACCCCAACCCCAACCCCCCCCCCACCCCCACCCGCCCCCGCCCCCAATCTGCGTTTCCTCTCTCTTATTGTTTTTGCAGTATTACCTTGATTGATATTTTTAGAGGAATGCAAGCTCTAGTTTAGTGTTGGATAGGGTTTGTTTGAATTTGGTACTGAGTTTTATTTGAATAAATTTTAATTTTAATTTTAATTTAATATATATAATTTTGAATAAAATTAAAATTAAAATATATTTAAAAATCAAATACGAGTTCAACTTTGATTTGACATATGTAAGTTTGAATATGAGCTCAAACTTTAATATATTTAAAAAAATTTAAACGATGTTGTATAAGCCACAAGAGAATCAAATTTGAGTGAATAAGTTTGATAAGTTTGAACCAAGTTCAGCTTATCTATATAAACTCTTGATCGATGAAATGAATCGAACACAAACGAATTATTCTTTAAACTTTGCAAATTCGAACTAAGTCTCCTTAAAAATGAGTTTTACCCTGTTTAAACTCAATTTGGCTCAAATTCAGCCCCAATTTAATGTGGGTTGAAAACTTTTTCAAACAAAATTTTAAAAAAAAAAGTATTTAAAAAATTTTTAACCAAACCAAGCTAAATTATATTTATAATCAAACTGAATTTAATGTGGTTTAAAATATATATATATATATATATATATATATATATATATATATATATTATTTAATAAAATTAATTTAATTATATTTTTTAGAACATAATATAAATATGTAAAATAAATATGAAATATATATGCAATATAAACATAAAGAAAATGATAAAATAAATATAAAAAATATTATACACTTAATTGTTTATTAAAAAATTCTATCAAATACAGTTATATATATGTGTGTATTTTAAAAAAAAATATAGTTTATAATTTAGTTCAATTTGACAATTATCTAAACTGCAACCCAAAAATTGAAAATTGTTTTCGAAAAAATTATCAACTTAAACCAAATTATTTTACAAACTAAATTAAACCAAACCATAATTTTTAAGCAGTTGAATCAGGTTTTATGGTTTGAACAAAATTATGCACACCCCTACATATTTTTAAGTGTTCCAAATAATGCATAGCATATGTTGCCCCTAATGTTTGATTCGAATTGAGTTAAACTCAAATTTGAGTTAGTTTAAGTTTGGCCCATCTTATTAAACTACTTGAATTTTAACTCGATTTAAAGAGAGTCAAGCTCGAATTTGGTTACAGTAACGAATTAAATTTGAATTGAGTTCAACTCAATATTGTAACTTTAAAAATGATCGTAACGATATTGTTATGATATTTATTAGTCAAAATAATATTGTTTGAAAAAATTCAAATCAAATCTTTTTAGACTAAGTTTAGTGAATTAAACACATTTTAAACTCAAACTTAATAATATAAAACTTGTAGATTCAAACTCGAGCTCTTCAAAACTAAATTTATTTTTAATTTATTCAAACCGAATTAATAATAAATAAATTCAAACCAGTTTAACTTAAACACAACTCTATTTTCAATTGTTTTGTAACGAAGATACTTACAGCAGGAAATTTTCTCCAAATAATTTTAAATATAAAATTAAATACAAAAAATTTAAATTTTGAGCCACTAAGTTTACCCTAAAACAAGTGTAATTATTATTTCCAACAATAAATGCCAGTTTTAAACCAACCATTTAATAAGTGAATTTATTATCAAATTAATTTTCACGCCGGAAAAAATTGAAACATTTTCATGGGTTATAAAATAATCATTAATTATAAAAATTGTAAATATATATTAAAATTAATGCAAGTTAATTATACATGTTTAAAAAAAAATTGGATGAATATGTCTGTCTGATCAATTAAACTGGATAAAAAGATTTGATTTGATTAATATAAAAAATTATTTTTTAATTTTATTATTGCGACTTTTAACTTAAGATGCATCTGTACAATTTCAATTTAATTAAATTCAATAAAACTATATGTATCTATTTTTGGTACATAATTTATATACATAAATGAGGTGTTATCATGTGATTGGATGTTTCTTTATCATATAATGACACACGTTTTAAAATCACATAATTATATGATGGCACATCATTGTGTACATGAATTATGTACAAAAAATGAGTATACATAGCATTACTCAATTAAATTTATGTTTATGATAAAATAATTTAAATTATATATTTAATAATAAATTATAAAATTGATTTAAATATTATTTTTAAACATTTAACTAATCTGCTCATCGATCAAATGATCTAACTATTAATTAGATTTATAACTAGATTTAATCTAAGTTTGATTCAAATAAAATCAAAATAAGTTTAATTTCAATGAGTTTGAGCGTAAAAATTTAACATTTTATAGTTTTAGCTCAAGTTTTAAAGATATTTAATTCATTAAATTCTCGAGTTTAAAATATTTAATACAAAATGATATTGTTTTAATTATTATATATTAAAATAATATTATTTTAATATTAAATCGAGTTAAAATCAAACTCAAGTTTAGTCATTTTAAAATAAACTCAAATTTAAGTTTAATTTTATATAAAATAAATCGAACTCAAATACAATTTAATTCAAATTTTACCCTAAATTTGGACCACGTCATCCTTTTTACAGGGTCAATATTCCGTCTAGGTGGAAACCGGTGAAAATTTATATAGGTCTTCTGATTCAGGCCCCGGTTGAGTATCTTAATTTAGTACTGACGTAAATGTCGGTGTGACTTGGAGCGAGATAAATTAGTTGGTGAATTCAAAAAGCTGCACACAATGTCGTTGAAATCTGAATATCCAAATGTATTAATTAATTATATAATTAACCTTAATTATATGCGGATTAGCTTCAATCACTTTAGTTTATTTTATTATACATTATTTTAACCTTTTATTATAATACATTATCTTGTTTTGTTGTTTTAATCTACTTTAAAATATAATATCATAGTTTATACTAATTAATCGAGTACGTGGAAGCATCGTGTTTGGCCATTAGCAAATAATAATAATAATTAAATAAGGGCATATACACACAAGTGCTTTAAGATGAAATTAACAGTATTTTAAGAGCTTTCAAAGGGCATTTCAAGTGTATTCATTTAAAATTCTTGCACCCACATGATTGTTTAGAGGTTCAATCACCATTTCCCACCCAACCTTTGATGAATTACCTTTTTCATCCTTTAAATTTAAAAAAATATATATTTTTCTATCTTTTCTTTAAAACCAATCATTAATTTAAGCGGTTAAAGAATATTTTTATTATTTTATATGATATATAATAAGATTAATATAATTTATAAACTTAATAGTGTAAACAAAATCATTTTCACCTTAAAGATTTTATATTTTTCCTTTTTCTTGTTATGTTTCATTCTTTATTTTCTTTTCCCTTATCATTTCTCCACCTTTTAAAAACAAACCAACAATCGATGTTTGTATAGTAGTTAGGTGATACAATCCAACAATATTACAACATAGATAAAGTTAGGGGTATTCAAAATCGATTAATCGAACATGTTTGATAATATTTTAAATTGAATCGAATTTTTTGTTCAAAAAAATCATAAACTAAAATTGAATGGATTAAAAGATACACTAATTTTGAAGACAAAAAATATGTTAACCAAATCATTTTTTTTTTTAGCAATTTTAAACCAAACTTCAAAAGGTCATCCTACTTTAAAAAAAATAAAATAGGTTCAACCCGTTTTAATTTCTTGTTCAATTTTTTTTAAAAAATAGGTTCAACCCTTTTAAAAAATAAGTTAAAAAAAAGCGATGAGAATCATAACAGAAATAAGTTAAGGAGGTGTCATTAAGTGTAGTCAAGTTGGGCAACAACAGTATTTGTGTACGCAACAATATGACACACCATTAGGTTGCAGGGGTGGTAAATATTTGTATCGATTGACAGTCATTACACATACAACTTATTCTTTTTTCAATTTGGAACTAGGCGACAAGGAATATAATCCCTCAATCGTTGGCGACTAAAATACACACGATAAGGATGATTGCCAATCATGAGTGATGTTTACTCATAACTTTAAAAAATAGAGCAAATATATTAACAACCATGAAAACATGATCTAAGTCTGACGCAACGAGATCAAGGCAAAATGAAATGGATGAAATTAATGAAATTTGACAAAATCTCGACTGCTCTAGTGAAGGGGTAAGGGCAATGCAACCAAAGGAGATGACATCAGAGTGAAGGAGGATTGTTGTAGGTCCAACAAGGGCAAGGGCAAGTGAATGGCAGCAAGGTAACAATCTTATCATCGGTTGAAAGGTGAACAAAACCATCAAGAAGATGAAAATCCAAATACTAATGCTCAAGTTATTAAACTATTGATTTTAAGTTTTTATAATTATTAATTAAAGGTGGACAAAAAACTGATAATTTTTTTGGGACAAACTGTGGTTTAGTATTTTTTTTTTCTTTTCATTAATTCCATAAAAGAATTTAAGAAAGGGATGGACAAATAATTCTTTCAAACATAAGAGGTGGAAATAAATTCATCAAAGTATGGTTGGAATATATAGTGATAAGGCCTTGTTTAAATGATAGCGAGTGGAAGATTTAGCTCGACATATTTATTTGGGCCACAAGGAACCATAATTAACTTTGTCAATATTCGAAAAGGTGATGGCAAAAAAATGAAAAAAGGAAATGAAGTAATTGGACATTGGGAATATATAAATGAAAAGGAGAGCCTGCCTAACCGAGTTTTTCTGCATGATGTGATTTCTGCAGAATGCTCAAATCAATCAAAATTTGTTGGGATTGTGACATGTCAAAATCATAACGGTATGATGTGACGGGGAAGGTAGATCGGATTAAAATAGTTAATTGAGATTAATCAAATGTTAATCAAGAGGATTAAGAATAAGAAAAAGGAGAGTAATTATGTTGGCGGAGAGAGAGGGGAAGAAAACAAGAGACAGAACGTGGGTGTTGCTTTCCGATCTTTACTCGATACCCATTTCATTTCACCCAACCCAGCCAACCAACCTTCCCTCAACCGGGGACCACCTTTTTTAGCAAATTCTTTCGCCTTTTTAGATTCCTTTTTCATTTTCTAGAATTGCCTTTTGTGTTTTTTTTTTTTTTGAAGACTTTTCACGTTCAGTGCCTCTTATGAAAATCATAATTTGATAGAGGGTGTGCACAAATAGTTTAGAAGGTATTAATTATTTTAGCTACTTTTTTAATTTTATATATATATATATATATATATATATATATTTATGGAGTGATGTTTTTATTTAATATATATTTATATTTTATTTATGTTTGATTTTTTTAAATGAAAATTGTTTAATTTAATGTTTAATCGAAGGTTTGATTAGGTGTTTGATCGATCAGCCAATCAAAAAAGGGGTTGGTTGTTCGACCAAACAATTTTCATTTTTAAAGGATTTTTTTTTATTGATGAATTGACCAAACACCAGACCAAGTATAAGACCAAACAACTTTCATTTTTAAAAAACTTTTCTTTTATTGGTTCGCTGATCAAACACATGACCAAACACTTAATCAAACACTTTTATTTTTAAAAGATTTTTTGGTAAAAAGTAATTGATTGGTCAGTCAAACATTAGACCAAACAACTTTTATTTTTAAAAAGAAATCAAACATAAATAGATTATAAATGTATATTGAATAAAAATGCGGCTAGATATGTATAAAAAGTTTTAAAAAATGGCTAAAATAATTAATATCCCTCGTTTTAGTGTAGTCTAAAAACTTAAAAGAAAATCAAATCAAAGCAAATCATTTTAAGTTCTAAACCAAATTAAAATAAATATATAAAAATAGATAAAATAAAAAGTAATATTATGTGTACAAATAATTTATACAACTTTATGTATAAATAATAACATAATAACAGGTGATTTGATAATTCTAAATTAGATATAAAACAACACTCAATTGTATAGTAACATGTAATTATTTGGGTAGAAAGTTATACATATTATTTATTTATATAATTTTATTGTAAAATAAATATAAAAAATAAGTGGTAAAATATGATAAAATAAGGTTTTATTTGATTTAGATTACGGTTTGATCAAATACTTCTAAATATATCGTATTTAATAAACAATAATTGAATTATAAATTTATAAAACATGAAAAATAATATAAAATAATAATGAAATACTTATTTAACAAATATGTAAACAAAATAAGTGATACATTTTAATTGTTTATTAAAAATTTTTATTAAATATGATTTTATATATATACATTTTTAAAAATATTATTTACGGTTTGATTCTATTTAAAAACTGTTCAAACTGTAAACTAAATTATAATCAATTTTTTTAAAATTTATCAACTTAAATCACATAATTTTATAAATTAAATTAAACTATAATTTTTAAACGATTCGATATAATTTTATGATTTAAATTAAATTATACCCGCTTAGATCGATATTAAGAAGATTTGTGGGTTACTTGATTTAATTGTTGGGATACATGGGCGTTGGTTGGTGAGTCTTTTATTTCCTAGGAAAGGAAAGGAAAGGGAATGGGCAACGCTTTGATATGACGGGAGAACCTTCCCTTTGATAACGTTAGTGTGTGTTGTTACCTGTCGTTCTAACGTATTCAATGCACTACTAGAATGGTGAGGTAGGTACAGGTAGGTCTATCACAATTTAATTCAATCACACATTTATGTTTGAATATTTTTTTTATTTTTAATTTAAAATTATTATATCGATATTATTTATATATTAAAATTATATACTAAAAATATACATATATAAATTTATTGTTTCAAATTTTGTAAGTTATATTTAGTATTCAGTTTGAATAATAATAGTAGCCTTGTTCTTGTCTTTTTTCATGTTTAGTCATTAAGAGTCTTTGCCCAATGTCTGCCCGCCAATAATTCTATATGGATTTAAATTTATAGATATATTTATAATTAATAATTTTGAATTAAAAAATATTATTTAATTATATGATAATATATTATTTATATATTTAATTAAATTATTATGATATATATTTTTTCTGTCAATGCCATTCCAGTTCAATTAAAATTTTCTCATTTCTCATGCCATCAATTAAAAAAACAAATCCATAACATATTTATTTTATATGTAACACTGTATGGACCAAATTGTGTGAATAAGAATTGAGTTGGGTTGAGATGGGTTTGACTGATTGACACAATCATGATTAGTTTTTTAGTTTAGCATAGCAAGGACAATAGGTCAAATTAGATCGAATTTAGTGTGGTCTATCTTATGTATAGGTTCTGTTAATTTAAGATCTATTAATTAATAAGTCTTACAAGTTATGTGAGCCTGTAAGAATGGTTAAACCCATAACACGACTTAAAACTTTTAAGTAATGTCATCATAAGCTTTTAACGAGTCAATCTACGGGTTTTTGTGAGTTGCCTTACTCTGTCTCTTTATTTAATGTAACATATGACATATGGGTTGGCCAGAAGTTTTTTTTATTTAATGTACATTTATAATCATATTTATATTTGATATCTTTTTAAAAATGAATGTTATTTGACTAAGTATTTGACTAGTCAACCCACCACTAAACATTTGGTCAAACAATTTTCATTTTTAAAAGATTTTTTTTATTAACAGACTGACTAAGGACTTAGTTAAACAACTTTCATTTTTAAAGGATTTTTTTGTTGGTTGGCCGACTAAGCATCCATCCAAGCACTTGACTAAACAATTTTCATTTCTAAAAGATTTTTTTTGATAAAAATTAGTTGGTTCGTTGACCAAATATCATATCAAACAATTTTTATTTTTAAAAAGAATCCAAACATAAATACAGTAATAAATGTATATAGAATAAAAATGCAACTATATATATATAAGTGATTGAAAAAAGTGGCTAAAATAATTAATATCCTTTGTTTTAGTGTAGTTTAAAAACTTAAAAAAAAATCCAAATCAAAGTAAAACATTTTAGATTTTAAATCAAATCAAAATAAACATATAAAAAATGATAAAATATGGAGTAATATTATATATACAAACAATTTATATATCTTTGTATATAAATAATGACATATTAATATGTGATTTAATAATTTTTAAATTTGAGATAAAATAACACTTAATCATACGATGATATACAATTATTTGAGTAAAAAGTTATGAATATTATTTGTGTACATAGTTTTATTGTAAAATAAATATGAAAAATAAGTGATAAAATATAATAAAATAAGATTTGATTTTATATAGATTATGATATGATCATTTACTTCTAAATATGTCGTATTTAATAAATAATAATTAAATTATAGTTTTATAAGACATGAAATAAATATATAAAATAAAAATAAAATATTTATTCAATAAATATGTAAAGAAAAGGGAAATTAAATTAATTGCCTAAAACAAAGGGGAGTTAAGGAAAATTGCTTAAAAATCTAAGAATTAAGCGAAAATGCCCTCTTTTTGTAAAATAACCAAACTGTTTTTATATATGAACCAAAAATTTTGCATATCCCTTCCCACATTTTCCCTAGTACACTATTGAAATTCAAAAAAAATCACGGGTCTCCCATAGGTCTTCCACACACAATAATTATCACTTTTTTTTTTCAACTTTTCGTGTTTTTCGATGATAAAAAATGATAAAGAATGTTAGTACATTATCTCTAATCTTGTTTGAATCAATTTATTTTTAGGATTATTGAGATTTGATGAAGATTTTGAGGTTTGAATGTTTAGATTCCAATTTTGAATAATACATAAATGTTTTGATTTTTAGTTGTTTTGCTTGAAATTTTTGAAGGCTATTGTGTTATAAGATATGTAGATTTAATTTGTGTTGAAATTAGAGACTGAAATGACGATTTTTAACCAAAAAATGGGTTAGATTGGCCAGAGATCCATCCCAAAGGACCTTTGGATCCCCTAGGTTCGAACATTTGCCCATGGGATTGAGGAGAAATTGAGCTTGTTCAAAATATTAGGGCCTAAGAGAAGAGATGGAAATCCATAGGGGCCAATTGAAAATTTTACATTAACCTGTGGGGTACTTTGTGAAAGATGGGGAATTTAGGGGGTTTAGAGAGAATTGACTTTTTTAAAACTATGGGGCCTGTAGGAGATTAGAAAATTGATAAGGAGGCAAAGGAAAAATATTGAACCTGTTAAGAGGAGAAAATTTATAAGGGGGTAAATTGATATTTTTCATATCTAAGTTTTTTGACGTATAGTTTTCAAATTTCATATTTGTTCTTGTTTTAGGATTTTTCGACATGTAGTTTTTGAATTTGACATTCGTTTATTTATTTTTGTGCTTTTTCAAACCCGTTTTACGATGTAATTATGAAATTTCATATCAATTTTTTGGTTTTTGTCATACTAAGCTAATTTAACGTTTAGTTTTTGAATTTCACGTCCGTTTTTTCTGATTTAGGGTTCTTAGACATGTCGTTTTCGAATTTTATGTCTATTTCATTAATTTTGTGCTTTCTACAGTTGTTTTCTTATGTAATTTCTTAATTTCAGTTTTTTCGTTTCTAAGCTATTTCAACGTTTCGTTTTCAAAATTCAAATCCATTTTTTATTTTTGGTCATTTTAGGATATATTGACTTGTACTCGTACTTAAATCGACGTTGATCGTCTATTTCAATAGTGGTCACAATTCTCGGATTAGCACATTCTAAATTATAGTAATAATAAGGTAAGAGTATAAATGATTCTATCGGTGAGCCCCTTAATGAATTTAAAGCTTAATTTTCTTGTCTGTCAAACTTGTGAATATAAAATGTCAATTTTGTACCAGTCAGTGAGGTCGACAATTATCTCTTTAAGTTGATAAATTTGATCAATCAATACAAACTTATAGCTCATTAATTGACCTAAAGCTCAAATACCAGTTTGTTGGTGATGTGACATTATTTGATCAATTGAACATATGTTGGTTAGATTAATTTTAATGATTTTAAAGATTTCACTGGATCTAGCTTTGGTTACCGATAAAATACCAGTGACATTTTTCATCATAACACCTAATCTTCTATTGCCCCGTGTCAAACTTATGTACCCTGTATTGAAATCATTTTTTTAGGGTAAATTGGTCTACAACATCTTTCAAGTGTTGTTATGGAAAAAATCATTAAGCTTTATAGTATTCCCTTCTCGGATCGATCCTATACCACTTGATGATGTTGATAAATTTGATCAATCAACACAAACTTAGAGCTCATTAATTGACCTAAAGCCTAGATACTAGCTTGTTGGCGATGCGATATTATTTGATCAATTGAACATATGTGGTTAGATTCATTTTAATGATTTCAAATATTTCACTAGATCTGGCTTTGGTTACCAATAAAATATCAGTGACATTTTTCATCATAACGCCTAATCTTCTATTGCCCCATGTCAAACTTATGTACCCTGTATTGAAATTCTTTCTTTAGGGCAAATTGATCCACAACATCTTTCAAGTGTTATTTGTTATGGAAAATATCACTAAGCTTTATAGTATTTTCATCTCAAATCGATCCTGTATCACTTGATGATGTTGATGGTTATAGAGGAAAATCGAGAAGCCACCTAAATAGATTAGTGGAAACATTGCCAAAAAATGGCTCAGAATAATTTCCGCCACCCATAATAGGATCTTCAAGCTACAATCTATTTATACCCTTGATAATAAGTGACATATGCATGGACTCTGCTTCATCAAGAGAAATATCAGTCATGTCATTCCCTTCAAAGTCGCCCTAGTTAGAAACCCTATTTATTTGTAATATACAATGCATTGTTATTAAAATCAATCAAATCTTTCAAATCATATTCTTTTTTTACTTTATCATTTTTTTCTTCTTTTTCTTGTCCTTTGATCAGGATACATGTAATAAAAAAAAGAATACATTCTTGAAAGTATTGAGACATATTAATAAAATCTTGGACATCTTTATCGTTTTAGATCTGTACCGGGCAGCCAAACCCAATTTTTCTTAGTCTCATAAATAGTTAAGGTAGTTTTTTATTGGATCAAGACCACAATGCTTACTCAAAAGTTGAATAAATCCCTCAAATGTTGTTTCGAAAGGAATTTTAATTAATTATTTACATCTTTCAACATACTTCATTGTGTTATCATTACATTGAATCTATTTTGCTTGGAACGAATAGATGTATAACCGCCATTTTAATTATTAATTTTATAATGACAAATTTTTGAGAAAAATTAAACATTTATAAGAAAAACTCTACAATAACCATTTATATATATATATATATAAAATTTCCCAAAATGTTTTTTCCTACTCATAATATGTTATTTTAAACCGTCTAAAAATATTTAATATTAAAATACCCCTCATTTTTTAAACATTTTAAATAATCATTTATAATTATCTAACATTTCATATAACAACCTCATATGTTGTCTTATATAAAAATGTATCTATTTACTCTTAACATATCATTTAAAACTTTCGTACAATGTTTAATATCAAAATATCTTTTATATTTTTCTAACATTTCATTTACCCCAATAATTATCTAAAATTCATTTAACACCCTCATATATTGTCTTGTATCGAAATATATCTGTCTATTCTTAATATATCATTTAAGACATTTTTACAATGTTTAATATCAAATACCTCTATTATATTTTAACATTTCATTTAACCTTCTATAATTATCTAGCATTTCATTTAATATCTTTATATTTTGTTTAGTATTAAAATACATCTATCTATTTCTAACATTTCATTTAAAAAGTTCTTACAATATTTAATATAAAAAAACCCCATATTTTTCTAACATTTTTTTACCCCCTATAATTATCTAACATTTCATTTAACACCTTCATATGTTGTCTTGTATCGAAATATATTTATCTATTTCTAACATGTTATTTAAATCCTCCATATATTGTGTACAATCAAAATGGCCCCCATATTTTTGTAAGATTTTATTTAATCTCTAAATTATTATCAAATATCCAAATGCCCCTTTACATGACATATGAACTAGATTTAACAAATAAAATTAAGTTTTGAGTTAAAATTCATATAAATATCTTGTTCTCATGAATTGACTTTTTCTTATTCAAATTCAAAAATACGAATTTTTTCTTTTGAACAAACCTGTAGTAATTGATATTAAGTAAAAATGAGAGTGAGAGAATGATATAAAAGTGTTTGAATGATATGAAAAATGTATATAACAAGTGAGAGTAAAAAGACTTATATAGATGTGGTGAAATGTAGTTTTGGTATTTTAAAAAATATTTAGGGTATTTTTGCTTAGAAATAGGAAAAGTGGGTAATTTTGTTTAATAAGGGGGCAAAATGGGCAAATAATTTAATTTTCCTAAAAGAAATGAGTAATACATTTAATTGTTTATTAAAAAATTATATCAAATATGATTTTATACATATATATAAAATAAAAATAGTTTATGGTTTGGTTCAATTTGAAAATCATCCAAACTATAAACTTTGTGATTAATTTTTTTTTTTTAATTTATCAACTCAAACTACACCTTTATATAAACCAAACTAAACAATAATTTTTAATGGTTTCATTCTGATTTTACAATTTGAAATATATTATGGCCAAAAGACTTATTCTCACTCAAGGTATAGTGAAAACTTAAACTCATACCCATGAACTTTAAAAAACCTAAATATCCATTCATAATCTAATTTCTGTTAGAATTAAAAATAAACTTATTATTTTATTAGAAATATTAAAAAAATTATATTTTTATTATATTTCTTCTCAGGTTTTAAAAATTCACATTTTACCTCAACTTTAACTTTTCCAATTGTGAAAAATGACAACCCCCCTAAATCTCTGAGTTTTGTTCTTCCTCTACAGCGACAATCTAGCTACGACAACTCATCTCCAACGATCATTCAGCTATGATGACTCATCTTTAACAACTGTCTCTTCATCTCCGTCGATGAAGAGATGGTTGCCGAAGATAAGTTGTTGTAGTTGGATGGTCATCATAGTCGAAGAGGACGAACGAAACTTAGGGATTCGAGAGAGGGGGGAATATCACTTCTCAAAATTAGAAAAGTTGAAATTAAGGTGAAATTATTAATTTTCAAAATTTAAAAGAGAAAAATATAATAAAATTATATATTTTTTAATATTTTTGATAAAATAACGATTTTGTTTTTAATTATAGTAAAAAATTCTAATAAAAATTAGATAATAAATAAATAATTAAATTTAAAAAATTAATAAATATAAATTTAAGATTTCACCGTACCTCGGTGGGAATAGTCTTTTGGCCTTAAATTATACACGCCTATTTCAATATTAGGAAGTTACCTGATTTAATTGGTGGAATAAATAGGCGTTGGCTGGTGAGTCTTTCATTTTCTAGGAAGGGAATGGGATTGGGTAAGACTTTGATATGACGGGAGAACCTTCCCTTTAATAATTTTGTGTGTATTTTACCTATCTTTCTAACGTATTCAATACACTAGAAAGGTGAGGTAGGTACGCGTAGGTCCATCACAATTTAATTCAATCATATACATTTATGTTTCCAAACTTAGGAATACTATAAATATATATATATTTTTGTATAATTTATATATATAAATAAAATATTATCATATAATTAAATATTTTTTATTTTTAATATAATAGTAATAATAATAATAGCCTTGTTCTTGTTTTCTTTCAATTTGTGAGAAACGTTCAATCCTGCCATAATTAAATACATTATTTGTATGTTTAGCCATATCAGAGTCTTTGCCCAATGTCTGCCTGCCAATAGAAACCATATGATATAAATTTATAGGTGTATCATATATTGTTATATAAATAAATAATTTTAAATTAAGAATATAATATTATTTAATTATATAATAATATGTTATTTATATAATCAATTAAATTTTTAAAACTATATAGATAATGTTACTATATATATTTCTTCTGTCAATGTCTATCCAGTTTGATTAAATTCTGCTCATTTTTCATACCACCAATTAAAAAAATAAATCCACAACATATTTATTTTTATTTTATATGTAACATCCTATGGACCAAATCGTGTGAATAAGATTTGAGTTGGGCTGAGATGGGCTTAACTGATTGACCCTGTCATGACAAGTTTTTTAGCCGCTTAAACTCGAGTTCGGTTTGATTTTATATAATAAAATTCGAGTTCAAGCTCATAAAAGTTAAGCTCAAACTCGATTTGAATTTGACTTTGCTTGTTTTTAATTCGAGCTTTTAATTAGTTCGTTATTAAAACGATATCGTTTTAATATATATTGGTCAAAATGATGTCATTTTGTATCAAAATTTTTAATTCACAAATTTGACTAATAACTCGAGCTTGAGCTTGAGTGAGCTTGCATAGGGCTGCCTTGCTCAAATTGAGCTCAAGCTCAAATAGACTCAGTTCGAATCTAGCCTTACCTGTGTGATCCATCTTATTCAGCTCGGTTGCAATTCGGTCTTCCCAAATTCAGGTTAATGTTGGGCTTTTTTTTTTTGAATTGGATCGTAGTCAATGCAATACATGAGCCCACTTTCCGATCTAAAACCTCCGTTCAGTTCACTCCAATCTGACGCCGGAATCAAAAACCCCAGAGTCTCTTTCTGTGGTATTTACTTCTAACATTTTTATCTGCGCCATTACTCATTGCCGTCTTCAGGTCCGTTTCATTCTGCGTTCATTTTATTATTATTTTTCCTTTCCCGTTCATCTATATGCTGTAACTATCATGCTCTGTTATTTTTTGTTTTGGTTCCTTTTGTTTGCGAACAGTGGAATCGCAGTGATGTTTATGACCAGATTTTTTGGGCGTTCGTTCCTGGCTGCTGCAAAATCAGAGTCATCTGCAGCTTCTGGAGCTGCTGCTACGATGGCTACGTCAGGGCACAACCCTCTTGAGGAGCTTTTTGAGAAAGATAGAACTCTTGATGATCAAAAACCTGTTTATGGTACAACCACTTATCTTCTTATTGTTCCTTATTGCTCGTTTGCTTATGCCTCCGCTGTTGTTATTCTTTGCTCTGATTTAAGAGGTCATGACATCATTTCTTATAATAATTTGGAGTTCATAGAACACAAACTAGGTCCAAGGAGAAAACGTGGCCTAACAACTCACTGCTTTTACAACCACGGCCGCAAAACTCATTGAAGAACACAAATTTGTGTTGCATGTTTAGTTTCTCTCTGAAATTGAAGCTGTAGAAAGTCTGTGTGGCATAAATTTCTTGTGGATTATAACTGAACTTTTTGTTGTTCTCCATCTTTCTGTCTTCCACGAAATTGATGTTTTACTGATCATTTTTACCAAATTCCTTCTATTTTTAAGCTATCATCTTTCACTAAATATTTTTTTGCAAGTGCATTTTTTTCTCTTAGAACCTTAGACACTTCTCTGTTTCGAAGACCAATTAAGATCCAAAAGCCAAAATGTCTGCCAGCTCTCTGTCTATCTATGGGATGCAGAATACTTACTAGGACTAAGGCTTCACAATTACTAGCTAATATTTAAATAATTATGTTAGAATTGTAGCACTATTATTTGGTCTTTTCCTATGAGCTTAATTATTTGGGATTTAGGGTGTTCCAGCATTGTGTTAAAGTTAAAGCTAATTTCACTATAAGGCCTGCTGTCCAAGTCCTAAAATCCCCTTTGTTCCCTTTGTAAAATTAAGCAACAGTTTGCCTGTTTGGAAGCACATGTGTGTCTTTGTGTATGTGGATCTGCATGATTCTGCCTACACTATTGTTGGGTCATTTCCTGTAAGCTTGACTTTTGGGATTAATGGAGTTTAACAAATTCTCTTATTTACGCTGCGATGTGGTGACAATAAAGATCAGAGTTATAAATTTGTGAGCTTTTTTTTCAGTATCATATGCATCTTGCAAAATAATAGCTCCATATTTATCAATTTTTTGTTTTAGAGAACACATGAAGTAGTTAGTATCTGAGTGTCAATTTAGTTCTGTTCTCAAGTTTATCTATTTGCATGTGAGATCATTTTGCACATCCATCTTATAATTATTGTCTGAAAGATTTTTTAATCAAAGGTATACAGTAGAGATCCTTTCTCAAAAGATTACTGGTCTCAGGTCGAAGTTGGAAAGCTTCTGAACTGCGCTTGAAGTCTTGGGATGATCTTCATAAGCTATGGTATGTTCTGTTAAAGGAGAAAAACATGCTGATGACTCAGCGCCAGATGCTTCATGCCCAGAACCTACAATTTCCCAATCCAGAGCGCCTTCCCAAGGTATAAGTGATTTTCTTTGTCCTTTTATATTAGACATAGTCAGAATTATTGCTAGTAGCTTTGGTTAAGCACACTCTGGTTTTTTATAATATGGAAAAATAAAATATTTCATAGTCAACCTAAGGCATCAGTAACACAAGTGTGCTATGATTTGCCATTTTCTAGAATATCTTTGAGTAAACTCCTCTGTGAATGAAGAAAAGAAATTTGGATGACATGAAGAAGGGTGTTTTATCTTTTACAGACTGCTGACTTGTATTGCTGCCAGTTAGTGTGAATGAAATAACAAATTTTTGTTTAGAAATTATGTATGCATAGGTTCCTGTAGAATGTTTAGTGGAACAATAGCCTAATTGTATAATGAAATTAAACGTCTTTGCATTTTCTGCACTGAAAGATGCCCTTCATGAGTTAAGCATTGTGGCATTTCTCTTTGATCTGGAGTGTAGTTAAGCACCTTGACTGTCACACGATTTGGAAGGGTGGTTTAATCATTGGGATGGAGTCAATAGACCTTAAATTGTATGTGTTAAAGATTGTCCTGAAGGCTGAACTGGTTGGGAATTCATGCTTTACCAGAGAGACTTTTGAATACAAAAGTTGTGATATTGTAATTCATGCTCTCCAAGTTGGTGGAATCAAGATACTTTGGTGATATTTTTACTTGGATTTTTTTTCTTCAATAATTTTTAATAGTTTTAATCATGCACTTTCTAGTTGTTTTTTGCTTCAGTTTGTTATAATGTGTCCAAGATTCCTCCTTTGCTTCCTTCTTCCTGAATCGACATTGCTAACAAGATTCTGGTTGTTATTCATAATGCAATTCAGGTGAGGAAGTCAATGTGCCGTATCAAACATGTACTCACAGAAAGAGCAATTGAAGAGCCAGATCCTAGGAGATCCGCTGAGATGAAGAGGATGATTAATGCTTTGTGATGTTTCCCAACTTAATATCATTTGTTTGTAAGGCAGATTACATTTTTTTGGTAATATGTGATAGTGCCTATTTTCCTGGTTGCAAGAATACAGACAGGTGGTTTACAATTTGTTCACTGCTTGTTACAAATTTGTAGAAGATTCTTTTGGGTTGTGCTATGACTGCTGGAATATGCTATTATGGTAGAGACATAATTTGAATCTTATTATTTCTCCAAGTAACAATTGAAAGTCTTGTATGGTTTAGAACAATTTGTGACGTATAATTTGGAGGGAGCATAGGAAAAATATATCTGGAGTATATCTGAATGGATGTACTGCACAGATCTGTTGAATTGAACAATGCCGGGGATAGCGGCATATCCTGTCTAGTAATGCAGTAATGCCAGGGAGAGGTATGGATCCGTGTGTGTTGATTAAAGTGAATTGATTCTTGCATCACATGTCCTACAAGTACTTCATTCATTCACAAACAGTCACGTGTGTGCCATTTTCAGAGCCTTACTATATTGTTTATATTTATAATTTCTTCTCACTTTCTACCTCCTCAACACCATATAGTAGGAGTCTTGGCAGTATATGCAATATTCAAACGTTCTGAAGTTTATTTTTGATAGGGCAGGGTTGAAATGTACATAAATACTTAAATACTGTTTGTTATTGTTTTGTCTCATTTTGCTCCCTATAGTTGCTGTCAAAAGTGATAATACAGGCTGCAGCAGGGCAGGACATGGTCGACTTTATTATGGCCCTGAAAGGAATCAATTCAAATCATGTTTCAGTTGGCCTCACCAGCAGTCGATTATGATGTTGCTGATAAATGGAGAAGGGGGGCCGAGAATACTGCTGCTTCACACACACGTGAGATAAAATAGTAAGTATCTCTTCTTGGTATTATTACATAAATACATAAATTACCAGAAGATGGAGACAAACAAACTTATTTAGAGAATCATCTTTCTGTGGAGGGAGGCAGAGTTTAGCCTGTCTTTTAAGTATTAAAGCATCAAACTTTCAACATTGGGAGCCCCGCCGTGTCTGCAAGTTAAGACCATGATTAGGATACTGATATAACCTGTCATTTTCAGAGTACTCGGCCTTTACTATTTCGCAGAGAGCCAGAGATTTAGCCCACCACAAGCCACTCTGTCGCGAAAGTGACTAGCCGTTTTCATCTCAAAGTTGGGTCCAATACCTTATTGGTGGGTTCTAATTGTTCTAACAGGATCGGATGATCTTTATAGCTCAGTGATACTTTTGCTGTCATTTTGATGGGTATATTCGAATTGAATTAAATTTGAATTTAATCAAATTCAAACTCAGTTTAGTTACTGTTAAAACATGCTCGAATCCGAGTTTAAGCTCTGGTTCAACAAACCATAAAATTTAATATTCAAATTCAATTTACTCACGAGTCGAGCTGCTCGCGAGCTTGGTTCGAATAAACTCAACGAGCCCTCAAACGAGTTTGTTCAAAGTTAATGTGTTTTTGCTTTCTTTTCAATAATTTAGAACTAAATTAAACTATAATAACTAATTTAATAAAATTGAATTACATAAATATTATTATTTTAATTAAAAATCATTAAACCAAAAAAAATATTTCTCATTCATAGAATCCCAACTAGTTTATTTGGGAAATCCGAGAAGCAGTCATGGAATATGGACTAAAACAATCTTCACAAACATATTTTTACCTTGTTTTTGTTCCCTACTTATTTCTAAAGTCCAGTTTACAAAATATTTATATATATAACACTTTCATTTATTTATTATAATTTCATTATCATAATAATAATTAAACGGAGGGGTTGAGGAGAGGATGAGAAAATGAAAGAGAGAAAATTATTTTTTACAAATTGAGGACAAAAATATCTCGTAATCCCTTAACAGGGAATGGGGCAATGGAGATGTGGTGGGGATGTGTCCCGACTTATGATGATGAGAATGAGAATCGCTATCTCTACCCTGTCCCTCCCCATTATCATCTTCATAGATGAAGATTGTTTTTGTAATTGCCCACTCATATATATTTTTTTTTAAATTTAGATTGATAAATTTATTAATTTTAATTTGGCCTTATCAGTCGTTGTATATATATACTTTGATTGTTTTAATGATAAGTGTGTGATACAATTTTAACTCAATTCTTCTCACGGTTTTAGAGTGGACGAGGGCATGCATATTTCTTCCGAATTGTTAATTTCTTGTTCTTGTGAGATCTCGAACTGATAAACTTGTTAAATCATAAATTATTAGTACACTTTCTAAAGATACTCTAAGTAATGTTGTTAGGTGTAACATCTCCTCTAGTTGGGTTTTTTCAGTAAGTAATTTTTATAAGGTCTTACAAGTGTGACAAAAATTTGAATTCAAATATTCTATTTGAAAGTTTTAATACTCTATTAATTTTATTAATCTTTGTTTTTACTTAAAATAAGAGTATCTTAACTCTTTAAGTCAACCATTGACTGAAAAACATCTCAAGTATGGAACTCCTTGCAGAGGATTTCTTACAAAGCTCTATATCTTAGGAGTTTGATGTACTGGCTCAATTACAAACTACAGAAAAGTCACCAAACCTCTTGCTGAATATCTTCATATGTTTAAAGGTGTATGAGATCAACTTAAATGCAAATGGGAAAACCGGCTACTCTGAACAAACAAAAATTTGTCTGCTTGAGTTCTTGGATGAAGAGTATGAATCATTTCGTACTTCAATGTATAAGTCGCCCATCCCTTCCTATCAGAATGTCCTTAACTCAACTTCATGGGTATAATCAAGCTTTTTAAACTCAGACAAGTCGTGGCAATGGCTATCAATCAAGGTCCTGGTCGAGGACAAGGATCCCACAACTATATTTTTAACTTTCTGAAAGTATTTTGGCATGAGAAAACAAATTTCACTCCTTCATCAAAGTAAAAATCTTTGTATTTATAGAAGCAGACGAAGGAAGATTGAATAATTACATAACTGAAAGTTGATAAAGAGATTTGTTGATCATGCTTATTTTGATAAAATCAGAGATTAATAGAATGTTCCTGAGTGGAAATAATTAGAATTGTAAAACTTATTCTTACCCAGTTTTTTTAATAGAATAATTTTTTACTTTTAATTTTAATCGATGTATATTTAATCATTATATACTATTTACATAAATAATCTCTTATCATATGGTGGTTAGATGTTCACCGGATGAAACGTCCATTTTTTAAAGGAAATTTTAGGGGCAAAGGTGAAAATAAAATTGAAGGAAAAAAAGTAATACTTAATTGCTTATTGAAGAATACCATCGATTGAACAAACTAATCTTCGTTGATTTCAAAAGGGTTGACAAAAACGAGAAATCATTTTTATCACTCAAAGATTTGGTCTCGTCGTCAATTCATTCTCATTGTTGCTTCAGTTTCATCATTACTCAAAGATTCGGTCACATTATCGCTTAACGAAGAAAATTTTTTGTCTAAGTTGATTCATTATCTTCGTCTACATGAAATTTTATCTTATTCAATGAGGATGAGACTGGAAGAAGGGAGAGGGATGGTCAAAGGTTGTTGGTTGTTAAAAAGGGAGAAATTGTTTGAAAAATTGAAACCTCTGATGTGGAAATACAATTTTTCAAAGTTTAATCATAAGAAAATTATTAATTTTTTAAGTTAAAGAGAAAAAATGATATAATTTTTTAAAATTTTAGAATTTAGTAATTAAATAATAATTTTATTTTTATTCTTAATAAAAAATTTTAACGTAAATTTATTTATAAATTATTTAACTATTTAAGCGATATCTTGGGTTGGAGATAGTCGTTTGGCCTTGTAATAACAACAAAATTCCCAGACACCACTTAAATTAAAAACTCAAAAAGTCAAATACGCTGTGATCAGTCAACGTTCATGCAGTCAGTTCACTTGTGTTGTGTCACATTTCCCGTGAAATCATTTCACTATAACTCACCGTGAGGTCGCTCTATCATTTCCCTGTGTGCCCAAATTGCCCAACTGCCCAGCTCTTTCCCGTTTCTGCCTACCAAGTAACCAAGTACATCGTTCCTTTTGCTGTCTCTCTCTCTTCGATTCCTCTTTGATTTTACTCTCTCTCTAGATCGACGGCTTGAATTCCAAATCTTTTTCTTAATCTCGATCACGATTTCACGATCTGACCTTCAATTAGATCTGTGTAGAGGAATTCTACTGAACCAAAACCTGAAATTTGGGATTTCAATTAGTTTTTTTTTTATGGTGAGGGTTGGCTAGGGTTTTTGATTTGGGTCCGGTAGGATCTAGAGTAAATTAGGGAGAGGGCTATTTTGGGAAAAAAATTTGAGGGGAGTGAATTGATGGTAGTCGTTTTAGGACAAAATGCAAAGGTATTATGTGTATGCATGGCTGGAAGACAGGTGAAGAGGAGAGCAAACGGGCGGGTCGGCACATGTGGACTGTCCCATCACGTGCGAGCATAGCTGGTGATGGTTCTTCTTCTTCATCTTCTTCTTCTTCCATTTCAGCTAATTCGTTTAATAAGGTATTTCATGATGTTAGGTTTTTGTTTTATTCTTCGGAGTTGTATTTAATTAGTTTATTAGATTTTCTTTTTGATCCTTAAATAGTTGAAAACGTTCCATATATATATGTATAAAGATGCCCGTTATTTTTAATGTTGGAGATGTGGTTTGTTGGAGGGTGAGTACGACATGTCATATTTATGAGGTTTTGGATTAATCGATGTCAAGTTATTTGGAGATTTTCCGAAGTTTTGTGGTATGACGTGTTTAATTGGTATAAAATTGAGGGAAGCAAGCCAGTTTCTCGAATCGTGCTCTCACTTGATTGACTTATTATTTATGTGTCAATTACCTTCTGATTTTTCTCTTGAATAATATTCTGGAGATGTAGTCTTTGCTTCCTATGCATACGGGTGGAGCTATTCTTCAATGAATAGATTGTATCTTAAGGAAGTAAGTAATGTGGGTTTTGTTAGATTGGAGCTTAACTAAAAGGGTTAGAAGTATTGCTGGTTGCTGATACATGAAATATGCCATGTGATTCAATTAGCGACTTAGAGATGAATGATGATAGAGTATTTTGAAGTCTAGATAAATTGATGAAAGGAAGAGATCAATTTTAGGAAAATGTCCTCATGTCCATTGGAGTAAGAAAACCAAGGCTTTGAGTTGATGTCATAAAGCCAGAGTCAGGGAAACACGGTTAGAAATGTTTGGCTGCTGGAAATGGATCTCCCTGCTAGGTGCAAGAAGTTGATGTTGAATCATTTGCTTTCCTTTCTTGATAACTGTCCTCAAGAATTTGGGATATGACAAAGTAAATTTGGGTTTATACATAGAAAGGAATGGATATTTATACGCCCAAAAAATGTAGAATGTAAAAAATTAAGGATTATCTATAGTCCCAGGGTTGTTCTTATTGCTATATATTGCGTCCCAGCGTTTATACATCCACTTGTAATATAATTTTTTGTTGAATCTTGGATACATGTTCACTTTGTTATTCTTATGAGTTTCTTTGATGTGTCAAGAAGTCTTATTAAAGGTTTAGAATGTCTGGTTGAAGCTCAAAAGGTGTGAGCTGAGAATGTTAATTCTTCAAATATTTATTATTGAAGAAAGCCTGAATTCATGAAAAATTAGATATTCTAGATTTTCATCTCTTTTCTTGCCATCACTACGAGCTTGGTTGTGTGCTTTGGCAGATGCAACAGAAAAGTTTAATTGGATGTATTTTAAGTAGCTCTCATTGTGGATTAGTGAATAACTCACCTTTTCGTTTGCTTATTTAAATTTAAATACAGTGCTTTCTTGGTTAACAAATGCAACAGAAAAGTTTAATTGGATGTGTTTAAGTCAATATATTTGAATTCGTAACTTTATGTGTTTATGTCAATATATTTTTGTATGTAGCTTCAATAAAGCAAAGTTGAGATGGTGATGATGGTAATTTCTATATGTAGTTGGTACTCAAATTTTCTTTTTCCATGTATGTTGGTGATCTTTATCTGCTGGTTTTTTATTCTTCTTTTGGGGTCAGTCAGTTCATTATTGTGTCTTTAAAGGTCCTACATAACATAATTTTCCTTTCAGTTAAGTCAGTCTTGTGTTCATCAAACGAAATTTTCCTGTTATTCTCCACAGGATGGACGCAAGGTTAGCATAGGAGATTGTGCTCTTTTCAAACCACCCCAGGATTCCCCACCTTTCATTGGATTAATTCGTTCACTGATTTCTGGCGAAGAGAACAAGTTAAAGTTAAGGGTTAATTGGCTTTATCGTTCCACTGAGGTAAAACTTGGCAAAGGCATCCTGTTGGAAGCTGCGCCAAACGAAATCTTCTTTTCCTTTCACAAGGATGAGATTCCTGCTGCTTCCTTACTGCATCCGTGTAAAGTTGCATTCCTTCCAAAAGGTGTTGAACTTCCGTCAGGATTTTGCTCATTTGTGTGTCGGCGGGTTTATGATATTCAACGCAAGTGTTTATGGTGGCTAACTGATCAAGATTTTATTGATGTAAGTCTTGTATGCAACTTCTTGTGTTGCTTCATCTTAAGTTAGGGGGTTGATTCTTAAGTAGTAATTTATACATCTTCTTTTTCAGGGTCGGCAGGAAGAAATAGATCAGCTTTTATCTAAGACACGTATAGAGATGCATACAACAGTGCAGCCTGCTGGCTGTTCTCCAAAGCGAATAAATGGTCCAACATCAACATCACCGTTAAAACCAGGTTCTGATAGTGTACAGAACAGTGCCTCATTTCCTTCACAAGTTAAGGGGAAGAAAAGGGAGCGGGGAGATCAAGGCCTGGAGCCTGTTAAAAGAGAACGCTCAACAAAGATGGATGATGGGGAATTTGGTCATACTAGATCAGAAACTATATTAAGATCTGAGATTGCCAAAATCACGGAGAAAGGTGGTCTTGTAGATTTTGAGGGGGTGGAAAAGTTGGTACAGCTCATGGTGCTTGAGAAAAATGAGAAGAAGATAGACTTGGTTTGCCGATCTATACTTGCTGGTGTGGTGGCAGCAACAGATAAAATTGATTACCTCGGTAGGTTTGTGCAGCTTAAGGGTTTGCCTGTCTTTGATGAATGGCTCCAGGAGGTCCATAAAGGTAAACTCGGTGATGGTAGTTGCCCTAAGGATGGTGATAAATCTATTGAGGAATTTCTCCTAGTTTCACTTCGTGCGCTTGATAAGCTGCCGATAAATCTTCATGCCTTGCAAATGTGTAATATTGGTAAGTCTGTGAATCATTTGCGTTCACATAAGAACATGGAAATTCAGAAGAAAGCTAGGAGCTTGGTTGACACATGGAAGAAACGTGTTGAGGCTGAAATGGATGCAAAATCTGGTTCAGGTCAGGTTGTATCCTGGCCTTCTAGAACACGGAATTCAGAAGTTTCCCATGGTGGAAGCAGAAATTCTGGTGGATCTTCTGACGTTGCCATTAAGAGCTCCGCAATGCAACTTTCTGCTTCAAAAAATGCTTCAGTCAAGCTTGTCCAGGGGGAGATTGCTACAAAATCTGCATCTGCATCTCCAGGGTGTGTAAAATCATCTCCTTCAGCTGCTTCAGGGAGTACAAACCTTAAAGATGGACAACCACGAAATGCTAGTGTTAGTGGTGCCTCTGATCTTCCTTCAACACCAGCTAGAGACGAGAAAAGCAGCAGTTCCAGTCAGTCCCATAATAATAGTCAGTCTTGTTCCAGTGACCATGCAAAAGCCGGGGGTTTCTCTGGGAAGGAGGATGCAAGGAGTTCAACAGCTGGTTCAATGACTGTGAATAAGATCTCTGGTGGTTCTTCACGGGCTCGAAAATTGAAGAATGGCTTCCTTGGGCCAGCTCAATCTGGTGGTCAGAGGGATCATGGGTCAAGCAGAAATTCTTCCTCACGCAGAAATCCAGCTTCAGAAAAATTATCGGAGTCTGGTGTAACTTCTGAAAAGGCACCTGTTATGCCCATGGTAGAGGGGAATAGTCATAAATTGATTGTTAAAATTCCAAATCATGGTCGTAGTCCTGCACAAAGTGCCTGTGCAGCATCGTTTGATGAACCTTCAGTGATGAACAGCAGAGCTTCTTCTCCTGTGCTTTTGGATAAACATGATCAATTTGATTGTAACTTAAAGGAGAAGAGTGATGGCTATCGACCTAATATTCCCTCTGATGTAAATAATGAATCTTGGCAGAGCAATGATTTTAAAGATGTGCTAACTGGGTCTGATGAGGGAGATGGATCTCCTGCTACTGTTCCTGAGGAAGAGCGTGGAAGAACTGGGGACGAGACTGGAAAAATGGTTGAGGTTTCTAAGGCTGCTTCCTCATCATCGGGAAATGATCTCATATCAGGGAAATTGCGTGAAGGTTCGTTTATGCATGCTCTGATTGAAAGTTGTGTCAAGTACTCTGAAGCCAAGGCATCTATGCCAGTAGGGGATGATGCTGGGATGAATCTGCTTGCTAGTGTGGCTGCCGGGGAGATTTCGAAATCTGGCATGGTTTCACCAGATGATTCTCCTCAACGGAATACCCCTGTTGTGGATCACTGTGATGTCAATGATTCAAGAATAAAATCATCTCCTCGACATGATCTTGGCCAAGACCAAAGCAAGTCCATTGATTCTGCTGATGATGAGCATGAGAAGCAGGTTCCTTCTAGTACTGTTTGGGCTAAGAATACAGATGGTAGAAACAGTTCCTTGTTTTGTCAAGAGAAACCTGCCAGGGACCTTGGCGGACATTTAACAACTTCAAATATGGGTTTGCAGCAGACTGGAGAGTCATGTCTAGAAAGTAATGAAAATTCAGAAGATGCAATTGGGGTTGCACAGGTTGCACCTTCTGCCAGCATTGGAGAGAAGAACTTTGATGGTGAAGAAGGCAAAGAGCTTGTAGAGAAGGTTAGTGGAGTGCGCTGTGGCGGCATTCCAGGTACCAAACAGAAGATAAGTGGGTCTTTGTTAACTGAAGATAAGGTCTCTGAATCAGGTTTAGAAAGTGAAACCAAAGATATTGAAGGATCATTTAACCCATCTTATGAGATTGAAAGTGAGAAGAATAAAAAGATTTGTGAAGGGTTAAATACTGGTGTGCATAACAATTCTAAGCCTGCTACTGTGATGTATCCTGAGTTTGTTAAAAAAACAGATGAGGGACGGTTGGTTCCCTCTGATTCTTTCAAGGATATAAATTCAGTTACTGTTGATGATTTTAAGTTTGAGAAGGCTGAAGAGATGGATGGTCAGTCATATGTAAAAGACACTGAAAAGCAAAAAGCTGAATGGGACAGTCATGCTTCTACAATTTGTGAGAACCGAGTTGTAGCTGTTTCCGATTCAGCTTTTATTGATCACAAGGGTGAGACTGTAGAGGAAAGTTCAGAAGCTAATGAGGTTAATGTTGAATGCTCTGGTGGGCCAGCTACTTCAAAGGCGTCTCCTGTATCGCAATTTCAAGAAGCAGAACAATGCGTAAGATCCAGGGGCTCTAAGTCAGAAGTAGACGAAGCAGAGGAATCCACATCCACCACTGCAGATCCTTCCTTCCCTGCTGCAAGGGGTTCAGATATGGATGCAAAAGTGGAATTTGATTTGAATGAAGGCTTTAATGTGGATGATGGGAAATATGGGGAGTCAAATAACTTGGTAAGCTCAGGATGTAAAAGTACTATTCAGTTGATGAGCCCATTACCATTTGCTGTTTCTTCTGTGTCAAGTAGCCTTCCTGCTTCAATTACAGTGGCTGCGGCTGCAAAAGGGCCTTTTGTTCCTCCAGAGGACCTATTGAGGAGTAAAGTAGCTCTTGGTTGGAAGGGATCAGCGGCCACAAGTGCATTTCGGCCAGCTGAACCAAGAAAGGTTTTGGAGATGTCGCTGACTACAAGTAGTGTTTCACCTCTTGATGCCACTGCCAGCAAACACACTCGGCCTCCATTGGATATTGATTTGAATGTACCGGATGAGAGAATCCTTGATGATTTAGCTTCTAGAGCTTCTGCATCTGAGCACACAAATAATAGAGACTTTGCACGTGAATCTACTAGTTCTGCACCTGTGCGGTGCTTTGGGAGACTTGATCTTGATTTAAATAGAGTTGAAGAGCCTCTTACTGATTTTGGTAGTCTCTCATCAAGCAATGTTGGTAGACCAGTTGTACCACATCAGCCTCTAAAATCATCATCGAGTGGTCATAATGGTGAGGTGGGTTTCTGCAGGGACTTTGATTTGAATGATGGGCCTGTTGTTGATGAGGTGAGTGCTGAACCATCACTGTTTAGCCAGCACCTTAGATGTAGTGTGCCATCCCAGCCATCTGTTTCTGGCTTTCGGGGGAGTAACTCTGAGACAGGGAATATCTCCTCATGGTTTCCCACTGGGAACTACTCTGCCATATCAATTCCTTCTATCTTGCCTGATAGAGGAGAGCAGCCTTTTCCCATAGTTGCAACTGGTGGGCCCCAAAGAATGTTGGGTCCTACTGCTGCCACTCCATTTAGTCCTGATGTTTTCAGGGCCTCGGTGCTGTCATCTTCTCCAGCTGTGAACTTTTCATCCACCTCATTTCAGTATCCTGTATTCCCTTTGGCTACCAGTTTTCCTCTGTCCTTGGCCACCTTTTCTGGTGGTTCAACAACATATGCGGATTCATCGTCTGGTGGGAGGCTATGCTTCCCTGGAGTCAATTCACAATTATTAGGACCTGCTGGCACAGTCCCGTCCCATTACCCTAGGCCTTATGTTGTTAATCTAGCAGATGGAAGCAATGGCGTTGGTGCTGAGAGCAGTAAGAAATGGGGAAGGCACGGCCTAGATTTGAATGCAGGGCCGGGTGGCCCAGACATAGAAGGTAGAGATGAGATGACACCCCTTGCACCGAGACTATTGTCTGTTGCCAGTTCACATGCACCAGCAGAAGAGCAACCAAGGATGTGTCAAGTGGCGGATGGCATTTTGAAGAGGAAGGAACCTGAGGGAGGGTGGGATGGCTACAAGCAGTCCTCTTGGCGGTAGCAATTGCTAGTGTTTCAACCCAATGACCCATGAAAGCTCGTAAGTTTTTATTCATTTCCACTCTTATAGGCCGCACTGTTCTTTGGGCCATTGATAAGAAAGAGTCAGAGACCTCACTCAATGCTAGCTACAATTTTTCTTTTTTGGTTACTGGTCTAGGACTTAACTAGCTTGTGCAAGGTCTGGTTACCTGTTTTCAAGGAAAAAGAAAAGAAATCAAAACAGAAATAAAATTAAATGAGGTTCAGGACAGCTTTTGGCATTTCCTCTGCTATCAATTGTCTTTTTTAGTCGCACTTGTGCACCATTGGATGAAATATTTCAGAAGTTGTGCGCTACAGCTGCTTTTTTATCCCCATTGTTCTTGTGGTTTAACTTGACAATCTTAGTCCTTGTACGCATGTTTAAAATCTATTATTTAGTAGTAGTTGCATTTGTTGTCTCCTCTGTCTATAATAATTTGATTCTTTTCCAGTTCCCCAGTTATTTGAGGATGGGCATTGGCTAATCCCGAGAGGTCGTCATGTAACTTGTGTGCACTGGAGGATGGGTGGTAAGTGAGTTATTTGATGTTGTTTTCAGTTGTCTCCAACCCCCAGCCTTCTGCTGTATCAATTGTATTGTAAAAGAGTTGCTAATTGGTCATTAATCTCCTTGTTAGTTGACTTTGCCATGGGTGGCTGCATATCAGTTTCCCCTTTGTAGATATTTGACTGTTGGAAAGCTTGGACTGTATTACCCTGACATTCTAAGTTGGTGTCCATACTGGTGTTTAGTTTCTTTAGTACTATATACTTTTGGACCAACAGCACCCTCCCTCTCTCAACCTCCTGATAATGGCAAATTTATTTTGTCATCTGCTTTAAGCCAAATTTTTTAGATTACTTGCCTTTGCTTCCTTGTATATCTTCTCTACTTATTCATTTTACTTTTGTTTTATCTTATAGGCACTATGGTCATTTTACCCACCCAGCGTATCATGAAAGTACATTTTTTCTTGAATTGATAGTCATATAGCCTGGAGTTATGAGACTCAGGCCTATGGTATTCATTTTTCTTTTGTTTTATCTTGTAGACACTATGGTCATTTTACCTACCCAGCCTATCATGAAATTACATATCTTCTTGAATTGATAGTCATATAGCCTGGAGTTATGAGACTCAAGCCTATGGTCACTATTTGTTCATTTAGGGAAATTGGACTGAATTTTACTAATTTATTAATGGTTTCTTATAATCAGCTTAGGGATAGACAAGGTAGTATAACTTAGTGCAAATAGTGGAGCATAAGTTAGCCTTGGTTGATTATGTTTTTCTGATTTTTCACTTGTATCAGTCAATGTCACTTCCTATTGGACATCCTCTGGTTTACTGGTTCTCTGTGTCATCTTTGTACTACTCGTTTAGAAGTTGAATTTCAAGTTCCATGTTTATTGTAATGGTTATTAATTTTTTTTAGCAATGCTATGTGTACATAGTTTTGAGTAAACAATTGATACTCGTGATATGTATTATCATATGATTGGGTGATATTTTAATTGTGATTCAAAATCATCAAATTACATTATGACACATCATTGGCGTATTCAATTGTTTACTTAAAACTGTATACGTATGGTTTTATTGTGTTTTTTTTGGAGCCGGTAACAATTAGACTGCAATCCAGTGCTACAATTAGACTGCAATCCAGTGCTGATGACTGTCACAATCTGATTTCAGCAAAAGCTTATTTATGTTTATGATTCTACTTTCTGATTTTTAGCTATGATCATTTCTAGAGTTGATTGGCCATGTAATAATAAACTCTTATTTAAAAAGAAAACCCAAACCTTTCCATAATAGAAAGGGGAAAACAAATAAAAAGATTGTGCATTTTTGAATGTTGATACTGAAATATCAGGTGATTGTATGGATTCTTAAGGGAAATGCAACAATGGGAGCAATGGTGAATGGAATTGAAGTGTGGCTATAATATGATGGAGCTTCTGTTTGGCAAATCAGGCATGGTATGTATGGTGGATAACTGGTAGCCATGTTGAAGGAGGAGCAACCATGGGAAATAACAAGAAGGCAAGGCAATACTGACGGTCTATTTACATATATATATATATATATATATATATATATATATATATATATATATATATATATATATATATATATATATATATATATATATATAGATTAGATAAACTGTAAGAAGATCACAATGTTGCCGTCTTGGATTTAATGAGCTGTATATGTGTATTTTTATACAATTTTCAAGGAACAATTTAGCACTACCTTTTCTCTGCGGGTTGATACTGATGTTTCATTAGATTGAAATAGAATTTGTATATTTAATTCTATCAAAGCATAGGAGCCTACTCCCTTCCCTTCTTTCTCATACTGGTTTGTCATGGTTCATCCCAGTAGTTGTCATTTCAACACGGCCGAAAGACTTCTTCCTATGCAAGGTTTAACCTATTCCTAAAACCCAGCCTTTGGGGTTTTAAAAATCTAAGTATTTATTTATGGGTTAGTTTATATTAGAATTTTTCATTAGGATGAAAAAAAAAAATTGTTATTTTAATAAAATTTTTTAACAGTAATTAGTCTATAATTGATGCTTAGAATTTTAAAATTTTAAAATTATCATAAAATCTTACATTAATAAAAAAAAAAAATTTTTTTTAAAAATTTAAATTATATAAAAAGTGTTTTATTCCATTTTCTTTTTATTCTCACTTTTATTTCATTTTTTTCTATAGTTGTATATTAGAGTGTGAACTATGATTTTTTAAAATATTAAAGTCTTTTTGAAAATTTTCAAATGGTTATTAAAAATTCAAAAAAGTTGGGAGCCTTTTGTAAATTTTCAAAATATTATATGTCTTTGATAGTTACAATATAAAAAATTGAATAAAATATGATAAATTATGAGTGTAAATGTTATATTATAATTATTAAGGTCATATATAATAGTTTTAAAATATACGGGGATTTGAATAGATTACGAAAATTGATTTGTGAGTTTTTAAATCTTTTTAAAAGTTAAATTATCATATTTAAAATGTTTGAATATGATAAAAAATTATTTTTTAATCTTCAAAATTAACTTGATTTGGAGGGAGAGGGTGGAATCGGGTTTTTAAGGCAAACCTTGGGTGGAAAATTGACTCAATAAATAAAAGGAAGGGAAAATGAAAACCAAATCATACCAAAAATGCAAAAAGGTGAATTTTGCCAAAGTTGTCACAAGGCTGACGTGGAACTGTCATACCAATTACAACTCACCAAGTAAAACACGTACAGCTTTCCTTTTTGCCGTCTCTCTCATTCATTTCATTGTTTCGTTTTCTCTTTCTAGATTCTCTCTTTCTTTTCGAAGAGAGAGGGTGAGGTCAATCCTATTCCTATCGTCGCATTCTTTCTGGATCTCCTCTGCAATTAGATCAGTTTTTTATCTCTTTAATTTTATTAGTATTATTGTGTATGTGTGTGTGTGTTTTTTTTTTTTGAATTTAGGGTTGGGGGTTTTACTTTTTATTTATTACAAGTTTGATGATCTAGGGTTGGGTGAGTTCAAAATCGTGAATAGGTGAATAAAAGCAAGGGTAAAAAAAGGGATTGATGGTGCTCGTTTTAGGGCAAAATGCAAGGGTATCATGCGTATGCGTATGCATGGATGGCGAGCTGGTGAAGAGGAAGACCACCAGAGGAAACGGCACATGTGGACTGTCCCTCCACGTGGCTCTCCGATTTTAGATGCACTTGCTCATGGTGCTGCCACTGCTTCTTATTCTCCCAATTCAACTACTTTCTTCTCCAAGGTATTCTCCTTCAATTTCTCGCTTTCTTTCTCGTACTTTTTTTTTGCCCCTTTCAATCTGTTGGGTTTGTGGGGATTTTCTGGGGTTTCTTTGATTTCTGTACGGATGTTTGTAATTCATCTACTTTTGTCGATTTTCCTCACTCTCTTTTAGATTATTGGTTGGTTATTTGATTGGGGTTCCGATGTTACAAACGAGCCTCATGTTTGTAAATTTCGCTGTTGTTGTAAAATTGTCAAAATTTTAGTGAATTAGATGTTATGGCTTAGTTCATGAAAATTTAAGGGAGTGAACTGATTTTGAAATGATTAAATTTAAGCTTTAACTTTCTTTTTTTGGTGTCTTTGGAGTTTGTTTAGTATGAGTAGCCTTTAATATGTTGAGGAATTTGTGGCGGAACTAATCTAAAATGATTCGTGTTAGGGTATGCAGTGAACAACAAAACTAAATATGCATTTTATAAATTCATCAATTTTTTCTTGGACTCTTTGGGAGATTCATTACATTAATACCTTATTTGCTCCGTTTTGTAGTATTAGTTAGGTCTTCTTTTCTCCTCTTAATTTCACCAGTCCAATTTGGAGGATTTTTGGATTCAACTTGCTATTAAAAGATTTTAGTTGTCAATAACTACTTTGAGCCAGCTCTAGTGTATGACTCACTCCATCCAAATCTTTTGCTAGCTCTGTTATTGCCTGAATGTTCGATAACATGGCGGTCAAAGCAGAAACTTGCTAAAATAAAGGTGGTTCTGAAACTAGTACATATTACAATTTTTTTTCCATGAATTTGGATATAGGACATACATGCAATAATGCTCTTAATTGTTAGGGTTTTTTTTTGGGGTAATTCCCCATATTTTTTTGATAATTGGTTCTGTGGATAATTGTGTAGAGGTTGGACAGGTATTGTAAAGTTTAGCAGATATGGGTCTTGAGGCACTTTACTATCTTTTCTTTCTAAAGAAATTGGGATTCTTGACTAATTAGAGATGGAAGGGTTTCACTTCTCACTCTGGAACAATTTCACACCCACCCTTTTCCAGATAATATTCTTGAATAGTATTTTCGTGCCAAATTGCCACTTCCCTGTTACATGTTCTTTATGTGTTGATTATAGTATATGATGCAATTAAAACTGCTTAATGGGGACTGTTTTAATTAGGGAGATTAATTGCATTCATGCCTTTAGAAGTATTTGAATCTACGAAAGTTCATGATCATTTTTTAATTTGATGATAGCTATTGTTAACTGTTGTTGTAGTGGTTTTGTAAGTAAATGTAATCAGCTTTAATGATAAAGAAGATTATGCTGATTTTAGGAATGATTTATCATTATAAAATGTTATGGTTTTGTGTTAGTCCAAAGAGTTGTTCACTTGTGGAATACTCTATTTTATTTCTTATGCTGTTAACTCATTCTTTGGTTCACTAAGCTCCAAAATATTCTCCACAGGATGGACGCAAAATTAGTGTTGGTGATTGTGCACTTTTCCTGCCTCCCAAGGATTCTCCTCCCTTCATTGGAATAATTCGTTCAGTGACTGTTGGTAAAGAGAATAAGTTAACATTGAGTGTAAATTGGCTTTATCGACCAGCTGAAGTAAAACTTGGCAAACGCTTCCCATTGGAGGCTGCGCCAAACGAAATTTTCTATTCCTTCCATAAGGATGAGATTCCTGCTGCTTCCTTATTGCATCCGTGTAAAGTCGCATTCCTTCCAAAAGGTGTTGAACTTCCATCAGGAATTGTCTCTTTTGTGTGCCGCAAAGTATATGATATTACCAAACAGTGTTTATGGTGGTTAACTGATAAAGACTATATGACTGTAAGTCTTTTAAGCTCTTGTGCATTCCATATTTTTCTTTTTTAGCTACTGTTTCTTTACTCTTATCAGGTGATCGATATCTTTTATTTCTTAGGACCGACAGGAAGAAATAGATCAATTATTGCATAAGACTCGTGTAGAAATGCATGCAACTGTGCCCCCAGGTGGCCGTTCCCCAAAGCCAATGAATGGCCCAACTTCTACTTCACAATCAAAACATGGTTCGGATAGTGTGCAAAACAGTGCTTCCTCCTATCCATCACAAGTAAAAGGGAAGAAAAGGGAAAGGGGTGATCAGGTCTCTGAGCCTGTTAAGCGAGAACGTTCTTCAAGAATGGAGGATGGGGATTCTGGTCATAATAGAACGGATAGTTTAAAATCTGAGATTGCTAAATTTACAGATAAGGGGGGACTTGTAGACTATGATGGGGTAGAGAAATTGGTGCAGCTCATGATACCTGAGAAAAAAATAGATTTGGTTTGCCGGTCAATGCTTGCTGGTGTGGTGGCTGCAACAGACAACAATGATTGCCTTAATTGGTTTGTGCAGCTTAAGGGTTTACCTGTGTATGATGAATGGCTCCAAGAGGTCCACAAAGGAAAGATTGGTGATGGTAGCAGCCCCAAGGACAGTGATAAATCAGTTGAGGAGTTTCTCTTAACTTTACTTCGTGCACTTGATAAGCTGCCTATAAATCTTCATGCACTGCAAATGTGTAACATTGGAAAGTCTGTGAATCATTTGCGTACACACAAGAATTTGGAAATTCAAAAGAAGGCAAGGAGTTTAGTTGACACCTGGAAGAAACGTGTTGAGGCTGAAATGGATGCGAAACCAAATCAGGCTGTCTCCTGGTCAGCTAGACCCAGGCTTCCAGAAGCTACTCCTGGTGGGAACAGACAGTCAGGTGGATTCTCTGAGGTTTCTGTAAAGAGCTTGGTGATGCAGCCTACTGCTTCTAAAACTTCTTCAGTCAAGCTTGTGCCAGGGGAGACCGCTATGAAGTCAGCATTTGCATCTCAAGTGTCTGTGAAATCAACAACATCACCTACATCTGTGGGCTCAAACCTAAAAGATGGACAGTCTCGCAATTCTGCTAGTGGTGGTGCAACTGACCTACCTTCAACTCCGGCAAAGGATGAGAAAAGCAGCAGTGCTGGTCAGTCCCACAACAATACTCACTCTTGTTCCATTGATCATACCAAAACTGGGGGATGCTCTGGGAAAGAGGATGTTAGGAGCTCTACTGCTGCTTCAGTGACCACAAACAAGGCCTCTGGTTCTTCACGGTCTCGAAAATCTGTTAATGGTTTCCCTTGTTCAAATCTTTCAGGGGTTCAAAGAGAAACTGGATCAAACAGAACTTCTCAGCACAGGAATCAAGCTTCAGAAAGACCATATCATTCGAGTTTAACAAGTGACAAAGCAATAGATGTATCTGCTGTTGAGGGGAGTAATCACAAGCTAATAGTTAAGATCCCAAATCGAGGTCGCAGTCCAGCCCAAAGTGCCAGTGCAGGATCTCTTGAAGATCCTCTGGTCACAAACAGCATAGCATCCTCTCCCATTCTCTCAGAGAAGCAGGATCAGTTTGATCGTAACCTCAAGGAAAAAAATGACACACTTCTTGGAGTTGACGAGGGAGATGGGGCACCATCTGTTGCTCCTGAATCATCAGGCTGTCAGACTGATGATGATACAAAGGCATTTACTGAAATTTCGAAAGATGCTTCTTTATCATCAGGAAATGAACATAAAAATACAAAGCGGCAACAAATTCCTTTCAGTGCTTTGGTCAAGTATTCTGCAGTAGCTGCATCTGTGCCAGTTGGGGATGATATCGGAATGAATCTGCTTGCAAGTGTGGCTGCTGGGGAGATGTGCAAATCTGACGTAGTTTCACCAGATGTCTCTCCACGAAGAAACACTCCTGTCCATGAGCAACTCTGTGATGACAAAGATTCAAGAGTAAAATCATCTCCGGGAGTCAATCTTTCTCCAGAACAGAGTCAGTCTATTGATGGTGCCGACGATGAACATGGGAAGCAGGTTGATCGTACTTTGCCAGCCAAGAATGCAGATACTAATCTGGAGAAATCTGCAAGAGATCTAACTGGACAGATAAATATTTCCCCAGTGGATTTGCCGCAGACTAGAAATGCATTTCAGGAGAGATCTGAGAATTTGAAACAAGATATAAATGAGGAGATCTCAGATGCTACAGCCAAATATCTTGAGGGAAAGGCTGGTAGTAGAGTGGATACAGATGGCAGTCCAGGTGCTAAACAAAAGATCAGTAGCTCTTTACTAACTGTGGATAGGGTCTCTGAACCTGTTGTAAAAGTTGAGACTGAAGCCCTTGAAGTATCACAATCATATCGATCTTCGGAAATTGATGGTGAGACTAAGAAAAATGTGAATGATGGATTTAATAACGACATACAGACAGAACAGAAACTTTCTACTGTGGTAAAACAGTTTGACTTTGTCAAAGGAACAGATGCGAAAATGCTGCATACGTCTGGTCCTGGTAAAGATATGGCTTCTGAAAATGTTGATGAAGTGAAAGCTGACAATGCTGATGAAGTTGATGTAACTAGTCATCTTAGTGATGGTGAAAAGCAGAAGACTGAATGGAGAACTAAAGTTCCTTTGACTCATTCGGATCAGAACGAACCGAATTCGGGCTTAGATGTCTCTGATCACAAGTGTGAGCACATTGAGGAAACAGTAGAAAGTAATGAGGGCAAAAAGCATCATTGTGCTGGTCCAGCTTCTCCAGAGGTACCCCCTGCATTGCAAGTGCAAGAAACAGGACAGCACGGGAGGCTGGGAGTTCCTAAGTTGACTGGGGATGAGGTAGATGAAGCAGAGGTCTCTTCATCGACCACTGCCGATGTGTCTTTCTCCACTGGAGGTGTGACTGATATGGAAGCAAAAGTTGAATTTGATCTAAATGAAAATTTTAGTGGAGATGATGGAAAATATGGAGAGTTGAATCACCTGACAGCCCCAGATTGTTCAGGTACTGCTCAACAATTGATTAGCCCTTTGCCATTCCCAGTTTCTTCCGTCTCTAGTAGCCTTCTGGCTTCCATTACAGTAGCTGCTGCTGCAAAAGGGCCTTTTGTTCCACCAGAAGACCTCCTGAGAAGTAAAGGGGCACTTGGTTGGAAGGGGTCTGCAGCAACAAGTGCATTTCGACCGGCTGAACCTAGAAAGGCTCTGGAGATTCCATTGGGTGAAACTAACATATCTCTTTCCAATGCTACACCTGGAAAACATAGTCGTCCTCCTTTGGATATTGACTTAAATGTACCAGATGAGAGAATATTTGAGGATTTGGTTTCTCGGGGCTCTACTCAAGATACATTTTGTGTATCTGGCCTTACAAATAATCGTGATGTGTCACATGAACGGATAGGTTCCACACCTGCTCGGTGCTCTGGTGGTCTTGACCTAGATTTGAATAGAGTTGAGGAGCTTACTGATGGTAATATCTCAACAAGCAATGGTCATAAAGCAGATATTCCAGTTCAGCCTGTCACATCATCATCGGGTGGTCTTTTCAATGGTGAAGTGAGTGTTCGTAGAGACTTTGATTTGAATGATGGACCTGTAGTTGATGAGATGAGTACAGATCCAGCATTGTTCAATCAGAACACTAGAAGCATACCACCCCAGCCACCGGTTTCTGTTCTCCGGATGAACACGGCTGATACAGGAAACCTTGCATCATGGTATCCCAGAGGGAACACGTATTCAACTGTCACAGTTCCATCATTGCCTGATAGAGAGCAGCAGCCTTTTTCAATTGTTGCACCGGGTGCGCACCAAAGGATGTTGACCCCCCCTTCTGTTGGCACCTCATTTGTTCCTGATGTTTTCAGGGGGCCAGTTTTGTCATCTTCTCCTGCCGTTCCCTTTCCATCTACTCACTTCCAATATTCCATCTTCCCTTTTGGAACCACCTTTCCACTTCCATCAGCCACTTTCTCTGGTGGTTCAACAGCCTATGTGGATTCATCATCTGGTGGGAGGCTATGCTTCCCTGCAATGAATTCACAAATATTGGGACCAACACCTGCAGTCCCATCTCATTACCCAAGGCCGTACGTAGTTAGCCTCCCTGATGGTAGCAACAATTCTAATGCCGAGAGTGGTTGGAAATGGGGAAGACAGGCTCTAGACTTAAATGCAGGACCTGGAGTCCCAGATATAGAAGGTAGAGATGAGACATTACCTCTTGTGCCAAGGCAACTATCTGTTGCTAGTTCACAGGCCCTGGCGGAGGAGCAAGCAAGAATATATATGCCTGGTGGCATTCTGAAGAGGAAGGAACCTGAAGGATGGGATGGCTACAAGCGACCTTCATGGCAATATTAATTTCATATTTCACCATTTGCTGACCCATGAAATCTTGTAAGTTCTTCACTTGTTTTCTCCATGCGTGTGTAGTTTGTTTTTGCGAATTGTCAATAGTCTCAATACATGACTTTGTGCTGAATTAATTAAGCTTGGCATTAGGCTAGATTTCATTTTTGTGGAAGGTATAGTGACCTGGTTCCTAGGAACTCTGTTAAGAGAAAAAATCCACTTTTTATTAACTAGGAAAGATATAGGATATTGATTTTGGGAATATCTGTCCTTTTGTGCCTTCTATCAAATGTAAAAAATTTTTGTGCTTCTCTTTATAAAGGGTTGAAATATCATTATTATGTATTGTCTTGTGTTATTTTAGATGCCCTTTTTTATTTTATTATTGTGTTTGGTTTCAAATTTACTTCTTTTAATGTCCTCCTGTTGTTTTCTTCATTTCTTCAGGGATGGGCAGTGGCTAACCTGCAGAGGTCGTCTAACATGTGCTCATGGAGGTTGGGTGGTAAGTGAGTTATTTGATGTTGTCCATAGCCTCCGACCCCCATCCTTCTGCTGTATCAACTTTATCATAAAGATCTGTTGGGTTTCTGAGCTGTGTGTTGGTTGAATTTGTTCTGGGTGGTGCAGATCAGTTTCTCCTTTGTAGATATTAACTATTGGAAATCATGCACTGTGCTGCCCACACATTCAAAATTGGTGCCCGTAGTGGCGTTTAAGCATCAAGAAAATATACTTTTGAACCCAGAACCATCCCTCTTCCAATCCTTATTATGGGGGTTGAATTGATCTGCTTTATGCTGAAAGTCCTTTTGTATGTACTTTGATGTTAATTTATCTTTCTTTGCTTCCTTCTCAATCCATTTTCTTTTAGTTGCATATATATAAGCAGAGTGGATGCTGAATTTTGATACTAGGAGCTTTCTTGATCTGGCATGTTTTAGTTGCTGTGGTTGATCTTGTATTCTTATGTTAGTCTATTTTATTTATTAACCCTCCTTGTAGTTCATCTAATATGTTTTAGATATTTGCCCATCTTAGCCATTAGATAAGATTGCTGATAATGATCCTGTATATTTACAACATTAACTTTTGTCTTGTGCATTTTGTCTGCAAATTGCATTTGTGTTATCATTGTGGACTGATGTTCAATTGAGTTGGCCTTAAAGATGACTCCTGTAACATGGAGAAACTGAACTAATAATTTTAAAGATTCCCTCTGATATTTCGTGCACTTGGGTCCAGTTGTTGAAATTTCTTTTAATGTCTAATAAGAAAAACAAAGTTCTGTGAATATCATTACTAGTGATGTATTGTGATATTTTTGGCTTAGTTACTAATGTTATGAATTCTATGAGTTTTAGTGGATTCTGATTATTGATGGTGGTGATGAACTCTTGATACTTGAGAAATTTCATGAATAAATAAAATTCAGGTGTGAATTACTGATCTGAAAAAGTTGGAGAATAATCGGGATTGATTTTTGAATCCTCTGCATTTATTGTCTGTGGTCTGTGACTTTTGACCCTCCAACATAAGCTGTTAATGTTACTTTGTATGACAGTATGTTGTTTTTGAGAACCTACATTCTCTTAGTATCTGTTTCTCCATAAAGCCAGCTTGGGTTTAGGTACTTTAGGTATTGGTTGGCCAAATCAAAATGTTGGGTGTGTCGGATATGTATCAATTATTTCTTTGAACGTTTCTATTTAGGAATGACCAGGATGACAGAGACAGGAATTCAATTGCAGAGACTGACATAGAATTTTGAAACAAATGTATAGATGCCCCTTTTTGTTTTCCTGCCACGTTTTGTTTGATAGGCAGGATCCAATTTTTTAAGGCACCACAATTTGTTTGGTACACAACGTTTTCATCTTGGCATCAAGATGAACATCACGAATTACACATTTATTTTTTGTCAACAAATGTTTTCAGCTTTGGTGAGTATTAGTTGTTGGTACTTGGTCTTGTAGGAACCTCAATTTGTTGCATTGCTTATTTGTGTAAATATTTAGTGAAGTCTTTCAATCAGGAATGGCTGTGGGTGGGTATGTCTTCACTGCTTGATTTTTATAGCTGATTTTTTTCAATTTCACTGTCATATGATTCGTCCACCCATTGGCAAGCTTTTGACTGCAGAAAGGGCGAATGTCTTGTACCAAATTTGAAGACAAGAATGTCAGCAACCCAATTGTTGTGGTAGGTTTGCTAACTGAAAATAATTGACTGTCAACAAGAATGCCCTGAACCATATATGCTGATTGATAAGCCAGTGACAAAGGTTTTACGTGAGATAGAACTCAATTAACTAGTTCAGAGCAACACGGTAAACTAAGACAAAACAAAAACACACCTATAAAGTAAATTCTCATAATGCATCGGTAACCCACAATGATTGATCATATAGATTAGTGTCTTGGTGATATCTTTTCTCACAATGATTAGATCATAAGATTAGATAGAAAAAGCACGAAATCTAGATGGTTGACTGCAGCCTACTGAAAAAGTTTCCACGGCAACCAAACAAACAGGATCCGAACAGGGTTGCATGGAAATCAAACACAAAGGACCCCAGCAGCGTCGTGAAGAAAATCTAGGCAGTCATTTCTACGTTCAAACAAGCTACTAATCAGTGCACAATTATGTTGATGAAGATGTTTCTCATTTCAGACCCACAAGGTTTCTAGCACAAAGGACATTTCTGCAAGTTAAATTACCCAATAAGAAAGAAAAATAGAGAAACCCAGATAAACGAATATATGTACGAAGAAAAAATATCACCGAATAATTTGAATGCCAAAGGAGGGACAAAAAAATTCACCAGCTCTCTTTCTCACACCACGATACTGTATCCGCAAAAGTATTGAGAACTACTAGGTAAGAAAATAAAAATGGTTCCCTATATGCCATTAACATGTGCTACTAATTTTTGCGGTAGTGGGTGATGTTTAAAAAGTTAATTGCCTGTATCATTAATTATTCAGGACTTATCTTCAAACATGTATTTCCAATCTTCATTACAAGATGGATGCTTGAGAGGGATCATTGATGAAGTACATTATAGGCGAATGGTAATAGATATCTTATTAGAAATTCCCAACTGCACATTATAACATGTTGCAAAAACACAATCAAGAGGCAATAATCAAGTCTTAGTAGGACAGAGAAATAAAAATACTGACAGTAGGCATCCTCCATGTTGCTTTTTCTTTTTCTCCTTTTGTTTCTGTGGAGGTTTGATAACTACCCTGATTGCAGCATCAAACACTGCCTTCACATTCTGCAATGGGATAGACTCAGGTTATCTATAGCATGGTATCATAGGTATAATGGAAGTGTCTTAGGGTAAAATTATTAGAGACTGCCTCTAAAAGCAATAGATAGGCTTATTAAAACTCAGGTCTGTCATATTTGCCAGGGGAATAAATCCCCGGTTCAGGTCTAGGAAGAACATGATACAACCTGGGTACAGGATTTATTTATTTTTGAACAATAAATAAGTCAAATATATCATTCAGTCACAGTGTCATCATAAGCCAAAGTTGGTCAATTTTTCTAATTTCCCATTTCAATACAGATACGATTTATTGATTGATCACCATCATAGTTCAAGATGTGTACCCAACAGCACAGGATCGTCAGTTAATAATTTCACAAAATAAACATCTTAGTTAAATTTACCCAAGTATTCGAGGGGTGCAGTAAAAGCACAGAGCGTCTTAACAATGGGAATACCAGCATCAAAGAAGCATAGTCATGATCTTCAAAAGATCCATAAAAGTTGGGAGGATGACAGGTTTAGTATAATAACACCAGAGCTACAATATTATTCATAATAAAGATTTTGGCACTAGTTGTATCATGTCTCCTAAGAACTTAATTTTCCTTCAGATAATCAGGCAAAGAGCATTGTTGAGTGTCCAGACTAACTTTCATGCCATGCTTTGACATACCTGCTGAGTTTTTGAGCTGCACTCAATGTAATATGCAGCACCAATCTGTTTACGGAGTTCTTCTCCCTGATTTTATAATAAAGATGCAACCAAGAATTTAGAGCATTGATTGTAATATTTCAAGATAGAGCATAAAGTAAGTAATAAACAGAATTATACTTGTGCAGTGGTAACAGGCACCATTCCTGGGTGATCAGCCAAATAATGTTTATCATCACGAAGATCTGCATATTGTTAAACCACATAAATGTTGAGATTATTAAATTTGTTACAAATAACTAATTTACCATGATAAATGAAAATAAATATAAATGCAGCTCAAAACTTCTTTCAGTGTAATATGGGATGAAAATGAAAAAATTCTCTATAATAAAGTTAAACAGTTGTTGAAGGCTGTTATGGCCTTGTCATAGATGGGTCTCACTTTGCCTCTACCACATCAAGGAATATTTCTTGGCTTGCAGAAGCTCTCAAGGAGAGAATTAATCTTAACACAACTATAGTAATTTTTGGTGAAATCATCTCTAATCTCCTTTTGCCTTTTTATAAAGGATGCTTTACATACACTGCAAATAAAAAGCAAAGTGGTGCATGTTTCTGGGCACTCACCATAATGCCAAAAGCACATAAATTATGTCTTAAATAAAGGAAAGGGAAAAAAGGAAATACGGAAAGACTTTCAAGCCTAAAAAGTAGGAAAACATGAGATGTGAAAGCAATTGGTCTCTTTCCCTATATAAGAACTGCAACAATACCAATACTAGAGGTATCACATTCAATAATGAATAGGTTTGTAATATCCTGATGCTGGTACTTGCTCTTGAACCATCACTCGCTTCTTGGGGCTGTGTAAAATTATTATTTTTCAGAATTTTGCTCAAAAAAGGTGCAGAGTTTCTTCCATAGTTTTTATGAACTTGTGGTAATAGCTAGTGAGCCCGTGGCTGGCTTGTTTGTTGGAATCTTGTTGGAATCCATCTTCACCCAGCTTTGATTGATGACATGTCCCAAGTACTGCATTTTTGTATATCCAAGGCAATATTTTTCTATTTTGACATAAATTTGGTAAGTAGTTCAAATTGAAAGCACCATATTCAAAAGTCATAGTGGGCTTCCCAATTAGGGCTATATACTAGAATATCAGAAAAAAAATACTGGCATAAACTTCCTATATGGGCAAAAATTTAATGCATAGGAATTTGGTAGTGTCAACCTGCAGATACAATTTAGCTAAGTATTTTGTCCCACATAACTCATCCAGAAGCTCATTTGTCACTAGTATTGGGAATCTGTCTTTAATGATGGCCTAATTCAAAGCTCAATAATCCATGCAAAATCACCAAGATCAATTTTTTTTCCTCATCAATAGGTCAGGTGAGGAAAAAGGACTAGAATTGGGCATAATTATACCATCTTCTTTCATCTCCTAAATTAACCTTTCAATTTCTTTCTTTGGCAGTATAAGTATCGGTAGGGTCTCACTAAGATTAGTCTATTCTCTGGGTTCAAGTTGATTTTGTGGCTACGGTCTTGGTTGGGTGATTACTTGAAAATAACTTATTATTACTTGATAACTAGAGAATTAGTAAGTACAGACAATTAACCTTTAATACATGTTTATAGTCTTCATTAACAGACAATAAAGATGAAACTGTCAAAGTCTAAAACTGTGTTTTTGACAATATATGATGGTTACAACCTGAGACTTCTCAAATGATACAGCACCCAAATTAAAAGTTTCTATTCTTCATCAAGGGGTTAAATATCAAAACCTAGATTAAATCACACTACAAAGAACTTGTTTCAGCCTGAACTATAAAGTTTGACAAGTTAATACTCTTTAAAAGTCCTGTATCACACATTAAAGTAAAAAACCTCAACTCACCTCAACAAATCATCAAAATCCTCACCCGACTGTCTATGATTAATGAAACCCTCTTCCTTTCATGTGTAAGCATGTGCTTATTGTCAGATTATTTGCCACTAAATGTTTGTTTCACTGTTTTGATTCACATTCAATTTTTTTACCTCCAGTACTCAGATGCCTAACAACGGAATAACCTCCTCACCAATGCATTTACTCTTAAACTTTGTACATGAAGAATTGAATTTAATAATATTCCTTCAAACTGATATTCATAGTCTTGGGTGCCACAAAATTCTTATAGTTGCATTCATTACTATTCCACTGCTTCCTTCACAAACTACAACAGAACATCTATGACCACAAAATAATTTATGGGTTCACCATTTCAGTTTTTTCTATGGACAAGACCAGTATGATTTCATCTTCTATGTAAATAAGTAATCCAAAATGACTGATCAGTCATCTCAATGTCCCATGCCATCCAATGTTAGCCATCTTCTAGTGTATGCTCGTTAACGATCAGTGAAATTAAGTTTATGTTTTCTGTGTTAGTCCTGCTTTTAAAAGCATGCAAAACAGTGTCTTTTGTAGATGGGTTATAACTGGAATATGCCACACCCACCCCTATTATCAATGATTCTACATCCATAAAACAAGATGAGGGCCTATCTACCAAGACATTTTCTAAGAATCAGTGGCACTGAAGGATGATTTAATGTCACAAGCAACTGACAGCAAACAAGAAATAAGCCATAAACGATACTGCATTGGAGCAGTATTAATGATTTTATGCTTTCTGACTTACCCAATTTGGTTCCAACCAATACAACTGGTACTCCAGGAGAGTAATGCTGCAGTTCAGGGATCCACTGACCAAGTACCCACATATTAGAAAACGGCAATACAATGCTCAAATAAAATAAAATCAAATTCAGCTTAATGCACCTTTTTCAGAACATTCTCATAGCTTGCCCGACTAACTAAAGAGAAAGCTAAGACAAAAACATCTGCTCCTCTGTAGCTCAATGGCCTCAACCTGTTGTAATCCTCTTGCCCTATGATATTCATTGAAATACACATAACATGATAAATTGCCTAAATTTGGTAGAGATGTTGTCTTTGCAGTAAAAAAAAGAAGGAGAAAATATATGAAGCTTAAATGACCGTGACTGTAAATCAGAGAAATCATACCAGCTGTATCCCAGAGGCCTAAGTTGACAGTTGTGCCTTCAGCTATCACATTTGCACTGAAGTTATCGAACACGGTTGGTATATAATCCTGGAAAGCGCAATAACAATTAGAAATCAAATTATAAAATCTACAAATAGAAAGAGCCAACCAGAATAACAAAAGAATCTCCTTCTCCTTATCTTAATTTCCCAGAAAAAGAAGTAGACATAAAAGAATAGGTAAATCATAAATGAAAATCTAGAAAGGCAAATGAAAGCCAAAAGGCAAGTTCACACAAAAGCAAATTTTGTAATTTTTGTTAGTCAGAAAAAGCACAGAAAAGCTGCCGTCTCCTGAACCCAGATGCATCAAAGCACTAAATAATACACCCAAAACAAAAAAAAAAAAGACTGACAAACACAGATGGATGATGTTGAAGAAGAAAGAGTACATACAGTAGGAAACTTGTTACTTGTATAGCAAATAAGCAAGCAAGTCTTTCCAACAGCTCCATCACCAACTGTGACACACTTGATGAACCTTGAAGCACTAGAAGCCATTGTAACCAAAAACAAAAACAAAACAAACCGACAAACAGAGAAAACAGAGGAGAAAGATAGGTCTTTTTAAGAGTTAGAAGGACTGGTAAACACAAAAACAACTTACTCCACAAGAGAAAATAAAAACAAAACGAAACGGAGTTTTGTTGGTGGACAATTTATGGCTTCTTTGGATAGTGGTGGATCACATGATTCTCACTCATTTACCATTACCGAATCAATTTCCTTACTTTTTTGGGTTGGTAATTCAAGACTCAAGACTGGGATTTTATTGCTGAGATGACTGTAATTTTTGAATATAATTTTTCTTTTTGTTCAAAGTTATACATAGTAGAGAGATATATTCGTGCTTTCCCAAAGGGACAGCGGTTGCATTTATTTTAGTCCCGGAATTAAATTGGATAATGGCCAAAAGATTTGTTTCCGCACAAGGTGAATAAATATTAAAATTTTAAATACTTATTTATAATTATAATTTTATTTTAAAAACTCAATAAAAATTTAAAAAAATTATCATTTAACAAAAAATTGTCTTTTTCCCTTGGATAAAACACTGAACTGAACAGCTCGCCCGTGATCATTCCCCAGACTGTGACAAATACTGAGGCTTCAATTTACAAATATTAATTACATTTTATGCCTTAAGTTAGACTCCTCAAATGATGGACCGCGAAGCAGAGAAACAAAAGGGTAGCTCTCAACCACTCCTGTTTGTCACCATAGAAAATTGACTTGGAAAAATTGGTCCTTTTCTATAATAAAAATGAAGCCTTTAGTTAAAGGTAGAGAAGTTGAACCTAAAATTAATTCAAAATCATTTCTTTGAGGCAATGGACTCTGGAGCTGAAACCATTCGGTTGTTCCTTCAAGTGGGGATTGAAAGACTTAATCAATTTAGACTTTGATGATCCAAGTTTGAAACATTTGTATAAAGACGAAGGTATTAAAATAGTAAAAAGAAAAAGGGTTGGTTGGCTGCTCCACTATTTATGTAAAAGTTGAAAGATAAGGCCACTTCTAAAGCAAGAAAATGAGGTGGCGACTTGAATTATTGCAGGTTTCAAAAGGAGGAAGAACTGTTCCAGGAATAAGTAAAATTTAAGTAACATAATAAAGAAGAATTTGCCATAAAGTGGAAATTAAAACATAATTAAACTACTGTGAACAACAAAAGTTGATAAAGGATTATTTGATCCTAAAGTGCAGTTTCAGGTTGGGCAAGGCTTTTCTTTTACTTTTCTACTTATTTTGTAATACCCGGTTGCATTTGACCATTATTTATTCAATAAAATTATGTGTATATATTTTAAATTAAAAATAAAATAACACTCAACTATATGATGACATATCAACTTTATACTCAATCGTGTACCTAAAAGTGTATACATATAATATTGCTCATTTTCTTATTTCCAAACATTTCTTGATTCATCATGAGCTTAATGACTCTTAAAACAATGCTTATGCCACAATATTTGCTCCAGTGGTAATGATTCTTGGCATGCTGTTAATCTACAAATGCTCAACAACACTATGATGGCAACAAATCTTGGGGGTTTTGATGAACATGTAAATTTTGGCTTCAAAGGGAGGCATTTAAGCTTTTATATTTGTGTTTCCACAAATATTTAATAAGTAATATTATATGTATATTTTTTTTTATAAATTTATTCATACTTATTTAACAACATATGATCAGTGGGGGTAAGTAGGCATAGATATGAGCTGAGTCGGCTTGGTCTCAAAAGCCAGCTCAGTTCGTTGTAACTCGATTCGAATTTAAATCATAAAACATAGCTCATTTAAAAAACAAATTAAACTCGAATCAAATTAAATTTGATTTGGTTTAGCTCGTGTGCCAATAATTGGCTCGTTCTAAATCATGGCTTATGCAAGCCAACTCGGATTTTTATTAAATATACAACAATAAATATGCTGCAATCTCACCACTTTTCAATATTATTTATGACTTTTCTACCATTTTATAATGTCCTTTTAACTTTTCAAAAAGGAAAATTAAATTAAATACCCAATTTACCCTTTTATTAAGCAAAAATACCCATTTTTCCTATTTCTAAGCAAAAATGCCTTAAATATTTTTTAAAATACCAAAACTACCCTTTATCACATATATATAAACCTCTCACCCTCACTTTCATTACATACACTTTTCATACCACTCAAACACTCACTCTTTCTCTCATTTTTACTCAATATCAATTATTGCAAGTTCGTTTGAAAGAAAGAAGTTCGTATTTCTGAATTCGAATTGAAAAAAGTCCATTTGTGAGAAAAAGGTATTTATACGAATCTTAACTAAAAACTTAATTTTATTTATTAAATCTAGTTCGTATGTCATATAAAGGGGGCATTTAGATATTTGATAATAAATTAGAGGTTAAAAGAAATGTTAAAAAAATATGGGGGAATTTTGATTTTATATAATATATGAAAGATTTAAATAACATGTTAAGAATAAATAGATGCATTTCAATGTAAGATAATATACAATAGTGTTAAATGAAATGTTAGATAATTATCGGGAGGTAAACAAATGTTAGAAAAATATGAGGGTATTTTGATATCTAACATTGTAAGAACATTTTAAATGAAATGTTAGGAATAGATAGATACATTTTAATACAAGACAACATACAAATGTGTTAAATAAAATGTTAGAAAAATATGAGAGGTATTTTGATATAAACATTATAAGACGGTTTTAAATGATATGTTAAGAGTAGATAGATGCATTTCCATACAAGACAATATGTGAAGGTGTTATATAAAATGTTGTATAATTATAGGGGTTGATTGAAATTTTAAAAAAATATGAGGGCATTTTGATATTAAACTTGTTTAGATGGTTTTAAATAACATGTCAGGAGTAGATGGATTAAACACAATATTTAAGGGTGTTAAATGAGATGTCACATAATTATAGAGGTTAAATAAAATATTATAAAAATATGAGAGTTTTTTTGATATTAAACATTGTAAGAACGTTTTAAATTAAATGGTAGGAATAGATAGATATATTTTGATACAAGACAACATGTAAGAGTATTATATAAAATGTTTGATAATTATAAGGGTTAATTGAAATTTTGAAAAAATATGGAAGGTATTTTGATATTAAACTTTTTTAGATAGTTTTAAATGACATGTCAGGAGTAGATAGATGCATTTCAAGAGAACACAACTATAATGCCTTAGGTACATTCTAGGGGCATTTATGTCTTTTGACTATATTTCGAGATATTTCTAGTTTTAAATATATATGTTCACATGTATATGCATATATAAATCCATATTAAAATGTATGAATATATATAAAGAGAGAAAAGACAAAAAAAAGCCTTTTTCTATTATCTTCTCCTGTCCATTCCAACAGCCAGCCTTCTTCATGCTGTTTTCTTTTGTTTTGTAAAGAAAAAGGAGGGAATTAAAGGGGTTTTAGAAGACAAAATAAGAAAAGAAAACAAAGAAGCACTTTGGAAGCCTTGGTAACCAAAAGATCTCATTCCTTTCCCTTTACCTATGTTTATATATATTGGAGGCATGTTATATGAATATGTTAGTGTGTTTTGGTGTTGATTTAAGGTGGTTTTGGTGATAAAGGAAGCAAGACAAAGAGGAGGAAACCAACTTGCAAAGCTTGATTTAAAACAAGGTAAGAGGTATTATCCTTAGTATGTTTCATGTTTTATGTTTTTGGTTCCTTGGCTCTATGGTATCTATATGTGTTAGTTTGTTCATGGCAGAGAGTTGAATGATATTTATCATTTTGCCATTGATTTCGTCTCATGTTTTGGTTGCCTTATTTGATGAATTATGAGTACTATTATAACTTGTTGGAAAGCTCTTTGAATCCTTTTTTCAATAATATATAGTTTGTATGAATTAGAGACCATTTGGACTATTAAATTGCATGAAAAATAGACTGTCTTACCAAATAAATGGTGTGAATATAGTTTTTTGCCAGTGATTTCATCCCACATTTTGACTATTTTAGCTGATGAATCATGAGTGCTATTATAGCTTGTTAGAACGCTCTTTGAATTATCTTTTCAATGATATATAACTTGTATGAACTAGAGACCGTTTGGACTGTTAAAATTGCATGAACGAAAAGATTGTCTTAACAGTGAATACAATTTTTTGTCATTGATTTCATCTTATATTTTGACTATATTATATTTGATGAATCATAAGTGTTGTTATAGCTTGTTGGAAAGCTCTTTGAATCTTCTTTTCAATGATATATAGTTTGTATGAATTAGAGACCATTTGGATTATTAGATTGTATAAAGAAAAATATTGCTCTACTAAGTGAACCGTCCCGTGAACAGTGATTTATAGTTTTGGAAAGAAAGAAAGAAAGAAAAAGAAAAGGGAGAAAAGAAAGAAAGGAAAGGAAAGGAAAGAAATGAGAGAAAAAGAAAAGAAATAAAAATAAGAAAAGGAATTTGGGACTTAAGATTCAAGGGTCGTCCCAAGAGCATGGTTTGGTAGGTTATAGATAATTTTAGATAAAAGTTAGATTAGTAAGATATAATGCACGCATGCATGCTATGAACTATAAAGGCGCACTTTACACTACACCACCTGCAGTAAGGCACTTCCGTAGTAAGACATAGACCTACAGTAAGATCTGCTCGCAGTAGAGCATGCTCGTAGTAGAGTACAATTCAGATTTAGAAATGGTGTAGTAAAAAAAAGGAAGAGAGCTTGAGCTTAGAAAAGTATCAAATGGACACTAGATTAGACAAAGTATGACCCGAATATTAAAGAATGAACTAGATTATCCCTTCGATTCCTTATGGAGGTTATAATGTGAGATTGAGTCCCGAGAGTGGGTTAGAACAGGAAAAAAGATAGTTTACTTAATTTTTTCCTCTTACTGAGTGTTCTTATCTCTAACTTCATTTTCTTTCATAATTACAGGTACACGTGATCGTGATAGCTGCGAGGCAGGGTTAGGTCAGTAAAGATAGATATAACTGGAGCAGGTTATCTCTGGTTTATGTTACATGCATATAGTCGCATGTCTTGTAGACGTTTGACCTTCTTGAGATGGTTGTATAGTTGTATATAATTACTCCATGTTTTCAGATGCTTTCAAATGAGTTTTTATATGAGATATATACATCTTTTGTTCACTTCCAGATTTTTAGTTTTCTTAGAATAATTTCTCAACACTTTTAGTAATAAGTTTAGTTTAAAGTAGTTTTTAAAAAAAAAATAGACGCCTTAGATATTAATTCGTAACATTTCTCCTTCGGAGGGTAATAATTCTGGAGAGGGATGTTACAATAACATTTAAGGGTGTTAAATGAAATGTTACATAATTATAGAAAGTTAAATAAAATGTTAAAGAAGTTAAAAAAAATATGATTTAGAAGACTTGATTGATTTCAGTAACAATGTATTGTATGTTGCAAATGAATGGGCTTATGGACAGAAAGATAGGGTTTCTGACTAAGGTGACTTTGAAAAGAACGACATGACTAATATTCTTTTTGATGAGGCAGAGTTCGAGCATAGGTCACCTATTATCAAGGTTATAAATTGTTTATAGCTTAAAGATCCTATCCTGGTGGTATAAATTATTCTAGGCTATTTTTTGACAATGTCCCAATTGATCTATTTAGGTGGCTTCTTGTTTTTTCTCCACAACCATCAACATCATCTAGTGGTATAAGATCGATTCGAGAGAAGAATGCTATAAAGCTTGGTGATATTTTCTATAACAAATAACACTTGAAAGATGTTGTAGATCAATTTGTCCTAGAGAAACGATTTCAATACAGGGTACTTAAGTCTGACACAGGGCGATGGAAGATTAACTGTAATGATGAAAAATGCCACTGGTTTCTATCTGCAACCAAAGCCAAAGTCAGTGAAGTCTTCCAAATCATTAAAATGGATTTAACCCATATATGTTCAATTAATCAAATAATACCACATCACTGACAAGCTGGGTGTAATATCCCTTCCTAGAAGTATTACCCATCAAAGGAGAAATGTTACAAATTAATATCTGAAGCGTCTATTTTTTTTCTTTTAAAATACTTTAAAATGAACGCATCACTAAAAGTGTTTATAAATTATTCTAAAAAAATTGAAAATATGGAAGCGAACAAAAAATGTATATACTCATATGAAAACTCATCTGAAAGCATCTGAAAATATGAAGTAATCATATATAACTGTACAATCATCTCAAAAAGATCAAAAGTCAACAAGAACATGCTACTGTATGCATATAATATAAACTAAAGATAATCTGCTCCAGCCGGGTCTATCTTTGTTGACCTGACCCTGCCTCACAGCTACCTCAATCACTTGTACCTGCAATCATGAAAGATAAGGAAATGAGAGATAAAAACACTCAGTAAAGGGAAAGAATTAAGTAAACTATCTCCTTTCCTGTTCTAACTCACTCTCGGGACTCAACCTCATTCATAACCTCCATAAGAAATTGAAGAGATAATCTAGTTCATTCTTTACTATTTGGGTCATACTTTGTCCCATATGGTGTCTATTTGATACTTTCTGGAAGCTGATTATAGGGATTTGACACTTTTCTAAGCTTGAGCTCTCTTCCTTTCTCTTCCTACACCATTTTTGAATCTGAATTGAGCTGTACTACGAGTATGCTCTATTGCGACCAGACCCTACTAGGGGTCTATGTCCTACTACGGATGTGCCCCACTGCAGGCGGTATAGTGTAAAGTGCCCCCTCATAGTTCATAGCATGCATGTATGCCTTATATCTTACTAATCTTGCTTCCATCTAAATCCATTCATAACTCACTAGACCATACTCTTGGACGACCCCTGAATCTTGAACCCCAAATTCCTTTTCTTGCTTTTCTTTCTTGTCTTCTTCTTTTCTTTTTCTCTCATTTCTTTCCTTTACTTTCCTTTCTTTTCTTTCTTTCTTCCTTTCCTTTTTCTCCTCCTTTTCTTTCTTTCTTTCTTTCCAAAAACTGTGAAATATTGTTCACAAAACTGTTTATTTGACAAGACAACCTTATTTTTCATACACTTTAACAGTTTAAACGGTTTCTAATGCATACAAGCTATATATCATTAAAAAGAGGATTGAAAGATCTTTCCAACAAGTTATAATATCACTCATAATTCATTAGATAAGACAGTCAAAACGTGAGATAAAATCAGTGGCAAAAAACTCTCTTCTCTGTTTATTTAGTAAAGCAGTCCTTTTGGTTCATACAATATTTAATAGTCCAAATGATCTCTAATTCATACAAGCTATATATCATTAGAAAGAGGATTCAAATAGATTTCGAAAAAGTTACAATAACACTCATGATTCATCAGATAAGACAACCAAAACGTGGGATGAAGTCAGTGGCAAAAAACTGTCTTCACTATTTATTTGGTAAGACAATATTTTTGTTCATGCCATTTAACAGTCCAAACGGTCTCTAATTCATACAAGCTATATAACACTGAAAAGAGAATTCAAAGAGCTTTCCAACAAGATATAATAGCACTCATAATTCATTAGATAAGACAGTCAAAACATGAGACGAAATCAGTGGCAAAATTATAAATATTATCCAACTCTCTGCCATGAACAAAATCACACACATAGATACCCTAAATGACAAAACAACATTTTTCAACTTCAAAATCATCATTTATAACATAGATTCAAGGAACCAAAAGCATAAAACATGAAATATATCAAGGATAATAACCCTTACCTTGTTTTAAGCCAATATTTGCAAGTTGACTCTCTCCTCCTTGTTTTGCTTCCTTTATCACCAAAATCACCTTAAATTAACACCAAACCATACTAACATATTCATATAATATGCATCCAATATATATAAACATAGGTAAAGGGAAAATGAAGAGATTTTTGGTTACCAAGGCTCCCAAAGTGCTTCCTCTTATTTTCTTTTCTTATTTATCTTCCAAAACCCTTCCAAATCACCCAATTTTCTTCAAAAACACAGCAAAAGCAAGAAGAAATCTGTCTTCTTCTAGAATAGACAGGAAAAGATGGAAAAGAAGGCTTAAAATGTTTCTTTTTGTCTTTTCTCTCTTGAGATATGGATATATATACATATATATGTATATACAACTTTATTTTTTTTTGTTTTGTCCATATTATATATATATAAAAACAAAACACACATACATGTAAATATATATGTATTTAAAATTAGAAATATCTCAAAACATGATCAAAAGACATAAATACCCCTGAAACATACCTAAGGGTATTACATTGGGGCCCAAACTTTAGGTCAATTAATGAGATCAAAGTTTGTGTTGATTGATCAAATTTATCGACCTAAAAAGATAATTGTCGACATCATCGACCGGTATAAAATTGATATTTTATATTCACAGGCTTGACGGGCAAAAAATTAAGCTTTAAATTTATTGAAGGGCTCACCAGAAGAATCATTTATGCTTTTACCAGATTGTTGCTATAATTTTGAGCGTACTAATCTAGAAACCGTTACTGTTATTGAAACGGACGATGAACATCAATTTTAGTATTTTTTTTCATGGCATTAGGATGTTCTGTTTATACATTTAGATTATATCTTCGATCTATTATTTGCATTGATACTACTTTCCTTAAAGGTCAATATCTTTTCATTTATTCCTTATGGTAGACCTCGATGGTAATAACCAAATATGCCCAATTGCTTTCGGTGTCAGTAAAAAAGAAGATCACAATACGTGAGGTTGGTTTCTCAAAAAGGTTAAAGAATGCATTCATGCAATTCTCGAGTTAGGGATAATCTCGGATTGACATCATGCTATATACCTTACGATGGTTGAAGTTTTTCCAGATGTCTACCATGAGTGTTGTTGCCATAATCTTTTGTGTGACATGCGATCAAAGTATAAACACGACTCAAAGGTAACGTGTTTAAACATCTATAAAATTTTTATTTCGTTTAGCTTTTTATAAATTTTGATCATGAAGTTCTCGTATTATTTATTTTCTTACAGGTTGCGGGTGCATATTGGAAAGCCACAAAATCATATACAGAAATAGATTTTGAGGCTATGATATGATCTCTTGATGTGATGAATCCTTAAGCTGGGACTTATCTACGTGAGGTAGGAATTCAATGATGGAGTAGGGCACATTTTCCGGGGCATTGGTATAATATAATGATAACTAATATTGTAGAGTCATTTAATGCCTTTGTTAGACATACACAAAGTCTGCCTATCACAATGCTTGTTAAGACACATTACAACGATGGTTTTATAAGAGGAGAAACCATGCAAGTACGTACCCAATTATTATTATCTATTTGAGCATGTCTTTCTTCTCTTATGTTTGTTATTAATAGATGTGTTATTGCTTTTTTTTCAAATTGTAGATGAATACCCCAACTTTGTTACCTCATAGACAGAGGAGAAGATCAGTTATCATGTATTAAAGTTTGCGTGCTTGGAAGTTTGACCAATTACAACTCTTTGGTTTCAAGTTGTTGATTTTGGTAGATACATGGACATTGTGGACTTCAATGAAATGTTTTGTACGTGCAGAAAATTTCACTTTCACATATTCCATGTAAGTATGTCGTTACTGTTGCAAGACATATGAGACTCACAAATGTCAATGCATGGGTTCATCAATTCTTTAGGATTGAGGTCTACTATACAAAGTATGTAGAACTTGTCAACCTTCTTGGAAACTAATTAGAATAGTTGCATGCACTAGAAGAAAGAGTTATCCTGCCCTTCATGCTTGATCGTCGTCGATAGGGTTGTCTTTCCAATAGAAATCGACGTCCTTCACAGAAGGAAAATGTTACACTAAAGATATGTAATCGTTGTAAGCAACTAAGACATGCTTGAACCTAATGTAAAAGCCCATCACCGGTTTCAAGCTCCGTCCTACAAAGTTCATCCAGAAAAGATAAATGATCGAGATCTTGACAACCTTTTGTTTAGTTTTATTAATTATATGATTTATGTCTTTGTTCAAATTATGTGTAATCGTTGTATTTTGATTATTATTTCATTTGAGTAACTATGTTCATATGTGATATAATAAATTTACTGTGAATAATTTATTGTGATTTACTTGTGTATGAAGTTTAACTTATAAAAATCAATAAATTATGTTATTGAAACTGAACTATGTTCGAACGATGAAATGTAGCATCATACATTAACTTATAAAATTTATGCAATTTATTGATTCAATATTATTTCTAAACTAATAATATGATCAAGTCCATGCAATTAATTAAAAGTATCATTCCAAAATGATATCTTGATTTTTTATTTTATATAATTTATCAATCCGCTTGAGGATTCAAATGGAATAATGCTATTTCGATAATTTTCATATGTAATAATGATATTAATGTTGAAAATAGTTTAGTATATCACTAATACCATAATTTTATTTAATTTTAAGTTAATAACATCATACTACTCTCATATAATTTTTTCCATGAAAAAATTATTTAAAAAATGAAATCAAATGCATATCCATATATAATGATAGGTAATGTATATCATATACATAAACATATACAATATGTATGTGTATATACACACACACACACACACACACACACACACACATAACAACTCTCGTATCAGTGAAAAAAAACAATGATCAAAATAAATATACATCCGTAATTTACTCGATACTATAAAAATACAACTGCTGGGCTAAATGCCGATGCATAGAGGTGAACGACTCTTGGGGAATATCCATGCTCTATGACAATGCCAAACACTTTATGAAGCATAACCTATAAATGCCACAATCACTAGAGCCCTTGTCGTATTAGAGGACACCCTCCGCTTAACGTAATATCAGTTGATTGCCTTATGATGTACACCCAGAGACTATCCAAAAATTCGTCGTCTCTAATAACACTAGTATGAATGTCGTGTATGGTCACATCCGTCGTACGAGACACTTTAAACTCCCTGAGTATGATACCTCGGAGTCGTATATCATAATAAAAAAATTACGAAAATCCATAACTCCGACTACCCAATATGTGCAGTCGAAGTTTATAGGGATGAAAACCTATAAATATTGAGAAATTAGAACACGTGTAGTATATAATTTAATTCAAAGTAAATTATAATGGAAATACTACTATACTATACCATATCGACTTTCCCCCATGGTTTGTAAAACAAACCGAAGGTATAATTTGCTTCAACCATCTTTGTGAAAAGCTCGAAAAACTAATACTCCTCTAGCGGTGTGGTGAGCCAATTGTCAAATGTCATCCCGATATATCCCACGAAGAAGGTGTGGGCCGTCATCCAACTCTGTGGAATGATGGCTTGTTGATCGTCCTGGTGTTGACATAATATGACCAAAAAAGAATCGACATGCTAAAATGGATATAAAAAACTTGAATTGTGTTAATTATTGACCAATATATAAAACTTTTAACCAAATTATATAGTAAGTGCGACTTACATCGTTTGTTAGCCACTTGGTACCTCCACAACAATCCTCCATAAACTGTCTCTAGACTTTGCTCCTATGAAATAAACTTCATGCTCATCGATGTTGTAGCTCTGGTGTACCACGTGAGTAAAGATTCCTCACACTCTACAGTAGAGGATAAAATGGTTTAAAGTTGTCGTTTCACCCTTGGTTTGATTAGATTTGTATATGGGGTATGAACGAGCAGATCCTTCTGAATGACTCGACCATTCGTACTACAAATCATTTGAAAAACATACAACTGTTAATTCAATATTTAATCTTAAGTAATGATTATGATTTAATCGATTAATGTTATTTTATCGATATATGTTGGAAGAGGTTTGATGGGGGAATCCTTTATCGTAGTCAAGTCAACCATTCGTACCCCCTAGATGGACTACAAAATTAATTTTATATTGTCAATGATCAATATATATGAAGATATATTAATTATAATGGATATATGTCATCCTAGTTTCCATCGGAAATATCTTCTCGTAAGTCCTCCCCTTGTGAACTAATATCTATTTCCCTTTTACTGGAGTTGGGGATATAAGCAAGTAACCACAACCGTTCATGCTAAAAAGGAGACAAAACATTTTAAATAAACATAATAATTTGAAAGACAAATTGATCAATGACATTTCATAAAAAAATATATTATATCTATGGTCGAGAAAGGTGTACGGGGAGAACTCTTGATCGAAAAAGCCTCACAACCAATACCCTATACGAATGAAAAGAACAAATTGGTTAATGATATTCCATATAAAATATAATAACTATAATAATTTTCATACCTCAGGTGCGAGATCTGAAGCAACCAAAGGACCAACTGAAACACACTTATAGCCAGAACCCTATACAAATATATATAAAAAATTAATCAAAAACAATTAATTAAAAATATAATAACAAAGATAAATGACAAACCTTGGATCGAAGAGGTGATATAAAAGAAGGGCTAATTGAGACCCCCTCATAGCGACTACCCTGAGGGAATAGTAATAATAACTTGATCAGTGACATTTCATATAAAATATAATAACAACATTTTATAATAAATATCATCAAAAATTAAATACAGACCTCATATATGTGACGGGATGGAATTGACCTATCAGTGGGAGAGGTCATCCCGACACTGGTGTGTGTACTTGCACGTAGTTAATATAAATATTAGAGCGACAACAATATACAATTTATATAAGGAATAAATGAGATGTTGCTTTATAACCTGATTGACTGGAGTTGGGCGCGTACGCATGATGATTTTTCTTTAAATAAGTCAGATAATCCTTTAATTGAGTCATCTGAGAGGACACCAAGAATGGGACACTCTTATGTACCCCGGAAGGGGGGGGGGGAGGAGGAGCACGGTCTTAAACCTTAGAAAGGTGTGCAGTCTCAGTGGCTGGTGTCTGAACAACAGGAGGACATAAAGGCTACTCCGTAACAAAAGGCTAAATAGGTTCTTCATGTGTCTTAGGACTACTGACTGGTATATCTACAAGTGGCATCACTAGAGAAACTCCCTTTCCAGTCAGGGGGGCACCAAAGATGATGAGGAGGAATACATATCCAATATACCTATATACAAAAGAATATCTGCATACTATGGTCTAGCGTCCTCAATCGGTGATAAACAGAGCGAGATAGTGATATCATCCTATTCATTTAGATATATAATTCAATAAATTTGCAATAATCAAGGTATCAATTAACTCATTAATTAACGATTACATACCTGATCACTGGTGAAAATAGTGCCTACATGACTCCAAATAGGAACATCATGCATATGCTATCGAAAAATCCGTGGAGACGCATAGATATCAATAATTTCAATCTAATCATACAAGGTGTCCATCGTCTCAAATATCCAATACTGCAATAGAACCATTAATGGTTAAATTCAATCAATTTATGTTTTTGCCAATTAATATAGATAATCAAGAAATATAAACTTACTTGAAAAGCAAAAGAAAATCCGTAAAGGTCATATTTATGCATCTCAAGCATATGACCAAAACAGACTCTGTCACTCACCTGGGACATCGACTCGTGCACCATCCATCACACTGAAATGCCCCAAGGACAAGAATTAAATCCATCCAAATGATTAACCAACTGATGGTACTCTATAGATATCTTCTTTCATCGATTATTCACCAACAATACCATATGGAGGCAATATAACAAGGCCATCTTGATGGCATCGATATCATCATCCCCCCATAGCCTAGCCAAGAAAACACGTTCGATATCTTGATACTAGACTTTCTGACTGCCCTAAAAATACGTATCTCTAAAATGATATCCGAATGAACGAGAAATTTATGATGAAAATGTAGTGAGTTGGCTGAATGGTAGCGCCGCCATCAAAGCAAACTTGTATAGGCTGAATCTAACGTCCACCCATTAACAATGAACTAGAACTCATCTCTGCTTATGCCTCGGTGTAGCTGTCATAGCAGAAATGAGTGTACCCACACTTCGGAGAACTTGATAGCTAGTAGTTGAAAGAGATGCTTGAAACATGTCCTCTCGAATAATCAAAGCTGCTCAGGGGTCAGTATTAACCTAATCTTTAGCATGGCAGTGTGTTAGACACGATATATCACATCTGCTTGAAAATGTCCTGACTCATCAGGGATTCGTAACTTGCCTTCGACACATTTTCTTTTATGAGAAATATCCTGAAAAAAACTTTGAAAGTTTGTAAGAATTTCATTAAAAACAGATATATAACAGATATAGAAATGACAAATAAAAAAATAGAGGTAAAATGCGAAAAGTAAAAATAAATAAAAGGTAACTGAAATTCGAATTCTATATGTTGAAATATCCTAGAATGTCAACAATAAAAAAATCACTCAAAAATCTAAAAATTACAAGTTGTCAAAAAATCTCTTAAAAATCTAAAAAGTATGAGTCGATATATCTTAAAATGACAAAAAATAAAAAAAAACTAAACTAAAACTTGAATTCTATAAGTTGAAATACTTTAAAATGTCAATAATAGAAAAATCCCTTGAAAATCTAAAAAGTACGAGTCTATATATCCTAAAGTGACAAAAATAAAGCAACAAAACTGAAATTCGAATTCTATACATTGAAATACTCTAGAATGTCAACAATCAAAAAATCCCTTGGAAATCTAAAAAGTACGGGTCGATATATCTTAAAATGACAAAAATCGTAAAAACAAAACTAAAATTTGAATTCTATACGTTAAAATACCTTAGATATATCAATAATAGAAAAATCTCTTGGAAATTTGAAAAGTAAGAGTTAATATATCATAAAATGAAAAAAACCAAAAAAACGAAATTAAAATTTGAATTTTATACGTTGAAATATCCTAGAATGTCAACAATAAAAAATCGCTTGAAAATCTGAAAAGTATGAATCGATATATCCTAAAATAACAAAAATCGAAAAAATAAAACTGAAATTCAAATTCTATACGTTGAAATACTCTAGAATGACAACAATAAAAAAATTTCTCGGAAATCTAAAAAGTACAAGTCGATATATCCTAAAATGATAAAAATAAAAAAATTGAAACTGGAATTTGAATTCTATACGATGAAATATCCTAAAATGTCAACAATTAAAAAATCCCTCAAAAACCTGAAAAAGTACAAATTGATATATTCTAAAATGACAAAAATCGAAAAAACAAAACTAAAATTTGAATTCTATACGTTGAAATACTTTATAATATCAATAATCGAAAAATCACTAAAAAATCTGAAAAATACGAGTCGATATATCCTAAAATGACAAAAATAAAAAAAATGAAACTGAAATTCGAATTTTATATGTTGAAAAATCCTAGAATGTCAATAATCGAAAAATCACTCAGAATTCTAAAAGATACGAATCGATATATCCTAAAATGTAAAAATTTGAAAATGAACATTAAATTAGCTCAATATGACAAAACACAGAAAATTTATCGGAATTTCATAATGAGATCGTAAAACATATTTACAAAAGCACGAAAATCAAGAAACAGACATCAAATTCGAAAACTACATACCAAAAAACCCTAAAACTGAAAAAACAGATATGAAATTTGAAAACTACACATCGAAAAACCTTAGGTGAATAACATATCAATTTACCCCCTTATAAAGTTTTTGCTCTCAAACAGGTCTATATTTTTCTTTGCCTCCTTATCAATTTTCTAATCTCCTATAGACCTTATAGATTTAAAAAAGTCAATCCCCCCCCCCTAAACCCCCTGATTCCTCACCTTTCACGGATCTCCCTACAGTTTATTGTAAAATTTCCCACAAACCCTCGTGGATTTCCCCTTCTTCTCCAAGGCCCTAATATTCTGAAAAAGCAAAATTCTCCATATCCTAAGGTGATCATTCCTGCCTGTGGGAGATTTAATTCGGTCTGTGGGATCCATTGTTCCCACGAACCCAATCTCCAGCATTTCCAACCCATTGTTTGGCCAAAAATCGTCATTTTGGCCTCCAATTTCAACACAAATCAAATCCACACATCCTATAACACAAAACCCCTCAAGAATTTCAAGCAAAACAATCAAGAATCAAAACATTTTTTGCATTGTCCAAAATTGGAACCCTAAAAATTCAAACCTCAAAATCTCTCTCAAATCTCAATAATCATAACAATAAATTGATCTAAACAAGAGTAGAGATGATATACTAACCTTCTTTGTCATTTCCGTTCGTTGAAAAACACGAAAAGTTAACAGAAAATATGAAAAATGCTGTGCCTATGGAAGACTTGTGGGAGACCCAATTTTTCTTTGAATTTCAATAATGAATCCGTGGGAAATGTGAGGGAGATATGTAAAATTCTTTGTTTATATATAAGGGTAGTTTGGTTATTTCAGAAAAAATAGGGTATTTTCACTTAATATTGAGAGTTTTGGGTAATTCTACTTATCCCCCCCTTACTTTTAGACATTTAATTTAATTTCCGCAAAAAGAAAGATATTTAACTTAATTTCTCTTTAAAAAAAGGAAATTTCTCTCTCCAACAATATAACATTTCTAACCCTCACTCCCCCATTTTCCTTTTTGACACTTTTCTCTCTTCTCCACCATTTTCTTCCCATCATTTTCTTCTTTTTTCTTTTGTCACTTTCTCTCATAGTTTTTTTGCTTCTTTTCTTCACACAAACAAAAAACAACAAAAAGAAAATAACACTAAACTTTGGTGTATTGACAAAAGAGACAAAATATATGAGAAAGAAATCTAATCAGTGGAGAGAATGAGAGAACCATTTTCTTTCCACATCTCTTTGGCCACAGTGGCTATCATTAGTGGGTGTTAAATATTCAACAAATTCGGATTAAAAAATAGAGCCATGAATTTGAGCTATGAATTCAAACTTGAAATTTTTTTAAACAGAACTTGAACCTTCATTTTGATTAACTTTACAAACTTGAACCGAACTCAAAATATCTTTAAAATCATTCAAACCGAACTCGAGCTAATCTATGTTTGAGTTCGATTTGGTTCAGATCCATCCTTAGGGGTAAGGAATGAATGATGTGTTGGTGGGTGCAAACTATCTCAAATCTATTTTCCTACTTCCAATCAACGTCGTAATATCATATGATGTTAGAGAGTGTTTGGTTTGAGAAATATTTTATTACTAAAATTGAAATATTACCTTGATCCTTGAAGATAAATTACCTTGAAGATTACTGAGTATAAATTTATTACTATGTTTGATAAAATTGGTATGTATAAATAATTATTGTATTTGGTTAGAAATAATAAAATAATACTAATATATTATTTTATTTATTATATCAAAGATTAATAGATATGAACCAAAATTTTCATATTATTTATTATTTTAATTAATAGTTGAGGGTAAGTTTGTACTAAAAATTTCATAAGTAAGAATAAAAATGTAATAATAATTAAGATTATTATAGTAATATTTTAATATTTAAGGTAAATGTAGTAATCAAATTACCTTATATTACCTGTCATATCATCATTGATACTAAAAAAATATTGAAATTTTTTATTATTTTACAAACCAAACAAGGTAATGAAAATAATATAAGATAAATTATCAAAATACTCTTTAAATCTTCTAACTAAACGAGCCCTTATTGTACAAGACTCAAGTTTGAAGTTCGATAAGGGGAAATGATATAAACATGAGAATTTGATAAGTGTGAATAATCAAATAGGAACTTGACAAAAGAGAGAGAGTTTTAGAGAAGAAAAAGATAAAAACACAAGAGTCACAAATTGTAGGTTGAGTAGTCTTTGTGGGGTCAATGACATGCATGAGAGAGTCTGAAAAACTTTACAAACCCTAAGATTCAATTTCATCATTTTCTCTTGGTAGAAAATTGTGCTTATGATTGCACCAAGGGGGAGGTTTACTTGCGTGATAATACCGAGATTGAATCAAATACTATTGTTGGTGGAAGGTCCATGCATAATTTGTTAGCAATTAGAGGGAGTAGGATCAGTGGAGAGATGTGAAGTGGTGAGAAATGAGTGGCAAAGATGGATGGATGAGGGGTTGGTTTGAGAAATCGAACATAACTTCCAAGAATATTTTGTTTGGACGAATACTACATACATGTTATAGTGTTAGAAAGGACATTTTCATATTCTTATTAAAAAATTAGATTAGTAATTAATATTTATATTAAATGTTTAAATTAGTTTTGTAATTTTATAGATTTTTGTTAATATAGATTTTTAAAATGTTAATATAGATTTTAAAAATGTTGTCTCAAGCCACCTTCAAATTCAAAAGCCACTAAATTGGCCCAAAAGAATTTGCGGCCCAATTATCAAGCATTTTCTCCCCTTCCTCTTCTTCCCTCCTCGTAGTCACTGTATTAGATTTTTTTTCTTCATCTCCTTACGAATCCTCCCTCCCTAGGTTTGGTTAAATGATTAAAATTGCAATCATTTAAAACGCGTAAACCTACTCAAAACGAAACCTTTCAAATAAAAGCCTTTAGTCAAGATCCCAAAAATGCCTGACGTTAAACGCAAACGCGGCCGCAAACCCAAAATCCCTGCTCCACAGGAAACCCTAGATGTTCCCTTCACCACAACCTCCTCCGCCGCCGCAATAGACGACGTGTTCTCCGTCTCCAATGTCGATATAATTCCCACAACTAATCCTTCTACCATCGCCACCACGACTTCGACCACCACCAACCACCAGCAGCATCCCGATCACCGTCCTCGCCGAGGCCGTCCCAAGAAAGTTCCGAAACATGAAACACTGGAGGATAAACCGCCTCCGCTTCCACGCAGTTCCGGTGTGGGGGTTTCTCGGCCGTTGGAAAATGGTGGGGATTCTGTTGGAGGGGGGCCGGCCGTGGCCAGAGTTGTACCGGCTATGGACTCTGTTGTGAAGGTGTTTTGTGTTCACACGGAGCCAAATTTTTCGTTGCCGTGGCAGAGGAAACGACAGTACAGTTCGAGTAGTAGTGGGTTTGTGATTAGTGGTAGGAGGGTGTTGACAAATGCACATTCTGTGGAGCATTACACGCAGGTTAAGCTCAAGAAAAGAGGCTCCGACACTAAGTTCTTGGCTACTGTGCTTGCTATCGGGACCGAGTGCGATATTGGTAAGGGATGTAGTAGCTTATTTTTGGAAAGTTAATTGTGGTTGAAAGTTGAAAATGTGTATTAACTAGTTATAGAGTCTGGTTTAGTTGGTTTATTTTTTTTTATGATAGCTGATCAAAGATTAAATTTGAATCATTCGTATGATATAACGGGACCCATTTACATATCTTAACTGTTGGATCCACTTTATAGGTCATGCGTTAAATAAAGTTAGCACTTCAGCTATGTTGTTATAATTGGGAAATTTCAGTATTTTGGATTGTTTATATATTTTTAACAATAGAATAGGTTAGTTTCACTGGTGCAAGAATTGTCTATATGTTTCAGGTGTGTATTGTCCATAGTTGAGATGAACTAAACATGTAGAAACATTTAAATATTATGCATGAAGAGGATGGTAGGTTTTGCGATTGTATGTTGGGAGATTAAAGTTGTCTTGTTAGTACTGAATGTTAGAAGTCTTTTTAACTATGTTTTTGCTTAAAATGATTTGGATGATAATCTTGTGTTGAATGCGAGTTTTGGCTTGCATTATGTGGCAGCCATGCTTACAGTCAATGATGATGAATTCTGGGAAGGAGTATCACCAGTGGAGTTTGGAGAATTGCCTGCCCTTCAAGATGCTGTGACTGTTGTGGGTTATCCAATTGGGGGAGATACTATTTCTGTGACGAGTGGTGTTGTATCACGTATAGAGATTCTATCCTATGTTCACGGGTCTACTGAGCTCTTGGGTCTACAGGTTTTGGGATTACATTTCTAGATATTGGTAGATTTGTTGCCAGCCATCTGAGATGTTGATCTAATTTCCGTTCCTGTTCTTCCTTTTGCAGATAGATGCTGCTATAAATTCTGGAAATTCTGGTGGGCCTGCCTTTAATGATAAAGGCAATTGTGTAGGCATTGCATTTCAGTCTCTTAAGCATGAAGACGTGGAAAACATAGGTTATGTCATACCAACACCAGTTATCATGCATTTCATCCAGGATTATGAGAAGAATGCAGCATATACAGGTTACTTGGTTGCAGCCTTGACATGCTTGTGTGTGTTTTCAAATTTTGCTGGTTCTGATTACAGTGCTTTTTTTTTTTTTCATGTAATTAATTTTAATCTTGTAATTGTTATGGTATATGCTGCTTCATCATTTCTAGCACTGACTTTGAAAAACTTAATTTTTGTAATATAGGATTCCCTGTTCTTGGAGTTGAGTGGCAGAAAATGGAAAATCCTGATTTGCGTATGGCAATGGGTATGAAGCCTGAGCAGAAAGGTGTCCGTATTCGAAGGATTGATCCTACTGCTCCGGAATATGAGGTTTTGAAGCCATCTGATATCATTCTAAGCTTTGATGGGGTTGATATTGCCAATGATGGAACTGGTAACTTCAGATTTCTCACTTTCGTGTGTTGTATCTGATATGTACAAATTTGTTTATGCTTTTGTGTGCTTGTTTATATTGTATTTTTGTATGACAAGTGAAATACTTCCAAGAGTACTGCTGTGCTCTTTGTGACTTGGCTCTTTCGTCCATTGATTGTTGAATTTTCAGTCCCTTTTCGGCATGGAGAGCGCATTGGCTTTAGTTGTCTTGTCTCCCAAAAGTATACTGGGGATAGTGCTGCAGTCCAAGTTCTCCGTGCTTCCAAGATTCTCAATTTCAACATGAAACTTGCCACACGTAGAAAGCTTGTTCCATCTCACAACAAAGGGAAGCCTCCATCATATTACATTATTGCAGGGCTTGTTTTTTCGACAGTGTCTGTTCCATATCTTCGCTCTGAGGTGGGTACTCTACACTGGTACTGGCATACATTTAATATATAGTTTTGTGGTCTAGAACAATGACTTGAAAGCTTTAGCTCCTTAAATATATTCTCTGTTGCTTTATTGCTGTTTTATGATCATTGTAATAGCTCAAAGCTTTTTTTGCTTAAATCATTGTTGAATATGATGTGGAATATTCCATCTTTAGCATCATAAATGTCTTAACTGATATTCATCGGTTATTGTGAAAATTTTGGTTTCTATGTAGATACAAGATTCTCTTCGATCATTCATCAAGTATTGTAAGATTTTGCATTGCTACACGAAAATATTGTGCTTGTTTGGTATAAATTATTTAATCCAGATTTAGTGGATTAAATAATCAATTATGGCATGTTTAGAATAGCTTATGTGAATAATCTAATTGTGAATTATAATCACATTTTTAGATCATTTAAGCCATATCTAAAAGCTAGCAAGGTTAGCTTTTTCTGAATGATCCGATTTAGTGAATTTTTTACATTTTTAATCCAAAAGCTAAAGTATAAGTATGTTCAATATTTTAACACAAATAATCAGTTTTTATATTTTTTGTTCAAACAGACACAATTGGATTATATTTTTTGTCCAAGAATCATAAGTTGTATTATTCCTATAATCATAAACTGTGCTAAACAGGCCCATTATGTGATTGATATGGAATTTTTGTGTGCAAGTGAAATTAAATAGGTCCTAACTTCTCCAATATGTATGAAAACTCTGTTCTTCTATTTTTTTATCCACATAATTATATTTTATGTTCAGATCCCAGATAATAACTTAACTGTATGTCCTGAGGCCTTCTTGGTGTCTTGGCTCTATACTAACGTCTCTAATATTGATTTATACATAAAAGACCAAAACTGGTATAGAAGGAAAAAATGCGAATATTTTAATTGTATAGTCTGTTATCTTTGAAGTGTTTCCATTGGTTCCCGTGATTTTGTACAATTACATTAGAGTTTACACATTTTCTCATCTTGGACTATTGTGGACTCTGTTTAGGTCATTCATATTTTTTTTCTGAGGAAGAAGCTTTTATTTTCATCCTGCCAGTGCCATAGTGACTTTTTGTTTTTCAGAAAATTTTGCTGATACTTTATTTGTTTTTTCTCATTCTATTAGGAGAAATTTTACTTAATGTTTGTGATTGTGAAATTTCTGAATGTTCTAACATGCTGTAAGTTCCTTTTCCATATATTTGCAGTTTGGAAAAGATTACGGATATGAAGCCCCAGTCAAGCTTTTGGACAAACTCTTATATTCACTGCCACAGTCACCGGATGAGCAGCTTGTTGTGGTTTCTCAGGTTCTTTTCTCTCTCTGGGCTACTAAGGATATGATGAGGCTTTATGTTGATCCTCTCATTCTCACCTTCTACTATTTCCTGGAAATTTGTGGTAGGTGCTTGTAGCTGATATTAATATTGGATATGAGGACATTGTTAATACTCAGGTGAGGAATAAAAGACTGTTGCAACTGCTTTGATTCCTGTGTTTGAATAGCTTAATATATCAGTTGTTTAAATACTTTTAATTGTGCCAAACTCTGTAGGTTCATTCTTTTAATGGTAAGCCTGTGAAGAATTTGAAGTGTTTGGCAAACATGGTAGAGAATTGTGATGATGAATTTTTGAAATTCGATCTAGAATATAATCAGGTCCTTCTCTCTCTCCTTCCCTGTGTGTATATTTGAATATGCATGTATTGAGGATGCAAAGACATGTTGCCACTCATATATTGATAAAAATGTTGTGTGCAGATGGTGGTCCTCCAGACAAAGACTGCAAAAGCAGCGACCCCAGATATTCTTATAACCCATTGCATACCTTCAGCAATGTCTGATGATCTCAAGAAATGAATTTTGATCATATTCTAGGTTCACCAAATTTGGCAATTTTCATAGTTGTCACAACTCACTGCAATTTTTGTTTTCTGCATGTTCTTTAAAGAAATAGTAACTCATGCAGGGTGGAGTTGCTAGCCATATATCAGAAATTTCTTAGATGTGTTTTATGGAGTCATGGGGGGTCTCAGACAATACAAGGGTGAGGGTACAGCTCCCAGATAATGGATAGCTTTTGCTCACCATTAATGGAGAAAACATGCAGGTTGTAAAATTTGAGCGGACAGCAACTTTTGTCTTGTTCATTCATATATAAAAATTTGGAGATATCTCAGCCATTTGTAATATTGAGAGATTATATAATGTTTGTTTGTAAAAATGAATGCAACCAAAAAGTGTCAGAACCAGTCATGTCTCAGTGTGATTGTTTTTAACCAACCTCACGGGAAAGAATATAGCATGTTTCAACTTTTGAATGTGTCAGGTTTCTTCATCTGTTGTTCTTTTTAGGTGCCGGAAGCAGGACTTTTGTGCCCAATGGAAGATAATAAGCAAGGAGATTGTTACCTTCTAACAGGCTTGAACAAGGCAACAAAAACAGGTCCTTTTCTTCTAAGGCATCAAGCTGCTACACCACATGTCACGACATTCCCAAACACAATGCCTTTAAAATAAATTAAGAAACGAACCAAAACTCTCATCCTCTGAGTCTGGCGATGACAGGGGAATTCAACCTATTGTTTCATAGTGTTTATGATATACAATTTTTTGGGGTAAATATTAATTGTTCTTGTTCCATGATGCCTGGATAGATGTTATTTTGGACATCCCCTCCCAAGAGGGGCTTACATCCGGTCCTTTGTCTGGTGGCTTTCCACCAAATTTCGATGTTTTACTTAAAAATTTTTATAATATACAATTTGTTATATACACAGTGGTTTTCCACCAAGTGAAATTAATTAATGCACAATAGACACATTAATTGAAGGGGCATTTGGTTTAAAAAATGTTTTATTTTCAAAAGTGAAAAATTATCACTAAAAGATAGATAATTTAAAAGATTACTAAATATAAATTATTACTATTTTTTTATTATATTATCATTTATAAATGAGTATTGTGTTTGGTTGGTAATAATGAATGAATACCAAATGCATTTTCACCTAAATACCTTTAAACAATTATTGAACATAAATTAATACTGTATTTAATTAAATTAATGTTTGTAATGTTTGAAAATATATTTTTCTTATGCATATTCTAAAACATTTCTCGTATTAATAATACATATGATTCTTTTATGGGATCAATTCTCATAATTAATTAATCTCAAAATATTACACCAAATAAATAAATAAATAAATAAATAAATAAATAAATAAATAAATAAATATATATATATATATATATATATATATAAAAATATATATATATATATATATATATATATATAAATATATATATATATATATATATATATATATATATATATATTTATTTATTTATATATATATATATATATATATATATATATATAAATAAATATATATATATATATATATATATATATATTCATAAAAATTTTTCTTACATTTTGTAAACAAGTTTTCAAACAATACAAAGAAGGACAATAAAGTTATAACTTGGTATGGCAATTAAAGCTACAATTTATATAATAAAATCTTATGATGGATTTGAAATCAATGTTTTAAGAATTGGATTGGACCATAAACCATTTTATGGTCTGGTTATGGTCAAATTAATTAGACCATTTTGACCAGCCTGTTCAATTAGATTTTCAGTTTTGTATAAAACCTAAAAAAATTTTGTTATTTATGCATTGAATTTAAATCTATGTATAAGGATAAAATATTAAGAATGCAGGGTTTAAACAAAAATATCTAGAAATTGATGGGTTGCTTTTGTCATTTTGTACACCATATACGAGAATGAATTAGGTCATTTTAAATAAAAAGCTTCCGATTCCAAAAGTGTCTCATCTTTTTCTCCATTTGTCTACCATCGATTAGGGTTCTTTAGGTCATCTATTTTTGTTCAAATTTGAATTATAGTCTTCATCCAATTAGCCATGGTGAACTTCAAAGTTCACAGTAAATTTATCGATAGGAAAAGTCGAACTTAAAGAAGAAGACTTTGATAGAAAAGTCCACTGCCATTGACTTCTTGTCATGCATGGTAAGGGAGAACAACCAAGTGTCATCACAGTCAAGATGGTGGTCATTGTTGATTACTAGACAGCTTGGGTGTGTTTTTTTTAGGGCGACCTAGTATAAAAAGTGGAAAAAACATAATCACTTTTTTAATTAGGTTTTTAACAATTTTTCTTTTTTAGTTTATATTCTCTTTTAAATTGGAGCTGCCTTGAACTGCCCTAATCTATGAACCAGTGATGAACCATTGGTCTAGCTGCAGTTCAATTCGAAAATATACTCAAAACGGTTTTTTCTTACATAGTAACCATTTGATTAGCTAGTTCGGAGTTCGATTGGATTGACCAATCAATCTGGTTTGGTTCTACAAACCATGCTTGAAATTTGAATGAACTATGCATTCTTATATACATGTTTTACTGACCAACAAGACCACTAATCACAAAATTGAAATTGAAGCCACCATTTATGTTGGACTTAAAATGTGAGTGAATTATGCATTTTTCATGTACACGTCTTACTAACCAACAAAACAACTAAATGCAAAACTAAAATTAAAGCCACAATATATATAATGAAATCTTATGTTAGACTTGAAATTTGAATGAATCATGTATTTTTCTTGTACATGTCTTACTAACCAACAAAACTGTTAACCACAACATTGAAATTCTGCAAATCACAAAATTTACAATGATCCAAAACCAAGAACATATGAATAGGTGTACAAGTTACCACATAGCAAACATTACTAAATAACAAAAGCACAATAAAAGGAAGTATTAGCAATTAACAATTAGACAATTAGCAATATAAAAAAATTTCATGCACTTAACCAAGTCCTATTATGATGCAGTTACTTGTACACAAAATATAGATATTATGTAGACATACTAGCCCACAAAATATAGATATCATGTAATTCCTTGGAAAAGGAGCTGGAAACATTACTGACATTATTAATTCATTACATTGGCATAACATCCCACAAAATATAGTTATGAAGTGGAATTACATAACTTAAACCTATTTTGCCTCCAACAAAAAAAACATAGCAAACGATCATAGGTATTACCTAACTGTAAACAATATAATATCAATTATTTACATATCAAAAGCTATCAAGATATCTATATCCTTATAGATGATTGTTTTATGGATCAAAAGAGGGATGATACATATGACATTCAACTAGTTGTTTAATGACATACTCTTTCCTGAAATCCATAGGTAGTTGAAAGAAATAATCAATTTTGTGCTGCTCCTTTATAATATGCTCTCCAACATCGAGCAACTCTTGCCTACTAAAGTCATCCAATTCTAAAAGCATTAAACAAACTCATTCTTCTATCTTTTCCTTCAACCTCTTTTTTGAAATAAGAGGCAATCTCGTGTATTTCTTGTTGGATAGCTTTGTAAGATTTCCCAAACTTACCAATTTCTTCAACCAATGTTGAGAAGCTTTCATCATTTCTTTTTCTCTTCTTGTTACTTGCAGTCTTTTGATTTACTCTCTCATTCATTGTTTGACAGTTTGATCCGACTAAATCTTTTTTCTCTTGAACATTATTGTCACTATCAGACTCAACATCAATTTCCATTGTATCCTCATTGTTATCTAAATTCTCTGTATCAAGTTCCTCCACAACATCAGTTGCTATCTCAACTCTTGCACTAATGGCCATATGTTTTCCAAACACGATGACTAACGAGTCATAGTGTGGGAAAAGTTTGTGCCTTAAATTCTTCGCATTAGGATGACTCAACAAAAAATTAAACAACCAAAATTTAAAATTAGTCATAATAGAAATATAAGAAAATATATTTCAAATAAGAAATATTCAATTTTATCTTAATCCAATCATTAAACACATCTTTCGAAGCAGCAATACATTTCTCTTCATTGTTTCATTCGAAGCCACTTCCATTCTCAATCATCTTATTTATGATATTGTATTGTGTTTTCAATAATTTTACTCTAAATTCGATGTGAGTTATAACTTTCAATCCACTAAATGGAAGCATAGCCTTCTTTTTCTTCTCTAGTTGCACTAGATACTCAACTCTAAAAGTCCTATTGTTCGGCCTCTAATGTAGGCTCTCTTTAACAATGAGGAAACTTTCAATTAATATTATGTCCTCCTGTTTAGTCCACTGCCTTTTAAGCCCAACATCTTTACCTTTTTCCTTCTTTCTTGTCCTCTTATTTGGATCAAACAAGGTCAAACTTTCTTCCTTATTGTTGGGTTGTGTGGTGACATATTCATTCTCTAATACACTTTAAAAGTTAATAAGTTACGTAAGATTGTAGTCATTAACAAATTATGTAAACATGATAGAATGAAGTATAAGAAATAGAATAAACTCTAATGAAAGTTCTACATAAAAACAATCATAATTAAAAGTAAATTTTTCCAAGAATAAAGACATCTAATAAAACATAAACTTAGAAAGTTAGTAGGTTATGCAAGAACATACTCATCAACAAATTATGTATACATGATTGTTGACTCAATGAGTCATTATACTCTTATTTTGATGATAACAAACTAATATGTCTCTTCACATATTAACTAATGATTTTACTTGAGTGTGAGCTTAGATTGCAAATATTTATCTACTGCACTTGAAAGAGTTTCAAGATGGAAACGAAAGAGAAGACTCAATTGAAGAATTTTTGAAGATTTGAAGAAAAAACTCAAGTTTTAGGTAGATATATTTGTAATTTGGAGCATTTGTTTTGATTAGAATATTTATTTGCATAGGATAGCTCACTTGAAAACTCATTTTCATATCTTTCACATTTTGGGTTAAAATGTCATTTTTCAAACTTATTGGGTTAAGCCGATTTTTTCACCAAAGTTTATTAATTCATTTAGAATGATGAAGTTTTGTGATCTACATTTTTATATCTTAAAGTTGGTTTTGAAAGAATTTTAAAAAATGAGTTAAATTGTCACTTTTCAAAGTTTTAGGGGTCAAAATAATTTTTGAAAATTCAGGGGGTAAAATGGAATAGAATTCAATCGACCGAATTCTTCGATGGCAGCTTCCGAATTGTCCAGAAGCCATGTATTTTGGCTTTTAAAAATTCGGTCGATCGAATTTTGGTTTGAATTTTTTAACGGCTAATGCCACATAGGCACCATGAGAGTGCCACATCACATCCGGTTGATCGAATTGTGCTTTTTTTGGAAAACTAAAACAACTATTATTTGTGCACAACGGTAACTTTCCTTATTTTCCCCTATATAAACCGAATCAAATTCGTTCGAAAAGAACTTTTGCCACCAAGAACTTTCACATATTCGAGAGCAAATTAGTTTTGAGCTATTCACTTGCAAATTCTTTTCTCTAATCAAAACCCTTGCTCATACACTTTGTAATTTTATTTGCATTGGGTTGTATTAAGCTTTAACTTTCATATACACTCTTTGAGAGAGATCATATTTCAATTTCGTACTAAAATTCGTACTATAAAAGAGTGAGATTCACTCTTAGAGAGATTAGAAAATTTCTAGTAGGAGAAATTGAGATTTAACATTTGTAAAGGTTAATAGCACCTTGAAAGCTATTTGGTTGTGAAGAAAAGCTTGGTTGAGGTTTTGGTCAATCAAAGATTAGTGAAATACTCAAAAGGAGAAAGCTTGGAGGAGTGGACGTAGGCCGGGTTGAGCCGAACCACTATACATTGCGTGTTTGATTTTCTCTTCCCTTAAACTCATATTTTATGTTATGCTATTTTGATTGTATTGATTATTCGAAATATTTTAGTTATTCTCATAAATTAGATTAAAAATAGACAACATTTATTGATTTAAATAAATTACTTTAATTCTCAAATTTGGTAAAAATTGTTTTAAAATTGCTTAATTCACCCCCCCTCTTAGGTCATTCGATCCTACAATGATAGTATAAAATAGAAAATATATAATAATCACATTTGTAGGTCCTTAATTCGGTGATGTAAGTAGATTGCAATGTTTACTTTAGAATGTTAATGATACATAAGATATCTACCATTTAAGAAGATACTATCAATAGAAACATTGTACTCATGTTACCTTAGAATGTCCGAATAGAACAACCAATTTTCATGAAAAAATACTTAAATTATTGCTCATCATCCATTGCAATGTTTGATAATCCTAACTTAAGGTTACAAAGAATTAAATTATAGTAATACTTGGGTAACAACATGAATAACCCCTCTAGTGTACCTCTCAATGCCTTTAGTGCTTAATTTTTTCCTCTTCATGCTTGCACTTATGATATATCAATTTTATACATGTTTGTAACATCGAAAATGATTTCATTCGATTGATTTACATGATCAATCATAACAAAACATTGTTATAAATATTTGTCCTAATACTCGTTCGCCTACTTGTCTATAACGTGACATTATCTAATCCCTTGGATATATATGTTAAGTATTCATACGACAAAGTTCAAAATAGTCACAATCCATTAACCTTATTCATTGTGCATGCTATCTACATTGTTCATGAATATTTATAATCTCCCATATAGATCTTGTAGATTCATAAAATTTATATTGGGATCCCTTTTCAAAAGCATGCCATTTGAGTGCATCTTATAAAACATCTTTGTTTGTGAAAATGTCATCACTTCGAAAGACTGTGTGCCACTTTTCGCTCATTGGGCATTAAACACGAGGTAACCAATGAATTGCACTAGGAGCAGTCACAACCTTAGACATGCAAGTTAACAAAATTACAAATGGAAAACTACTCGTACCCTCAGTATTATCATGAAAATTCATCTTCTAGTCCAACAAAGTTTCTTGATGAGAATATCATTAATTTCATCACCATAGTCAAAGAAATCCTTAGTTGAAACATTTTCTTTCCCTTCACATACCTAATCTTTTACAATTGATAATATATCGACATTGTGTATATTCGTCATATCATCCTCATCAACATTTTGATGGCTATTTATCATAATTTGAATGTTGAACATCAATGTTGGTGGTCTTAAGAGAATGCATTTATTGATTTAAGGATAATTCTCACATAAATAAGAATGAATTTTCTCAACTGTTGAGAAAGACTAGTAAAACAATTAATGTTATCATCATTCACAATGTTAATAGACAACCTATTGTTCACATTTTTTGGTTTCATGTTTATATGTAGAGTTCCACTTATGATCAATATAAAGATATTTGCTTATTAACCGAATTAATCCCTTGTATGTTGTGCTTGTATATATTTTTGTCATTTTTTTCCTTCCAACATATTCCATTTAGTTACCAATTATTCTTTATCCATTTCTCTATGTACCGTACCAAAACAATAACAAAACTCAACATGTTAAATAATTTTATAATGATAATATATAATTTCATAAATAATTTATTTAACAAATATAATCTTAAAAAACATAATTGTTTGAAAAATTCTTATCTAACCAAAGAGTTCTAACATATTGCGTATTTGGCATACGAGAAAACAATAATTAACTCTAAATCATAAAATATCAATTAACCCTTACATTGTAAAATGATTGTTCGCCGGTAATGTGTTTCCAACTAAAAATCATATTTACTTGGTTTCTATCATTTTTAATTTGAGAAGACATTTCAAATTAATAAAATCAATTCAAAACAATCAAAAAAAAAAAAAAACAATATACAATTATCACATAAATGAAATTTAAAATCAATGTTCGAATAAATATTTAGATGTAATAAATTTCTCGCATTTGTTTTGAATTTTAAAATTGGAATTTACTACTTGTGAAAATGAGAATTTTTAGAATTTATAGTATGATATTGGTTTGTATAAATACACTAGGATTAAATTAAGAGCAATACTATGTATACTCATTTTAGGTATATAAATATATACACACTCATATGTATCATCATATGATTGGTTATTGTTTTATTTTTAATTCAAAATCATTCAATCACATGATGACATATATAAATATGTATATATTTGTGTACCTAAAATGAATATACATAGTTTTATTGTTAAATTAAAATGTGCGATGATATTAATTCCTTGTATATATGCCAGTTTAATTAATAATAATATTGTGTGCATAATTTTTATAGATAAATAATAATATATTATTATATAATTAAATATTATTTTATTTTTAATTTTTATCAATTTACTCATATAATAATATAATATTATTTATGTGTAAAATTACAAATATAGCACAATTCTTTAATTAATGGCCTTAGAAAGAATCTACAACCCTATTATATTTACACAATTTGATTCCAAAATGAAATTACCACCAAGAACCCCGACATTTAGTTCGTAATCAGTTGAACGGAAAAGATGGTTGCGATGGAACCCAGTTTGGAGGACATATTGGAGGAGAAGAAGCGAGTCAGAAACCCTCTTGTTCCTGTTGGTATATTTTGTTCCCATCACACTTTTTCTTCTTATTTATTTTGTCCCTTATTTGTGTGTCTAATTTTTTGTTAATCGACATTTGATGTTAATGTGGATTTTGTTTATGCTTATCGCAAATTTTGTGAATGGATTTGGGATTCTTACCATATGGATTTTGCACAAATTTTCTTCAATTAAAGATCAAATAGGTGGCTTTGAAGATAATATACAAAATCTACTTCGCTGATTTTAGAATTCGTTGTGTCAATCAATAGTAAATGAAAAGCTTTTTCTTTTTAATTTTTTTGCGTAAATTGTTATCCCAAGTCCATTAATGATGGAAACTGGATCGCTTCATATCGCACAAGTTAGATCATCTGCATTTTGAAATTTTATTTTATTTTTTGTCTGCCCCAAAATGAGTCCACCGAAACTTAGATGAGATGAATTCTTAAAATGTTGGGTTGGTGCTGCGGGCATTGAAATTACTAGTTTGTAAAAGATGAAATTTCCACTGTCATGCTTTTTTCTTGCTTCTTGGAGAAGGCAATAAAAATTTTGGTGGCAATAGCAGGTATAATTTTTGTCTGAGAGTGGATCACTTATAGGTGTAAGGTTACATGTAGTTTTGGATCCCTGAGTTGGTACATAAATTGGCAGCATGCAGTCTTGTTGCCGAACCAACTGTTTTGGGTTAATTATAGAGTTTCTCACAAGATTGAAGACTTTAGCCGAATAGGCTATGAATAATCATATTCATACTTGTTTTGTTGGAACATTGAATGGATCAATCTGTGTGCTCTTGGTTAAATTTCAGACAAGCTTACTTGAGCCTAACCTATTTGGATCCTTCTTAGAAAGGATTTTCTTCCAACTTGATGCTTAAAAGGTCTAGATTTTTTACTTTGCATCATGTTCTCTATACTTTTTTTCTATCTGTTCAAGTGTTTCAGTCACTTTGGTTATTTCTTTTATCTTTTTGTCTTGGTGTGGTGTTTTAGTCGCTCCTTTCGATTGCTCTCGAAGATCATGTTACATTTGTATTATTATCCCATTTCAGCTGTTGTTACTTGTAGCCTTTTGTTTGGTGAGATTTTGAACCTGAAATCTACTCAAATCATCCTAGCTTTCCATTTATCATCTGATTTGATGACCCAGAGCTGAATCTTGTCAGATTGATAGGTTATATTAGATAAGAATTTGAGTTTCATGCTGGGCTGCATTGCAAGTATTGATGGTTAAGCTGTCTAAACTAGGTCAAATCTTATACTTTCATTTTCAACTAAGACAAGAGACAAGACTGTGAATGTGCTCTTTAAGTTTTAGACTAGTGCTCTGTGTTCATTTCAACTTTGTTTGATGTATCACAGGTGCACTTATGACAGCAGGAGTGCTCACCGCTGGCTTAATTAGTTTCAGACAAGGCAATTCTCACTTGGGTCAGAAGTTAATGAGAGCAAGAGTGGTTGTCCAAGGTGCTACGGTGGCCCTCATGGTAGGCACTGCTTATTACTATGGAGGTAATCCATGGAAATCGAGCTAGACCAAAATGCTTTTGAATTCTTCTCGTTTGTTATATGAATTCTCATAATGATTGAAATTATTTACTTGAGGCCCTGATGCATCTCAGTTGTCTTTCAATGTTTCTTTCTTCAAATTCAAGGTAACACATTGTTGCAGTCACATTATTGTACTCCCAAGGACTGATTATGTTTTATATGCTTATGCTCAAATAAAATAACCTCAAAAAGAGTGTCTTTAGTTAATCTATTCTGCATCTAATCATCTAATGTTGAGCCTTGTAATTCTCTGTTCTATGAGTTCCCTTACATTTTCCTTTTTTGGTTCATTGGGAAAATGTGTTCCATAAACATTGATTTATTTTCAATGAATATGTGCCTTGGTTCATAAAGTAATGTTTTAATCGAATTGCATGACTGTAAGAACTGTTGATTTTCCATGGTTTCTGTGAACTTCATGTTCTTTTTTATGAGGGTTGATGAGATTGGTTTTTCACAAATCTACTCACACCCAAGAAAATTTCATCACTTTGGACTTTTCCCATCATGGTTTATCATATTCATCATAATTCTGCTGCTACATGCAGAAACCTTTGAAAATAAAATGATTTCTGAATTATTGTCAGCCGTCTCTTTGAAGCAACCTTATATTTCAGTCATATCCTTCAAATACGTGGACCATTATCATGGTCAATAAAAATATACTATAAGATATTCAGCATGCTAGATATAGCAGCTGCAGGAAAATGATGTGAAGAATATGCTTTGATCAAAAATTGCAAAATTCTAATCCAGCGTAGCTGTGATGATCAAGGAAATTCATACATTGAGCCCACCATCACCACCTTATACTTTCAGAGCATTAACTTTCTTGTCCATGCGAGCTAGGTACAACACATTTCGGCATCATTTTTCTTCATTTTCCAATTGACCCACGATATGCATGGTTCCATGCTTTACTCATTTCAGGGATTTGCATATATATATATATATATGGCCATTTTAATAGAGTTATAAATAATAAATTCTGGCCGCTGCGGACGTTTGCTGGAGATGACTCTTATGATGGTTAACAGTTCATCAACATGGGTGCATAAATATATACGTTGCAGGGCGCAAGAAGAACTCTTTAATTATATGAATGATTATTTCAATGTGTAAGTAGGAGGATTTGTTAATAATTGTCAGAAAAGGGCAGGCGAGAGCATACTAGAGAAGGAGAGAGACAGATTTATGTTACACTGCCTCACCGCATAGTACATGAGGCTAGGTGTCACAGGGCCAATCCTTTGATACTGATTCTGCTTGCAATTGACGCCTATGGTGCTGTCAAGTCCTGTCTAACTTGGTTCAACAACTACTCAAATGTGTTAGGGTCATGGTCAGAATAATGCAAGAGTCAAACAATGGCGGATTCAGAGTGCAGCAATGGTGCACGCTCATGACTTACAGGCAGCAATCATCATCAAGGCAACAAGCATAATCAACACAACAATAGCATCAAGTAAATTACAAAGCATAGCATTTACGGGCAACTCTTTCCCAACCCTTATTAATCTGTATCAAGAATTATTACATGGTGTAGGGCACATTCTCTTATTTATAAGCACACATAGATAAGACAGTTACAAGTGGTTACATGTGTTTGAATTTGATCAGAGTAGTTTTTGCACACAAAACTGCCCACAACATATTTCTAGGGTCCTGTCCATTTAACTGCTGCATCTTAGACATTCTAAACCGCCAGCCAGCACTCAGCAGCCTAACAATGCCAACTCCCACTTAGCTCAAACGCACCAAGCAACACATGGAAAGTCAGACAAGCCCACCCAAGCTTCCTGTCGTGGGAATCTCTTGTAACTTTATTGTTAGCCAACCCATTGAACCAACTAGCCTTATTTTGGAAAGATAAGACATGACTTTATCATCCCCATGTGCTCCGGTATCAAATAAATTGATAAGTTCGTATTCCCATCAAAAAGCCGCGGGCAGTTTGCATAGCCCTGACTACGCAGCATCAACTGTCTGGCTTGGAGAGAAAATGGAAAGTTACCTGTCTTGGAGTACTAATTTGACAGTAATTCAGTTGTCGCTAGTCATTTCCTTCAGCACTCATTGAGAAACTTGTGTCATGAAAACTCCCTGTGGATTTATGCAATTTTCTGGAGAATATTACCTCAAAATCATCCACGACCGGGTAAGCATGAATTAAGGATATGTATTCATTAACCAAGTCTTTTTTTTTTTTACTTTGGTTGTATAACAGTTGGGATTTACTTCAAAAGGGTGCTCATAACAAGCCAAGAGTGAACAGGAGGAACTGGTAATCCCTCAATGTTTGTTAAAGCTCGATCACTGAACCCCATTTGATGTCTAAAGTATATCTGGTAAGTCCTAGGATGCTTGCATGGGAAGATGGTTTCTGCAACTTTTTAGCTTCAAAAGCTTCTGGCAATCTTCCAGCAAACTTATCATGGGAGGACAGAAACTGTGATATAACCAGCTTAATCGACTCCAACCTGAGCTGTTTTTCAAGATGTCGCATGAAATCCAAAAATATGGAGAAGGGTAAGGAGAAAACGACCATTTTGTTATATTACATCCATGATTATCTCCTCAAGGATTTTAAAATTCAAATTAACAACTGGTCTTTTTCACAGCTTCATTGAAAAGTTGCCGCAAATCTTTGGCATAAAGGTGTTGGTCTGTGGCAAAACTCGGTAGAGCTTCTGTCACGTTTATGAAATTTTAACTTATCTGATTAAGTAATTGTGGGTTCAGTCATTGTGTCATGGGTTTATCTGTCCAACTAATATGGACGGGGTACCCTTAAATCTGTCTATCTACTGTTTTCATGCGTGTGATAAAAGCTTAAATAATAAAAATTTTAATATTTCACCAGTTTTACTAACCCTTGATTTTGTATAAATATTTTTAAGTCTTTGTCTCTTATAAGTTGAAAACACAACTTCAAAAACATATTCACCTTAACAATGTTATCCATAAATCCACGTACTCGACAATGTGATAGTTAAATCTTAAGTTTACCATTCACATACAATGTGATCCACTGAGATTGCATCTACCACCCACATATTTGTTACCGTAAAACACAAACACAAAATTTTTAGCATATCAATTCTTATTTTTATAAGTAATATTATATGTATAAACAATGTATACAATTTTATATATAGATAATTATATATCAATATTTGATTGAAAGATTTTAAATTAAAGATAAAGTAATACCTAATTATATAATTATAAATTATTGATTTTGCACAGGTTTGTACATATTATTTGTATATATTTATATCGAAATGACGATTTATCTTTGCGTTTAACTAAAAATTTTAATTATAGTTGGTCCATAGATAAGTATTTGAGTTTTTGAACTATTGTAGATATATTTTTGAGATTGAGTTAAAACTTAAATAAAAATAATTTTTTATCTTTAAAAATAAAATAATATTTAATTATATGATGATATATTATCTAAATCAAATTATATACTTCAAACAAAGCATATGACATTGCCCTTCATGATAAATGGAGGACGACATAGCGTAAAAGTAAAATTCGATCCAGTCTCAATTGATTTATTACAATAATTTCTCAATTACTGTCATTAAATATATAAAAGAGCTTGCATGCCACGTTGCATATCATTTGTAGAATAGAGTGTTGATAATCACCCCCAAATATTCTCTCTCTCTGCCTTTCTTTTCCTCATTTTTCTGTTTGTTTCTTACGACTGCTCATCAGAAATCGTATAGGCCGTCTTTTGATTTCACCGAATTGAATCCGCTCTTGTAAGATAACAATTTCGTTTCTTTTATGATTTTTCTTTTGGTTAGTTTCGAGGCCTAGATCTTAGAATCAATTACGTTTTTCTATTAATTTTTGGGCCTTCATCGAACTTCTTTAACATGGAACGATAATTAATGTTCTAATCACTTGCACCTCTGATTGATTACAGAAATATATGGATGCAGGATTTTGAGCTTATTCGTCTAAGATTAGTTCTTGTTGAAAGCTATAAATCTCATTTTTTGGTTCTTGTGTTCAATATTGTGGTTGTCATGGCTGCATTGTGGATTAGCCTCTATTCATGACCTTATTTGATCTTGTGAGGTGTAAATTTGGTCTTGTGCTTTGCTTCTTAATGATCTTAGTTATCGGTTAAATATTGGTTTAATTTGCCTTCTGCAGAACATGAATTTGTTGGTTGAAAATTTTGTTGTTCATTAATTTTTGTGAGTACATGCTAAAAGAGTATTCATGAAGTTCAGATTTAATATATTATGTGTTTATCAGAGTCTTGAACTTAAACTGTATGTACTTTAAAGGTTCTTTGAAGTGTAAATGAATCATAGTATAAATGATGTAACTCAGTTATTTGTTTAACATTAGATTTGATGATATGTTGAATATGTTATATAAGGGTTTAATAAATGTTGAAGCGATATTTATGTCCGACAAAGCAATTGGTTGTTTCACGACATGTCTCTATATGCTGATTTCATTCACTTACCAGATTTATTCTGTTGCTGCTCTTGGCATTGGATATAATCTGTGGTATCTGATATTACTTGGACCTTCTGGATCTTTGATTGTTCAGCCCTTATTCTTGGATGATTTCTGTTGTTATCTCGTTTAGTTTAGAGGTTTTTTTTTTTTTTTTAACGAACAGATTGGAATATTTTTGGCAGATATATGACATGTTATTTCTTTAGTAGTTCTTTATTATGAGGTTTTATGGTCCTTAGAAATAAGATGATATTGATTTCTCTGTCCTCTAATGGATATACAACAGGCTGCGCTCTTTAATTTTCAATAGGATTAAAATGTCGTCTCCAAGCAAAAGGAGAGATATGGATGTCATGAAGTTGTAAGTTTCTTAATATCACTATTTATTCATATACTCTGGTATATGTTATCATGTTTTTTGTTTCCTTTTTATATGTATGTTGTACAATTTAATATTACTTTAATGAGATGATAGATTATGGTCCAGTGGTGTTTGGTACTCATGTAAAGATTAATCTGAATGAGGTGCAAATTGACTGTCTGAAGAGCAAAAATTTTTAATTTATGTAGCATTTCCAAATTTACATCTGTGTTTTATATTTATCAACCTTCTCTGTTTACCATCTCGCTTAGGTAATATGTGATCCTTTTTTATAAGTAATGAGATTTGGATCTGACTGTCTATTTCCGTAATCAATCTCTTAATTCTTTTTGGCTTTATTATATATTAATTCTCTTACAGCTTACTGGCATATTCAATTTGCAGCTTCAACTTTCAATGATGTTTTGTGTTGATATTCTTTGTTAAGCTTCTTACTTAATGCCTTTCTTTATTCAGGATGATGAGTGATTACAATGTGGAGACTATCAACGATGGACTCAATGAATTTAACGTGGAGTTCCATGGTCCAAAAGAAAGTACTATCTTCGCACTTGTTCGTTTTACTTAGTAAAGAATGTTGTTTTTTATTCATTCTACCGGATATGATTTCTCTTCATATGTGTTGCACATTTGTGCTTTAAGATGGTATCTATGAATAAAGTCAGGAACATATCTTGCCATTTATCTCAAAAGATCTCTGTGAGCTTCAGCCTGTGGAAAGTAAAATTGCTGTCATTCTTGATGTTTAAATGGGAAGCTCGCATTGTTTATTCATGTAACTTTCAAGGAGCTGAAGCTATTTTTTATTTTTTTAACCAAGTGTTCCAATAGTAGCAACTCTCTGAATTGTGATAGATTATTGCAAATTTCAGGGTTTAATTTAGACATGTGATATATACTTTTTTCCCTTAGATTAGGTGGTTGATGCCACAGCTATATAGTAATTATTTCTTTTGAAAGATACTGGATATCCGATCTGAGGATGATTTATATGTGTTTTGAAGAACTTGAAGTCAAATTTTTAAAATCAATCAGGACATATTATTTACCGGCTAAAAACTTTGCAATATTTAATAATAACTCCCTCTCTTTTAAGGGTGTGATTGACTGTTCAAACCTCACTATTATGTCTTAAATTTCTTTTTGTTATATGGATGTGATGCTTGCAGGCCTCTATGAAGGTGGAGTTTGGAAAATTCGTGTTGAACTTCCTGATGCTTATCCATATAAGTCTCCTTCTATTGGGTTTGTGAACAAGATATACCACCCAAATGTTGATGAGATGTGAGCAACTCATATTTCAGAAGCAAATTTTCTCATTGTTCTTTCCAACTTTAAACTGCCTCAAATAGGTTGTTGATTTAGTCCTAATAAAGAAATGACATATCCGATGTAGGTACAGAAATGGAAAATGTCATATGTTTAGAACTTGAAACTGTTTTGATAAGTTTGATGAAAGTGACTGCTTTAATTTTTTTCAAAATCCTTTGATAATCTGACTATTCTGTATTTCTTATGAACCACAGGTCTGGTTCTGTATGCTTGGATGTTATCAACCAATCATGGAGCCCAATGTTTGGTAACCGTCAATAATGAAATTTCTTGTTTTATATGATTTAGATTGTCTGCTTTCTTATACTCATGGAAATTTATTTTATTTGTCTTCACTGTTTTACATATACATGGTTTTTGTATAGTTTTTCACTCCTCTTATAAGGAATTCCGGAACTGTCTCACTTCTGGTTTCTTCACTAGGAATCTTCACATTTGGCCACTATTTCTGTTGCTGCAGATCTATTGAACATTTTTGAAGTTTTTCTTCCGCAACTCCTCCTTTACCCAAATCCTTCAGACCCACTTAATGGTGATGCAGCTTCACTGATGATGAAGGACCGAAAACAGTATGATCAAAAAGTGAAAGGTGAAAGTTCTGCTTAGAATAGATCCACTCTTTCCTCTCTCTCTCTCTCGCTCTCTCTCTCTCTATATATATATATGTATGTATGTATGTATCCTTTTGTTCAACAACTTATGGAATATAACGACACTATAACTTTATAACGGTACAATCATACTTCAGCAGTAGCCCAGAGAGATCAACCCTCTCTAGATAACTGTAATATCATCAAGATCCAAATAATACGTCACATAATAGGGACCTCCTACTCAGGATTTTTCACATATATATAGTGCTTTTTGGGACTAATTTATATGAGAAAAATGTGGATTGCTCTGTTTCAGAAGTATATTATTTCATCATTGTGCATATATAACAATCTTAATTCTTGTATTTGGAAACAGAATACTGTGAGCGATATGCTAAGAAGGAGAATATTGGGAACTCTACAGCTGAAGATGAGAGTGATGAGGATATTACGGAAGACGAAGGAAATGCTTCAAGTGATGATGATATTGCTGGCCATGCTGATCCATAATGATCTGTGAGGCTTGGATTGAACCACTTGATATAGCACAGATGTATCCTTATAACACCACCATCTGTTCAATTATATTCTAGTTGTAGCATGTAATACCAAGGGATGCAAGAGATGTTGCCCGCCATAAAGACAGGAGTTGAATTCTCTTTTAATATATAAGAATATGAGTGCCCATATTGAAGATAAAATACAATAAAGTAGTTTTTATTTTTTTATTGCACATTGGCTCTTCTATCTCATCCTTTTTTATCTTTGAGGAATGTTTGGTTCAGGCATTTAAAGATTATTCGGGTTATATATTTTTTATTACTGCATGATCTGTCAAGTAACATAAGGTTATAGTAATTTTTTATTAACAATGATGATGTGACATATAATAGAATGAGTACTCTAATTATCACGTTCATTTTAGTATTAAAAAATTAATAAAATATTTTTGATATTATTATAATTTTATTTTATATATTAATTTTGATTAATAAAACAAGTAAAATAAAAAAAATATTTTAGAATAATTATGTCAAAATATTTAAGTCCAAAAGACTTATTCTCACCTAAAATTTGTTGAAAACTCAAACTGATACCTGTTAACTATTGAAAACTCAAATACTCACCTATAGATTATTAAAATTAACAGAATCAGTTAGTTTTAGGGTAAAATTATCAATTAATAATTGTTATATTAATTGATTATCTTCGCACTTGTTCGTTTTACTTAGTAAAGAATGTTGTTTTTTATTCATTCTACCGGATATGATTTCTCTTCATATGTGTTGCACATTTGTGCTTTAAGATGGTATCTATGAATAAAGTCAGGAACATATCTTGCCATTTATCTCAAAAGATCTCTGTGAGCTTCAGCCTGTGGAAAGTAAAATTGCTGTCATTCTTGATGTTTAAATGGGAAGCTCGCATTGTTTATTCATGTAACTTTCAAGGAGCTGAAGCTATTTTTTATTTTTTTAACCAAGTGTTCCAATAGTAGCAACTCTCTGAATTGTGATAGATTATTGCAAATTTCAGGGTTTAATTTAGACATGTGATATATACTTTTTTCCCTTAGATTAGGTGGTATATACTTTTTTCCCTTAGATTAAAAATAATAAAATTTTATTAATTTTTCCCTTTAGTTTAGAAAACTAATAATTTTCTCTTAATATTAAGTTTTAAAAGATCATATTTTTTCTAGTTTTTTTTTTTTTAATTTTCTTTCTTTTTTCTGGTGCTATCTCTTGTCGATTTCTCTCTTCCTCCCCTTTCTTCTTAAGCTTTGGCCAACATCGTCAACGGAGACAAAGCCATCGTCTTCGTCAATGGAGACAAAGAGTCATCTTCGTCCAGAGACGAAAACAACTTTGGAGAGATGAAGTTGAAGAGGCAGAGACATGATCGTGCGTTGCTTCAATTTGTGCCAAAGGAGGCGATCAAATCGCAAGAGGGATTGCGTTGCTCAATCCTAGGAGGGAGTGGAAGCGTCAGTAGGGAGAGAGATCTTGCTGAAGAACCGAAGATGGATTTTGGTGGTCGAAAATGTTAGAAGGAAAAATAAAATCCTAGAGGGGAAAATGTCACTTTTCAAAACTTAAGTTTGAAAAAATATTATTAGTTTTCCAAATTAAAGGGGGAAAATAATATAAAATTTTATATTTTTTAATATTATTAATTAAAAGACAATTTTACCTCTGTAACTAATTGATTCGATTAACTTTAATAGTTGATAGGTGAATATTTGAGTTTTCAAAACTTAGAGTGAGATTTTGGGGATGCACTAAACCTTGGATCGGAATATGTCTTTGGGTCTAAATAAAAGAATATCTTATTATTTATTTATTACCTCTTACCAAATACCATAATTATTTATATTTACTAATTTTAATAAAAAAATTTATAGGATAATCTTTTATTGGTCAAAAGACTTATCCGAATCAAGTTAGATTTTGTGGTCATGTTATTTGATATAATACATCAGGCAAAAAGACTTGTTTCCACCCCACATGTGATGTAATTTCAAACTCTCACCCCGTCAATCTTCAAACACCTAAAGTCTTACCTATGATCTAATTTCTGTTAAATTTTTTAGTTAAATATAAGATAAAACGATCATTTTAACAATAATATTAAAAAAATGATTTATCATATTTTTTCCTCAAGTTTTAAAAATTAACAACTTTCAACCTTGCCTAAAGTTTTCAAATTTTAAAAAGTCACATTCTCCCCCTAAAACCTAGGTTTTCTTTGTCTTCCTTCTTCGGCGATGGTGGCCTCCTTTTCCCACCCTAGCCCATAGCTGACTCTCTCTCTTTGTCAATGGACGAAGAGACGATGTTGATGAATAAATGAGACGAAGTCCATCTCTTTGTCTATTGATGGAGAGACGACTCGTCCTCATCTCTCTCTGTTGATGAAGAGATGAAGATAGATAAGGATGAGAGACAGAGAGATATGCAAACTGGAGTGACGGAGATGAGACAAAGACAATCTGACTTTGCCGACGTTGAGATGAGATAGTCAAACCTAAACAAAGATCTTGGCCAAAAGACTTCGATGACGACGATTTAGGATGGATTTGTCGATTGTCGTCACTGGAGAGAGAAGAAAAATAAAACTTAGGTTTGGAGTGGGGGGAATATGACTTTTTAAAACTTGAAAACTTTAGGCAGATATAAAATTGTTGATTTTTAAAACCTAGGATAAAAATATAATAAATCATGTTTTTTTAATATTATTGTTGAAATTACGGTTTTATTTTAATATCTAACTAAGAGTTTTAATAGATTTTGGCTTATGGATAAGATTTTAGATTTTTGAAAGTTAGTATGCGAGAGATTGAAATTACATCAAACCTTGCGGGGGGGGGGGGGGGGGGGGGGGGGGGGGGGGGGGTGTGGCCAATACATTATTACTTTCATGTGCACAAACCATGGAAAGTTGTAGGTTACAGTTGATTAAAGCACAAGAACACTACTCGAATCAAGGAGTACAACCTGCATGAAATTATATTTGGTTCCAACCAATTAAAAAATTGTTTTGTTAGGGAAGTTTTGTTTAAATATTTAAATATTACTCTGATGATTTATCTTTTATTATTTATATTATTTTTTTAATTTATTAAATAATAAAAAATTTTAATAATTTTCTATTATCAATGGTAATATATTACATGTAATATTGGAGAATAATCTAATTACTATATTTACTTTAGATATTAAAATATTACAAATGTAATTTTGATTTTGTTATAATTATATCTTTACTTATAAATTTGACTTAATTATAAAATATATGTACAATAAATATGTAAAGAAAATAACAATATATATATGAAAAATAAGTGGTATACGTAATTGTTTATTGAAAAATTATGTCAAATATAGTTTTATATAGGCCAAAGGACTTATTCCCACCAAAGATTAGTGTTTTCCCAAATTCCCCATTCTCTCTCCCCAATTAACTTTAAAAATCTCAAACATTCATCCTGTTAATTTTTGTAGTTAGTATTAAAGATAAAATTATTATTTAATAAAAATATTAAAAAAAATAAAAATTTATCTCATTTCCCTTATAAATTTAAAAATCTAACAATTCCACTCCTCACCCCCACTTAAGGTTTGAAAAAGCACAATTTTTCCTCTAGGGTTTCGATCTTCTCTCTGTAACGATCATCCCTTCTCTAGTCCGGTTAATTGAAGCTAATGGATAGGGATGAATGAGAAAGGTCCATTTGTATCGTCTATAGATACATACAAGGATGAATAACTACTAAGAAGACAGTGAAAAGTGACATTGTATCTTACATTCTGACTATTTCAGTCTGCCGGCTTCCAGATTCTGCAATGTTGATTTGGCCCATTTAGCTACCTCATGTCCGCAAGTCCTTATTGTCCTCGACAAGTCACAACTACAAGCTACAAGTCATCTTTGTAAATTCAGCTAATTGACAATTTGCAGCGACATCATATATGTTTCTTCCCAGTTGTCTTACTAGTGAACAGTGATCACTCTTAGCTTCATTAAGCAGAATGCAAACTGTAGTGTCATTTTGCAAACACTCAGCTTGTCCATCAAGGATGGATCGAACTTCCTTCTGGGCACTGCCAATTTTGATCCTTCTTCTTTTCCCAATTGCAGCTTCTGAATTACAGCAAGTGACAGAGGCACTAGTTTTGTTCATGGAGAAACTTTCACCAGGTAATGTTGTAAGAGCTCCGAATTGGGGCTGGAACACGAGTTCAGACCCCTGCGATGACAAATGGGTGGGTGTAACTTGTGATGATGCAACGCAGCTGTTTGTTAAAAGAATTGTTCTTGAAGGGTTTAATCTCACAGGCATTCTTGATGCCAGTTCCGTCTGTAAGGCAAGCTCCCTTTCTGTCTTGAGCCTGAAAGCAAACAGCATTTCTGGAATTTTAGCTGAAGACATTTCGATTTGTAAACAGTTGACTCACCTCTTTTTAAGTGGGAACAAATTCTCTGGAAAGCTTCCTGATTCTCTATCACAGTTGAGTAATTTGAAAACGCTTGAAATAGACAACAATAACTTCTTTGGCGAGCTTCCTGATGTGTCTCGGATTTCAGGCCTGATAACCTTCTATGTTGAAAATAATCAGCTTAGTGGAGGAATACCGGATTTCGATTTTCTCAATCTTCAAGAGTTTAATGTCTCCAACAACAACTTCAGTGGTCCAATTCCTGATGTCAAAGGCCGGTTCAATGCTGATAGCTTTTCTGGTAATCCTGGATTATGTGGAAAGCCACTATCAAGTACTTGTCCACCAACTCCCCCACCTGAGAAGAAAGCAAAAGATTCAAATAATCATGTTCTTTTATACTCAGGCTATGTTATCATTGGTCTGTTTATTTTACTGTTCTTTTCTTTGAGAATTGCTAGGACAAAGAAGCCCAAAGCGAAGGCAGATGCTGTAAAGAAAGTAGCACAGGACACTGGTAGCGGTAAGCCTAGTGGTACTACAAGTGGATCAAAGACTGGTGAGAATTGATCAGAGTATTCCATTGCAATTGCTGAGGGTGGAATTGCCCCATCATCGCTTGTAGTTTTTTCGAGTCCTGTAGTGAAGGGATTAAGATTTGAAGAATTGCTTCAAGCTCCAGCTGAATTGCTTGGAAGGGGAAAACATGGAAGTCTCTACAAGGTCATGCTTGACAACAGGGAGATCGTGGCTGTGAAAAGGATAAAAGATTGGGCCATTTCATGTGAAGACTTCAAGAGAAGAATGGAGAAGATAGACCAAGTGAAGCATCCGAATGTATTGCCCCCAGTTGCATATTATTGTTCCAAACAAGAGAGGCTCTTGGTTTATGAATATCAGCCCAATGGCAGTCTCTTCAAGCTTCTTCATGGTAATTTCTCTTTTTATGCATAACTTACTCATTTTATTTAAGAAATTTAGAGCTGTTATGACATTGTGAAAAATACAATAGAATAAGAACGACTCAGTGCTAAATCAAACTTCAGCTTAAAATGAACTGAAGAAATTCTTTTAGTTTCTGGGCTGCTTAAAATGCTGCAGGTATAGGTTGGAACTCTAATTAGTCCTGATTAGTTGATTTCAGCCTTTCTGTCCTTATAGATTATAATATCAATCTCATCAATTTTATACAACGAAATACCAGCTGCAATTAACTACTACGGATATAACCATGCACCATTGTTGTGTTTAGAATCCGAAAATGGCCAATCATTTGACTGGGGAAGTAGACTAGGAGTTGTAGGTGGAATTGCAGAGTCTCTTGCATTCATGCACGACAAACTTCATGAAGATGGAATTGCTCATGGTAACCTGAAATCCACCAACATTTTGTTCAATAACAACATGGAATCATGTGTGAGTGAATATGGCCTAACGGAAATTGAGAATCAAGACCAATCGTTTCTTGCTCAATCCAACTGTAGCAAAATGAAACCTTCAAAAACGATGTTTATGGCTTTGGCGTGATTCTTCTTGAGCTTCTAACAGGAAAGTTAGTGCAGAATAGAGTGTTTGATTTGGCTAAATGGGTGAATTCAGTGGTTCGAGAGGAATGGACTGCTGAAATATTTGACAGAGCCTTGAGTTTAGAAGGTGCAAATGAAGAGAGGATGGTTAATTTGTTACAAGTAGCATTGAAGTGTATAAATCCTTCTCCAAATGAAAGGCCAACCATGAATCAGATTGCTGAAATGATCAATGCAATACAAGAGAAAGAAGAGAGATCCATAGGCTTGGAATCATGCTGAACCAAGCAACTGACTACAGCAACATGTTTGATGTGAAAGAATTTTGCTGGGAAATGCCTGTTTATATACATACGTATATATAGTTTTGTGATTTATTCATATATTCAACAATTTTCAATATTTCATTTCATTGTCTGTGTTACTGCAGTGTATTTTTTGGCCAGTTGATCAATCTATGACTTGAATGCTAAGCTTGTTTACAAATATAGATACACAACAGAAGAAGATACATAATGCGGTATCAATTAGTGGCCCAGAGATCTCCTATCAGTCTAAGGTCATACAACAGAAAAGTCCATCATCTTAGGCAATTTGAGTGTTCATCTATTATGACTCTCTTCTTTATCACAAACCCTAAAACGAAATTATGAGTAGATGTTCTTTAATTTTTATGGTGTATTCTTAGCCAATACTATTTTACCATGGCAAATGAAAGGGATGTCAAGTATGAGAGCATGAGTTTATATTCCTCTTGATTTATTTAGTGTAGTGGTTACGGTTCGTTCATTGGACCCAGGATTTCATATGCTTAATATAATCGGTACAATCTTGAAAGACATGACAAAATGGCTAGAATGGGTAGAGATTATCCCCATAGTAAATAATTTTGTCAAATGCTTCCAAACACTTCACAAGCAATAATTAATCCACAGTGTATCTAGAGCTCACAGGATATAACCTTCTGTCATGTAGTCTCCAGAAGAAACATTTTCAATACCCTCAAGAATTCAGAGACCTCCAACAACATCTTGCAAAATACAACAATACCATAGCACCAGAGATATGGCCTTCTTATTCATCAAATGCACAGTGGGAAATGTTTCCTTAAAATTGTTTCAGAACACTCTAAGAAGACATATCACATAAGTACTTACTTGGCACATACATCAAGGCTCCACCACCATTCGGTTGGTCCAAAGTTCTCTTGAAACTTAAGCTATGACCTCAACCACAAATGTCAACTCATGAACAACCTCAGACCATGAACATACAAGACCATCCAATGGATCATATCAATACTTTGAAGATTCCCAAGACCCTTACAACCTGAATAATTTACTTTTGCAAAAGTATTCAAATGAATTTTGGACAAGCATTCAACTACAATATGACAACTTGTTACCTGATGGATTCATAATTTTAGAACCTTGTGAACCCTTTCGACCTTCTTTATAATCTTTGAATTATTGCAATATGAGTGATTCCTCTTAGGTTTTACTAATTTTATAGGTCCCTTGACTGTTGACCACATGGTCATATATCTAAATAGAATTGTTTGTTGTTTGTTTTCTAGTGTCATTCTCTCTTGTTGCAAGGAAATTTCTTTCCCACCCACTATCAATAAAATAAAGTTTTGTTTGTATTGTATGTCTTTCTAAAATCTAATCCTTAGCGGAAAAACTTTGGTTGAATTATCTGATCTAATATTCTTATACTATCATTTAACTCGTTTGATTTATAATAAAAGAATGTTATTTTAATAATATATATTTTATTATTTATATTATCTTATTTAGTTTGTTAATAATAAAAAATTATGATAGGTAATCTTCTATTACTAATAGTAATATGACAGATAATATAGATGATAATCTTATTATCACTTCTATCTTAGAAATTAAAAAATTATGAAAGTACTCTCGATTTTATTATACTTATATTTTTATTTATTAAATTTTTTTTTATGAAAAATAACATATTTTTAATTAATATAATAAATAATATAAAAAATATTTTATGATAACAATATCCTATCACATTTAAGTATAATAATATAAAAATATTTTTTATTTTTTTTAATAAAATATAATAATTATTTATATTTATAAAATTTTAATAATAAAATATTCTCACACACCGTCTGAGTATGCCATTTGCTTGTCTCTCCACGAGGATCCGTGCCTTTGGCATAGGAGTCTTGCTTGTAAAGGGACGCATCAAAATGGCTCAAGTTTGAAAGCTTTTAGCCTTGCCTTAGGCTCTTAGATTAGGCCATGATATAGCACTTATAATTATATTTATTAGAGTTTTTACAATCGGATAAAATCAATTAAATTATAAATTATTCTATTAAACGAATCAGATAATTAAATTAAAATTTAATAAATTCATTAAATTAAAAAATCATTTAAAATTAACAAAATTAAATTTATATAATACATATTTAAAATTATATTTTATATTTAAAAAATTATAATAAATATTTAATATTATTTAAAAAAATATAATAATTTAATAATAAAATAAATTAATTGACCGATCAAATCGTAGACTAATAAAATAAAACATTTATAATAATACGACGAAGCTTCAATTTTATGAATAAGAAATCATTAACCTTAACTCTCACGAGATGGAATAAAAAAAAATATCTCCCTTCCTAGAAGATACATACAAAAAATAAAAATATATCAAACACCACCATACACAGATACACGCAATCGCATTATTATTTATCTTTACACCACTAATAATTTTTAATTAATTAATTTGCCACCACTAAAGTAACAAATAAAATCGCTCCACCTTAGCGCCGCAACCAAGCTACAGCTCATTCCTTTAACTCACGCGGATTTTCACGCCAACGCCGCCACGTCCCTCCCTCGAACGCCCACTAACGGCGTCGCTGCCGTCGATGACGACTTACATGGAGCGTACTTGGTCGAGAAATCCCGGAAGCCGCTGAAATCATTATCGTGGTCCAAATTACAGTTCTCTTCGAAGTTGAGGGAGTAACTCAGAGGGTCGTATTGGAATTTCCCGTGAGCATTATTACTTTTATTTCTGTTGAATCTTCTGATGAAAGTCTTCCACTTAGGCCCGGCCACGATCTCCGACCACTCTCGGACTCTTCGAAAGGCGGTGACTGCTGGGGTCCACCAGCGGTTCTGTGATTGGATTCGATTCCACCAAGGCAATCCGGCAGTGGAGGATTGACGAGATTTGAAACACGGGAAATTAAAACAGCAGCACGTGTTACGGAGAAGAGAGTTGGATGTGTCTTCCATAACAGCTGCTGATTCTTCTTCAACCCTCTCCATATACAAAAGATGGGCACCCATTGTTTTCAGAGATGCGGGCTTGTATTTTATATTATTGTAGGGGCATTGTGGTAATTACACTTGTAAAGTTCGGGCCGTTTGCTTTGAAGTGAGGCTGAATCAGCTGAGACGAGTAGAAAATGTTTGGTTCAGCCTTAGTAATGATGAAGGGCCCAGATTTTGGATGAGGCCGATAGTCGGAATGCGATTCCCACACGGAATTTGCCAGCTGTCAAGATTAGTAATAATTACAGTTAAATCAAATAATTAAGACTAAAATGAAGTTTAATTGACGTCATTACAGAACCTAATCATTGACTAGCCGATTTTACATTCACTCAATTCGTCGTCGTTTGGATAGAGTAACAGTGTTTTTATTAAACAATAATAATCTGATTATTAAACAATAGAGTAACACTGTTGAAAAATTGGGCACATAGAAAAAGAATTGACGAATCTGATTCAATATAATATCTATTTTATTATTATCATTATTTTATTTAGTTTATTGTATATTATATAAATTTTTTTTATTAATTTTATATTATATGTGACAGTAATAAATTATTATTTTAGTATTAAAAAATTATTAAAATAATTTTATTATTATTTATTAATTTAATAAAATATACATATTTTTAATTAATACAATAAATAATATAAAAATATTTTAAAATAATTATATTTAATATTTTTTAGGATATTTAATTAAAATAATATGTTAATACTTTATTTATTATATTTTACTAAACACAATAATTATTTATTATAAACAATTTTTATCACACATAAAAGTTATTTAACATATGTTAATATTTCATTTTCAATAATAAAAGATTATTTGAACTAAATACACCTTTTAAGGTTAGATTCAAGCCAAGCCGAACTCAAACTCTCTTCAAAAATGTTTGAGAGGAATCGAGCTTAAGTTTGAACTTGAATCTAGTTTTAAACTTGATTCAATACTAAAATGATGTCGTTTTGATGTTTATTAATCAAAACGACATCATTTTAATTGATTTGTATCAAATTTTCAGACTCATGAGTTTTACAAACTAAACACCTTTAAAACGTGAGCTTGAACTAAAAAATATTGAACTCTCAAACCGAATTCGAATTTGAGCTCGAGCCTGTTTGAGCCGTACACATTTCAAATTTGTTTGAAATTGAATAAACTTGATTCGAATCAAATCCTAATGCCCATAGCATAATTCAATGCATGGTTTCAACCCCTAACAAGCCACCCAACTGCATGTGCTCCTACTGCCTGTTTCTCTATCATAATTCAGATTTTCTGTTTTAACAAAACAATTTGGTACAGAGAGAGCACGCCTAAAATTAAACTGATCTGATGGCTGGAAACATTTTAAAATATTTGGTCATAAAACATAAAACTAGGCTCAGGTTTCAACAGGGTTGCCGCAATGAAGTCTCCATCTAGACATTGGCATTACAACAAGCACAAAATTACTTCATCAATTCACATGGCATTATTTCTGGCTTCTTCATCAATTTTTGGTCAGAAAATCACTAACTTGAAAAGAATTGCACTTGCAAGTTGATGCTTAAAGATAAAAGGTGATCAACATTGGCCTTAGCTCCTTGGCACGGACACCGAGCTTAATCTGGTCATTTTACATATCAATAAAACTATATATATATAATATACAATAAATGATCCGTTATTATAAAATTGAATGATTTTAAATTAAAAATAAAATAATATCTAATTTTATGATGACATATTATTTATATCTCCGATTATATACTCAAAATTATATACATAAAATTATATACATATAACATTATCCTCCGCATATTTTTTAATTGGGGTGAAAAGTCTGAAAAATTGGCTACCTTTCAGAAATGTTTTGTCTTCCATTTACCAACATTTTGGCATACTTCATAAAAGGGCACAACATAATACAAGAACTTTAAACTTTCACAAGAGATCCACCAACATAATACAAGAACCTTTAACTTTTCTTTTTAACCGAAAGCCAAAGAAAATAATCCTCAATCATCATCATAAAGAATAAAGCATGATAAAGAGATCCACCAACATCAGAAAATTGCATTTTAATAGGCCCATTTTACTTCCAATTTTTTCACCAAACAGTATCATCAGTCACATTATTCCAAATATATATATATATATATATATATATATATATATATATGTATAAAAGGCGTTACCTGCATTTCCACTAAATGAAAGCACCCAAGTTACACAGCATAACTTCTTCGAACAGCAGATAGCAGAAACGTCAACTTAGAAAGCAAGAGCTCTTCCGATGTCACCACCGTGAACAATCCAGAACACATTTCCAGCATCATCAGATTTGTTAGTATCAATGGCAATAGCACCAAAGATTGCTCTGTAAGCACCACAAACAACTGCAGGAATTGAAGAATTAGTCCTGGGGGAAACTCTAATCACTTTATGTATCCCCAATCGCAGGCCATCAATTGCACAAGAAGATTCCACATTGGAGATCTCTGAAATACGGCGGTTCAAATCTTTTGGTGAAATCTCAATGTCTTTCCGTAGGATGTGAAGTGACACTGATGTTTCAATGACATTGGCGCCCAGAATGCTTAATGCCCTATTGTTCTCTTCGGAGAAGGAAGGATGGGTCATGGCACGACGAAGCACTTCAATTCTCTTGAAATTGTAGCTGAATATGGAAGGAGGAATTAAAACGAATAAGACTCTATTAGATGAAAAAAGCCAGTTGTTCTAGTTCTCAATGCCTTAACTAACTACAATGTAAAACATGTTAAAAATATGATGCCACTTCTTTGACAGAAATCGAAAGAAAGTAAAAGAAAAATTCACAATCTGAGTCGTATGTAAAATATACTCTTGTTGCCCTGGAAAAGACGCTGAATCTGAATCTTAGAACATCAAAAACTTGCGGTGATTTTTTTTAAAATCTTTTTTCAGTAAATGAGATTAGGGAAAAGACGCTGAACAAAAAATATCGAACTTGCCCGATTTGCTTCTGTAGCATTTCCAAAGCGGCTTCAAATGGCGACGATAAGTATTTAAGCCTTTGATCATGAGGATCCTTTGCTGCACCAGCCTGCAAAAACAAAAAATACAATTGATTAGTTATTTGTAGATTGGTTAGGTTAACGGAGCAAAAAGAATTTATTAGGGTTTAAGCGACGATATGCCAGAAAAGGAACGGAGAAGGCAAAGAGGAAGATTGCGGTGAAGAGTGTAAAGCGACGACGAGACATTCTTGATGCTGACTTGTCGTGATCGAAGTCGAATCGTTTCCTTCTCTTTACTCCTATCGGTGTAAAATCGCTGCTACCAGAAATGACTTTCCCTTTGCTGCGGGAAGATACTTTTAAGTACAATAAAAAACAGTAAAGAAGAGGTTGCTTGAGCAATTTTTAAAACTATTGAATCCATTCAAACAAACCGGCGGAAAATTGATTTTTTTAAACTTAAAATTTGGGATCAGTCATTTCATTAACCTTGAGTGGGAAATAGTTATTTGCCCAATTATGTGGCCTTTTCATTCGGGATTGAGCAGGCAAATTGGTATAATATATTAGAGTTGACAATATGGCTAAAATAAAAATTATAAGGCCAAATGACTAGTTTCTATCAAGTTTTAATGAAATAACGGTTTTATCTATTAAGTTTTAAAATACCAAATTTTCATCCATTCAAAATTTTATTAAAATTTTCACCTGTTGAAAATTTTATTAAATAATTATATATCCTAATTTATATTAATTCAATTAAAAATATTAAAAAATTACTGATATAAATATAAATAAAAGTATTAATTACATATAATCATATATATAAAGGGTAAATTATGATTTTTGAAAATATTAGAAGTGTTAAAAAATTTTTAAATGGTTTTTTTTAATTTAAAAAAAGTTTTTAAAATTTTAATAAATTTTTCAATAATTTCAAAACTGACAGTTACACTTCTAAAATCAAAATATATAATAAATAATATATGTAAATATTATATTATAATTTTATTTAAGTTTTATTTTATTTTCAAAATATATAAAATGAATATGATAATTTTTCAAATAAAATAAAAAAATATTCATTTAGTTTTAGTAAGTCTTTAAAAAATAACATTCATATCTCATAATATACTTTTATTATAATATTTAAAAATGATGACATAAAACACAGTTAAAATTAAACGTTAATTTTGCCAAATGGGTAGAAAATTAGTTCTTTTCAAACTTAATGGGTGATCCGTCATTTCATCAAATATTGGGTGGGAAACGAACCGGCCTAAAAATTAACATAGAAAAATGGAGCGAAAGCTACATGCATGCTGTGCTGTGCTCTAGTTTAAGTCCTTCGGGTGTCTGAGGCAGGCAGCTAAAGATAAGCAGGTCAAATCAAACCATCATCAACTAGCCAACACCCCCTGTTTTCCAACCCCGTTTCTTACAATTTTCTGCAGAACCCCACATGAGATTATTATATTCTAATCCCTCTTCATAGGAAATTGTTTATCTTTTTCTGTTTCAATTAATGACCAACGCCAGTCATGATTTATGTTGAAACTCAGATAGGAGAGGGCAACTCTTGCTCTTTCAGGCGTTGAAACCAGTTTGAAGGGTTGAATTAGTGGTGATCTTCTCGTTTTAATCGGAGTTTCCGTTTACAGGGCAGTGATGCCAGGCCCAGGTTCACACATGATGTATGCGATGGGATCGGCGCTGGGACTTATGCGAGTTTCTAACAGTCGGTTCAACGCCCACCACGGGTTAACTTACACCATCAACGCCTTCTTCGGTCCCGACATTGGCCCCTTCTTCGAATGGGTCGGTTCCTTCTTCTCTGACTCGTTCGGCTCCGCTATAGCCGAAGCCATTCACCACCCTTTTTATTATTTCTTGATTCTCGGCTTCCCTATGTGTGTTCTCTATTCTTGGCTCTCCAGGTTTTTGCTACTTGGAGGACTTCTTGATTCGGATTCTGGGGTGAGTCTAATTCTTTAAAAAATTATCTTCTTTGTCTTTTTTTTTTTGTTTGGATTTTCTTCATAGGATTGCATGTATTACTGATTTTTGCATTCAATGAGACTAGATTTCTACTGTGATAGCGTAGGTGGGTTGTTTATTTTTCCGATGAGATTTAATTAATTTATTTATCATTGAGTTGCGTTTCATTAGGTATTGGGTTTATATGGTGCAGGTGCCCCTGTCAAGGAGGCAGTGCTTATTGTTGGTCTGCGCTGGTTCTTTATCTCACTTTTTCCTTGACCATTTATTTGAGGTAAAGTTTGGAGTTTAATATGGTTTGTGATTTACTATAATTGTCTTTCTTTTTTATTGAATAATTGGTTTTCATTTGCATTGGCCAAAAGTAGACCTAGCCACGGTTCATGAATTCGAACCATAGCAGTTTTGGTTTGAAACTGTTGATTCACGATTCAAAAAATAGGAATCCTAAACCAAAACCGTTACAAGACTGTTTGTAACCGGTTTAAAACCAATAGTTTCGATTCATGGCCACAGTTTGGAATCGACATTGAATCGTCGGTTCTAATTCATGACCTTGATTTATTTTTTAATTAATAATTATAGTAATTAAAAATAAAAAATAAAAAAAGGCTTAGATATAATTTTTCAATTAAGTTTCCTACGTAACCTCTTGAACTTGATTTTTTAATTTATAGAGATAAATTCTATAATTAATTATGAAATTGTATAATAGAAAAATAATAATAATTAAATTATAAAAATTAAAATTGAAATTTATAAAAATAAAGAGAAAATTTAATTAAATTTGAGATAATTTGATTAAAAGATTAAAAGAATAAAAAAGAAGAGAGTTGAAAGATTGAGTAGTATTTATATGAAAAAATTAAAAAAAAAAAACAGGCCTAAGTCTATATGGCCATATTATTGCAGAAATGCAGGGGAGTCCCCTGCAAATGTTTTGAAACCCTGCAAATGTTTTAAGTTTGCATGGTTCAAAACATTTGCAGGGTCCCTGCAAATAAAGTTCTTTTTTTAATTTAAAAAATAAAAAAATTGATTCATGAATCTTTGAATAGGTGGTTTAACTATCGGTTAATGAACCGATTATGAACCAGTGGTTTGATGATTTAAAAAAATAAAAATCAGAATCAAACCATTGGAATCTAATTTCGATTTTGATTCTGAAGGTTCCAGTTCTAGTTTTCAACAGGCCAGTTTCAATTCAGTTTATGAGCTAAATCGGCCCGTGGCTAGGACTAGCCAAAAGACTATTCCCACCCAAGATTTATCGGAAAGATATACACTTCTATTTTAATTTCATTAATTGAAAAGACGGGTAAGTTAATTTGCATAAAATTTTTCTTTTTCATTATTTTTTTATTTTTAATTTGAGTTTTCTATTTTTCCTTTTCAAAAGTTTTAGGGCAATCACAATTTTTTATAATGTTAGGACTGTCAAAGCAACTTTTCAAAGGGGTTTTGGAAATTTAAAAAAGTTTGAAGGTGTTTTTAAAATTTTTAAAATTTCAATTTTCCCCTCAATAATTTAGAAAAAAGATATTATATCCTCAAAATTCTAATCAAAATAAAATATTTTAAAATTGGTTAGAGTTTTGATATTTTCTTAAGTAATATATTTTTAAACTGATAAAAATATATTGATAATTTGAGTATTAATAATAGTTTTGTAATTTTAATAAATGGGTAAAACATTTACTTCTAACAAAACCAAAACACATTCACCAATGAAAAGTGGATGACGAATCATACCTAAGTAAAAAGAAATAAGCTGGTTAGAGATTCTTGAATCTGTTTTTTCAGAGTTCGATTTTGGTGTCAGCTTACAGTTCTGAATCTGTCTCTTCTTTCTCTTTCTTGGATTGCAAATGAATGATTCTGCGAAGTTGTTGAGTTTCAGTTTTATCTGAGTGGTCATGGTATCTATTTGAATATTTAGGTAAAATATCATAAATAATTGAATATTTTTAATTTAAAATAACTTAATGTATATAATCAAAATATCCAAAAGTACACATGGTTTTATTGTTAATTGAGTTACATTTTCCACCCAAGTTTCAAACTATGGTAAAGAAAAAATTATTAGAAAATGAATTATTATTTTTTCCCTACTATTTTATTTTTTAAAATTGTCATATAACCCCAAATTAATAAAATTAAAAAACAAACCCTTTAAATATTCAAATTATATAAAAACCTATCTATTTTCTTTTTTTTTAATCATCACTCATTTCTCTCTTTTTATAGATCAGTTTTTGTCGTATCATCGTATACCAGAGGGTAAACTATAATTTTTGAAAATATTAAGGTTTTTTTTTGAAAAATTTCAAGTCTTTATTGGAAATTTGAAAATATTTAGGGTCCTTTGAAAAAATTTGAACTATTAATATGCTTCAATAGTATTTAAATGACAGTTACACCTCTACAAAATTGAACATGATATAATAAATTATAAGTATAAATGTTCTATTACAATTATTGAGATTACATAGTAGTTTCAACATATATATAAATTTAAAAAGATTTTTAAGATTAATTTATAAGTTTTTTTTTTTTTTACTTTTTAAGAGTTAAATTGTCATATTTAAAATATTTGAGATTAATTTGTAAGACAATTGTATTTTTATTTTTATTTTAAATTAATATATGATAAAATTATTTTGTCTTTTCATTGTCAAATTTTTTAACAAAATTTAATTTTGGATAAAAATATTATTTATGTCACTCAAAAATAAAAAAATGTCCAACTTTAATTTAATGCTTTAGGGTAATGATTTTCAGTAACTTTCTACTGGCCAAATTAACCCTAAAAACTAACAATTTTCCTTAACCTAAGTTTTAAAAAACTGTATTTTCCCCCTAGGGTTTTCAATTTTCTGAGTTAGTTTTCCGACGCCTTTTCTTTCTCTCTGACGACCTCTAGGCCAGTCCTCTTCCTCTCCGGTGCGGCCTCCTTCCGACGGTTATCTTGGAAACTGTCGTCGACGAAGACGAGGTCTTTGTCGACGACGAAGACTCTTCGTCGACGAGGAGTCTTCGTCGTCGATGAAGACCTCGTCTTCGTCCATCGATGAAGATGACTCGATGACCTTACCTAGCATAATCATCGGAAGGAGGTCGTGTCGGAGAGGAAGAGGAGTCGCCTGGAGGTCGCCGGAGAGAAAGAAATGGAGCCGGAAAACTAACTTTGAAAAATTGAAAACCCTAAGGGGGAAAACGCTGTTTTTTAAAACTTGGGTTGGGGAAAATTGTTAGTTTTTAAAATTTTAGGGGGGAAAATGAGATAAATTTTTCAGGGGTTAGAGTTCCGTTAAATTTAACAGCCCATGGGTGGGTAGATGGTATTTTCAAAGTTAATGGGGGGAAACTTAACAAAAACGTATAATTTGGGTGGGAAATAGTCGTTTGGCCAATGACAATCCCAATCCTCTAAGTTTGAAAAGTGAAATTTTTATCTATTATCAAAATCAATCATTAGTTTTAATAGTTAATGAATATTTATATCATTTTATCCAAATATTATAAGACGTGTAATTAAATGTTATTTTGTCTAAAAAATTTAAATTATTACAACGAAACCCCTATCAAACTAAACTATGAAAAATTTTGTTGCGGTGTTAATGTTATTTTATAAAAAAAAACTTATTAGTGGCAAATGAATATTTTTCTCCTATTTTGTTTCAAAAATTATTATATTCACTTTATTATTTTGAAAATAAACTTATATTTTTAATAGTTTATAATATAATATTTATACCCTTAATTTATTGTGTTTTGTTTATTTTTTTGAGAGTATAACAATTATTTTTTAAATTACTAAGAGATATATTGAAATTTTAAAAACTTTGAAAACACCTCAATCTTTTTTCACAATTAAAAAACCGTCTTAAAAATCTTAATACCAGCCTAAAATTATTAGAAATTATAATTTGATTATAAACATACGATTATAGGTCTTTGGTACTCTAATCTATATTTGTACTATCATTTTTTTATATTTTTAATTAAAATTAATATAAATTAAAGTACAAAATTATTTTTAAAAAATTGGGGGCAAAGTGTAATTTAATTTGATGGTTTTTTTGGTAAATTTATATAAAATTTAATTGATTATATTAATAAATTTAAAAGATACGTGGGAAATTGAATTTTTCAAATTTAAGTATGAGAATCTGTAGTTTCATCAAATCTTGGGTGAAAAATAGTGATTTGGTGTTTAGCTATTTGAAATGGAATAAATAGATATAAACTTTTAAAACCCCCATAGGTGGGAATTTTTCCAAGGGTAACATAAGAGAGTCCATCAGGAAGTAATTTCGATAAACTTTTAGGGTATGTTTGGATTGGATAATGTTTTATTACTATAATTAAAAAATTACCTTAAAGATAGATTATTTAAAAAATTAATAAGGATAAATTATTACTATATTTGATAAAAAATGATGAAAATGAATAGATATAAATGATTATTATATTTGGTTAGAGATAATAAAGTAATATTAATATATGATTTTACTTAAATACCTTTAAATATAATTATTTTAAAATATTTTTTATATTACTTATTATATTAATTGAATATAATTATTTTTGTTTCAAAAAATAATAAATAAAGATTTTTTAACACCTAAGATAGAATTGATAATTAAATAAGCGACTACATCATCATTGATAATAGAAGATTACCGAAAACTTTTAATTATTTATAAAAGATAGATTATTAAAATAATCTTTATCTACCTTAACCAAAGGCTCCTCAAGCTTTTTCGGCTTGAATCAAAGGCCAATTCTTGAACCCCTTTCCTCTCATTTTCTTTTTCTTCTCTTTGTCACTTCTGGTACAATTTCTGTTCATATGGAATTTTTTTACTAATCGTATAAATGGATCAAATATCTTTAACTGCATAGGAAAATGGTCATTCAGCAATGTATACTTGGATATTAAGCACTGGTTGGTGGGAGGGTCGAGCACCTATAAACCCAGATGCTGTACTTGTTGTTGGCTTTCTGTGCACTTGCTTAATTGGTGGCTTCATTTATATACACAGGTTTGGGAAAATGCAATCGCTTAGTTACATTTCAGAAATTTATTTGGTTGTTGACCACCTTTATTGCTTGTTAATTTTGTTATGCAGAGTAAAGCCCTTAAAGTCAGTTAGAGATGAATCATTTCAGTCAATAGAACTTCTTCTGATTATAGCAAGCATGTATTGCTTATGGTGTTCTAGCCAGATATACTGGGTGAACCCACGTCGAGCACCTGTTGGCGAAGAGGCTGATCTTGGTGTTCTTATATTTCTGGCGTTTTATTTCTTTCTTCCTCACTGTCTGTGTATTATGTCCATAAATCCTAAAGATCTGGACATTGAGCCACTTCCACTGTATCATATTTTGTTTTTGGTAAGCACTATTTCATATTACACGTCTTGAGGTAGGAGAATCTCACTGCTGTGTGGAATTATCCTGGGGCAGGCTAAAATTTTCAGGCTGCGCAAGCAGTAGGTCAATTGTGAAGCATTAGAGCTATCGCCCTGGTGTTGTACTGTGTAGATAATTAGGTATTCTTCTTCGATTTGTCTCAGGGTAGTCTTTCTTAAAGCATAGAACATCACTTTGATTGACCGCTTGTTTTGTAAATGAATAAATTAAGAATTGTGATTTTTGGGACACGTGTATTCTCAACGAAAGGTTCATGTAAATCACATTTTCACTTAAAATCTAATTTCGATGATAAAAGTAATATATCCTCTCGAAATTTGAAAAATTAGTGTGATGATCATTTTGCCCTTTTTCAAATGAACCTTAGCTACTGCTTTGATCTTTGTTTGCAATTACTGCCACTGCCGGGACAGATAACACACAATTGCGGCAAAGAATTGGTCAGATTTGGTGCACCATTTTCTCAAGCCCTTTATTAACACTGACAACCAGTGTTATTAAATTAGATTGGCTCTATTGGTTGAATCAAGAATTGACCAAATTTAGTGCACCGATTTCCCAAACCCCTTATTAACTTTGGCAACCAGTGTTATCAAAACCAAATTGGACTGATCAATTCAATTGGGAATTGGTCATTAATCTAATCTTGTTTTATCTAATTGTTGACTAATTAAAAAACTGGTAAAACCCAATGAAACTAACTAACTGGAAAAAAATTGTTTAAACTGGAAAGTTGTTTATGGACCATGAATGCCTATTTATGGTGACATGAATCATGATAAAAACTTTATCCAAATTCATGTCCTTAATTTGAATAAATCACTAATTGTATGATATAAAGATCAAAGATAAATGACTATTTATGTCTCATGAATGACCGTTTATTATGTTATATAAATATAATTTCAAAACTTTTGCTAAACACTATAGTCGAACGCCCATTTGTCAAAGTACCCTCCTTATTCACAGAGCTATAACAATCTTAAGTGACTAGTTTCAACCTCCATTTTGTTTGTGTTTCATGTAGATACTAAAGTGTTGCCTCATATTGAGTTGGATAGAGATTTCATTGCCACACACATATTCTTAGCATAAACTTTACTTACAATAAACTTAGGAAGTAACATAAAATTTTACTTACAATGATCGACCGCGAGAGTGGTTAGCATAGCATGAGGGGTTTAAATTCTTAACTCGACTTAGCTACACACATATTCTTAAGTCATCATTTGGATATCAAAATCATACTCTGATACCAATTTGTAATACCCCCATCTAAAAGTATTGCCCTTCAGAGGAAGATATCATTATTTACATTACTTGAGTATACATTCATTTTAAAACATACTTAAAATAACATATAACATTACAAAATTACCAAAATACCCTCATTTTATTATTGTCTGACTGAAACATATAAAAAAAGTCCAAATCATAACTACATTATCTAGAACGTCAAATAAGGTGTAGCAAAACACATTAACATAAAATTCTGATACATAAATTGAAAATAGCAGAAATACCATTAATTGCTTGTCTTGCATCCATTACAATCACCTATATTTATACACATGAAAGTAGAGGAGCGAGCGATAAAAAACCTAATAAGTAAGAGACTTTAATACTTACTTTCATATAATCTCCAAAATACCCTTTTCTCGACCTATAATAACTCTATCATCTGGTATTTGTCACTAAACTCCCATTAGGATAATAATGAGTTTATATTCCATATCTATAGCTCATACTAAACTTGAGAATGTTTAGTCTATATATCATAACTCTTGGGTCAAACTATGTCTTACAAGGTTACTAAAGAATTACTCCTCGAATTCTTAATTGGTGTGACCATATCATCTCTAAGTAAAAGCACTATCATCTGAAAGCTATGTCCTATAACTATACATTAGGTCACTTGAACTAGATAAAATATAAAGATTTGACACTTGGCCATATGAGCAACTCATTGTGCAGTTCACTCATTTACACCACTATTGGATTGCTGAACATTATCATAATTGGGCTCTACTGTGAGCTAGTACCTTCTTGTGGGTATAATGTCCTATTGGAGATATGCCTTACTATGGGTAGTGTAGGGAGTATGCACTCATGATCCCCTCTTGTAATGACCCTGAGATGTCTAACATGCATGCATCTTGAGTCTCATATTACCTCGGCTCGTTTTAACTTTCACCCTAATCACTACTTAGATTTCTCTCTATAATATCTAGTTATTCCCTTGGGTATCTACCCTTTGGGTATCTTTTGACACCTCAATGGGCCTTAATTTTTAATCAAAATCATCAAATTCCTAATTCATGTACAACTTATATGTAACCAAGTCACAATTGTACTTTCTCATCTATTTATAGGTGTTTCTTTGGTCATGTACAAGCATACGTATTTTTATGTGGACGTATGATCATTTCTAGGTCAAATCCTAGAGTGCCCATTCTTGAAATCAATTGAGGTATAGGGGTACATCAAATAGACACACATACATACTTTTATTCCATCTTATGTATAGTTGTCCCCATGAAGAATCATGGGTGTATATACATGTAAAGAAGACATACGAATATACACCATTTGACATATGGGTGTATGTCACCTACATCTATGGTTTATCTTCTTTGAAATTTATCTTGAATTAGTAAAGGAACATACGAGTATGCATGTGTCAAGCACGGGCATATGCCCTTGAAATTTCTTTATGAGTCCAACCTATGCACAAACCATGCAATATAAGGCTCTATCATCTTTATCAAACTAGGCACAATAAAATGAATTCATACATGAACAACTTGTAATTGTTTTAAAGAGAACAAAAAATTCATAGTTACACAGCAAGGACTTCTTAGAATTATTTATAGTTATTCAAAGAATTCATTTAACTAACATAAGAAATAACCGAATCATGAATCAAACGAAAAACCATATCTACTTACCTAGATTCTTTGTAGGGAGCTTGCCATTGGTTCTTTATCCATTCCATGTTCTTCAACCATTCTAGCCATACTAGATTTCATCTCTATAGTGGTTGGATGTGTCTCCTCTCATAAGAAATGTCTCTCTTAATGTTTTGGGAGAAGAGCAGTGGCAAATGTTAAGGTTTCAATAAAAGGGAAAGAGGTTTATATATATTTGGCAATCCCTCTTCGATTTGGAATTGTACAAAATTTAGGAGTCTTTAAATTCAAAGGTGAATAGTTGTAGCTCTCATGAGGTACGAGCGTACACCTATAACACAACGTGTGGGTGTGACCTTCCATAGGTCACGGTCATACATTAGGCCAAACACACAATTTGTTTCCTTTTTTTGCCCAATTCAATTCAAATTCAAATATAAACATATAGAAAGGAGATTATGATTCCTGGACCGTATATAAGGGTATTACAGTTAGATTCTTTGTCCAAAAGACATAAACAATATACAAACCTTATCCAAAAGTTGTTGAATTTTGTGAGTGTTATTGAAAAGGAAGACCAATTCCACAAATCAATAGTTGATCGAAAGTGGTGTTGTATATCAAGTCAATTTCTACATCAAATGATTTAATAAGTTTGTCTAAAACCCTATGAATTCTAATGTTGTGTTTTATGACCTTATGCATGAGATTATTGGAATTGATTAGAGATCCACAGTTTAAATTGTTTTAAACAATTTATTTAGTTCACACATCATCCCTAACTTTTCAATTAGGAGTGTGCATAATTCAGTTTAAACCGTAAAACTGAATCAAATTACTTAAAAATTACAGTTTAGTTTGTAAAATGATTTAGTTTGGGTTGAAAATTTTTGAGATCATTTTTTCCAATTTGGGTTATGGTTTGGACGATTTTTAAACTGAACCAAATAGTTATTTTTTAAACAAACAAATAAATATATATATGTTTGACAAAATTTTTCAATAAACAATTAAGTGTATAATTTGTTTTTTTATTAATTTTTATTTGGTTATTTTTTTAAATGTATATTGTATATATATTTTATATTTATTTTACATGTTTATATTATGTTTTAGAAAGCTATAATCAAATTAATTTTATTAAATTTTACACACACACACATATATGATTTTAAAAGGTTTAATTATAGTAGTCGAATAATGTATTATATTTTATATCAAAAAACTGATTTTTTATATCATATACCACATATTGTATTATATGATGTGTCTTTTAAAAATAAAATAATAAAAAAATAAAATTTACACGTTATCATTTTGGAAAATATCAAAAACATCCTTTATATTTAAAAATGTTTCATAAATACCCCTATTACACCATCATTTTCTCTAGAAAAACGTATTGATTTGTATCGACAATATTTATTGCATCATTGAATATTTTTACTGTATCATATTAATTCAATACATCTTATTATACATATGTTTTTCACTTGTATCATATTATAGGATATTGATAATTATAGTTTAAATTGTAATATAAACTAGACCAAATTGTATTTTTTCAATTTGATTTGAAAAGTTCTTAAACCACATCAAACCAAACCATGCATACCCCTACTTTCAACAAACCCTTCAAATAAAGAAACTCTAATCCTATCAATCTCTAATGCAAACTTTCTTTTGGAGTATCTCATTCTTAAGACCCGAAATCAAACATGAAATATCCTTATTTTTAAGTTATAAAATCAGTTTTTCCTTTAAATTTGTAACTTTATCTCTTGATGGATTGCCTATTAAACAAATTTTATGTTCTTGTTGTTGTACCTGGCTTAACCAAAACTTTGATGGCATATGATGCATATTCAACCACCTCTTCACTTTGGGCCTCCAAACCTACTCCAAGCCTACTTACCATACAAGAAGCTAAAGAGCATGAATTTCCAATAATACACCAGCCCAAGGATGTCAACCTTTTTCATTTTTGGCCCAAAACCACTTTTGGATATAATCTCATTACATGCACCCAAGGTCCAAGTGAATAGTTTACTCCAATTGATCCAAAAGTGCAACTGTTGAAGTCCATCAATGGCCTAAACATCCAAGCATCATTTTGAGAAGCCCAAAGAGCCCAAAATTGGGTTTTAGTTACATTGGAACTAAGTTAGAATTTAGTTATTTAGTTAGGAGACATAATTCCTAAAGTTAAGGAAAAAACAAATCACTTTTGTCTTTAGTTAATTATTATGTATGAACTTGGTTTAGAATACATGACTTAGCTTAATTCAAGGGATTTTTGTATAAAAAAATTAATAGATTTTGCATTGGAAAGTCCATTTTGCCACCACTTCTTCCCTATATAAAAGGTGGTCATACTTTGTAAAAGGGTTGGTTAGCATTTTGAATGAAAATTTGAAGAAAAACTTTGTTGGTTTTTATCTTATTTCCTTTATCCAATCATTCTTGATATTAGTGGTGGAAGACCCCAAGGTTGATAGAACTTTCTTTTATGTTTTGGTTACATTTTATGTTTCCCTTGAAATCCAAAGTGTGAAGACTTGAATGTGTGTTGTATGCCTCATATTACTGTTTACAATGTGTGTTTTGCAATTTTCAGTTTTTGTCAACAAACTTTGAAGCTAGTTTTGAATGCGTTGTTGATTGAGTTGTGGTTGACATTTATACCGTTGAAAGCTCTTTAAATGCTTTTTCCAATAATATATAATTTGTAAGATTTGAAGGTAATTTGATTGGTTAAAATTGAGAGACAAAATGCTACTATGTCAAATGAATAGTAATGTTCAGAATTGAGTTTGTGTGTTGTTGTATTGTTTTGATAGAAATGCACCAACATACTACTACTACTTTAACATATAAATTTTGTTATTTAGAGTACACATGTGGACTCATAACTTCATGACTTTTTATATGCAATGCATGCAAAACTTGTAAAACCATGATGAAAACATTGTATCTTTCATAAAATATTATTTTCTCTAAAAACATTTTTTTATAACTATTGTGAGACATTATTTGATCTATTAATTTAATACGATATGAAGACTCTTACCCTTCATGCAAGATCATTCAACAACTTACTTTTATAATTATTGTTTAAACACTCTTAACATAAACATTTAATATCAATAACCCAACTTTAATTAATAAGATAGAAGTAACCTTGTTACCCACAGGGAAAAAATTGACACCGGAAAATTTATCAGGTTTCTTTGTATTTTCATGTTGTTTTGTCTTATTTCTGTAATCCTGAAACCTAAAAATTGTTTACTAACTTAGAATAATTCCCATAAACATCATAACATTAGATGAATTATTCATAAAACCCGGAAATTGTTTACTAACCTAATCAACGCAATAACAATAAATTATTAACATAATTTAATTTAAAAATTAAATTAATTTTAGTATTTAGAAATAATAATGTTTCTTGCTTAATTTTGACTTTTTGAGTTCTGGAGACAAAAGTCTTAGAAAGTGCTAATTTCAGATAAATAGCAAATCTGTCGGGAGACATCTGTTTGGGTCATTGACGACAGTGAGGAGTTTTCTTGTTTACTTTTGAGATAACCAGTTGGTCTTTGTGACACACAAGAATAAATATTAACCATAATTATCAGTTGGTTCCGACTTCCGAGCATTTGTTTGTGTGTTTGTATGTTGTTTGATCCGGTGGCTTCATATCCGGCTTTGACGTAAAATACCTTAAAAACATTATATTCCTCAAATCACAACAGGAATGAAGTATAACCCCTGAAACTAGAACATTTGGGTTCTAATTTGACTGTTAAAAGAATCAAAATATCATTGAAATCACTCCGCAAAGAAAGATGAACTCAAATGTAACAGTTTGATCTTGAAAATGAACTCAAAAAATTGAATGATTTTTATTGTTTTCATATGAATGCATTAAAAGCATTTTGAAGAATAGTCGAGTGGACATGTCCCACGACTAGAACCCACCAAAATTGTGCTGTCCCAATCTGTTCATGCAGAAGAAGAAAATTATCCTCACAGAACACAAGGCATCATTATGTTCAAGGATGAATGATTGTGCTCTTCTAAGACTAACAGAGACGTTCATCTTCCCATCATTATGTGTTTCAATGAACCAGTTTGAGATTATTGACAAACCCCAGTAGATTCTCACTTTGTCCATGACAAACTCTTGTTGGGGTAGAAAGGATTTAAAAGAAAAGAAATAAGTTTTTAAACCTCATTAATTCTTGAAAATAAGTGGCACTGGCCTACAACTCTTATTGGCTTAGATACAAACTTTTATCTTTCAATTTACTCAACACCTTCAATATAACATAACATGAAAAATCACATCATAAAATAATTAAACTAGTTTGCCTAAAAGTAAGAAAAAAAATACTAGTGCACAAAAACTAATGCATCAACCAGCCAAAACAAATAGCGGTTAGGAGCACTATATTGACCATTCTATGTATCACCTTAGATAGCAAAAATTCTTCTAAATCAAATCCATTTATTGCATGCATATTCCCACCCAAAACCAGAGCGTATAAATCTAGCAAAATTTAGAAAGCTGGAAGCTGCCAATGGAGTGTTGTTCAAGCTTTATTGGAGAGTTGGACTTCTTGTGGTGTATCTTCTTCATCATCCTCGTCCCAATTTGTTGTTTTATAGTAAACTGCGTACATCACTAGCTGCACTACACCAGATAATGTTCCTAAAGCATTGGGTATCTACAAAGACGAGTACTGGATTAGACAAAGTATTATATCTGATTTCAACTTAATACTTCTTCTTCTTGTTGAATGTTATCTTACCAAGACATATGTATCACGTTTAAGAATTGCATAAAGACTCCAGATGCAGCCATTGACAAAGTTAGCTAATGAGAGAGTAAAAGGCATGTACTTGACGCTCTTTGTCTTGATCACCATTTTCTGCAAGAAAATGAAACACGGTTAGTACAATAATGGACAAAAATTATAATCAGATTTGGCGATGAAAGATTGACTGACTTACCATGACAGTTAGAGGAGAAGTGTACATAATTACATTGAAGACGATGCACACAATGCCCACAATCATGGCTCTATCTTTAAGAGAATGGAAGAAAAACAGGGTGACGAAAACCACAACGGCCGCGAACACCACCTCAAAGATAAGAACATACGTAATTCTCCTCTGAAATTATACAAATTTGTTAATCGTACATTGAAAGAAATAGTGTATTTATAAATCATAATACGAATGAATGAATGAATATATAATTCCTTACGCGCTTTGCCCAGGGAGAATAGATGAAGAAGATGGTGACATAGCCCAACTCCATTATAAGACCTGCAGCATTGATGGTAATAACCAACAGGTTGTCCTTTGTGACAAGGGGTAGCCCGTAGAACAACCACATGATGCAATTCAGAGTGGTAGCCAAGTATGGATCAGGCTTGAACGCATGAACTGCTTTTTGCTTGCATATTCTGATCAGTGTTGGGCTGCAATATTAATTCATAAACATATTTAATTAATCGAATTTAATTAACCAAAATACAGATTAATTAACTTCTCTTTAAAGTGGAGAAAGTTTACAGTGGGGAAAGAAACAAGCCGAAAGAGATGATGTTTCCTGAAAAATTTATAAGAAATCAAACCCATCAGATCAAAGACGATATATCAACGAGTCTTTATTCACATGCATGCATGCAAAGTTACAAGGGTCTGGAGGACTAACCGCAAATGCCTGCAAGGGTTGTAAGGGTCCCTCTATCGATCGCCATATTTTCGAGTACAGAAGAAAAAGAAGACGATTAATGTTTAGTACTGGTACAAGGAAATAAAAAATTACTGAAAATGAAGTCTGTATTGACAATGTTCAAGCTCTTGCGCTTTTTAAAAGATTATGGCTATGGATTCAGTTTTAAACACAATGGACAGCGAAAAACCAGAAGACCAATTGCCGAATTATATAGCCATTTGCGCTTAGCTAAAAACTTGGCTACACGCATTTGGCGATTTTGTTTGTCTCAGTTTATATGTAAATATTATGGCTACCAAGTTTTTACGCTCTCTCTTATAATCACTCAATTCTACGCCCTTTTACATATCGAATGTCCATGCATAAATCCACAATTCTTTTACAAACTTAGTGTGCTTCATTAATATTTTTTAAAAAAATTGATGACACCGTATAAAATTAAAAGTCACTTATTATTCTAAATATCTTTTTTAGGTAAGCAAATTTTACACTGTTATTGAAATCTTTAATTGACTGTAAAGCTTTATACATATCTCAATTCAGAATTCCAGTTGCTGTGAATAATTTTCTGAGAAATACAAACCATAATGTAAATCACTATATTCACCTTTGTCTCTCCCTTCATTAAAACAACAACATTTATATATAAGAGAAATGTGATATAAATCCGTGCTGAAAATTAATACTCAATCAATATTTAACCTGTAAATTTAGACAATAAAATTATGCGTAAACACTTTTGATATGTAATTTAAGTATGTAGAAGATATATTATCATGTAACTGAATAATTTTAAATTTAAAAATAAAGTAATACTTAATCACATAATGACACAATATCTATATACCCAAATTATATACACAAAGTGTATAGTTTTATTGAATGTGTATACATAGCATTGCTCAAATATTGAACATATATAATTCTTCTCATTTGAAATTAGTTAACTAAAATTTTCATATAATTCATCTGAATAAAGCAACATCATAGATAAATCCTCAAATTTTCATATAATTCATTTGAGTAAAGCAACATGATAAATAGACCCTTAAATGATTAAGGACTTATTGTAGACCCTGATATTGACAACCAAAATTATTGCCAACCTTTCTTATAACTACCTAATTTACAATAAAAAAAGTCTCAAATTTGAGTTGTCTTAATTATAGCAATATTCAAACCAACGACAAATGTTTAAGAAATGCCATACAACAACAGCAACAACAACAACAAAACTAACTAATTAATTAAAATAGCTGCTTTTGAAGGGCTCTATATGAAAATTATCAACCCTAAGTTTGGACCTTTGTAGTTAAGTAACTTAATCAACTTCAATTTTACAATCATGCTGGAATTTTATGTGGAGACACATTGATTATAGTTTAATTTGATTAAAATAAAAATCAGTTAAATGTGTAGTCCATAATAAGTTTTTCATGGGCATTAATTGATCATATTGTAAAAGTCTGCTACATTTCATATATAATTATTTAGTTTGTGTTATAAGTGTGGATTACAGAAGTCTATAGGACTTTTAATGGAAGAGTCTAATAAACTTATTTTAAATAAATGACTATGTTGTAATACCCTCAGGTATATATTCCAGGGGTAATTATGTCTTTTGACCCTATTTTGAGATTTTTCTCATTTTAAATATATATATGTAGGGGTGTGCTTTATATATATATATATATATATATGCATAAATAAATATATATATATATATAAATGCAAAAAAGGGCAAAAAGGGAAAAGAGAAAAAGAGAAAGGGATAAGGCTTTAGATATAAAGAGAAAGAGAAGACTTTTCCATCATTTACATCTTCTCCCGTAAAAAAACTCCAGCAGCCTCCTTTCATGTTCTTTTCTTTGCTTTCTTGAAGCCAAAGGAAGAAGTTGAAGGAATATTAGAAGATAAAATAAGAAGAAAGGAAAAGGAAGCACTTGGAAGCTTTGGTAACCAAAGATCTCCTTCCTTCTTCTTTCATCTATGTTTATATGCATGTTATGTGAATATGTTAGAGTGTTTTGGTATTGATTTAAAGTTGTCTTGATGATAAAGGAAGCAAAACAAAGAGGAGAAAACCAACTTGCAAAGGTTTGACTTGAAATAAGGTAAGGGGTACCCTTCTTGATATGTGATATGTTTTAGGGTTTTGGTTCCTTAGATCTATATTATATATGTTGATTTTGATGTTGAGGAATGTTGTTTTGCCATTTGGGATGTCTATGCATGTGATTTTGTTCATGGCAGAAAGTTACAGAATATTTACAGTTTTTGCCACTGAGTTCGTCCCATGTTTTGGCTGCCTTATTGAATGAATTATGAGTGCTATTATATCTTGTTGGAAAGATCTTTGAATCCTCTTTCCAATGATATATAGCTTGTATGAATTAGAGATCATTTGGACTGTTAAAGATTGTATAAACCGAAAGGACTGTTTTACTAAAGAAAAACAGGGGAGGCAGTTTTTGCCACTGAATTTATCTGCTGTTTTGACTGCCTGATTGAATGAATTATGAGTGATATTATAGCTTGTTGGAAAGATCTTTGAATCTTCTTTTCAACGATATATAGTTTGTATGAATTAGAAACCATTTGGGCTGTTAAATTGTATAAAAAGTATGCTGCCCTGCTAAATGTCTGTTCTGTGAACAGTATTTCGTAATTTTATCACTGAGTTTAGCTCACGTTTTGACTGCCTTATCTATTGAGTTATGAGTGCTATTATAGGTCGTTGGAAAGATCTTTGAATCCTCTTTCCAATGATATATAGCTTGTATAAATTAGAAACCGTTTGGGATGTTAAATTGTATGAAAAAGAAGGTTGCCCTGTTAAATGACTGTTCTGTGAACAGTATTTTGCAATTCTGGGCAGGAAAGAAAGAAGGAAAGAAGGAAAGAAAGAAAGAAAGAAAGAAAAAAAGGAAGAAGAAAGGAAAGAAAGGAAAGGAAAGGAAAGGAAAGAAAAGAAGGAAAGAAAAAGAAAGAAAAATAAGAAAAAGAATTTGGGACTCAAAATTTAGGGGTCGTCCCAAGAGTAATGTCTGGTGAGTTATGAATAAAATTAAATGGAAGCAAATTTAGTAAAATATAAGACCCGTATGTATGCTATAAACTATGAGGGGGCACTTTACACTACACCGCCCGCAGTAGGGCACGTCCGCAGTAGGACACGTCCGTAGTAGGACATAGACCCCCAGTAGGGTCCGCTCGCAGTAGAGCATGCTCGCAGTAGAGCTTAATTCAGAGTCAGAAATAGTGTAGTGAAAGAAAAAGAGCTTGAGCTTAAAAAAAAAAAAAAGTGCCAAATCCCTATAGTTAGCTTCCAGAAAGTATTAAATAGACACCAGATGGGACAAAGTATGACCCAAATAGTAAAGAGTGAACTAAATTACCCCCTCAATCTCTTATAGAGGTTAGGATGTGGGGTTGAGTCCCAAAAGTGAGTTAGAACAGGAAAAAAGGATAATTTACTTAATTTTTCCCCTTACTGAGTGTTCTTATCACTCACTCCCTTTTCTTTCCTGACTGCAGGTACAGGTGATCGAGGTAGCTGCGAGGCAGGGTCAGGTCAGCGTAGGTAGATCCGGCTGGAGCAGGTTATCTCTGGTTTATATTACATGCATACAGTAGCATGTTCTTATGGACTTTTGACTTTTGAGATTATGGTACAGTTACATATGATTACTCCCTGTTTTCAGATACTTTCAGATGAGTCTTCATATGAGTATATACATCTTTTGTTCGCTTCCAGATTTTTAGTTTTCTTGGAATACTTCCTAAACACTTTTAATGATGCGTTTATTTTAAAGTATTTTTCAAAAAAAAAAAAATAGACGCTACGAATATTAATTCGTAACATTCCTCCTTCGGTGGGTAGTACTTCTAAGGAGGGATGTTACAGTTGGTATCAGAGCATGATTTTGGAACCCAAAAGATGTTTTCTAAAACAAAATGGAGTAATCAAAGTAACACAGAGATGAAATACCCTTCAGCCACGCTGACCACCCTCGCAGCCGATCACTGTAAGTTAAGTTTTCATTTATACCTGTTGAGTTTTATGAAACTAATGTGTTCATTTTAAGGAGCTATGAGTCAACCACCAGTAGATCCCTCTTAGAGGGGCCAAAATGAAGGAGCAGCCCCTCAGGTACCCCAGGGGGCACTCAGTGCACATGATGTGCGAGAGATTTTCAGAGAGATGATGAGAGAGCATAAAGGTGCTCCTACACAGGGAAGTGAGACGGCTCATACGCCGCCAATCCAGGGGCATGATATGAGAGAGGTTACTTCAGCATCTACAACAGCCCCAGTGAGGACTTAGTTGCATCCTATTTTTAACCTCCCTAGTATGCACCAACCTCAAAAATTTGATGGTGCAAGAGACCCATTAGCAGCTGAAGAGTGGTTGGAATCAGTAGAGAGTGCCATGGCCTTGTTTGACATGACTGACCAAGAAAGAGTAAGATATGCCACTTATCTTTTCAAGTCAGGGGCAAGAATATGGTGGAACTTAGTCAGGGAGACGGTCAACGTCTCAGAAATGACATGGACAGAGTTTAGGCGCCGATTCGAGGCAGAGTACAGGGGCGCCGATGTTACTTGTATCAGAGCCCAGGAGTTTATCAGTCTAGTGCAAGGGACAGACTCTGTAAAAGAATATTTCACAAAGTTCAATCAATTGTCCCAGTATGCCCCTGAGATAGCTAGCACAGAAATGGGGCGTATGCAGAAGTTTGTGTACGGGCTGGATCCAGAGATAGCTCGAGACGTTATGACCGGGGCGCAGCCACCCAGAACTTATGCAGAGGCCCTTGATAGAGCTTTGAGGGCAGAGGTTTTTGTTAGGAGGAGGTTTGGTCAGACTACAGGGCAAAAGGTTACACCTCCTACTACCATGCCAGCTCCCCCGGTGAGTAGTGATTTAGCTTCAGCACAAAGAGGCCCTCCGCCAGAGCGAGACATGAAGGGTAAACGACCTCTCCAGTTCAGAGGCATAAAAAAGAACTGGAAGAGTGGAAAGAAACAAAGAGTACCTGAGATACCAGCTTGCCAGAAATGTGGGAAGCACCATAGAGGAGAGTGTTTGACAGGTCAGGCAGTTTGTTTCAGATGTCGTCAGCCTGGACATATTGCTCGTTTTTGTATAGCTGCCCCAGTGAGAGTAGAGCAGCAACAGCCTATAGGAGGGGCCACAGCCAGAGTTTATACGATCACCTAGGGCCCAGCAGAGGCTAACCCATCAGCAGTCACGGGTCAGATTCTCTATCTTGATACTCCTATTTATGTTTTAATTGATTGTGGGGCTACTCATTGTTTTATAGCCAAGAGTTTACTTGAGAGGTTAAAGTTGCAACCTGTTAGAATAGCCCAGAGGATTATGATTGAGTTGCCGGATGGGGGGTCAGTCATTAGTGAGATGATGCTACTAGGACAGAGTATTATGATTCAGGGTCGACAGTTACTAGTGGACCTGATTGTGTTCGAAATGCCAGATTTTGACATGATTTTAGGGATGGACTTTTTGGGGAGATACGGAGCTGAAATTGATTGTAAAAAGAAGAAAGTGAGATTTAACCTAGACTCTGGAGATCAATTCGAGTTCGGTGAAGGTCATATCCGGAGTCTGATGATCAGTATGTTAAAAGCTAGTAAAATGTTGAAAAAAGGGTGTACAGGATATTTGGCTCATATAGTGAGCAAAGTTGAGTCAGGCCCAACTATTGAGGAAACACCAGTGGTACGTGAGTTTCCAGATGTGTTTCCAAGTGAGCTACCGGGATTAGCTCCCGAGAGAGAGATTGAGTTTAGCATAGAGTTGGCACTTGGCACAGCACCTATTTCAAGAGCACCCTATCGAATGGCCCCTGCCGAGTTACAAGAATTGAAAAAGCAGCTTCAAGAGTTATTAGATCATGGTTTTATCAGACCGAGCCATTCTCCTTGGGGAGCTCCCATCCTATTTGTGAAAAAGAAAGACGGGTCTATGAGAATGTGCATCGATTACAGAGAGCTAAATAAGGCCACAGTTAAGAACAAGTACCCGTTACCCAGGATTGATGATTTATTTGATCAGTTGAAGGGATCTGTGGTCTTCTCCAAGATAGATTTGAGATCTGGTTATCACCAGGTGAGAGTGATAGAGAAGGATATACCCAAGACAGCTTTCCGAACGAGGTATGGCCACTTTGAGTTTGTAGTGATGCCATTCGGATTGACAAATGCCCCTGCAGTATTTATGGATTTGATGAATAGGGTATTTCATGACTGCCTGGATAAATTTATTGTGGTATTCATTGATGATATCTTAGTATATTCTTGCAGTCGAGAGGAGCATGAACAACACTTGAGGTTTACCCTCCAGAGATTGAGAGAAAAACAACTGTATGCCAAATTCTCGAAATGTGAATTTTGGCTAGATAGAGTTACCTTTTTGGGGCATGTGATTTCAGCAGAGGGTATATCAGTGGATCCCAGTAAGATTGAGGCAATAGTTGAATGGCAGAGACCAAAGACAGTCAAAGAGGTTCGTAGTTTCCTGGGTTTGGCAGGGTATTATCGAAGGTTTGTGGAAGGATTTGCCAGATTAGCTAGACCTCTTACAACCCTCACGAAGAAAGCAATGCCATTTCAGTGGTCAGATGCCTGTGAGACAAGCTTCCAAGAATTGAAAAGAAGATTGACTACTGCTCCTGTATTAGCACTTCCAGAGGAGGGAGTTGAGTATGATTTATACACGGATGCCTCACACGGTGGTTTAGGAGCAGTGTTGATGCAGCGAGGCAAGGTGATAGCATATGCCTCAAGACAATTGAAAGAATTTGAAACTCGATACCCCACTCATGATTTGGAGTTAGCAGCGGTGGTTTTTGCTTTAAAAATCTGGAGACACTATTTGTATGGGGTAAAATGTAATATTTATACTGACCATAAGAGTCTCAGATATTTCTTCACTCAGAAGGAGTTAAATATGAGACAGAGGCGATGGCTCGAGTTAGTAAAAGACTATGACTGTGATATTAAGTACCATCCAGGCAAGGCTAATGTAGTTGCAGATGCCCTCAGTAGAAATGTAATGATATCACAATTGACGGTCCAGAGAGAAATTCAGAGAGAGATGGACCGAGAACAGATTGAGCTTGTGATTGGGGCCCTCACCAGGTTAGAGATTCAATCCACTCTCCTAGATGAGATTCGAGAGGCTCAGACACAAGATGAATGGTGTCAACAGAAACTTCAAAAGGTTCAAGAGGGTCTTGAGACAGATTTTCAAGTATCGAATAAAATTCTCAAATTCAGAGATCGAGTATATGTTCCCCAGATAACTGATTTGAGACAGAAAATTCTTACAGAGGCTCATAGTTCTCTTTACACTGCCCACCCTGGGGGTGTAAAGATGTATCAAGATTTAAAAAGACATTTTTGGTGGTCAGGCATGAAAAAGGATATAGGTGAGTTTGTTATTAGATGTCTCACCTGTCAGCAAATTAAGGCCGAACACCAGAGACCTGCAGGGTTACTTCAGCCTCTACCTATTCCAGAATGGAAATGGGAGCATATCTCCATGGACTTCATTAGTGGACTCCCTAGAGCTCAGAATGGATGTAATGCTATCTGGGTGATTGTTGATAGATTGACTAAGTCAGCTCATTTCCTGTCCATCAAAGATACTGCTACCACAGATCAGTTGGGGAGATTATATGTTAGGGAGATTATTAGATTACATGGTGTACCCAGGACCATAGTATCTGATCGTGATACAAGATTTGTATCAGCTTTCTGGAAGAGTCTCCAAAGATCCTTGGGTACTAATTTGGCATTTAGTACAGCCTATCATCCTCAGACAGATGGTCAGACGGAGAGGGTTAATCAGATTTTGGAAGACATGTTGAGAGCTTGTTGCCTAGATCATAAAGCCACGTGGGTAGAAATGTTGCCCTTGGTGGAGTTTGCTTACAATAATAGCTACCAGACGACTATTCAGATGGCACCTTATGAGGCATTATATGGTAGGAGGTGTCGTTCTCCTCTTCACTGGGATGAGATAGGAGAGAGAGATGTGTTATCCCGCTCCCTTGGGCCCGAATTGACCCAGAAAATGATTGATGATGTCCAACTGATCAGGCAGAGAATAAAACAGGCTCAGGATCGACAGAAAAGCTATGCAGATCATCGACGCCGAGACTTGGAATTCAATGTAGGTGAATTTGTATTTGTAAAGGTTGCTCCATTCAAGCATTTGATGAGATTTGGAAAGAAGGGAAAGCTAGCTCCCAGATTTATTGGTCCATATGAGATACTTGAGAGAGTTGGTAAAGTGGCTTACAGATTAGCCTTACCAACGAGTATGGACCGGATTCATGATGTATTTCATGTCTCATCGTTAAGAAAATGTCTTGGTGATCATTCCCAGGTTGTGAATACAGAAGATATTAAGTTATCAGAAGACCTTAGTTACGAAGAAAAACCGATTCAGATACTTGACAGAAGAATTAAACAACTAAGGAACCGACAGATTCCTTTAGTAAAAGTCTTATGGACAAACCAGAAGACAGAGGAGGCTACCTGGGAAATGGAGCAAACCATGAAGGAGAAACATCCAGAGTTGTTTTTGTGAATTCCGAGGACGGAATTTTTGTGAGGGGGGAAGAGTTGTAATACCCTCAGGTATATTCCAGGGGTAATTATGTCTTTTGACCCTATTTTGAGATTTTTCTCATTTTAAATATATATATGTAGGGGTGTGCTTTATATATATATATATATATATATGCATAAATAAATATATATATATATATAAATGCAAAAAAGGGCAAAAAGGGAAAAGAGAAAAAGAGAAAGGGATAAGGCTTTAGATATAAAGAGAAAGAGAAGACTTTTCCATCATTTACATCTTCTCCCGTAAAAAAACTCCAGCAGCCTCCTTTCATGTTCTTTTCTTTGCTTTCTTGAAGCCAAAGGAAGAAGTTGAAGGAATATTAGAAGATAAAATAAGAAGAAAGGAAAAGGAAGCACTTGGAAGCTTTGGTAACCAAAGATCTCCTTCCTTCTTCTTTCATCTATGTTTATATGCATGTTATGTGAATATGTTAGAGTGTTTTGGTATTGATTTAAAGTTGTCTTGATGATAAAGGAAGCAAAACAAAGAGGAGAAAACCAACTTGCAAAGGTTTGACTTGAAATAAGGTAAGGGGTACCCTTCTTGATATGTGATATGTTTTAGGGTTTTGGTTCCTTAGATCTATATTATATATGTTGATTTTGATGTTGAGGAATGTTGTTTTGCCATTTGGGATGTCTATGCATGTGATTTTGTTCATGGCAGAAAGTTACAGAATATTTACAGTTTTTGCCACTGAGTTCGTCCCATGTTTTGGCTGCCTTATTGAATGAATTATGAGTGCTATTATATCTTGTTGGAAAGATCTTTGAATCCTCTTTCCAATGATATATAGCTTGTATGAATTAGAGATCATTTGGACTGTTAAAGATTGTATAAACCGAAAGGACTGTTTTACTAAAGAAAAACAGGGGAGGCAGTTTTTGCCACTGAATTTATCTGCTGTTTTGACTGCCTGATTGAATGAATTATGAGTGATATTATAGCTTGTTGGAAAGATCTTTGAATCTTCTTTTCAACGATATATAGTTTGTATGAATTAGAAACCATTTGGGCTGTTAAATTGTATAAAAAGTATGCTGCCCTGCTAAATGTCTGTTCTGTGAACAGTATTTCGTAATTTTATCACTGAGTTTAGCTCACGTTTTGACTGCCTTATCTATTGAGTTATGAGTGCTATTATAGGTCGTTGGAAAGATCTTTGAATCCTCTTTCCAATGATATATAGCTTGTATAAATTAGAAACCGTTTGGGATGTTAAATTGTATGAAAAAGAAGGTTGCCCTGTTAAATGACTGTTCTGTGAACAGTATTTTGCAATTCTGGGCAGGAAAGAAAGAAGGAAAGAAGGAAAGAAAGAAAGAAAGAAAGAAAAAAAAGGAAGAAGAAAGGAAAGAAAGGAAAGGAAAGGAAAGGAAAGAAAAGAAGGAAAGAAAAAGAAAGAAAAATAAGAAAAAGAATTTGGGACTCAAAATTTAGGGGTCGTCCCAAGAGTAATGTCTGGTGAGTTATGAATAAAATTAAATGGAAGCAAATTTAGTAAAATATAAGACCCGTATGTATGCTATAAACTATGAGGGGGCACTTTACACTACACCGCCCGCAGTAGGGCACGTCCGCAGTAGGACACGTCCGTAGTAGGACATAGACCCCCAGTAGGGTCCGCTCGCAGTAGAGCATGCTCGCAGTAGAGCTTAATTCAGAGTCAGAAATAGTGTAGTGAAAGAAAAAGAGCTTGAGCTTAAAAAAAAAAAAAGTGCCAAATCCCTATAGTTAGCTTCCAGAAAGTATTAAATAGACACCAGATGGGACAAAGTATGACCCAAATAGTAAAGAGTGAACTAAATTACCCCCTCAATCTCTTATAGAGGTTAGGATGTGGGGTTGAGTCCCAAAAGTGAGTTAGAACAGGAAAAAAGGATAATTTACTTAATTTTTCCCCTTACTGAGTGTTCTTATCACTCACTCCCTTTTCTTTCCTGACTGCAGGTACAGGTGATCGAGGTAGCTGCGAGGCAGGGTCAGGTCAGCGTAGGTAGATCCGGCTGGAGCAGGTTATCTCTGGTTTATATTACATGCATACAGTAGCATGTTCTTATGGACTTTTGACTTTTGAGATTATGGTACAGTTACATATGATTACTCCCTGTTTTCAGATACTTTCAGATGAGTCTTCATATGAGTATATACATCTTTTGTTCGCTTCCAGATTTTTAGTTTTCTTGGAATACTTCCTAAACACTTTTAATGATGCGTTTATTTTAAAGTATTTTTCAAAAAAAAAAAAATAGACGCTACGAATATTAATTCGTAACATTCCTCCTTCGGTGGGTAGTACTTCTAAGGAGGGATGTTACATATGTTCTCTCTCTAAAATATAAAAGCAATAAACAAACCCCATCAATATTAGATTGGAGTCTATGAAAAAGGCTAAGTTGAAGGAGATTACTAAAAATGGAGAGTGGAAATGGCCAACGACAAACTCAATAGATTTGGTAGAGATAAAAACACCACCTTTCCTAGACTTGAAGGGAGGGTGAAGATAGAATCATATGGAATTCAAATAAGCAAGATTTCTTCAATATTAGATCAGCTTGGGAAGTATTAAGAAGGAAAGGGAGGAACGTAACTTGACATCATCTCATTTGGTTCAAAAAGCGTATTCCTAAACATTCATTTATAACTTAGTTGGCTATAAAAGGTAGACTTTACACTAAATATAGACTAGAAAAAATGGGGATGACTATTAATACTTTTTGTTGCTTTTGTAAAAAAGCAAATGAAACCTTGGACTACATTTTCTTTACTTGTTATCTCACTACAAAAGTATGGAAGAAGTTTCTTGTCAACTATGAGATGGACTATGTCTCAAGACAGTGGAAGGAGTATGTTTCTTTCTTAGCAACGAATAGGGAGGAGGGGAAGTTGAAGCATAAAATTGGGCGATTATGTTTGAATGCTACAAATTATGTATTATGATAAGAGATGTTTTTTGAATAAGGAGAAAGATGTGAATGTTATTATAAAGACAACAAAAGAGTTGGTGAGAGAATAAGCTTTCAACTTCATGAAGATTAAAATGTTGACTGAAAATGAAAGGACGACAAGAAATTGGAAGCTTCCAAGATGTATTTTTAGTTGAAAGAAGGTTTTGTTGACTAATTCACAAATTAGTTTATTACATGTCCTATTTAGAATTATTCAACAAATTTATTTTTCATTCTGTTCCTAGTCTTACGAGTTATCCTTGTCTTTAGGAATAAATAGCTGAGATAAGATAACATTTTATTTGTTCCTATTTTCCAGTCTCACAAATCTATATAAAGGCTTGCTAGTGAACTATCATTGTATTCCTATATTCATTTAATAAAGGTGAAATTGGAGTTCCTTTCTTTGTAAAAAGGCTGTCTAGAACTTTCCCTCTTGTCTTACAGGTGTGAACTAGGGTTGGATGAAGGAGACTAGGGTTTACTAACTGTTTATTCTTTTGTAGGTTATAACTGGATGGATTATAGGCTATTTCAATTTGCGGCTATGATGTAACCTCTTGTATTGGTTTCCCGGTTTGTGTCTGCTTCTTCTTGAGAGCACTTGCCTCGCGTTGAGCTCACTAGCCTCTACCTTCTAAAGGTTCCATCCGGCCTTGCTGTCTCTAGTTTATGTCCTTAAAGACGTGCAAAACCTTTATTCTTAGTTGTTGCTGCTACTACTTCTTTGGGCCTTCAGTTTTCTCTAGTTTTTTTTTTGTGTTGGAAGATTTTACTTTTCTATTCTCCTTTCTTCCAATTGGTGGTTTGTATCTGTAGTTTAGATAGTGATTTATAAAAGAGAATAGATTCCCATGACTTCTTTCATTACTAAATATATAGAGATAAAACATAACAACCACGTTCACAAGACTTCTAAGCATAAACAACTACATCGTAACAAACTCCTAAAATCAAGCAACAAATAAAATATTCCTAAAGACCAGTTCTGCAGACTATGACACGTGTACACTTTGGGCCTTAGTATTTGCAGACACATAATTTGTTTCTTAAATCTTTAAATCTTGCTTTTGGAAGGGCTTTGGTAAGCAAGTCTGTAATCTGCTCCTCTGTCTTATAATAAATCAACTTGATTTCACCAGATTTCTGCTTTTCTCTCAAGTGATATAGCTTGATGTTGAAATGCTTTGTTTTTCCATGAAAGACAGGATCTTTTGAAATTGCAATGGCAGCTTGATTGTCTACAAAAATTTCTGTTGGCTCAATCTGCTTCATGTGCAAGTCTGCAAGTATTTTCCTGATCCAAATTGCTTGGTTCACTGTAGCATTAGCTGCAATAAATTCTGCCTCTGCTGTACTTTGAGCAACCACGTCCTGTTTTTTTGAACTCTATGAGAAGATACCTGAACCAAAACTGAAACAAAAACTAGTTGTGTTTCTCATGTCCTCAACAGAACCTTCCCAATCACTGTCAGAAAATCCTTAGAGCTGGAAATCAAGACAACAAGAATACTTGATGCCATAATCTGTTGTGCCCTTGACATATCTTAAAATACATTTAGCAGCTACAAAATGCACTTCACTAGCACAATTCATAAACCTTGACAGCAAACTTACTGCGAACATTATGTCTGGTCTTATGGCTGTTAGATACATCAAGCAACCAATCAAACTCTTATATAGCACTTCATCAACTTTTTCAGCTCCATCTTCTTTGCTAAACTTCTCCTTTTGATTCATTGGTGTGCTGATGTCTTTGCAATCTTCCATATGAAATTTCTTCAGAATTTCCTTTGCAAACTTCTTTTGACATATGAATACTCCATTATCGCCTTGCTTCACCTTCATGCCAAGAAAATAGGTCAATAAACCGAGATCAATCATCTCAAAAGCTTTGAACATCTTAGCTTTAAATTCATCCACTAGCTTCTCATTGCTTCTTGTAACAAGTAGGTCATCAACATAAACAGACACTATAATTAAGTTAGTATCTAATTTCTTCACATATAAAGTGGTTTTACTTGGACTTTTAATAAATCCAAGGCTTTGAAGATAATCGTCAACTCTGCTGTACTAGGCCCTGGGAGCCTGCTTAAGGCCATATAAAGCCTTTCTCAATCTATAAACTTTCTCCTCCTTTCCCTTAACGAGAAATCCCTTTGGCTGTTCAACATAGATTTCTTTTTGAAGATAACCATTCAAAAAAGCTGATTTTACATCTAAGTGGTAAAGTTTCCAACCTTTTTGTGCAACCAAGGCTAACAACATCTTGATAGTGTCCAAGTGTGCAACAGGAGAGAAAGTTTCTGAAAAATCTACCCCATAAACTTGACTATACCCCTTCACGACTAATCTGGCTTTGTGTTTGTTCACAGAACCATCAGCATTGAATTTGGTTCTGTAAACCCATTTCACTCCAATGATTTTTCTGTTTTTAGGTCTGTCTACCCATTCCCAAGTGCCATTCTTCTCAATCATACGAAGCTCTTCTCTCATGGCTTCAATCCATTTGTCATCCTTTTCAACTTCTTTAAATTCTGCAGGTTCAAACACAGCAACATTGCTTCTTTCATAGATATCAGATATAGATCTTGTGCCACGAACTAGGTCATCATCTTCACTGTCATCAAGGTACTGTGAGTTTACTGGCAACTGCTTTTTTGATGATTCTTCCCAACTCCATTATTTGTCTTCCATAAACTTGGCATCTCGGCTTACAATAATTTTTCCATTTTGTGGTTGGAAAATTCTGTAAGCTTTAGAAGTGCTGCTATATCCAATAAAAATACCTTCTTCTGCTTTCTTATAAAGTTTGTCTCGTTTCACCCGTGGCACATAAGAAAAAGAGAGACAACAAAAAATTTTCAGATTTTGTAAATCTGGTTTGTAACCGAACCAGGCTTCAAACGGTGTTTTTTCTTGCACAGCTTTAGTTGGCAGTCTATTTAATAGGAAAACTATAGTACTTACGGTTTCTGCCTAAAGATTCTTTGGTAACTTCTTTTCATGAAGCATACACCTCGTCATCTTTATGACGCTCTGATTTTTTCTCTTACTCACACCATTCTATTGTGGAATGTAAAGTGTTGTAAGCTAGTGCTCAATACCTGCGCCCTCACAAAACTTATCAAAAGTTCCATTTGCATATTCTTTTCCATTGTCTGACCTTATTGTGCGCAACCTGCAATTACTTTGATTCTCCACCCAAGCTTTAAACTTCCAAAATACATTAGCAACCTCAGATTTGGATTTAAGAAAATAAATCTAGCAAAATCTGGTATAATCATCTATAAAGACTATAATATTTACTACCATTTAAGGATGAAGTTGCCTGAGGTCCTCCAACATCGCTGTGTACAAGTTGCAGCTTGCATGATGCTCTCCAGGCTGTTTTAGGAAATGGTTTTCTAACTTGCTTTCCATATTGACAAGCCACACAATCTGCTAGCTTATCCTCCAACAATAGTACACCTTTCACAAAGTTGTTTTTCTAAATGTATAGAAGTCCAGCATGGTGAAAGTGCCCAAGTCTTTTGTGCCATAATTCTACGTTGCTTACATGACTTGCAAGTGCTGTTTGCTTATTCTCCAACAAATTCAAGGTAAAACTCTTGGCTCTCATCTTCACTTTGAACATATATTTGCCCTTTGCATCCTTGATTAAACACCATTTGTCTTCAAAAATGACTTTGAAGCCTTTTTCAACTAGCTATCCAATACTAAACAAATTTTGATCAACGTCAGACATATATAAGACATCAATAATGTGCTTTAAACCTGTTATGCTTTCAATGGCCACTGTTCCCTTTCCCTTGACTGAGATAAACTCATCTTTTCCAATTTTTACTTTTGAAATGAGAGTCTTATCAATCCTGGTGAAAAGAGCTTGATCATTGGTCATGTGGTTGGTACAACCGCTGTCTATTAACCAAGAATCACTTGAGCTATTGTTTGTGGCATAACATGTTGCCACAAAGAGTTGTTCTTCCTCTTGTTGTTTTATGGACACTTTTGCTGTTTCAGGTTGTTGCGTTTTGTAGACTTTCTCTATATGTCCCATATTGCCACACTTTCTGCACTTGATATTAGGCCTCCACCAACACTTGTTTGGCATATGGTTCGACTTCTTGCAATGTGGGCAGGGTGAACTTGCAACATTTTTATTGTCATTGTTGGACTGGTTGTTCTTCTTCTTCTCCTTGCATTTCTTATCTTTGCCTCCTTCAAAACTTTCTGATTTGGCTTTGAAAGCACCCTCCATAGTTTCTTCCTTTCTCATAATTCTTCTTTGCTCTTGAGCCTACAAAGCATTAACTAACTCTGCCAAGAATATGCTTGACAGATTTTTAGACTCCTCCAAAGAAGAAATTTTGGACTCATATTTTTCAGGCAAAGTAACAAGAATTTTTTGAACAATTCTCTCATTAGAAAAGTCCTTACCCAATAGCCTTACTTTGTTAACAATGCCCAACAGCTTGTCAAAGTAGTCTTTAATCATTGCTGACCTCTTCATCTTTACCATCTCGAATTCTCTGATCAAGTTGAACACTTGCATATTCTTGGTTCTTTCATTGCCCTGATACTCCTTTTTGAGGTAGTCTCATATGTCTTTAGCTGATTCTAGGTTGATGATCCTAGTGAATATGGTGCTTGAAACGGTAGAGAAAAGACATGTTTTGGCCTTTAACTTCTTTGTCTTTCTCTCCTTATGATTCTTCATTTGTGCCATCGTTGGATTTGCTGGTTGCGGTGGAATGTCATAATCTTCTTCTACAGCCTCCCAAAGATCCAGTGCATCGAGGTAAACTGTCATCTTAATAGCCCATGCTTGATAATTTTGGCCATAAAAAATTGGTGGAGCAACATGATTGAAAGATGACTGGTTATCGGCCTCCATTATGAAAGTTTGTGTTTGTATCACTCAATCTTACAGGTCTCTCAAGACATTGCTTTGATACCAATTTGTAGTTTAGATAGTGATTTATAAAAGAGAACAGATTCTCATGACTTCTTTCATTACTGAATATATAGAGATAAAACATAACAACCACGTTCACAAGACTTCTAAGCATAAACAACTACATCGTAACAAACTCCTAAAATCAAGCAACAAATAAAATATTCTTAAAGACTAGTTCTGCAGACTAAGACACGTGTACACATCTCCAACAGTATCTTTGGGGCAGTATGTTCTACTAGTTATCCTTACTACTAGGTGAGTTCTTTTTGGCTACTATTACAAGGCCTGGTGTTTTTCCTGCTGAGTCTAGGTGCTGTCTATGTATAGATTTGATTCAGATTTGCTACTACAACTACTTTACTTAGAACTTTCTCTTGCCAAGTTTTGATGCTACTTTTCTGCCAAACTACTATTACTGCCTTACCTGAAATTTTCTAACTGACCCTTGGTGTTTTAGTGCTATCTAGTATGATATCTGGAATTTGGTATGCTATTGTTGTTTTGTTTGGGAATTTTCTTGTTTTAATTCAGTTCTAATTCTGGTGTGCTCTGGCTAGACATGTCTCAACTACCTTAATTTCTTTGGGAATTTGGTGCCTTGTTTTGTGCTTCCTATCTTTTTTGTAGTTCTATGTGTGATCGTCTGGAGGCTTGATGTATAGTGTGCTCTTGAGGTGTTTATAAAGTGATAGGAAATTTTTTTGTATAGATTGCTATCTTGTTCCCTATCTTGCATATGTGGAGATAGTTTAAAAAAATGAGCTTAGGTTTTCTCTTTTGGTCTTAGTAATATATACTCACAAAAAAAAAAAAGATATACGAACCCATAAAAGAGTTATCATGTTTTGTAAGTATTAGTGGGAAGGAAGACTAGTTCCACAGATTGATAGTTGATCGAAAATGTTGTTGTATCAAATCAATTTCTACATTAAATGACTTAATCAAGCTTGTCTTAAACCCTATAAATTCTAATATAGTACTTTATAACCTTTTGTATGAAATTATTGAAATTGATTAGAGATATACAGTTTAAATTGCTTTAGGCATTTTATTTAGTTCACATGTGGCATCAGAGCTTGTAAATGTAGGTTATAGAACTTAATTTTGTGATTGAATTTTTGAAGTAATTGGTTCAATTTTGGTTCTTAGGGTTTTTATAGTTTTATGTTAATTAGGGTTCAATCCTTTTGAATATTGGTTTAAAACCATGATATAACATCATAAAACCAATTTTTAGGATTTTAGAATTATAAATCCTACCTAAGTCAGATTGAAATTGAACTGAATTGTAATTGGAATCATGATATTGTCTTCGTTGATCTTTTCATAAAATAAGTAGATACCAAAAAATCCACTGGGGAGAGTTGACTTTTCATATTAGTCATTTGCCTTGTGATTTTAGGATCAGTGATCAAAATTATCGAACTTGATGACAAATCAAATGTAGGGCTCTAGGTGCATCACAGGTTGAAATCAGATTGAAAAAATCCAATAACCTAACACATTAATGGTTAACAAGTTCACTAGTCAATGGGTCAACCAATATATAGTTAAACAAGCTAAACCAACTCAGTGAATATCTAGTTGAGCTAACCACTTTCCAACTTGGGTGGTTAACAAGTTTGACTCAACCTAGTCAAATGTTATTTGGGTCAATTTAATTTGCATGTGATATCTGTCTGTGAGGGCGCATGGGTATTATTGGTAAGACTGTATTCAAATTGAGCTCAATTTGAATTAGCCCGAAATGAGCTAGTCCCAAATGAGTTCGAGCTCGAACTGCTCGTCAAACTCATAAATTAAAAATTTTGATATAAAACAACGTCGTTTTGATCGATATATATTAAAACAATATTGTTTTAATAATGAGTTAGTTAAAGCTCGAGCTCAAAAGGAGTCAAGCTTGAGCTTATTTACAGCAAGCTTGATGAGCCTGAGCGCGAGCTCAAGCTCAGTTATTATAAATAGAGCCAAGCTCAAGCTCGCCTTGGCTCAAATCCAACCCTAATTATTGTTGATATGTGTATGCACATCAGAGTGTTTTTTTGACACATGGTGGCATATTTTGTGTTTGGCATGTGGAAATGTGTCACAACATTTTCAGACACGTGTTAGCATGTCAAGACATTTTTTGGAGTGTGTTAGCATGTTAGAGCATTTTTTCAATGCATGCAGGTGTGTGACGGAGCTTTCTTGTATTCTAGCAATGTGTGGTATTCTTTCAATACCTGTAAAGCCCTATTTGTTATGGTTTATTACATTTTTAGTGTATTAAGCCTTATAAAAGGATTATAGTTCATTGTGTTTGATGCAACCTTATAAATATTGAATGTCAGAGATATTTACAAACCACATGTAACACCTACGGGTACGTTTAAGGGTAATTTATTATTTTCCTTTAAATTTATGTGAATTTAGTTGATTATATGTTGTTGAAGTTCATGAACTATTGTATATTACAAAGGTGGATCCCTATTCGTTCCCTAGGAAGGGTAGAATAGTCATTTCATGTTAAACATTTGGAAATTGTCTAAGTGTAAAGGTGAACGGTTATTCATGATTGGGAAGACGCTTGTTCATCCGTTCGTCAAATTTGAAATTAGATAAAGACCAATGTCGCGGTGATTTTAGGATTTTCCATTAAATGGGAAATGGTAAGCATGACCATTCTTAAGGAAGGAATGACCGTTCATGTAATTATATTTGCAAAATAAAAATAGACATTGGCTACTTGGCTTGTTTTATACTTACAATTTCAGAGAACCACACAATAAACTAGGGAGATTTTAAACATCGGAGTCCCCAAGCCATGCAAAAACTTGCTTTGTTGTCGGAGGACAAATAATTGGCTGCTCTTTTGTTTAATTAGTTGGATGGGTTATTTGATTTATGTGAATTTGAGTACTATTATTGTTCAGACAAATATAAAGCATGTTGGCATGATTATTTGAGATGATTAACACTATATAGACTTAGATAACATTGAAAGTACCTATGTGCATATGTAGATGTGTATGTTGATTGAAATATGGCAATTGAATGACAAATTTCATGATTTGATTAAGTGGATGTTGTTTAGTGATTTCTATGTAGAATTTATTTAGGAATGAATTATGATGATTAGCAAGTTTTCATACATGTTGGAATTACTCTGGTTTGGTCAGAATTTATAGAAACCAGTGAGGTATAGTATTTCTATACATCGATGAACGACCGTTCATACACACATAGACATTTGTTCATCCTTTGGGAAGATGAAAACTCCTTGTTCACGTGATGCACTTTTGTAAGCTTGAATGGTCATTCGGTATAGGACAAATGCTTATTCATGTTGCTTTAAGACAAATGGTAAGTACAAGACCTTCAAGTATGCCTTAAGGGCACTAGTATCCTTTCTCAAAATCCTTCATGGGACTTGTACATGTCTGAGGCATCTTTTTTTTGTACACCCAAAACCCATAGGTTTCATAAGCGTACATTGTTTTAATGGGAATTGTCCTACTTGTGCATGTACTTACATACTTAAAAGAGTTGTATATTTGGTCAACATATTAATGTGTATATCCATTAATTAATTTCCCCATGATTTTTGGCATTCAACCTAAAATCATAGGATTATGACATTAGTGGGGATATGATAAAATCCTATCATTAGGCTAATTTTGAATTTCAAATTAGGTGATGTGGATTTGAGTTAATCCAGGTAGATAAACTCAATTTTGCCTATTCTTGCATACACCCCAACTACTCCTAAATATTACATTAAGGTCCCAAAGTACAACAAAATAGATTTTGGGGTCATAGACTTTTCAAAAGGTCTAAATTCTTTATCTAGAATCCAGATAGAATCCAACTTGGACAATCCTTACTCCTCTATAGTTCATCAACTCTTTTTGTATGTAACCCATAGACTCCTCACTAATTCAATAGTATTCAGATTCGTGTTAGGCTTTCTACTCAATATTAGTTTGGACATAATCAAGATTGCCTTCATGACCTCTCAATTAGTAGAGGGTAAACGTATAACTTTTTAGCCTATCAGTGATACGGTTGTTTATACAATCCGATCATGTTATTATAGACATCTTCTTGAGGCTGATGTATAGATTAAGTGTCTCCTTCAAGGCTACTCGAATTACATAGATTGACTTTTATCAATGACCAAATATTATTGAATTAAACATCATCTTAATCTCTATGTGGCTACAGATTTAATTGGTTATTGATATTTGTTAGTAAGACCTAACTGAAATATCAATGCTTGTGCTCAAGAGTGACGAATTTTTTATTGATATGCTATAATCTTCATACAAATCTCAATATGGTCAATCAGCGCATTTCTGGCAATCCTTTGACTGGACTACATTGGGTTAGAGTCAAACTATATCAATCTTTGTATAAGACGTTTTGGTAACCTCAAGTCTAAGGATTATATGTACCTTAATTCAAAAAGAAGATATTTTTCATAGACACTAGAACAACCATTCATATGAAATACTCTTAGTGAGTCAATTTAGTAGACACTTTTACAATGTGTACCTATGTGTTGCATCAAGTTGTCAACAAACATTTTTGACACATGAGAACTATTACCATCTCATGATAAGGTTGTTGAATACTATGATAACTTTATCACTATTTCTCATGCCTTTTATCATGGTAATACCAGTGTTAGTATAGTTTAAGAACAACGACTTTATGTGAGTATAGGGTTCTTATGATCAAGTGTCAAGTATTGATACTCTTGTCACGGATCAATTATTCTTAGGACAATTAATTATTTTAAATAAAAAACAAATAATATAAATGTCATTTCATTAATTAAATTTCTAAGGTTTCATTAAATATCAGTTGTGATAACTAATAAGATACATATCTAATACCATAGAAAGCTACATGCTTATCATACTTCCATAATGACAGAGACTTCGTCAATAGATTAGTCAAATTGTTATAAGTATCTACTTTTTCTATTTGTATATCTCCATGTTAAATGATTTTATCAATCAAGTGGTATCCCTTAAGTATGTGTTTGAACCATTGTTGAGACTGTGGCTCTTTTGCTTATACTATTGCTTTGTTGTTGTCGCAACGAAGTTTTATAGGGTTTTTCTCTAAATAGGGCTATGCCAAATTTGATAACAAACTTTTTGATCCACACTGCTTTTTTTGCCATATTTGATAAAACAATGTACTCAAACTCAACTATAGAATCAGTTGTAGTATTTTTTTTGGAGCTTTTCCAATTGACTACTCTATCATTTAGGAAAAATACAAATCCCATTTGTAGTCATCATAATCTATTTAGAAATTGGCATTATTGTATCCTTGTATAATAAGCTCAAACTGTCTCCTATAAACCAAGAATATATCCTTAGTCATTTTATGATACTTTAAAATGTTTTTGATAGTTGTCCAATGACACTTTCTTGGATCTAATTGATATCTACTACAAATAGTTAAAGCGAATGAGACATCAGTATTCATACATAATATGACATACATGATCGATCTTATTATAAAAGTGTATTAGATCAACTTCATTTTATCTCTCTCTTTATATGTTTTGGGACACATTTCATAAGAGAGATATGTGCCATGACTCATTAGAAGATATCTTCTCTTGGATTCTTTCATATTGAATCTCTTTAGTATTTTATCAATGTACGTGTTTTGACTTAGTCCAAGCAACCTATGTGATTTATCTAAGTAGATCTTTATTCCAAGGCCATTTCTCTTATATCTTTCATGGAAAAACACTTGGATAACTAAGTTTTTATTGATTGCAAATTCAGGATGTCATTCATAATAATTAATTTACACATAATATCATAAATACTACTTTGCTTTCATTGACCTTCTTGTATACACATGGCTCATCTTCCTTTTTGATGAATTTGAATTCTCTCACAGCTTCATCAAAATGAATATTCCAACTCCTAAAGGCTTGTTTGAGTCTATAAATGGATCTTTGTAACTTGCATACCTTGTTTACTTGTCCATCAAGAATAAAACTATTGGGTTGTGACACATACACATCTACTAAGTTTCTATTAAGGAAAACAATTTTGACATCTATTTACTAGATTTTATAGTCATGGTATACGACTATCACAAGCATAATTCGAATAGACTTTAGCATCACAACTGGCGAAAAAGTTTCATCATAGTTTATGTTATGCTTATAAGGGAAACTTTTTATGACTAGTCATGCCTTGTAAGTATAGACGTTACCTTCCTTGTTGATTTACTTTATGAAGACCCATTTACACCTTGCGGGTTTTATCCTTTCAAGTGGATGTACCATAATCCTTACTTGGTTTTGGTACATGGAGTTTATTTCAGATTTCATGGCTTTAAGCCATTTAATGGACTCAAGATCTGTGATAACGTCGTGGTAAGTCCTAGGTTTTTAATCTTGAATGACTAGTACATCTTTGTGTGAGTCAAGAGGTAGCCAAACTTTTCAGGCTCGTAATGTGCTTGACTGGACCTATACAACTTATGTGTATACTGAGTTAGTTACAAAGCAACCTCCTTACAGTGTTTAACCACTTGTAGTGGCACGCTTTCATGTTTTATGTTTGTGATATCTTGTGGTGTCAAATTTTCATTGAGTTTAATCTTTCTCTAATTTGTTCTTTTGGAGATAAGATGCTTTTCCAAAAAAAACTCTGTTTTGAGCAATGAAGACATTTTACTTGTCTAGGTGATAGAAATAGTATCTCTTGGAATCCTTAGGATACACCACAAAAATACATCTTTCAAATTTTGAACTTAACTTATTTGAAGTCAATTTCTTGAAATAAAATTTACTGCCTTAAACCTTTAGGTATTCTAAATTGGGTTTTTGCTAACTCCACAGCTTATAAGAAGTTTTGCCTACAGACTTAGACTGGATTCGATTTAGTATGTACACGACTGTTTCTAGTGCATTACCCTATAATGACATAGGCAGATTAGTAAAACTCATCTTAGATCTGACCATGTCTATTGAAGTCATATTCCTTTGTTCGGATACACCATTATATTATGATGTACCAATAGGGTGAACTGTGATACTATTCCATGTTTCTTTAGGTAGTCTTTAAACTCAATAGACAAGTATTCACTCTATTGATTACGTCAAAGGATCTTTATACTAAATCTAGTTTGTTTTTCACTTCGCTTTTGAATTCTTTGAATTTTTCAAAACATTCAAACTTGTTTTTTATTGTATACACATAGCCATATTTACTGAGATCATTATTAAATAGACAAAGTTAATAATACCCATTCCTGACTTGCACAATTAAGGGTCTACATACAATAGTATGAATGATGTCTAATAGTTCTATTGTTTTTTCACAGTGTCTACTGAAGGTCGACTTGGTCATCTTTCCCATATGACATGATTCGTATTCATCATAAGACTCTAGGTCAAATAATTGTAAAACCTTACTTTATAAAGTTTCAAAATGTATTTTGATCCTAAATGACCGAGCCTGCAATGCCACAGATATGTGGTGTTTAGATCATAACGTTTAGTTATTTTATATTTGATACTAAATATTTTATCATCTAAATCAAGAACATAAAGACCATTTACCAAACTAGCCATAAATATTATTTAAGCTGATAGTTATAATACTACCAACAATTGAGGAGCAATATCCAAATCTATCTAAAGCATACACAAAAATTAAGTTCCTGGAAATGATAAGAACATGAAAACAATCCTTTATTTCCAAAAGAAAAAAACTTAGAAGGCAAATTGATAAAATAATTTTCTATGGCTAATACATTAACTCTGGCTCTATTTCTAACACGTAAATCCATTTCTCTTTTGGCAAGTTATGTACTTTGCCTTAATTCTTGCATATGAGAACATATGTGAGAACATCTTATGTCTACAACCTAAGATATAAATGTTGAGAAATTAATCTCAATAACAAATATACCTGAATTAGTTGACTTCTTCTTACTCTTAAGGCAGGCCTTGTAATATTTCCCCAATGTTCGACCTTACTGTAATGGAAGCAAACAACTTTACCCTTTCCAATGCCATCTGTATGCTGCACCATAGTAAAAGCCTATTTTTGGGCTTTAGGCTTGCCTTGGCCTTATTTTTAGCTTTGTGTGCCTTAACATCTACATTAAGCATATTAGCAAACGTTTTTACTCCTCTTCAACAATCCTAAGCAACCTTAGGAGCTTAGGGAGAAACTTTTTCTTTCCACTCATAAGGTAGTTTGTAATGAACATTCCATATGAGTTCAAAATGGATTGTAAGAAAAAGTCAACAACTAAGTTATCGTCTATAATTATCCTGGTGATGACAACCATTCTATATAGCCAATTATCTTGACTATATGAAGCTCCACTATCTCTCTCTTAGACATATTACACCTATAGAGTCCTTTTGACACCTGATAAACTCATATCTCGTATTAGTTACAAACATATCATAAAGGTGAAGAAGTATAAATTGGCCTTTAGTTGGCCTCAAACATGTTGCAAGAATAAAACATCAACCAACAATTTAAAGTAAAATAAAATCAATCATAAAATTGCAACAAAAATTTTATGATAGTCAGTTATAATTATTAAAACATGCAATTCGACATCAACAAATATGCAACTAAATTAAATAATTCATAGGTATATGTTTTGTGATTTAATCCCTTGAGGGCGATTTTGATACCACTGTAAGAATTTTATAGCCTTAAACAGCGGAATACCAATTTAAAAATTAATTAAATAACACAAACATACCACTAAACCCCTTTTCGGATCATCCTTATAATATAATTAAAACACATATAAGGTGTTTCTAGGATGTACCTGTATAAATAGCTCCTTCATTTTTCTCTGATGGAAAGAGTCATGCTTTTAGAGCCAAGCATAGGCTTGCTCCTTGGTATCCACATGAAGTAACAATAATGAAAGCAAGACTATGCTCAAGGCTTGCTAGAACTTGAGGATAGTTTTGTGGTGAAAGCCAAGGAAAATCTCTCTCGATGGGTAGGTTGTCTGTATATAATATATTGTGTTTTTTAATGCTAGAGGCATACATATAAATACGCAAAACATGACTTGCCTAGGACTTGTACATGTCTCGGACAACTTTTCTACATACATTTGAAACCCATAGGTTTCTCAGATGTATACTGTGTGGGTGGAAATTGTCCCATCTATGATGTGCATACACAACTCACGGGAGTTGTATTTTTGGTTAATGCATTAATGTGTATATCATGTAATCAATTTTCCCATGATTTTTTGTATTCACCCAAAATCATGGGTTATGACATTAATGGGGATATGATAAAATCTTATCATAGCCCAATTTTGAATTTTACGTTAGATGATATGAATTTGAGTTATCAAACTAAATAAACTCAAACCTACCAATTCTTGTACACACCTCAACTACTTAGGATTATTCCTAAGGTCCTAAAATAAATTATACTTTGGGTTTATAGATTTTTTCAAGACTTTAAGTGTTCCAAAAGTTGCTTGAGAATAAGCTTATAGAGAGATATTAGCATATTATATGTTAATACAGGCTAGATAGTAAACTATGTTTGGCTGGGGAAATCTACCTACTGGGGAAGCTAATGAATGTCCAAAGGGTACCCTGTGGGACTACCACAGTTACACTTGAACGTGATGTGGCCCTCAATTTTAATTTTCTAAGAATTCCTTAAAAAAAACAAGCCTCAAGTCACTTAAAAAATTAGCGTATAAATTCTTTATTGTGGCCCTCAATTTTAATTTTCTAAGAATTCCTTTTCCATTTCTGTAAATAGATTTTAAAATAAAGTTCCACATGATATACAAGAAAAGACATCAAACTTTAATCGATTTTGGTGGCGTACACCTAGATTTTGATTTGGGAGAATTATACGTCAACATATCAATTCGTACATCCGAATGCGACTAAAGAATTGTCATGTTTAAAAGTAAAAAAATTAAGACATAAATTGATTATGCATAGGCTAAACGTGATTTATAAATGATTAGAATTGCAATAAGTGTGACTAAGATAAAAGGTCTATTGAGGTGCCGAAAGATATCCAAGGAAAGATTTGATACAAACATGAGATAGATACCCTAGAAAAAAAGTAAGATTGATACGAGGAGTACCTTAGGGGTTGGATACTTGATGAAAGATTTGATATGAATATGAGACATTCTCGAGGAGTTACATAGCCAAGAGAAAGATTGATATGCATACGAGAAAAATATCAAAGGGGTCTGATACTCGGGAGAATGAATAAATATGACCGAAAGAGAGAAAAAATTCGAAGTAGAGAATAGATTGAATTCGAAATAAATTTGAGAATGTTATGAGAGATTAAGTATCAATAGGGACTAGATATGCCATTAAGATTTAAAATTATTCGATATTTACGAGACATAGAGATTGAGATTATTACGCTGGTATGAAAACAGTTATGGCCTAGACATACTCGTAGATGGGTAAAGTCTGATGATTAATGCCCTTCAATTGAGAGATACATCATTGTCAGGACTATAGGTCTATTGAGTGGTTAAGACTTCTCATAATGTAGATAGTTAGTTGATTAGGGAGTCTTAGACTTATCAAGGCATAGATAGTTTGTTAATAAGGGGTCAATTGATTGATTTAGCCAAGACTGTAAGTTCATCGAATAACGATAAATGATTAGATAGCCAAGACTAGATAAAGATTACCTTGAGAGTGGTCATCGGAGTAGATATGTTGATTTCCTGAGATTTGGGTTAGATACTGATAACCTAATATTGAGGTCAATATAACCTGGGTAGTAAATAAAACAAATAAATTTAGGTTTAAGATTGTGGGATAAATCATCCTTCTTACTGAGTTTTATACTCATTATCCTTTTACATTTTGCAAGTGATAAGATTAAAGGTGACAATGGTAGCAAGACAATGACTGAATGATGGAGCAACATGCAAGATATAGACTTATAGACGTGGATAACCATGATTATGATGAATTTGATTTATATTCTCCTTCATGGATTATGATTTTGAGGATATTATTATTGTGCTTCAAGATTATTCCATGATTATTGGATTGATATTTTTTTTTTTTAGAAAAAAGACATAGAGATGTTATTCATATATTAATGAAAATTACACATGTTTGAATTGAGAACATTTGATTTTAAATTGATATGACATTCATGCACATAAAGATTTTAATACTACTTTACCTCAAAAGATATTAGGGGTAGGGTGTTACGACTAGTATTAGATTCTAGATTTTGGGCACTTAAGTATATAAATTATATTGAAAGTACTAGAAAATGAGTCTCGTATGCCACATGGATCGCCTACACCTACCTGTCATTGTAAGTAAAATTTAAATTTTTGTAATTTAATTTGATCATATCTATATAGAATGTAGGTTTTGATAGATAAGGAATGAGGAAAACACCTCTTGTTGCTATAAACCCTCTAAAGGATAACCCATTTGAGGTGAAAAATTAGGGATTGTCACCCTCGCACTAAATAGTTAAGGACATAAAGAATATTGTCTCTTAAATGTTGAAGGACCAATAGATATGAAGATAGAGGCATGTACACTAGGTGAAATGAGATAGAGCCCTAGATTAAATGATTAATGGGCTCAGGGTAAGGACATAGAAAACATATCCTTAAGATGTGAAAGATTACTAGATGAATAAAACCATAGCTTTGGGTGATTGGGTGACAACGGGACATAATCACCCAAAACTATTTGTTTGATTAACTAAAGTGAGAAGTTTCCTATGATTGATATGATACTAAAAAGATTTCTTAAGGGGTTTACAAGATTAGCTAAACCACCCACAACTCTCATGAAGAAAGAGACCCAATTTTAGTGGAGTGAGGTTTATAAGAAAAGCTTCCAAGAATTGAAGAGAAGATCGACTTCCGCTTCGGTTCTCATACCAATAAAAAATTGTGTAGAGATTGATGTTTTCATAGACAATTCACACAATGGTATAGGAGCAGTTTTGATGTAGCAAGGTCAAGTGATAACATTTTCTTTAAGACAGTTGAAGGAATAAGAGAATTAGGGGTGGATTCGTGCAAGCTTAAGCTTGGGCGCAAGCTCCTTAGCTGGTGAGCTTGGCTCGGATAAGCTTAATGAGCCTAAATTGAGCCTAGCTGAGTTTGGCGAGCTTTAGGTATCATGTTTAGAATGCACGTGCTTTTTTTCCTTTTTTTAATAATCTGAAACTAAATTGAGGTATAATAACTAAAATAAAACTGCATAAATACTATTATTTCAGTCAAAATTCATCAAACAACTTTAAAAACAACAAAAAAGCTCCATAATTTCTTATCATATTTAATATAAAATACAACATTTGAAGCCTAAAAGTACTTATGATAACTAAAAGAGAAATGTGCATAACTTCTACATCATACCAGCTGAATTTTTATCCTTTACAATGTACCAAAAAATTTGAAACCAAGTATTGAAACATTACATAACAGAGATTTCAAGTGCCAAATACCCTTATTTGTTCTAAGCATAAAAAACATGATAATAATCAAAGACTTATTTGGGATATGTGAATGAGATTATAACAACCAAAAAATCTATTCAAAACCAGTTTGCAAGAATACAGTTGATACTCATTCCTTCTTAAATGAAAAATAAGCTGATCTTGAATAAGCCAAGTTGACAATAATATCAAAGCATATATAACATAGAAAGAGACAATATTATCACTTTACATTAATTTAGATGCCATTTTATATTATAAATATATTTATCTTTCTCCCATTAAAAGATTTATACATCTAATATTACACAGACTACTATTTTAGAGGTTCAACACAAATGATTAGCTAAAGAATATAAATTATGTATCAAAAGCTTAGATCAAGAGCTAAAATCGAATTTCTGAATCATCTAGTTAAAGTTTGAACAATAAATCAAGAAATAGCCCAACTAGATGAGTTACATTAGTAAAGAGACTCGTTAGCATCTATCAATTTAATCTATTTAAGCCACAAATCAAGACTTTTTGCTTTTGTTTCAATACATACATAGATGATACTATAACAAAAATCATCCATTTTAAAATATTAAAACAAAGGAAACTAAAGAATCAAATATACAATGAATCAAAGATCCAACTATAGTAAACATAACAACAAATCAACCTGAATTAACACAATAATAGGCTAACAACATAGAAAAACAAGTATGATAAAACCCCAAATTAGAGACCTTAATTCCAAAATTAAGGTTTAATAAATTCAAACAAAAAATTAATAAATTCAAAGTAAACAAATAGAAAAATACAAATCTAAAATGTCCTTGTGTCGTTGTCACTGAACTTGTCATCGTTGAATTCTCACTCGCTAGATAAATAGAACATAAAAGTGTTCCAACACCGAAATCTTCCATTGCCACGTGACTAGACTTGAACTGACGAAGTGCTTAAACTTGAAAATTGGATGGAGTCTACTAGAACTGACATTATCGACAAAAAACATAGGCTAGAACAAAATACTGAAGGTGTAACACCTTTCTCTAGGCATTTCTCCCTATTTGAAATATGCACCCTGAGAGATGTGACCTATCAAACTTCTATAGTATGCTATTATAGTTATTAAATACACTACATTGAAATCAGACCCACAATCACAAAAGTGTACTAAATATATAAATGATGATTTAAACACTATTTGGATAACATATATGAAACCATACAAATCAATGCAAAACAACTATCTATCAAGCCCAGATGCATCAATACATGTAAAAGAATTCATAACAAATATATAAAAGAATTCATAAATAAAAAGATCCAAGTCCTTTACCCTCATGTGTTATAATGAGTCATACCACTAGCTCTCCATTACCATTGTGCTGCTTCAGAACCCTGCTTGCAAAATCACATAACAAATACGTAAGTGAATTTACACTCAGTAAGTAGCAAAAGTAATATATGATGTAATGTTACTTCCTTTCTATGAAAATTCATGATGTATTCTTAACATCCTAAATATCCATCTAGATTATCTCATTACATAACACCTTTACTCATATAACGAGGTGTCATCCTGAATGACTAACACTTACGATGTACATCGATATCCTAAATGTTATGTGAAAGCTTATGACATCTTGAATGTCTTTCTTATGTGCAATTCATACATATATCGGTCGAACTTGGGTTGTTGAGATAATACTACTCATATGTTAGTATCCTAGGTCCCTTCCATCTTCGCACACGTATTCCAAATGCTACGATGCCCATTGTTGGTACAGAATCACATAGATTTATTAGCACCATTGCTTTCATGACCACTCTACACACAATTCGATGACTTGTAGCATTATTCTACATCATATCTATTTTTTTTATTAGAACATGATCCGGTCAGGTACTACCATCTTCCATTTAATCGGGCATACCTTTATTGATTTTCATCACCAATAACTCTCGTTAGGGTTTTATCATTGACTTTCTTTCATCAATGTCCTTTATAAGGGTATGTTTGTCATTTTTCTATCCCATGTATTCATAGAAAAACTTCATACATTTTTTATCGATTTCAATTGTTTACATTTCCAAGTTTCCCTAAATCTACACAGGTGTGTATCCTTTAAACATAGGTGTGTATTACCTAATCTATATGACATATGCCTTAAGCACAAGAGAGTGCATCTTTAGTGCAAGTCATAAGGTAGTATGTCTCATACCACATGGAGATGTGTCGCTAGAATTTTATAATTTCCAAAATTCCAAATCTAGTTTTTTTCCACTTTCTAGGCCATCAAAACACTTCTAAGAAAAGATATTTTATAGCTAACATCTTACCATACAACCCTATTCCATACTATGCCTATAAATTGATAACTAAAACATTACAAATATGGCATAATACATACCCCGTATTCATATCCCACCCTACACTACCTTTCAAAAGCACATTCTATCACATAGGCAAAATTCCAACCTTTTATCAAACCTAACAAACCATTACAATAATTTAAACAACCCATATAAAAGAAAATCAACACTTAACCAAAAACTAATAATTCTAAACTATAAATTGAACAATAACCATGCAAACTCAATTAATCCCAACATTAATTGTCAACACATACATATAACTATCCTAAACAATCAAACATCATACACACATTCAATTTAGAAGTTTCAAAAGCAATTCAATATAAAGAATCACATGAAACCATATTACTTACCTTGATAAAATGATGATAATAGTCTTCCCATAGTTTGAACAACTGCTAAAAACTTCTCTCTTAGCAAGACATGACTTTAGTACTCTTCAATCCTCTATTCTCTCCTGTTTGACTAAAAAGATTTTAGCGAAAAGTGAGTGCTACAGGTTCTGTGACCGTTTTTATTTTCAAATTAAACAGATGTACACGAGTGTGTATACCAGTTATAAAACATTAAAACCACATTACATAATTCTCACGGAATATATCCTTATCCCAAAATTCAAAATTCACTTACTAGACACGATCATGTACCCTACTTACATGGGCGTGTATCTTGGCCAAATTTGATCAAATTATATGATATGTAAAAAGACTATTTTGCCATCTCTGCCACATTATACACAAGCATGTAGCCTCTTATACACAGTCAAACATGTGACAAATCACATAATAGCTGCTTAAACACAATCTCATAGAAAAAAATACTAAAAAAAACCAAAATAACCTCAAGCATACGTATGGATGTTACAAAAGGTAAAACTAGAGTTTGGAAATTAAAGACTTGGAGAATGACACATGACTAAGATATGAGAAGTAAACAAAGTAAAACCTTTGTTTGCTTTTCATTTATAAACAATGATAGTGTCCCAATATGAGAAATGAGAATGGGCAAACCATCTTGGCTTGTGAGCTTAGCCAAGTAGCATTGCTGAAAGATAAAGCTCAGGCTAGAGCTAATTTTTTATGGAATGTAAAATTCAAGGTCAAGTTGAGGCTTGTTTTTGTGTGGTGTATTTAGGGCTTGTTCAAGCTGAGTCTGATCTCAAATAGGATCGACTCAATCCCAACCCTAATAAGAAAGACTCCCCACACATGAGTTTAAGCTACCAACTATAGTGTTCACGCTGAAGATCTGGTGACACTACTTGCATAGGGTGAGTTGCAATATCGACACCAACCATAAGAGCATGAAATATTTGTTCACATAAAAAGAGTTAAGCATGCAACAACGACGATGGCTAAAATTGGTCAAGGATTATGATTGTGGGATAGGATACCACCCTAGAAAAGCCAATGGCATAGTCAATGCAATGAGTAGGAAAGTTCCCATGTCATAAATCTTGCACATTGAAAGTTACAACTAGAGACAGTCAAAGAGTAGATTAAGATAGTGATTATGCATTGGTGAGACTATAGATTTGTTAACCTTTTATGGATAAGATCCGAGCTTTTCAAATTGAGGATGAATAATATAGAAAGATCAAAGAGAGATTGGCAAAAAGCCTTAAGACCGAGTTTTAGATAGAAAATGATATTTGGAAATTTTGAGGCTAAGTATGCATCCCTTAGGTAGCAAATTTGAGACAAAATATTCTAATCAAGGCTTATAATTTTCTTTACATGACCCATCTTGAGAGTGTGACGATGTTCCAAGATCTATAGAGGAGATCTTGGTGGTCTGGCTAGAAGAAAGATGTTGGTGAGATTGTATTAAGATATCTCACCTACCAACAAGTCAAGGATGAATATCAGAGACCATTGGAACCACTACAACATTTGAGTATACCAAAGTGGAAAGAGAGCATATTTCGATAGATTTTATTGTAAGCTCTTGAAAGTTTAGAAGGGGTACAATACATTTTAGGTGATTATGGATCGATTGACTAAGTAAGTGCATTTTTTGTTAGTCAAGAATACAATCTTTACTAATCAACTTAGACATATTTATATCTAAGAGGTGATGAGATTACAATGGGTACCTTACATGATAGTCTCTTATCCCAAAACTTGATTTGTGATGACATTTTAAAAGAGTTTGTAGTGATCCTTGAGTATGAATTTAGCCTTTAGTATAAGATATTATCTTAAACAGATGGATAAATAGAGAGGACAAACCAAATTATAAGAGATATGTTTCAAGCTTGTTGTATAGAGCATAAGGCCACTTGGTTTGAGATTCAGCTATTGGGGAAAAAAATCTAAATAAAGAAGGAAGAAATTTAACAACCTTAAGTATGCCCCATGGATACTAATGTCTTGTCTCTAAAATTTTAATTTTGGGTTCAAATAAGATTTTGATCAAATCCAAGCCAAAATCAGAAATAAATTTCTAATCAAGCCAAAAACAATTATAGGGCCTTATTTAGGCTTGATAGGCAGCCTATGCATGTGTTAATTAAAAAAAAGGAAAAATAATTTAAAAGTAGGTGGGATTGCCACATATTTTATTAGTTAGCTATCATAAGAGTTTTTCCCACCTATTTTATTAGTTAGCTGCCATAAGAGTTTTTCTTCTAAGAAACAACTATAGAGAAAAAGTTATGGAAGAAAGAAATGCTAGTGAAGAAGATGAGTAAACCTAACAACTTTAGTAAAGAAATCAAAAAACACAAGAGGAGGAAAAAGGAAACCCACTACCACCAAACTTTGTTGGAAAATTGCTAAGTAAGTGGGTATGTTTTCCTCTTGGTTTTTGGTATGAATCTTGTTGTGTGCCAATTATGAAGGGGTAGAGGAATTTTGGACTATTGTGTTGGGTAGGTGCCTAGAGCCAATTGAGTTAGTATTTTTAATTATAATTGTAATTTTATAATCATTAATTAATAAAAGATTAATTGTTATTCAATTCATATGTGTCATTTTATATGATTATGCGAATAACGTGCCCTTAAAACAGTAAAACTATGATTAGGAGATCAGATGACTGATCGTGAGAACCTTATGGACACATTAAGTGACCATTATGGAAACATTCATAATCTCAACATTGCAATGAACAATGGCACATATAATGATGATAAGATTATTATAATATTGAACGACCCCACTGAAAGACTGTAACAGTTCTTACGTGTCAAAGTTGTTTATAGATAGTTTGGTGCAATACATAGGTGAACGTTATAGACATGTTCATCAAACTGGCCCTACTAAAGGATATATATATAGATGGTTGCTCTAGTGTCTATGATTTGAGGTCATCAAACTATCTCATGTAGGGATCGATATGGTTTGACACTATCTAACGTACCATCATAACTAGGGTATCATAAAAGTAATGTATGACCATATCATGAGATATATAGAGACTATGATTGATCAATAAAGGATTTGTTACTCCTGAGCACATGAGAAGATATCTCATATGAGAATACTAAATGACATTCATAACTACTTAAATCCGTGACTATAATAGGATAAGGTCATAGTCTAATTCATGTAAGTCATTAATGTGTATCAGTTCATACCGAGGAACTACTGAGATAAACAAATTTTTATGTCTTAACCTTGAGAGACATTGGTTAATGAAAAGATTGAATTGCACGTAACTGTGATGTTGTAAAAGCTTAGGAAATGTCTGCTAACACTTTATTGTTCAAGTGGTCATGATGTTTTACTAAAGGTTAATCTTGGTCTATGTTTGAATTTGATCTAAATTAAATTATTATCGATTAGATAGAAAGCTTATAGGTCACACGTATATAAGGGTTGAATCAAACCTAGATGTGAGGATCGTTTGATGACAATCATGGTGTTTAGGGAGAAGGAGAACTTTGTTGACCATACTTGACCAAAATCCGTTGGTGTGCATGGTGCCATGTGGAACCATGCAAAATGACAGCTTGGCATGGCTAGCCAAGAAATTGTCCAACTTTGCAAGGCATGATTCATGCTAGGTGGTACATTTTAGTGTCTACCT